>NC_057804.1:170107732-170832004 GCF_018294505.1 Triticum aestivum
ATGAGTAAATAATTAATATTAAAATTAATTAATTAACTAAATAATTAACTTAACTAATCTTGTTTAGTTGAACTAATTAAACTTGATTAACCTAATCACTTAGGTTAGTTAATTAATCTGATAGGTTAATTAGCACTCAATGACAGGTGGGTCCCACTGGACCCACACGTCAGGTTGACCAAGTCAACTCTATTGACTGCTGATGTCAGCATGACATCATGCTGATGTCATTAATCTGTTTTTTGAATTAATTAAATAATTAACTAAATTTCAGAAATTAATAAAATCTTTAAAAAATCATATCTTTTAATCCGTAACTCGGATTAAAATATTTTCAACATGAAAGTTGCTCAGCACGACGAGATGAATCCGGATTCGCAGCCCGTTCGTCCGCCACACACCCCAAACATATCAAACTCGCAACTTTCCCCCTCCGGCTCCTCTGCCCGAAAACACGGAACACCGGGAATACTTTCCCGGATGTTTTCCCCCTTCGCCGGCATCACCTCATACTGTGTTAGGACACACCTAGCACCGCTCTTTGTCATGTCTTGCGTCGTCTTGCTTATGTTTGCACTGTATTTATTGTTTCTTCCCCCTCTTCTCTTCGGTAGACTACGAGACCGACGCTGTTGCTGCCCAGTTCGACTACGGAGTTGACGACCCCTCTCTCTTGCTAGAGCAACCAGGCAAGCCCCCCCCCCCTTGATCACCAGATATCGCCTATTCTACTCTATACTGCTTGCATTAGAGTAGTGTAGCATGTTACTGCTTTCTGTTATACCTATCCTGATGCATAGCCTGTCCTTGATACTACTGTTGTTACCTTTACCTGCAATCCTATATGCTTAGTATAGGAGGCTAGTATATTCATCTGTGTCCCTACATTCTTGTCCGTCAGCCGTGCTATACTATCGGGCCGTGATCACTCGGGAGGTGATCACGGGTATATACTATATACTTTATACATGATACATGTGGAGACTAAAGTCGGGTCGGCTGGTGGAGCACCCGCGAGTGGATCTTTGTGGCGGAGCGACAGGGCAGGTTGAGTCCGCCTAGGAGAGAGGTGGGCCTGGCCCTGTTCGGCGTTCGCGGATACTTAACACGCTTAACGAGATCTTGGTATTTGATCTGAGTTGGCTACGAGCCTATACGCACTAACCAACTACGTGGGAAAGATATGGGCACTCGGCGTCGTGGTATCAGCCGAAGTACTTCGTGATGCCAGCGACTGAGTGGCGCGCGCCGGATTGGAACGTAAGCCTGCTCTTGTATTAAGGGGGCTAGTTCTGCTTTCGGCCGCGTACGCAACGTGCAGGTGTGCTATGGGCGATGGGCCCAGACCCCTGTGCGCTTAGGTTTAGACCGGCATGCTGGCCTCTCTGTTGAGCCTAGGTGGGGCTGCGATGTGTTGATCTTTCGCGGCCGGGCATGACCCGGGAAAGTGTGTCCGGCCAAATGGGATCAAGCGTGTTGGGTAAGTTGGTATCAGAGCCGACTGCCTGTAGGAATCCCCTTTCCAACTCCTTGGCCGAAGTTGAGTCTAGCCATTGCAAAACTTTTACTAACTTGGCTGTGTGCCTTACGGGCCCACGTCGCCATTGGGTGGTATTAGGATCTTTTACTCCTCGTCTATACTCTGGGACTCTGATCTCTCTTCTAGTCGGGTTAAATGATTTTCTAAAATCTAACTTTAGGTTCTCGAAAACGCTTTCTCCCGGAGAGCCCCTTCAGTCTAGATGATCGCCGACTGCACATGAAGATTTCAAAGTTACTTTCTGATACTCTTTCGGGACTGCCCATTGCTTTTGCAATTCACTACCACCGAAATATCCCTATGTATAAATTCATACACCGTTCTTACTTAGTCCCCAGTTGTTCTTTTTATTACAAGACGCCCCGAAATACTCGTTGTTGTTCTTAGAATACTTACGCCTACTGCCTTGCAGTTCCTTACCACCTGAATACCCCTTCAAATAAATCCTCGCACTTGTCGAATATCCGCTCATCCCCAGTTGTTCATGTGTTTCACAAAAGTATTCAAAATACTATTCGATCTTCCGAAAATCCTCTGGAGCCTTTTGCTCTTGAAATTCTTGCTTTCTTGCATTCTGGTTAATCCCATAAGTCTCGTAGTCTTATTGACATTCCTTGTCATTATCATTTTGAGTCTGTTGACTCAATATGTTTGCGAATACCCGCAATCATCATTGATCCTTATAAATTACCTTCCTGGCTGAGCTGCTATTCTTTTAACTGGAATTGGTTCTCGACCAATCCAATTGTCGTTGATTGTACCCTAAGGCTATTCAACTTATCCGTCCCTAATCAGAGCATTGCTTCTGATCCCTTGATTTGGAAATGATAATTCCTTTGCATTTGACAATTGAGTTAGTCAGTTGTTTCTATAATCTGATCTCGTTGCATTCTTCTTCCCCTTGTTGAGTACCGATGCTCATGTCAGATCCCTTGTGGACCACCAGATCCTTTGTTGGATTTTATCTGACAACGCCCTTCATATTCGATAACCTTGTGAGCCTTTCCTCTGATACATAACGCCTTTGGTAAATTGTATCCTCTGCTTTCTCAACCATGCTCTGCCTTCGAGCTTGAGTTAATTACTTCTAAAGATTCTGGTATATGATTCTAAGATGCCCCGATGGGTTGAACCTATGCCTTCCTTAATATGTGTGGACTCGAAAGTTTTCACGAGTCGTACTCTTCTGGTATTTTGCCAGATAAAATTTCAACACTACAACTTCATTGAATGTGAGAAGTGAATGAAAGGTTGTGCATTGGGGAAGTGGGAGTCGACCTTGAACTTTGTGTTCATGCCCATGGACACGATACACATCTTCTCATCGAAGCTTCTTTTAAAATTAATTATTCCATTGATATAAGATCATCTTATATCTAGGATCTGGCCTTTTTGCAATCGTGGTTCCGACCATGTTCTCCTTTAAATACCATTTCTCGTGCAAGTTTAAGCACTTGTCTTCTGCAGAGCAATGCCCCAGTCCAACCTCTACTTCGATCTGTCATCGAGTATTACCCCATGGTATCTCGAGATTATCAGGGAACTGCCTAAATTTTTATGTGTTCATCAAGTATTACCTTCTCACTGATTCAAATTTTTCACGGGCTCTGAGTTATTAAAAACTCAAAGACACCGATAACTGAATCGAGTTCGCATTGCGATTCAACAAGTATTTGAACCCATCACTGCTTACAAATTTATTAATCCTTCAAGTCATTCCTAGCCTGATCGGCTATATCATTATCGAGCTAATTTTAACTGTGCTACCCGGTCCTTCTTCCCGGAGCACAATTTTCAATGATGAACTAACCTTACGTCGATCATCATCGTCATATCATTTCGCCTTGAACAACAAGCTTGGTTTCGAGTTTGTGTCGTACCCTTGGTTCCAATAACCTTTCACTTTATCATTACTTTGACTTGATGTCATCGCTGATCGATTACATCTTCATGAACTCTCGCGACAAATGTGTCGTGAATATCATCAACATTCTGAGCTCTTCCAAGAGATCTATTGAAATCATGATGAGAAATACCATCCTTGCCCTTGATGATTGGTGTTATCATCGACCACTTTATTGCCTTCCGTTCAACACAAACTGGTTCGTGTTTCGTGTTATACCTTGAGATCCTTACTATCCAACATTTGTTCTTCTTTAGCTTGGAGTATTACCATCTTTTCTGACAAGAATGTCATGAGGATTACTCCACCTCTTAAGAATTCTTGGTACAGTGATACTTCTCACCATCACCATTCTTTCTTGGTTCCCGCGTTGATTCTAACCGAGGTACCTACAAGTGAACGGTGTTGTTTGGATTCTGTACTTCTAGCAACCCTATTGCTTGAAGTTAATGGTCAACCGTTCACTCTTAGACTATTGATTATTGAATCACCATTCTATCATTGATCGTGCTACCTAGTCCCATATTTCGGTTGCACCTTTAACCAATGTTTAACTGTGTATGTTTTCCTCAAGCATACATCATTATATCATTTGATCCGACAAGTGTTATATCCTTGTTCACATAACTGTGGAAATCCACCTTTTTGGAAATCTTGAGGATTTTCGCTAATTCCATCAGCTACCCCCTCATCCTCTCCTTGATTTAATGATGAGCTCTTATTTCGGAACTTGCTCCCATACCTGACACCAATCAGATCTGAATCTTGGTCAGATATGATGGTTGGAACATATTTCCAAGAGTTATAACAATGGTCTTTACGTGACCCGGTAAGGTGATGTCGTGCCTAGCACACCTGGTCGGAGGCCCTCTTGTTATAGTTCCCCTTTTCAGCAAGGTTACCCACTCTTCCATGGGGAAACTGTAAGACTTATTCTGCAAGTTGTTCCTGATGAATCTTTTGAGTATCCAAAGTCCGACCTTTGCTTGAAGACCATGTCAATGCTCTCTCGAAGCATGTCTGTGGTACTCCGTTCATCAACAAGAACATTTGAAGCACACTGCTAAATTCTCTTTATCAATTATCCAAACACCGTTGTATGGGTAACGTCATGAAATTCCTCTCCCTTTACCTCAATGATTCTCTACTTCTATCCTGTCATGGATATCATGCCCCGCTTGTCCTTGGGAAGGATATACCCCTGAAATATGTGTGTATACACATTTTCCTCCCCATTGTTTTGATTAAACCTGGAAATCACCTTTCCTTTCCATTGGTTTATTTAAACCCTTTCTATGATCTATATGATATAAACAGTAATAATTCCCTACTTGTGCAAACACCTTGGTGTACAACTGGTCAGTAAGACCCTGTTACTTTTGTTGATGACATTTTGGTAACCACCGATGGACGAGAACTTTGCCTATTGGTCCGCCTCGTTCAACGAGCAGGAAAATGGTTCTCTTCGTCCCTCGCCCCTGGTATCGACGTTGTTGCCAGCATAATCGACAGGCTATCCTCTGACATGCCTTTCTTGCATGATCACACAAGACGTCTCCGCCCTTCCTACTTTTAACCCACATGGTGGGCCCATAACCCACAGTTCCACAGGATCGAAACCTGACTCTCCTGTACACCCCCTGTTCCCAAAGTTATTCCTCTCGCGTGGACTCGTACGTAATTCATGAGCCACCTTCCGATGAGATCATCAATTCTGGCATCGGAAACAATAATTATTCCGTTGCTTGGAACCCCTTTCACCTTATGTCTAGGCATTGAACGATTGCCTGGCTGCTTGAAACTTCTTATTGTACCTTCCAACTTTACTCTCGAGGTGTTTTATTTTGTTCAACTCGAGAGGTACTCATATGCTCATTCATGGGTTAATCCCAGATTATTACCCTTATAGCATTCTGTCGTTTCCGATCTACCCCGTTACCTATTCGTAAGTACGATGGAGTTTCCGAAGAAAGGATGCCGACTTTTCATCTCAATGACCTGAAGCAGAAAAATGAAGACATCAATGTAATGAATCAACCGCTTCGAGAAGAGCAACCAAGACCGAGAGGGTTCGTTAGAATTTCGTAACCAGACCTTACCCCCTAGTCCCCCTCTTAAATCTCGGGACGAGATTTCTTGTAGTGGAGGAGAATTGTGACGCCCGGATACTTAAGCTACAGTAAACCTCTGTTAATGATGCCACGTCACCACAATTACTGTTGCTAATCTCGCGTTAGTTCGAAACTGATTCAAATTCAAATTTTGAAATTAAGTCAAACAATAAAAGTTTTCAAACATTAAAATAAAAATCTTCGATTTGTACTAAATATTACATAGATAATTATGGTGTAGAGGACACAGTTTTATAAAATGCATAAATATTTTAACTTGAATTAAAACATAAGAGAAAATAAATAAAAGAAAGAAAATACAAAAGAGAAAAACAAACAAAAAAGGAAAAGAAACCCCCGGGGCTCCGGCCCAGCAGGCCACCGGCCCAACTGGGCCACGACCTACCAGGCCGGCCCAACTCCCCCCTGGCCCAACCGGCCACACCTTATCCCCTCACCCCCCCGCAAACCCTAACCACCCACACCCCCACTCCTCTCTCCCCCTCCCCATGACCCCACGCCCTCTTCTCTTTCCCGATCTAGATCGGGATCGGGGGGGACGAACCTCCCCACGGCGCTCGGACCCCGTCGCCTCGTCCTCGCCACCCAGCGGCGCCGAGCACCGCCACCCCCTCGCCTTCTCCTCGACGGACCCCCGCCCGACGCCGCCACCCGTCGCCTTCATCTCGCCCTCGTCCGTCGCCACGCCGCCCCACGCCGCCTGGAATGCCGCTTCGTCGGCCGCCTCCTCATCTCCTCCCCGCCGCCCGACGTGCTCGACGCCGGCCCCGCATCGCCACGCGCCGTCGTCGGACCCCGCCGGAACGCCTCCTCGACTCCACCGCTCCCCGCTGTCGCGTTCGCCCTGCATCGGGCCTTCCCAGCAACGCGGGTGAGGAACCCCACCGGCCTCCTCCCTCTCTCTGCTCACGGCGCGTCACCGTGCCCCACCCGCTCCGGCCACCATGGCCCTGTCCTGCGTCTGCGAGCTCCGCTCGTCGGGTCGCACCAGCTATCGCGTGTGCCCCCACTGCATCCTCCCTAGCGCGCCTCCTCGACCGGCTCCTCCTACCGGCGGATCCCGGCGAGCCCCCCCCCCCGCGCTCTGGCCACGGCCACTGGCGCACGCCGCGCGCCCGCCCTGGGCGTCACCTCATTCGGGCGGTTCCACCCGCCCCGTTTGGCCCGCGCCCGTTAGCCCTGGTGGCTCGGATGAGCCACTCACTAAGGGGCCCCACACCCAAAATGAATTAAAAAAAGAATTAAGAATTAAAAAAAATATAAAAATATATAAATAGATAATAATAATATATAATGAGTAAATAATTAATATTAAAATTAATTAATTAACTAAATAATTAACTTAACTGATCTTGTTTAGTTGAACTAGTTAAACTTGATTAACCTAATCACTTAGGTTAGTTAATTAATCTGATAGGTTAATTAGCACTCAATGACAGGTGGGTCCCACTGGACCCACACGTCAGGTTGACCAAGTCAACTCTGTTGACTGCTGATGTCAGCATGACATCATGCTGATGTCATTAATCTGTTTTTCGAATTAATTAAATAATTAATTAAATTTCAGAAATTAATAAAATCTTTAAAAAATCATATCTTTTAATCCGTAACTCGGATTAAAATATTTTCAACATGAAAGTTGCTCAGAACGACGAGACGAATTCGGATACGCAGACCGTTCATCCGCCACACACCCCTAACATATCAAAGTCGCAACTTTCCCCCTCCGGCTCCTCTGCCCGAAAACACGGAACACCGGGAATACTTTCCCGGATGTTTTTCCCCTTCGCCGGCATCACCTCATACTGTGTTAGGACACACCTAGCACCGCTCTTTGTCATGTCTTGCGTCGTCTTGCTTATGTTTGCACTGTATTTATTGTTTCTTCCCCCTCTTCTCTTCGGTAGACTACGAGACCGACGCTGCTGCTGCCCAGTTCGACTGCGGAGTTGACGACCCCTCTCTCTTGCCAGAGCAACCAGGCAAGCCCCCCCCTTGATCACCAGATATCGCCTATTCTACTCTATACTGCTTGCATTAGAGTAGTGTAGCATGTTACTGCTTTCTGTTATACCTATCCTGATGCATAGCCTGTCCTTGATACTATTGTTGTTACCTTTACCTGCAATCCTATATGCTTAGTATAGGAGGCTAGTATATTCATCTGTGGCCCTACATTCTTGTCCGTCAGCCGTGCTATACTATCGGGCCGTGATCACTCGGGAGGTGATCACGGGTATATACTATATACTTTATACATGATACATGTGGAGACTAAAGTCGGGTCGGCTGGTGGAGCACCCGCGAGTGGATCTTTGTGGCGGAGCGACAGGGCAGGTTGAGATCGCCTAGGAGAGAGGTGGGCCTGGCCCTGTTCGGCGTTCGCGGATACTTAACACGCTTAACGAGATCTTGGTATTTGATCTGAGTTGGCTACGAGCCTATACGCACTAACCAACTACGTGGGAAAGATATGGGCACTCGGCGTCGTGGTATCAGCCGAAGCACTTCGTGACGCTAGCAATTGAGTGGCGCGCGCCGGATTGGAACGTAAGCCTGCTCTTGTATTAAGGGGGCTAGTTCTGCTTTCGGCCGCGTACGCAACGTGCAGGTGTGCTATGGGCGATGGGCCCAGACCCCTGTGCGCTTAGGTTTAGACCGGCGTGCTGGCCTCTCTGTTGAGCCTAGGTGGGGCTGCGACGTGTTGATCTGTCGCGGCCGGGCATGACCTGGGAAAGTGTGTCCGGCCAAATGGGATCAAGCGTGTTGGGTAAGTTGGTGCACCCCTGCAGGGAAGTTAATCTATTCGAATAGCCGTGATCTTCGGTAACAGGACGACTTGGAGTTGTACCTTGACCTTATGACAACTAGAACCGGATACTTAATAAAACACACCCTTCCAAGTGCCAGATACAACCGGTGGTCGCTCTCCCTCAGGGTTATGAGGAGGGGATCGCCGGGTAGGATTATGCTATGCGATGCGACCGGAGATGCGATTGGAGATGCTACTTGGAGATGCTACTTGGAGATGCTACTTGGAGATGCTACTTGGAGATGCTACTTGGAGGACTTCAATCTACTCTCTTCTACATGCTGCAAGACGGAGGCTACCAGAAGCGTAGTCTTCGACAGGATTAGCTATCCCCCTTTTATTCTGGCATTCTACAGTTCAGTCCACCGATATGGCCCTTTACACATATACCCATGCATATGTAGTGTAGCTCCTTGCTTGCGAGTACTTTGGATGAGTACTCACGATTGCTTTTCTCCCTCTTTTCCCCTTTCCCTTCTACTTGGTTGTCGCAACCAGATGCTGGAGCCCTGGAGCCAGATGCCACCGTCGACGATGATTCCTACTACACTGGAGGTGCCTACTACTACGTGCAGGCTGCTGACGACGACCATGAGTAGTTTAGGAGGATCCCAGGCAGGAGGCCTGCGCCTCTTTCGATCTGTATCCCAGTTTGTGCTAGCCTTCTTAAGGCAAACTTGTTTAACTTATGTCTGTACTCAGATATTGTTGCTTCCGCTGACTCGTCTATGATTGAGCACTTGTATTCGAGCCCTCGAGGCCCCTGGCTTGTATTATGATGCTTGTATGACTTATTTATGTTTTAGAGTTGTGTTGTGATATCTTCCCGTGAGTCCCTGATCTTGATCGTACACATTTGCGTGCATGATTAGTGTACGATTGAATCGGGGGCGTCACATTAGTCCTCTAAGGATAATTTTTGACCAATGTCCAGTGATCTACTCCTAGATCACTATTGTACTCCCTTGCCAAACTCAGGGCAGGGTATACAATAGGTCTGGTGCACAACATGGTGTACTTTGTAGAACCTATGACTGAGGCATAGGGAATGACTTTCATTCTCTCCCTATCTTCTGTCATGGTCAGGCTTTGCGTCTTACTCAACTTCACACCTTGCAACACAGGCAAGAACTCCTTCTTTGGTTGTTCCATTTTGAACTACTTCAAAAAAATTGTCAAGATATGTACTCATTGAAAAAACCTATCAAGCGTCTTGATCTATCTCTATAGATCTTGATGCTCAGTATGTAAGCAGCTTCACCGAGGTCTTTCTTTAAAAACTCCTTTCAAACACTCCTTTATGCTTTCTAGAAAAATTCTACATCATTTCCGATCAACAATATGTCATACACATATACTTATCAGAAAAGTAATAGCGCTCCCACTCACTTTCTTGTAAATACAGGCTTCACCGCGAGTCTGTATAAAACTATATGCTTTGATCAAATCATCAAAGCGTATATTCCAACTCTGAGATGCTTGCACCAGTCCATAGATGGATCGCTGGAGCTTGCACATTTTGTTAGCACCTTTAGTATTGACAAAACCTTTTGGTTGCATCATATATAACTCTTCTTTAAGAAATCCATTAAGGATTGTAGTTTTGACATCCATTTGCCAGATTTGATAAAATGTGGCAATTGCTAACATGATTTGGACAGACTTAAGCATCGCTACGAGTGAGAAAATCTCATCGTAGTCAACACCTTGAACTTGTCAAAAACCTTTTTCGACAAGTCTAGCTTGTAGATAGTAACACTACTATCAGCGTCCGTCTTCCTCTTGAAGATCCATTTATTTTCTAATGCTTGCCGAGCATCGGGCAAGTCAACCAAAGTCCATAATTTGTTTCTCATACATGGATCCCATCTTATATTTCATGGCCTCGAGCCATTTTGCGGAATCTGGGCTTATCATCGCTTCCTCATAGTTCGTAGGTTTGTCATGTCTAGTAACATGATTTCCAGAATAGGATTACCATACCACTTTGGTGCGAAACGTTCTGGTTGGCCTACGAGGTTCGGTAGTGACTTGATCTGAAGTTTCATGATCATCATCATTAACTTCCTCACTAATCGGTGTAGGCATCACTGGAACTGATTTCTGTGATGAACTACTTTCCAATTCGGGAGAAGGTACAATTACCTTATCTAATTCTACTTTCCTCCCAGTCACTTCTTTCGAGAGAAACTCCTTCTCTAAAAAGGATCCATTCTTAGCAATGAATATCTTGCCTTCAGATCTGTGATAGAAGGTGTACCCAACAGTTAAATTTTGGGTATCATATGAAGACGAAGTTCTCTGATTTGGGTTTGAGCTTATCAGGATGAAACTTTTTCACATAAGCATCACAACCCCAAACTTTAAGAAATGACAACTTAGGTTTCTTGCTAAACCACAGTTTATAAGGTGTCGTCTCAACGGATTTAGACGGTGCCTTTTTAACGTGAATGGAGCTGTCTCTAATGCATAACCCCAAAACGATAGTGGTAAATCGGTAATAGACATCATAGATCACACCATATCTGATAAAGCACGGTTATGACGTTCGGACACACCATTACACTATGGTGTTCCCGGTGGCATGAGTTGCGAAACTATTCCACATTGTTTCAAATGAAGACCAAACTCGTAACTCAAATATTCGTCTTCGCGATCAGATCATAGAAACTTTTTCTTATTACGATGATTTTCCACTTCACTCTGAAATTCTTTGAACTTTTCAAATGTTTCAGACTTATGTTTCATCAAGTAGATAAATCATCTGTGAAGGTCAGAAAATAACGATACCCGCCGCGAGCCTCAACACTCATCAGACCGCATACATCAGTATATATTATTTCCAATAAGTCAGTTGCTCGCTCCATTGTTCCGGAGAACGGAGTCTTAGTCATCTTGCCCACGAGGCATGGTTCGCAAACAACAAGTGATTCTAAAAGCCCATCAGCATGGAGTTTCTTTATGCGCTTTACACAAATATGACCTAAACGGCAGTGCCACAAATAAGCTGCACTATCATTATTAACTTTGAATGTTTGGCTTCAATATTATGAAGATGTGTATCACTACGATCGAGATTCAATAAACCATTTATATTGAGTGTATGACCATAGAAGGTTTTATTCATTTAAATAGAACAACAATTATTCTTTGACTTAAATAAATAACCGTATTGCAATAAACATGATCCAATCATATTCATGCTCAATGCAAACACCAAATAACATTTATTTTAGGTTCAACGCTAAACCCGAAGGTAAAAGGAGTGTGGGATGGTGATCTTATCAACCTTGGAATCACTTCCAACACACATCATCACCTCGCCCTTAACTAGTCTCTGTTTATTTTGCAACTCCCGTTTCGAGTTACTACTCTTAGCAACTGAACCAGTATCAAATATCGAGGGGTTGCTATAAACACTAGTAAAGTACATATCGATAACATGTATATCAAATATACCTTTGTTCACTTTGCCATACTTCTTATCCACTAAGTATCTAGGGCAGCTCCACTTCCAGTGACCATTTCCTTTGCAGCAGAAGCACTTAGTTTCAGGCTTGGGTCTAGCTTTGGGCTTCTTCACGGGAGTGAAAAATTGTTTGTCATTCTTCTATCCCTTTTGCCCTTTTCTTGAAACTAGTGGTCTTCGTTAACCATCAACACTTGATGCTTTTCTTGATGTCTACCTTCGCCAATTTTAGCATCGCGAAGAGCTTTGGGAATTGTTTTCGTTATCCCTTGCATATTATAGTTCATCACGAAGTTCTAGTAACTTGGTGATAGTGACTAGAGAACCTTGTCAATTACTATCTTACCTGGAAGATTAACTCCCACTTGATTCAAGCAATTGTAGTACCCAGACAATCTGAGCACATGCTCACTGGTTGAGCTATTCTCCTCCATCTTGTAGGCAAATTATTGTCAGAGGTCTCATACCTCTTGACACGGGCATGAGTATGAAATACCAATTTCAACTCTTGGAACATCTTATATGTTCCGTGGCGTTCAAAACATTTTTGAAGTCCCGGTTCTAAGCCGTAAAGCATGGTGCACTAAACTATCAAGTAGTCATCATACCGAGCTTGTCAAAACGTTCATAACGTCTGCATCTGCTCCTGCAATAGTTCTGTCACCTAGCGGTGCATCAAGACCATATTTTTTCTGTGCAGCAATGAGGAAAATCCTCAGATCACGGACCAAGTCCGCATCATTGCTACTATCATTTTTCAACTTATATTTCTCTAGGAACATATAAAAAATAAACGAGGAGCTACATCGTGAGCTATTGATCTACAACATAGATATGCTAATACTACCATGACTAAGTTAATGATAAATTAAAGTTCAATTAATCATATTACTTAAGAACTCCCACTTAGATAGACATCCCTCTAGTCATCTAAATGATCACGTGATCCATATCAACTAAACCATGTCCTATCATCATGTGAGATGGAGTAGTTTTCAATGATGCACATCACTATGTTGATCATATCTACTATATGATTCACGCTTGACTTTTCGGTCTCAGTGTTCCGAGGACATATCTGCATATGCTAGGCTCATCATGTTTAACCCGAGTATTCTGCGTGTGCAAAGCTGGCTTGCACCCGTTGTATGTGAACGTAGAGCTTATCACACCCGATCACCACGTGGTGTCTCCGCACGAAGAACTATCGCAACGGTACATACTCAGGGAGAACACTTATACCTTTAAATTTTAGTAAGGGATCATCTTATAAAGCTACCGCTGAACTAAGCAAAATAAGATGTATAAAAGATAAACATCACATGCAATCAAAATATGTGACATGATATGGCCATCATCATCTTGTGCCTTTGATCTCCATCTCCAAAGTACCGTCTTGATCTCCATCGTCACCGCCATGACACCATGATCTCCATAATCTTGATCTCTATCAACGTGTCATTACATCATTGTCTTGCCAACTATTGCATAGCGATAAAGTAAAGCAGTTATATGGCGCTTGCATCTTATGCAATAAAGAGACAACCATAAGGCTCCTGCCAGTTGCCGATAACTTTAACAAAACATGATCATCTCATACAACAATTTATATATCCTCACATCTTGACCATATCACATCACAGCAAGCCCTACAAAAACAAGTTAGACGTCATCTACTTTGTTGTTGCAAGTTTTACATGGCTGCTACGGGCTTCTAGCAAGAACCGTTCTTACCTATGCATCAAAACCACAATGATTTTTCGTCAAGTGTGATGTTTTAACCCTAAACAAGGTCCGGGCGTAGTCAAACTCGATTCAACTAAAGTTGGAGAAATAGACACCCACTAGCCAACTGTGTGCGAAGCACGTCGGTAGAACCAGTCTCATGAACGCGATTATGTAATGTCGGTCTGGGCCGCTTCATCCAACAATACCGCCGAATCAAAGTAAGACATTGCTGGTAAGCAGTATGACTATTATCGCCCACAACTCATTGTGTTCTACTCGTGCATATAACATCTACACATAGACCTGGCTCTGATGGCACTGTTGGGGAACGTAGTATTTCAAAAATTATGCCTACGATCATGCAAGATCTATCTAGGAGAAGCATAGCAACGTGCGGGGAGAGTGTGTCCACATAACGTCGTAGACCAAAAGCGGAAGCATTTAATCACCGCGGTTGAAGTAGTCATACGTCTTCACGATCCGACCGATCCTAGAACCGAACATACGGCACCTCCGTGTTCAGCACACGTTCAGCTTGATGACGTCCATCGTGCTCTTGATCCAAATGAGGCCGAGGGAGAGTTCCGTCAGCACAATGGTGTGGCGATGGTGATGATGAAGTTACTGGCGCAGGGCTTCGCCTAAGCACTACGATGATATGACCGAGGTGTGTAACTATGGAGGGGGGCACTGCACACGGCTAAGACAAATCTTGGAGTGCCTTTAGGTTGCCCCCTGCCCACGTATATAAAGGAGGGAGGAAGAGGAGGCCGGCCCTGGAGGGGGCGCGCCAAGGGGGGAGTCCTACTTGGACTCCCGGTCCAAGTAGGATTCGGCCCCCCTTTCCTATTCCAACTAGGAGAAGGAAGGGAAGGAAGAAGAGGGGAGAAGGAAGGAGGGGGGCGCCGCCCCCTCCTAGTACAATTCGGACCAGCCCATGGGGGGCGTGCAGCCACCCCTTGAGGCCCTTCTCTCCTTTCCCGTATGGCCCATTAAGGCCCACTACTTCCCCCGGCGAATTCCCGTAACTCTCCGGTACTCCGAAAAATACCCGAATCACTCGGAACCTTTCCGATGTCCGATTAGAGCCTTCCAATATATCAAACTTTACCTCTCGATCATTTCAAGACTCCTCGTCATGTCTGTGATCTCATCCGGGACTCTGAACAAACTTCGGTCATCAAATCACATAACTCATAATACAAATCATCGTAGAACGTTAAGCGTGCGGACCCTACGAGTTCGAGAACTATGTATACATGACTGAGACACATCTCCGATCAATAACCAATATCGGAACCTGGATGCTCATATTGTCTCCTACATAGTCTATGAAGATCTTTATCGGTCAAACCGCATAACAACATATGTTGTTCCCTTTGTCATCGGTATGTTACTTGCCCGAGATTGGATCGTCGGTATCATCGTACCTAGTTCAATCTCGTTACCGAAAGTCTCTTTACTCGTTCCGTAATGCATCATCCTGCAACTAACTCATTAGTCACATTGGTTGCAAGGCTCATAATGATGTGCATTACCGAGAGGGCCCAGAGATACCTCTCCGATACACGGAGTGACAAATCCTAATCTCAATCTATGCCAACCCAACAAACACCTTTGGAGACACCTGTGGAGCATCTTTATAATCACCCAGTTACGTTGTGAAGTTTGATAGCACACAAGGTGTTCCTTTGGTATTCGGGAGTTTCATAATCTCATAGTCAGAGGAACATGTATAAGTCATGAAGAAAACAATAGCAATAAAACTAAACGATCATTATGCCAAGCTAACGGATGGGTCTTGTCCATCACATCATTCTCTAATGATGTGATCATGTTCATCAAATGGCAACACATGTCTATGATCAGGAAACATAACCATCTTTGACAAACAAGCTAGTCAAGTAGAGGCATACTAGGGACACTCTGTTTTTGTCTATGTATTCACACATGTACTAAGGTTCTGATTAATACAATTCTAGCATGAATAATAAACATTTATCATGATATAAGGAAATAAATAATAACTTTATTATTGCCTCTAGGGCATATTTCCTTCAGTCTCCCACTTGCACTAGAGTCAATAATGTAGTTCACATCGCCATGTGATTTAACACCAATAGTTCACACCATCATGTGATTTAACACTCTATAGTTCACATCGCCATGTGACCAATACCCAAAGGGTTTACTAGAGTCAATAATCTAGTTCACATCGCCATGTGATTAACACCCAAAGAGTACTAAGGTGTGATCATGTTTTGCTTGTGAGAGAACTTTAGTAAATGCCACATTCAGATCCGTATGTATTTTGCAAATTTCTATGTCTACAATGCTCTGTACGGAGCTACTCTAGCTAAATGCTCCCACTTTCAATATGTATCCAGATCAAGACTCAGAGTCATCCAGATCAGTGTAAAAGCTTGCATCGACGTAATTCTTTACGACGAACTCTTTATCACCTCCATAACCGAGAAATATTTCCTTAGTCCTCTAAGGATAATTTTTGACCAATGTCTAGTGATCTACTCCTATACCACTATTGTACTCCCTTGCCAAACTCAGGGCAGGCTATACAATAGGTCTGGTACACAGTGAAAGATCGAGGATGTCGCCTAGAGGGGGGTGAATAGGCGCTTTAAAATAATTACGGTTAAGGCTTGGACAAATGCGGAATAAACCTAGCGGTTAATTTGTCAAGCACAAAATCTAAAACAACTAGGCTCACCTATGTGCACCAACAACTTATGCTAAGCAAGATAAGCAACTATGTGATAGCAAGATAAGCAACCAAGCTCTCTACAAAGTTTCATGATGGCACAAGTACCAAAAAGAAACGGCTTGCCATCCACCAACACACACTTAAAATGGATCACAAGATTAGTGTTTTATAGAAAATAGGATAGCTCCCCCACGAGTTGTGCATTATAGAGAATTTGCAATTGAATACAAAATTCACAAGGTAGGATCACCACTTTCACTATATCAAGAAAATGCTAGACAAGATCAAGAAAACAACAAGATCCTCAAGTGGCATGGAAGGCAATGGGAGTTGACACAAACTTGGCAAGAGATAAGGCAAAAAAACACCAACGTGAAGATGATCAATAATTTCTACCACACATAAGTGAGTACCAATTGTCAAAAGACAAGAAGTATTTGGAAGTAATTCCCGGTGCTAGATAGCAAGGATATCCGACATCATCTTCACACCAAACACAAGCAAATTGCAACTTGTAGAGCTAACATGCCACCTAGGAACAAGATAATTTACAATATCAATTCTAGGTGACAATATCTCAAATGTACACATTTTCTAGGCTTGTAATATGAACATAGCATATTACTCCCCCATAATGTGATGCCAATGAGAACTTAACAAGAGGCAATAAGAGGATCCAACAAGAGATAATCAATGGGATTTTTAGAATTTGAATTTCTCATGAGAGATATACCACCTAGGGACTAGATAATCTTGTAATATCAATACTAGATGGTATTCCTCATGTACACACATTTATAGGATTGTGAGGTGCACAAAGCATATAACTCCCCCATAAATGGATATTCCATTAATCTCTCACAAGAGCCAACTAGGATACAAACAAGAAGCATAAAGGCTCAACGCACGACACACACGTACATGATGTGCAAACCAACACACACATACTTGATTGCTCAAGATAAGTAAGTTGGAAGCACAACATATACAAACACAAGCAAGGAACAAAACCAAAACATGCAAGGGGGCAAGTAACTTTCAATGTAAACAATTTAAGTACAAGTTACCGTAAGGAGGCACATTGGATATAAGATAGAAACTTGATAATCCAATTGACTTGGCTTGAGACAATAAGAATGATGAAGTCCCCTTAATTCTTCCTAATGTAGCCAAGTCTCCAATGCCCTCCATCAACACCTATTGATCAAGTTTGAGCTTGGTCGTCCCCAACCAAGTTGGGTCCTAAGAGGTTAGTCACAATAGTCTTGGCTACCCAAATGGTTCTTTTCTTGACACCACTTTGAGTACCAACAAACTTGGCAAACACATTGCCAACCTTATCCTTCCCAAGAGAATATATATCATCAATAATAATTGGGTTGGATAAGTTACCACTAGTGCATGAAGAAGCGACGTGACCTTTCTCACGACATAAGTAGCAACATCTACTCTTCACTTTCTTCTCACTTGATTTTTCCACAAGAGAAGCATTAGCTTGAGTCTTCTTGGGAAGTGGCCTTTCTTCAACTTGAGGTTGAGCATGAGATTGAACTTGTGGCCTCTTTCCTTGTTGCTTATCACTAATGGCCTTCTTCTTCAATGGGCAAGATCTAACATGATGCCCTTCAATTTTGCACTTGAAGCAAATAATCTTGGACGAATTCTTGACTTGTTCTTGGCCCTTCTTCTTGATTCTCTTGGACTTCTTCTTCTTATTGGAGTTGAATCCAAGTCCACCTTTGTCATTGGGGGATTTTTGCACACTCAAGATATTGTTGAGTATGGATTTCCCTTCATGACTCTTTTCCAAGTCTTTCTTCAAAGAAGTGACTTGGGCCTTGAGCTCTTTGACTTCCTCTACATGGTTAGTCTCAACACAAGTGCTAGAGGAAGTATAAGCTTCACCGTTAGAGCAACAAGGCAAGGAAAGCAATTCATCACAAGATGTACCAACATTGTGAGTAGATGAATTACAAGGACTAGCACATGGCAATATAGTATTTTGACTAGAAGTAGTGCTAGTATCCACATGAGGCTCACTTGATGTTACCTTAGAAATCATGGCCTCATGAGCTACCTTTAGCACATTATGGGATACTATAAGATCATCATGAGAGCTTGAGAGCTTTTCATGGCTTTCTTCCAATTTCCCATAATTGCTAGATAGCAACTCAAATTGAGCATGTAGCTCAACATTCTCCTTCAAAATGGATGCTTCACAAGTAATAGAGTTAGTAGCACAAGCATCATCATTTACAACAATAGGAGAGGACAACTTGGCAAGCTCTTTTAAATAAGAAGCTTCAAGTTGCGCATGAGATTCGGTGAGTTTGATGAGCTCACCCTTGATGACCCTTGAGCCATTTTCAAGGTGCTCAAAATCCTCAAGGAGTCTAGCATGAGAAACTTCAAGCTTAGCATTTTTAGTTTTGAAATCATTGGCTACCTCAAGAGCTATATCATGAGATTCCCTCACTCTAGATAGTTCTAGAGCAAAAGTCTCCTCAAGAGATTCGGAGGTGGTTTGTTCATGTTCAAGAGCTTGAGATAGCTCCGCGATCTCATTTGCGTAATCACGCTCATGAGCTTCCATTTTCTCAATGGTGACCTCATGCTCCTCTAGATGAGATTCCAACTCCTCATTGTATTTCTTGCCATCAATGGCAATGGACATTATTTCCATGAAGTTGGAACGAGCAATTTTATTTTTATGAAGAGCTTTAAAAATCATTTCCCCCTTAGTTTTTAAGGAGGCAACATTATCATTCTCTTCATCATTATCCTCATCATCATTAGCATCAACATCATCATCAAGAGACATATTGGGGTACAAAGTAGGAGATACCTTTGACGCCTTAGCCATAAGGCAAAAAGCAATAGATGATGATGTAGGATCCCTTGAGGCACCATTAAACACCACATCTTGTTCCATAGAATGTTTGGTTTCCTCTACATTGTTAGCACAACAATTCGAGGAAATAGATGCATTTTTATCATGGCAACAAGACATAGCAAGCATATCATCATGAGATCTAGTCAAGCAATATCTACATGATATGCAAGGACTATCAACACAAGCATGTGAAACATTTGGAGTGCTCGAAGTGTTAAAGCCCAAAGAGGGAGCATTTCAATAAGATAGTGATGAAGGATCATCCACAATAAGCATACTATCATCATTGCAATGACCAACACTACTCACCATATCATTACCTTGTGGCAAACCACATGTAGGTGAAGTAGAAGAAGTTGAAAATACTATACGACCGGAGGTGGAGGGAGAACAATCATCCCCACAAATATTGGACACACCATATTTATCTTGAAGCTTTGTCCACAACTCATGAGCATCCCGGAACGGCATGAGTTGAAAAATAACTACATTGCTCAAAGCATCAAAAAGCACATTAGAAAGCTTGAGCATTGAGATAAGAGTTTTTCTCATCCTCTAAAGATAATCTTTGGGGATCCTTTGGAGGAGAAAAACCCATATCTACAATTCGCTCTAAATTTGGGTCCATGCCCCTAAAGAGATTAAGCATGCGAATTACCCAAACATCAAAATTTGTGCCATCGAAACTAAGAGTGTCAGAGAATCCTAAGCCCCTAGTCGACATCCTTACTCTCTAGGCGGTTAAGCCCTATAAAGAGAGACGAGGCTCTGATACCAATTGAAAGATCGAGGATGTCGCCTAGAGGAGGGTGAATAGGCGCTTTAAAATAATTATGGTTAAGGCTTGGACAAATGCGGAATAAACCTAGCGGTTAATTTGTCAAGCACAAAATCTAAAACAACTAGGCTCACCTATGTGCACCAACAACTTATGCTAAGCAAGATAAGCAACTATGTGATAGCAAGATATATGACAAAGAACAATATGACTATCACAAAGTAAAGTGCATAAGTAAAGGGCTCAGGAAAGAGATAACCGAGGCACATGGAGACGATGATGTATCCCGAAGTTCACACCCTTGCAGATGCTAATCTCCATTTGGAGCGGTGTGGAGGCACAATGCTCCCCAAGAAGCCACTAGGGCCACCGTAATCTCCTCACGCCCCCGCACAATGCAAGATGACGTGATTCCACTAGGGGACCCTTGAGGGAGGTCACCGAACCCATACAAATGGCGACCCTTGGGGGCGGTCACCTAACCCGTACACTTTGGCAACCCTTGGGGGCGGTCACCGGTATCCGTCAAATTGCTCGGGGCGATCTCCACAACCTAATTGGAGACCCCGACGCTTGCCCGGAGCTTTACACCACAATGATTGAGCTCCGAACAACACCAACCGTCTAGGGCGCCAAGGCACCCAAGAGGAACAAGCTCTAGGGTGTCCAAACACCCAAGAGTAACAAGCTCAAGGGTACCAAGCACCCAAGAGTAATAAGATTCTCAACTTGTAACTTCCACGTATCACATGGAGAACTCAAACCGATGCACCAAATGCAATGGCAAGGGTACACGGAGTGCCCAAGTCCTTCTCTCTCAAATCCCACCGAAGCAACTAATGCTAGGGAGGAAGATGAGAGGAAGAACAAGAAGGAGAACACCAAGAACTCCAAGATCTAGATCCAAGGGGTTCCCCTCACATAGAGGAGAAAATGATTGGTGGAAATGTGGATCTAGATCTCCTCTCTCTTTTCCCTCAAAAACTAGCAAGAATCCATGGAGGGATTGAGAGTTAGCAAGCTCGAAGAAGGTCAACAATGGGGGAAGAACACGAGCTCAAAGGATAAGGTTCATTGGGGAAGAAGACCCCCTTTTATAGGTGGGAAAAAATCCAACCGTTATGCTCACAGCCCGCACAGAGCGGTACTACCGCTAGGGCGGTAGTACCCCTTTGAAACGCAACAGCGAGGAGGCAAAAAGGCCAGAAGACCCGTTGGAGCGGTAGTACCGCTTGACCTCACGGTACTACCGCTAGGGGTAGCGGTACTACTGCTAAGGGTAGCGGTACTACTGCTTGCGAGCGGTACTAAAAAATTACATCCGTGCCTACCACCACTGGACTTGTGACGAGTTTTTGGTCCCGAGCGGAAGTATCCACGGAAGTAGTCACGGTAGTACCGCTCCCAAGAGCGGTACTAAAAAATTACATCCGCAACAACCCCTTTTAAGGACACCAAAACTGACACAACTTCTGCAAACGGACTCTGAATTTGATGAAACCAAGTTTGTTGGAAAGCTAGCAACAAGGGCTAACACAATCTTGAAAGAAATACCAATAAGAAGAAAATGAGAAAAGGCCCAAAATAAAATGGTGAGAACCCTTCCTCGGATAAGACCGGTAAAACCTCCAACACTGAAAACATCATAGAAGACGCATGCAAACTCCATTTTTGATGAACTCAAGCTTGTCATCAAGATGACCATAAGCTCTAAGACTCAAAAAGAGAACCAAACAAGAACCAAGAAACATGATGCAAGGATGCAATGGTTTGAGCTCTCTACTAATGATATGATCAAGCTACCAACTTGAGAGCCACCCTTGATAGTACGACAAACGATCCTATAACCCGGTCTCCCAACTACCACCATGAGACCGGTAAAATAGAAAACCTATCAAGGGAAAACCTTTGCCTTGCACATGGTCCACTTGAGCTAGATGATGACAATCTTGACTCCCTCAAGTTGGACCACCTTTCTTGATTGTGTTGGCTCGATGAAGACTAGATGATTGCTCCCCCATAGTCCACTATGGGTGAGCCACTCTTCGGCTCATCTTCACAAGTCCATTGTCACCACAATGGGCGGCAAGCTTCAAGCACTTGATCTCTTCATGATGCATCACTTGAACTTGCACACCGCATCCTAACCCCACAAAGAACTCTCACGAAGACCATGGGTTAGTACACAGAGCGTAATTGACAATCCTTACCATACCATGGGATCACTTGATCCCTCTCGGTACATCTTCTATGCTTTGTGAGTTGATCAACTTGATTCACTCTTGACTTAGTCTTGATCAACCTTGAATCTTTCCAACTCTCTTTATTTAGATGATGTCTTGAAGGTAAACATGAATGATCACACAATCTTCTTCTTCAAGATATGCTTGCAATAAGCTCAACACTCACATGACCAATCTTTGGATAATTCCATAATAGCACCTTGGTCAACTCATAAACTCCTTGAAACCAAAACATGGACTTCAAGAAAAGCCTATGGAAAAAACCTTCAAATATAACTCAAGGCAACCATTAGTCCATAGAGATTGTCATCAATTACCAAAACCAAACATGGGGGCGCATGTTCTTTCACATAGCATGGCATACTTTATAGAACCTATGGCTGAGGCATAGGGAATGACTTTCATTCTCTCTCTATCTTTTGCCGTGGTCAGGCTTTGAGTCTTACTCAACTTCACACCTTGCAACACAGGCAAGAACTCCTTCTTTGGCTGTTCCATTTTGAACTACTTCAAAAAAATTGTCAAGATATGTACTCATTGAAAAAACCTATCAAACGTCTTGATCTATCTCTATAGATCTTGATGCTCAATATGTAAGCAGCTTCACCGATGTCTTTATTTGAAAAAACTCCTTTCAAACACTCCTTTATGCTTTCCAGAAAAATTCTACATCATTTCCGATCAACAATATGTCATACACATATACTTACCAGAAAAGCTGTAGCGCTCTCACTCACTTTCTTGTAAATACAGGCTTCACTGCAAGTATGTATAAAACTATATGCTTTGATCAACTCATCAAAGAGTATATTCCAACTCCGAGATGCTTGCACCAGTCCATAGATGGATCGCTGGAGCTTGCACATTTTGTTAGCACCTTTAGTATTGACAAAACCTTTTTGGTTGCATCATATACAACGCTTCTTTAAGAAATCCATTAAGGATTGTAGTTTTGACATCCATTTGCCAGATTTGATAAAATGTGGCAATTGCTAACATGATTTGGACAGACTTAAGCATCGCTACGAGTGAGAAAATCTCATCGTAGTCAACACCTTGAACTTGTCAAAAACCTTTTTCGACAAGTCTAGCTTTGTAGATAGTAACACTACTATCAGCGTCCATCTTCCTCTTGAAGATCCATTTATTTTCTATTGCTTGCTGATCATCGGGCAAGTCAACCAAAGTCCATACTTTGTTTCTCATACATGGATCCCATCTCAGATTTCATGGCTTCAAGCCATTTTGCGGAATCTGGGCTTATCATTGCTTCCTCATAGTTCGTAGGTTTGTCATGGTCTAGTAACATGATGTCCAGAATAGGATTACTGTACCACTTTGGTGCAGAACGTTCTGGTTGACCTACGAGGTTCGGTAGTGACTTGATCTGAAGTTTCATGATCATCATCATTAACTTCCTCACTAACCGGTGTAGGCATCACTGGAACTGATTTCTGTGATGAACTACTTTCCAATTCGGGAGAAGGTACAATTACCTTATCAAGTTCTACTTTCCTCCCAGTCACTTCTTTCGAGAGAAACTCCTTCTCTAGAAAGGATCCATTCTTAGCAATGAATATCTTGCCTTCGGGTCTGTGATATAAGGTGTACCCAACAGTTAACTTTTGGGTATCCTATGAAGACACACTTCTCCGATTTGGGTTTGAGCTTATCAGGATGAAACTTTTTCACATAAGCATCACAACCCCATACTTTAAGAAACGATAGCTTAGGTTTCTTGCTAAACCACAGTTCATACGGTGTCATCTCAACGGATTTAGATGGTGCCTTTTTTAACGTGAATACAGCTGTCTCTAATGCATAGCCCCAAAATGATAGTGGTAAATCGGTAAGAGACATCATAGATCACACCATATCTGATAAAGCACGGTTATGACGTTCAGACACACCATTACGCCATGGTGTTCCAGGTGGCCTGAGTTGCGAAACTATTCCACATTGTTTCAAATGAAGACCAAACTCGTAACTCAAATATTCGTCTCCGCGATCAGATCGTAGAAACTTTTTCTTGTTACGATGATTTTCCACTTCACTCTAAAATTCTTTGAACTTTTCAAATGTTTCAGACTTATGTTTCATCAAGTAGATAAATCATCTGTGAAGGTCAGAAAATAACGATACCCGCCGCGAGCCTCAACTCTCATCGGACCGCATACATCAGTATGTATTATTTCCAATACGTCAGTTGCTCGCTCCATTGTTCTAGAGAACGGATTCTTAGTCATCTTGCCCATGAGGCATGGTTCACAAGCATCAAGTGATTCTAAAAGCCCATCAGCATGGAGTTTCTTCATGTGCCTTACACAAATATGACCTAAATGGCAGTGCCACAAATAAGCTGCACTATCATTATTAACTTTGAATCTTTTGGCTTCAATATTATGAAGATGTGTATCACTACGGTCGAGATTCAATAAACCATTTATATTGAGTGTATGACCATAGAAGGTTTTATTCATTTAAATAGAACAACAATTATTATTTGACTTAAATAAATAACCGTATTGCAATAAACATGATCCAATCATATTCATGCTCAATGCAAACACCAAATAACATTTATTTTAGGCTCAACACTAATCCCGAAGGTAAAAGGAGTGTGCCATGGTGATCTTATCAACCTTGGAATCACTTCCAACACACATCATCACCTCGCCCTTAACTAGTCTCTGTTTATTTTGCAACCCCCGTTTCGAGTTACTACCCTTAGCAACTGAACCAGTATCAAATACTGAGGGGTTGCTATAAACACTAGTAAAGTACACATTAGTAACATGTATATCAAATATACCTTTGTTCACTTTGCCATCCTTCTTATTCGCCAAGTATCTAGGGCAGCTCCACTTCCAGTGACCATTTCCTTTGCAGCAGAAGCACTCAGTTTCAGGCTTGGGTCTAGCTTTGGGCTTCTTCATGGGAGTGAAAACTTGTTTGTCATTCTTCTTGAAGTTCCCTTTCTATCCCTTTTGCTCTTTTCTTGAAACTGGTGGTATTCGTTAACCATCAACACTTGATGCTTTTCTTGATTTCTACCTTCGCCGATTTTAGCATCGCGGAGAGCTTTGGGAATTGTTTTCGTTATCCCTTGCATATTATAGTTCATCACGAAGTTCTAGTAACTTGGTGATAGTGACTAGAGAACCTTGTCAATTACTATCTTACCTGGAAGATTAACTCCCACTTGATTCAAGCAATTGTAGTACCCAGACAATCTGAGCACATGCTCACTGGTTGAGCTATTCTCCTCCATCTTGTAGGCAAATTACTGTCAGAAGTCTCATACCTCTTGACACGGGCATGAGTATGAAATACCAATTTCAACTCTTGGAACAACTTATATGCTCCGTGGCGTTCAAAACATTTTTGAAGTCTCGGTTCTAAGTCGTAAAGCATGGTGCACTAAACTATCAAGTAGTCATCATACCGAGCTTATCAAAACGTTCATAACGTCTGCATCTGCTCCTGCAATAGTTCTGTCACCTAGCGGTGCATCAAGGACATATTTTTTCTGTGCAGCAATGAGGAAAATCCTCAGATCACGGACCAAGTCCGCATCATTGCTACTATCATCTTTCAACTTATATTTCTCTAGGAACATATAAAAAATAAACAGGGAGCTACATCGCGAGCTATTGATCTACAACATAGATATGCGTATACTACCATGACTAAGTTAATGATAAATTAAAGTTCAATTAATCATATTACTTAAGAACTCCCACTTAGATAGACATCCCTCTAGTCATCTAAATGATCACGTGATCCATATCAACTAAACCATGTCCTATCATCACGTGAGATGGAGTAGTTTTCAATGATGCACATCACTATGTTGATCCAAATGAGGCCGAGGGAGAGTTCCGTCAGCACGATGGTGTGGCGACGGTGATGATGAAGTTACCGGCGCAGGGCTTCGCCTAAGCACTACCACGATATGACCGAGGTGTGTAACTGTGGAGGGGGGCACCGCACACGGCTAAGACAAATCTTGGAGTGCCTTTAGGTTGCCCCCTGCCCACGTATATAAAGGAGGGAGGAAGAGGAGGCCGGCCCTTGAGGGGGCGCGCCAAGAGGGGAGTCCTACTTGGACTCCCGGTCCAAGTAGGATTCGGCCCCCCTTTCCTATTCCAACTAGGAGAAGGAAGGGAAGGAAGAAGAGGGGAGAAGGAAGGAGGGGGGCGCCCCCCCTCCTAGTCCAATTCAGACCAGCCCATGGGGGGAGGGGCGTGGCCACCCCTTGAGGCCCTTCTCTCCTTTCCCGTATGGCCCATTAAAGCCCACTACTACCCCCGGCGAATTCCCGTAACTCTCCGGTACTCCGAAAAATACCCGAATCACTCAAAACCTTTTCGATGTCCGAATATAGCCTTCCAATATATCGATCTTTACCTCTCGATCATTTCAAGACTCCTCGTCATGTCCGTGATCTCATCCGGGACTCTGAACAAACTTCGGTCATCAAATCACATAACTCATAATACAAATCATCATCGAACGTTAAGCGTGCGGACCCTACGGGTTCAAGAACTATGTAGACATGATTGAGACACATTCCGATCAATAACCAATAGCGGAACCTGGATGCTCATATTGGCTCCTACATAGTTTATGAAGATCTTTATTGGTCTAACCGCATAACAATATACGTTGTTCCCTTTGTCATCGGTATGTTACTTTCACGAGATTCGATCATCGGTATCATCATACCTAGTTCAATCTCGTTACCGACAAGTCTCTTTACTCGTTCCGTAATGCATCATCCTGCAACTAACTCATTAGTCACATTGGTTGCAAGTCTCATAATGATGTGCATTACCGAGAGGGCCCAGAGATACCTCTCTGATACACCGAGTGACAAATCCTAATCTCGATCTATGCCAACCCAACAAACACCTTTGGAGACACCTGTGGAGCATCTTTATAATCATCCAGTTATGTTGTGAAGTTTGATAGCACATAAGGTGTTCCTTCGGTATTCAGGAGTTGCATAATCTCATAGTCAGAGGAACATGTATAAGTCATGAAGAAAACAATAGCAATAAAACTAAACGATCATTATGCCAAGCTAACGGATGGGTTTTGTCCATCACATCATTCTCTAATGTTGTGATCCTGTTCATCAAATGACAACACATGTCTATGATCAGGAAACATAACCATCTTTGACAAACAAGCTAGTCAAGTAGAGGCATACTAGGGACACTCTGTTTTTGTCTATGTATTCACACATGTACTAAGTTTGAGGTTAATACAATTCTAGCATGAATAATAAACATTTATCATGATATAAGGAAATCAATAATAACTTTATTATTGCCTCTAGGGCATATTTCCTTCAGTCTCCCACTTGCACTAGAGTCAATAATCTAGTCACATCGCCATGCGATTTAATACCAATAGTTCACACCATCATGTGATTTAACACTCTGTAGTTCACTTCACCATGTGACCAATACCCAAAGGGTTACTAGAGTCAATAATCTAGTTCACATCGCCATGTGATTAACACCCAAAGAGTACTAATGTGTGATCATGTTTTGCTTGTGAGAGAACTTTAGTCAACGGATCTGCCACATTCAGATCCGTATGTATTTTGCAAATTTCTATGTCTACAATGCTCTGTACGGGGCTACTCTAGCTAAATGTCACACTTTCAATATGTATCCAGATCGAGACTCAGAGTCATCCAGATCGGTGTCAAAGCTTGCATCGATGTAACTCTTTACAACGAACTCTTTATCACCTCCATAACCGAGAAATATTTCCTTAGTCCTCTAAGGATAATTTTTGACCAATGTCCAGTGATCTACTCCTAGATCACTATTTTACTCCATTGCCAAACTCAGGGCAGGGTATACAATAGGTCTGGTACACAACATGACATACTTTGTAGAACATATGGCTGAGGCATAGGGAATGACTTTCATTCTCTCTCTATCTTCTGCCGTGGTCGGGCTTTGAGTCTTACTCAACTTCACACCTTGCAACATAGGTAAGAACTCCTTCTTTGACTGTTCCATTTTGAACTACTTCAAAAAACTTGTCAAGATATGTACTCATTGAAAAAGCTTATCAAGCGTCTTGATCTATCTCTATAGATCTTGATGCTCAATATGTAAGCAGCTTCACCGAGGTCTTTCTTTGAAAAACTCCTTTCAAACACTCCTTTATGCTTTCCAGAAAAATTCCACATCATTTCCGATCAACAATATGTCATACACATATACTTATCAGAAAAGCTGTAGCACTCTCACTCACTTTCTTGTAAATACAGACTTCACCGCAATATGTATAAAACTATATGCTTTGATCAACTCATCAAAGCGTATATTCCAACTCCGAGATGCTTGCACCAGTCCATAGCTGGATCGCTGAAACTTGCACATTTTGTTAGCACCTTTAGGATCGACAAAACCTTTTTGGTTGCATCATATACAACTCTTCTTTAGAAAATCCAGGCAGCCTTAGCAAAAGGGCATTAGAAAAAAAAGGTGCATTTCATCTTCAGAGAGATCACACCTGCTATAATTTTTGCTAATGTGAGAAGAGTACCTACCTGCTTTAAGGCCAGTGGGTAGAGCTTCCCTCATTAGCCTCCAAGCAAAGGTGTTAACCCTAGGAGGTAGGAACTTGTGCTTCCGCACCTGCATAAGTATGTCCTTCACCCGAGTGAAAATTGTTTGGTTGGTTGTCGGGGGAGACCTGCAAATCCTGCAAGCAAAGCTTGTAAGTACTCTTAGAGTTACATCTGCCATTAGGAATAAGATCCCAACATAAGATGTTAGCGGAATCATCATCAATGGAAGTATTTAGAGTAATAGAAGTAGTGGGTTGAGAAAAAACTGCAACCCAGGGGTTTGATTCCACTGCTTTTGGCCAGGAAGCCAAAGATCCGACTTTAGCAAGGTATACAAAATGAGTCTCGAGAATTATAAGATGATTATAAATAGATGACCATGTTGGACACCAAGGCGTGCTCCAAAATCAAAATATTGTGGGTTGGTAAAATGAATGGTCTTTAATTAAGCTTAGGGAGCAACTTAAGGATGGAAGACCAAAAACTAAATTTAGGGACATTGGAATTTGCCTGCAAAAATGGGGGAATCATGATAATACCTAGACTTAAGAACCAAATGCAGATGGGAGAAGGAGCTTCAAGCCTTCAACGATGTTTGAAGTTTTGAAAATAAAAATTCAAAGAAATATGGGATGTAAAGAGGCTGATATTTTATTGCCATACGCAAATTCAAGTTAAAACGCGAGATATGAAAAAACAAATATCAACATTGAATTGAATAGTGCCGAACAATAAATGCACTATTCATTGTTGGATTTGTTATTTTTTTCTAGATCGCATCTCGTAATGTGTTTCAACTTGATTTTTTTTAAGGAATGTCACCGTCTTAACATCTTGTTTTTTAAGATTTTTTTCAAAACTTTGAAACATGGTTTCCATAAAGTTTTCTGTGAATGTTGCTTTTCATGTAATATTCTTCCGGAGCGGCATGCAGAATTGTGGTGTCAAGTGAACCAGGTCGGCGTGGACAGAGTCGCCCGTCCGGTGCGGTAAGGACCATGTTGGGTCTGGCCGGTCCAGTTTATTCCATGCAAAAGAAACCGGGGAAGAAAAATAAACCACAGATGACAGGTACAGTCAACAACAAAATGGTAGGAAAACTAAACGGGATAAAATGCGCCACATATTTGATTCAATCAAGTAATATTTGAGAATTTTTGCTAAATCAGGTAAAATCTGCCACAAACGCAAAATTTGGAGGTAAAAGATGGAATTCACTAATATTATAAAAATGAAACTGGTGATGCCAATTCCATGTCATATGGATCACACATTACTCTACAAAAAAAAACACCTTATAATTTGAAATAGGGAAAGTGCGTACAGTAACTGCCCTTTCGATTTTGATCGTGGTGCATGCTGCAAACGAATAAGATCGTTCAAACTCCCAAGCCATTGAGCTTCCCTAACTAGTCACACCAGAAAGGATGTATGAATACAAGTTTTGGTAATACAAAAAATCCATCAAGAACTGATCAAGGCGTCCCTCCTACAGTGCCTCGAACGACTGCTATGTGACGAGTGTTCGTTCTATGGCCTTTCTCTCCGAAAAGAAACCGCGTCTCAGGGCTTCAGCCTCGTGATTCATCAAGCTTAAAACCACCTTTCAGGCACCTTGTCTCGATTCTCCTGTGGTGGAGGACTTCCTCGAACCTTCCGGATCCAGCCCAATGGCCCATTTTCATAATGGCAAATACACAATCCATCCAAGTCGGGGCCTGAGCCTTAGCTAGCCATCATCAACGCTCATCTTTTCAGCGCCTTTCCCAGCCGCGCTCCGCTGCATCTGCACCTGCAGGGCGTATTTCTTTTGCAGCTCACGGAGCCTCTCCAGGAGTTCTTGGAATGAAGGGCGGCGCTGTGGGTCACTGCTCGAAGAAAAGGATGATGGATTAGCGGGAATCAGTTTATTGTTAGTAAGTGTAGATTCACTCATTTTACTTCGTATGTAGTCACTTGTTGAAATCTCTAGAAAGACAAATATTTAGGAAAACGGAGGAAGTAGTATGTACCTGTCCCAACAACTCTCAATCATTGATGCCCATTGAGGATCTATGTCACTCGGAATTTCCAATCTGTGGTCCATGAAACCCACGGCTCCGATAACCTGCGCCGTATGGGTCAGAATGTTACGAAATTCTTGTACTTCAGCACGGTTACATAAGCAAACAACTGAGTTTGTCTTAAAATGCAATGGTGGTTATTTCACTTCTATTAGGAAATCTATCATTCACCAGTAAGCTGCTCCCTCCGTTCCATAATTCTTGTCGTGGTTTTAGTTCAAGAATTATGGAACGTAGGGAGTACTTATTTTGCAAGGAGACATTCTATGGCAAACATCTCAGTATTAATCTTGCCGCCAGACTGAAAGGGAGATGGGAAGATATATGAAGCAAAAAATATTGAACTTATATCTTCTTGTTGTATCTAAGTAGATTAATAACGCAGATGGATCTTGCAACCTATCACTACCTGCTCAAGGAAACATAGATACCAATTTCACAATCACATAGTCGCTACAGAATATATGATCGAAAATCGTGTGAATACCTAAACAACATAAATACATAGCAAAATTGGACCTGCATTGTATTGAGAGTATCCCAAGGAATCTTCTGAGTAACAAGCTCCCATAGGACCACTCCATAGCTGTACACGTCGGACCTATCATGTAGAAGAAAGGAATGTATGAGAAATCATTTGCAGATTGCGGGAACATCTATTGAATTAAAATGGTCCCATTGAGCTTACTTTTCATTTGAAGGTTCATTACGTAGCACTTCTGGAGCCATCCACTGTGGCTGGATGTTAAAGCTAAGATATCAGATATTTAGAACAGAAAAAAAAATGATGATTGTAACGTTTCTTTCTATTTTGTCAGTCTAGATAATACATGTAAAAAAGGTAATGTTTGCTTGTACTTACTGTTCCTTTCCCAGTTTTTGTAGTCAGGAATGTTTCGATTTTGAGGCGTGAAAGACCAAAGTCCGCAACCTAATTGAACCAAGTGAATTAGAAGAGAAAGTGTAAAGTAAGGAAAACTAAGATCCAACAGTTACCTTCACAGTCCAGTTCTTATCAACCAACAGATTTGACGATTTTAGATCACGATGTACAACGGTGGGACTGGAACTGTGAAGATAATTCATGCCCCTTGCCTGAAAAATATATTAAAATATATTTAAGATCTCCATGACGATAAAATCTTTCATAAAACCAAACCATGTACTTGTCAAACAAAATATAAGGTAATTTTGTCTCCATGGATTTAGAGGCCCTGGCAAGAACAAGCATGATAAAGAATTGGTTGACTATTAGTGTTTCGTATCATAATCACATGAATTATGACTGGCCTTTAGTGAAAGAACCTTCAAGTAAGACACAGTAACAGACTGTAAACACGAGATATCCTGTTAGATGTAAGGTGCATGACGCCATTGCCTGTACTTTTCCATTTTCTTACACTGAAAGTTGGGATATGGCCTACTATTGGGTACATAAGCAAACTCCAGTTTTTCTTCTACACACTTGCCAAAAATAATTATTTGCCTATTCAATAAATCTCTGAACTTCTGCATGTGAAGAATGTTTTATCCAGTTGTTCATTCCTCAAACTTCCATAGAATTTAACTGGCTTGTCATTTACTAGAAACTAGCTGTTCAACATAAGTGCACTCACGATGTCTATAGCCATGTGAACTCGCCGTCTTGGATCCAACTTGGCAGTGGTTTTTCGTAGTAAGCGAAACAAGCTCCCTCTGCATGACAGGACTCAGTACAGTGTGATACATAATTAATAAGAAATATTGGCCCGAATGTTAAGGTTTGAAATTCTGAAACAGAATACATCATTGAAATACCAGCCGACTTGAGGAACAGTGGAAACAACAAGTAGGCAGTTACTACTCGGACAACTCACCTAAAAATACTAACCAGATTTAAAATTGTTCCAGATAGTTAAGAACTCGGCAGTCGGCACAATACACATACTCTACTGTTATTACTCCCTATTACTTTTACTGAATGAGATCATAAGCCATATAGATAGACTGTGTAGTGACCTAATCCTTCTTTTGCACCAAGCAAAGGAGAAAGTAATTACCAACAATAAGACATGTAGGAGACGTAAAGCATACCGTGGGAGAAATTCCGTAACAATACAAAGCCGTTCCTGAGAAGCAACTGCACCCATGAAAAGTATAATATTGGGATGACGTAGCTTCTTCATCAGTGACACCTGCATATTAGGCGGAAGCAAATGCAATCATGACCACAAACTACGAAACTAGAAAGTTAACAATGTACTGTTGATTGCAACAGCCCACAAAAAAACTACATACGAAAGAAACAAGGTGAAGATGTGTCAACACTGTATAAAAAAACTGTATCCTTTCTTCTTCATTTTTATCTACATGATTACATCAACATAGAATAACGAAAATAACTATCATGTCTCATAAAAAAAACTAATATCGGTTCTGTGAATACCAGGGAGTCAAATTACCAAGTATCTGACTCGACAACAGAATGGGTACACTATAGTTCTGTTAACAAAATATCCAACTAAGAGTGAACAACAAGTGTATTTAGATATGGATGTCTAACCTCTTGTCTGAAGGTACGTATCATTTCTTCTGAATATTCCTGCCTGGAGAATACTTTAACTGCCACATCCTACACGGACATTGACAGACATTCAAAACATATTTTTAAGGTTTAAATATTTATCCATAATTACGGTAGACTATGCATACCGATCCATACCACAAAGCATGATACACCGTTCCACAAGAACCTGCGTGGATCAAACATGAACATAGAGGAAATGAGTGATTTCTGTTTAGAAAGGAATAGGATAGCAATACCAACTTCCATGCAGCATAAATCATTTGAAGTACATGTCAACAAGAGATGTGAGTATCCACGTATGCAGCCAGAGGGAATTGCAATTTCTCTCTCGAAAATAAAAGGAGAACCAGGGTAAAGCGAGAATTAACTACCTTCACCTACTTGTTCTCCAAGTGTTAGGTCTTCCCACAAGATCTCATAATCTAGGCAGTCTGCTTCATAATCTACTCTCTCGATAGGACTGCTGTTACTACTTACAGTGCTGCTCATGGTACTACTTGTGCTGTTATTGTTGAAAGTCCACCAGGAACCTGAGACCTCATATTTGCCTGCCTTGGCGTATTCAGTGTCCTTGCTGTCTGGAATTATGATAGGCTCTAGAACTGGTACCCCCTGACGAATCTGAGTGTTCTCTTGCTTATCATGTAACAGTGGTGAAGTCATGTTATTCTTTCCACAACCACCATCGTTTTCATTTCCTTTCCAAGGCCATGATATCCCCTTCTTGGTCAATAATGCCTCTGCCTTTGAACTAAAAATCTTCTGAAACCCTCCTTTTCCTTGTCCTGAATCATCACTATTTGTTTTTCTTGAGTTCACAGGTGATTTCTCTTCGGTAACAAAGGCACCATGCAGTACATCCCCACCTGGGGTGCTTGCTTCACTTGATGTCAACTCTTCCCTGGCATCATGATCAGAATACTGACCCTGGCGACCATTACCATCCTGTTCGTCGCAACTCTGAGCTGACCTGATCCGAGAACGAACTCTACTTGTAACCTTTGTAGCCTGTGTTGTCATTCTAGAAATCAAGAAAAGAATACACTAGGAAAATAAATTAAGAAGAAATACCAGAAGAGAAACATTCTATTGAAACCAACAGTGCAGCCGTTTCTTTTGTTTGCTCAGAAATGCGACTCACCAAATTTGTTATCTTAGACGTGATGGCAGATTGTAGAGGTTGTTGGGAGTCTGACAAACATTTTTGTGGCAAGACACTTTTAGGCTTGTTGTTAACTTGTAAATGGGGCTTTCCTGAATTTGGATAGGATTTCCCTATGACTGAAGGACCAACTATTTCCTCCAATATCCGTGCATCACCTGACAGACAGGTGAGGCCCACCAAGCTACCATCTTCATCATATAAAGGAGTGTTATTCACAACAACAGAAAACCGCTCTCCTGACTTGTGCTTGACAGGAAACTTCCCTCTCCAACACTTCCCCATAAATATATTACGGATAATCTCATGTGCTGGACTGAAATCACAAGGATCACAGATTAATTCAAGGAGATCCTGGCCAATCGCTTCTGATGAACAATAGCCATATAGATGCTCGGCAAATCGGTTCCTAGGTTACAGAAAAAATGGGAAAACTTAGTATTAAGATGTACATTTTTATAAGAAAATAGTGTAAGATGTACTTATTCATAGCATAAAACAGAGATAACGGCCATGAGGTGCATCATGAAATGCATATTTCACAAGAAAAATTTCCTACTTGTTGAGCCGAGCCGGCGACCAGACAAGAGCATTACACCAATTACATGCATCACGATAAGCAAAGTATTTGGGGGGGAAATGCAACCCTGATAAATATCCATCATTATTACAAAGGTCCCTAAGACATGCGGGATTAGGCACAAAGTGTTGACGTTTTTTGTCCTAATCTGAGATCACAGGTCTTAGAAGGCACACATGATGCTTCCAGATTTGTTTAATTTTTTGAGAGGTTAAGTTTGTTTATTTTACTATGTAAAATAAAATACTAAAACAGCACACTATGTTTTTAGCGATACATTCGATTATGCAACAAGGCAGAAAAAAACTTGAAATGATACGTCCAGTAACTTTATGAGAACCCTTTCTCGAGTTAACCTAACCTTGCCATATCAAGTTCCAACACATGATAAAAGATGACAAGCAGCAACCAAAATACCTTCTAAATCCAATTAGCTTGTTCCAACACATGATATTACAATTTTATCATTAGGTGGGGCACACCATATAATTTACTCCCTCCGTTCCATAACGTTGTGCATATAGATTTTTTGAAAAGTCAACCTCACAATCTTTGACCAAGTTTTTCGAGAAAAACATTTACATCTAGAATGCCAAGCTTATATCATTACATTCACTATAAGTAGTTACATATTTTATATATTTGGTATTGTAGATATAAATAAATTTCTCTATAAACTTGGTCAAAGTTTGCAAAGTTTGACTTTTGAAAAAATCTATACGCACTACATTATGGAACAGATGAAGTATTATATTTGTTTATTAGGTGGCCCACACTATATAATCGCAGAACAGTTATGCTCAATACTGAATAAGGAAGAGCATTCAAGGTTTGTGATCTCTCCATATAGTCTTTGAAGCCTCTCTATGATATGAAAGCAAGCCCTGCGGGTGGCTTAGATGAGGCGGCACATCCCCACCCTCGGCCTTGGACGTGTATAGTAACTATGAACATAACATCCATCCTTGTGAATTTAACAACTGAATTCCTCCCAACACACAACTGGTTTCCCAATGGCATGCAAGATACGGCTAATGGAACAGCGAACAGTTGAATGCAACCCCGAAGGAGAAACATTGTCTCAAACTAAGTTTGCAGTCATGTCTTGATTTGTGTATAGTTGGCTGCAGCATTTATTTGTTCACTCCCGGGCCCTATATATGAAAATGACTGGTTCCAATAATAGTATTACAGTCCAATCGTGTGGTGCAGCAGCATTCCATCAAACAGTTGATGAGCATTGAGCAGGCAGGCAAGAGGTGCAAGGAAGGAAGCTCACCAGTACAAGACCTTGCCTTCAAGGGAAATGACATGCACGGCCTGCCCCAGCGACTGCAGTATCCTGTGGCAGTGCCTGTCGGACAGCCCGGGGCGCTGCGGGCGCGAGGAGGAGGAGGAGGAGGAGGATTGGTGAAGCAAGGCCAGAGCGCGGCCCCTCGACGACGTAGCCTGCTGCAGTGCGGGGAAGGGGCGGCACGGAGGCGGAGGCGGAGACGTGGAGGAGTGGCCTTGCCCGGGGATAAGCTTGCCTATCTCCCGCTTGAGCTCCTCCTGGCCCTCCTCCAGCACCCGTATCTTCCTCAGGAGCTCATCCGGCTCCATCGCCGGCCAAGAGACCAAACCACAGTCGGATCAAATCAAATTGTAGTAGGCCAAGGCACCCGCCGCTTGGCCGGAGTTGTGCAAGCAAGGCAAGGAGGTGGAGGTGGAGGTGGAGGCCCCAAATGGCGGGGCGCCTTTTATTGGACGACAAATTTGGCGCAATTCGCTTCCAGGAGGCAAGAGAAGTGAGCTCCTACACGTCTGTCCCCTCTCAAGGTTCAACAATGGGAGGAAGAAGCAAGCTGCAAGGATTTCCAGGAGGTGGTTCCAGGTTGTTCCTTTTTTTTCTTTGCTTAGAGCTGGAGCAAATGAGATGGAATCTATCTCTATCCCAGTCGTCTCTCTCTTTCCCTTTTCCTTTCTTTGTGTATGGCTTTGGCTATGGACCTGTTCTTCCACAATTATTTAATTATTTACTTATTTATTATCTCCAGAATCGGCTCCTTGTTTACTTGTCTGAGTTGAATTTTGTTCTGTGGACCGACGGATGCTGCTAGCTACTGTAGATGATCTGGCCGCCTCTCTCTGTTGTCGCCATCCGCCTCCAAATGTTGCAACTTGCGAGCGTCTGTCCACCTCATCGCCTTGCCTTGGAAAAAACATCTTTGTTTCCATTAACGGCAATCCTACTAAACTAGTATTCCTCCTGCCTGCTATTACTGGTCTCGCCATATTCTGCATTATACTATTATCTCATGAAGATTAGTCTTCTTTTCTGCTGGATGTCATGTGACCGGTATCATCTCATCTGTGGGCTGTGATTTAGTGCTGTAGTGCGGCAAAATTTTGTGTTTTGACCCTTTTGTGAAACAAAATCGAGATCTGACCTCAGTCTGAAAATATTTCGGGATTTAACCCTTTTGCCTACCTTCAAGAGGCCCGGCGGTAGGATCGTATAGCCTACCGCCGAGCACTGCGGCGGTAGCAAATTTTTCCACGTCAGCGCCGATAACTGCCGCCGTTCCCCCTCCGTCACACCTACCGCCGCCCCGCCCGACGGTAGGTTGTCTGAACCTACCGCCAGAGTCTCCGACGGTAGGGTGTGGACATATATAAACCGCGGGCCGGCCGCCCCCACCCCTTTCTCCCCCCACCCAGCCGCCCCCCACCACGAAGAACAGAGCAAACTGCTCAAAGTCGCCCTCTCTCAGCCCCTCCACTCCCCCCTCCGATCTTCCTCGTTTCTTGACGGATTTTGCGGATCGAGATGGCCCCGAAGAAAGAAAAGTAAGCTCTTTCAATCCCTCCAACAAGTTTTAATCAAACACTTTCCGATTCGTCGCATTATTCGTTTGAAATCACTCCTATTAGATTTTTTTTAACCCTAGGATTGATTTAGGTTGATTCTAGATGTTATATTGTGTTAGATTTGAACTATATGATGGATGATGCATGTTCCTATGCTATGGTTGTGTTAACATGAACCCTAGTTCATAATTGATTTGAATGGTTTTTTTATATGATGGATGATGCATGTTCCTATGCTAAGATGCAAGTATTGGATGCTATGATGCAAGTATTGGATGATGCAAATATTTGATATATTTGTTATATGTAGTATATGAATCCTCAAGATGAACCCTTGTTTATTTTTTTAACATGGTGATTGCAAGTATTTGTTATATGTAGTATATGAATCCTCAAGATGAACCCTAGTTTATTTTTTTAACATGGTGATTGCAAGTATTTGTTATATGTAGTGTATGAATCCTCAAGATGAACCCTAGTTCATTTTTTAACATGGTGATTGCAAGTATTTGGATGATGCAAGTATTTTATTTAGTTATTGATATATGTATTGTATTTAGTTCATAATAATCTTGATATATGATTATTCAAAGATTGTGTAAAGTATTTAGGTTCAGTTTTTGTTATGCATCGATGTGTTTCGTAGTTAATGTTGAACTCTAGTTCATGTTGAAAAATCTTTTGATGTGTTTATGCAATTCTTTTAGGAGGCCACCTCTTGCGGACGACATCGGCACAAAGTACACAAATGCTTGACCCTAGGTTCGACAAGCATCATCGTGCCCGTTTCATTGAGAATGGAGTGGTAATTAGCATTTTAAACCAAATCTTTCGAAATGATGAAAACAAGTTGCTAACTATTATGTCCATGCTAATTATGCTTTGGTTATTGATTTTCACAGATGCTGCCGCCACTGCGGATGAGGGCTCACAAGACGACGGTTAAGATGGAGTACGACGATCGGTACGCACCGTTCTTCAGGAGAGCCCGACTATTGGGTTTCGTCCTGCAGTTCAAGCGTAAGCCGCCGACGCTCGTTCACTCAGCTCTCACGGCTTTGATCGTCCGGTGGTGGCCAGAGACGCACAGCTTTCATCTTCCATGCGGGGAGATGACCGTGACCCTCGAGGATTGGGCGATGATTACGGCACTACCGTTGGAGGGTCGTCCTCTCACAGGAAGAGTGGAGAGGGCAAACTGGCCCGAGAGGGTTGTCAGCCTCATCGGCGACTGCCCCGCCGCTAAGAGCAACCGGACTTCCGGCATACCGCTGGCATGGCTCCTCGAGCACCGGAGGAAGTGCCCGGAAGATGCCGAGCCCCGGGTGGTGGAGCAGTACGCCAGGGCCTACCTGTGGTACATTCTCACGGAGGTAGTGTTTCTGGACTGCTCCGGGAACTCTGCCCTATGGATGTATCTCGACTTCCTGAAGGACTGGGATGCGGGGTACAGCTGGGGGGCCGCCGGACTTGCCTACCTATACCGTTTGGTAAGTGAATATCACTTTCTTTCAAATATCAGACGTGTGTAGATTTATATTTTGACATCTTATCATCTATACTTGGTTGGTAGCTTGACGAGGCGACCCAGAGAGCGGAAGTCTCGTCCGGTATGTGTGGATGTGTGTGGGGCCTCTCCATTTGGATGTGGGAGCGAATCCCGGTGGGCCGTCCGGAGAAGATGTGCTCGCGTGCATGGACGGACTATGGAGGAGATGACGAAGATGATCGGAACCCGACCATCGCATACGCTTGGGACGTGGTGCGTGTCTACACGAGCGAATCGAAGGCCTTGTACAAGGTCTTCAGCAACGAGCTTGATGCTCTCACGCCTTTCTAGGTATAAGAACTACATTTTCACTTGATCTTACCATTGTTTCAAGACCACTTTCACTTGAGCTTACCATTGTTTGGTTATAGGTTACTTGGCGGCCGTATAGTGATGATCAACAGTGGGGGTTCGAGCTGAACAACATGTGCAAGCAGGACCGGCTGCTCTTCTGGTGCATCGTGCCCATGATTTGTGTCTATGCCGTGGAGTACCACTTGGCACAGCGCGTTGCTGCACAATTTGGTAAGACACAACACACACCACCAGCCGGCATCGTCCGCGATACCGGTGGCTACGACCTACACCTGTGAGTACCACAAGCCATCCTCATCGATTCTAAGTTCTTGTTTAATGCTTTACATTCATAAAAGAAGGGTGTTTTACATTCTTTCTTACGCATTGCAGGATGAGTAGGCAAAAGAATCAATCAATCACAGATTGGGAAGCCGAACATGTGAGATACGTGAAGGAATGGAACGAGTGGAAAACACGCAAAGACACGGAGAGGAGAGTGATTGACTGGGACGCGTACGAGGATCACATGTTGTGGTACGATGATGGCATCAAGCATCATCTGCGTCTGAGGCCCCAGTGGACGACAGCAGATGCTGAAGACCTGTTCGATGACGCCTCAGAGAATGAAGCCTACAGCGAGAGCATCAAACAGCTTCAAGGCGGGTTTAGGGAGTACGGACCCCTCATGAACAGAGTGGTATGTTGTTTTTACCTCTTTCGAACCGACGGTTGGATGAAATCAGCTTTTCGTGCTATTGACTCATTTTATTACTTTGCAGTCTTCGGAGCTGAACAAAAGCATTTTTCATGCCTCTGATGCGCTTAGTGGTGTCCCTGGGACTCGAGCTAGCGAGAACAAGTTGAGGAAAACGGTGAAGGTAATACGGAGTTCATTTTTGTTATCATTGGACATTGGAGAATTTAACATATTCTTCCGTTACATTGCAGAAATATGTCAACAAAGCACGCCGGCTTGTGGGCTGCTTGGGTGCGCTACAAACACCGAGGATGTTTTTCCTCCTGCACCGATGTGTAGTGTAACACCCCCAGTATCATGCTACAGTAACCCTTTGTGATTAAGCTAATTATTTACCCAAACAGTGCTTAATCACCTTTGTCCAATATCCCATTTGAAATTCCAGTCAATTCAAATTCAAGTGAAGTCTGAAGTTGATCAAAAGTTGCCGGAAAAATGTTCATCATCTGTCAAAAATTCCATAACAAATATTTGTTAAGGAACACAACATCACTTTGGTGCAAAGATGAACATTAGCAATTATAACAGCACCAATTCAGCATTTTTAAATGCTATCCTATTTTTGAAAAATTCCAAATGAATTCTTCTGGTCTCCAAAATAATTGTGGCACTGTCTATGATCACCAGGGATTTAATGGGACACCTCCCAAATTTTTGCTAAGTGAAATAGCTCGCCAAATAATTCCCTTTCTCTCTCTGTAAATTAAAAAAAAGGAAATAGAAAAGGGCCTAGCTACTACTGTGCACTTGTAGCCCATTGCTATAGTGCACAGCCCAGCCCACTCCTCCCCGCGGTCGTCCCCTTCCCCTGTTCACCCGACCGAGGTGCGTGCCCGCGCGGTCGCCGCCCGACCGCCTCGCCACCCCGCTGCTCGCGCCGAGGGGATAAGGACGAGCCTCCTGGCCTCGTCAGCTCCCCACTCCCACTTGCGCCTCTCCTCCCCCAGATCCACCTTTCCCCTCTCCCTCACGCGCTCACTCCTCCCGAGCGCCACCGTCGTCGTGCGTCGGTTGATCCCGCGGCCATCGCTGTCCCTGGCCCTCTCCGACGTGCCCCCAGGCGCTGCATCGACCTCCACATCCGCCCCGCCGAGCCGCACGGACCGGGACGGCCCCGCCGCACCGCCACGACCTCGCCTTCGCCCTCGGCTCCGACGAACGCCGCCGCCCCGAATCCACACCACTGCTACTCCTAGTCACCCAACGGGCCACCGTGTGCCCCCAAGGTGAGCTCCGGCCCCCTTTTCCCTCTCCTCGCGCGTCTCCGCCTCCACCGTAGCTAGCTCGCCCGCAAGCCGAGCTCTGCCGTCCGCCATTGCCGTCGTAGGGCTCGCCACCGAGCTCCTCCGCTCGAGCTAGTAGCTCCGACGAGCTCCTGGAGCGTTGTAGACCTCGCCCAGCTCCTTCGTTCGCCAAAACACGCACTGCAACGCCGATCCCGACGAGGTCCCGAACCCCACCGTCGCCTCCACTCGTCGCCGACGCAGTTCCGGTCACCCTCGCGTCCAACCGACCACACCATGCGGCGCGGCTTCGTCTCCTCGTTCGAACGCGCCAAGTCCCGGGCCAAATGACCCCCTGTGCACGATTCCCGGCGAAGTCCGGCGAGCCCCGCCACTGTTTTGGTCGCCGGCGGCGAAACCCCGACGCGACCGACGTGGCACACCTGGGCCCCGCCTCTGGGTCACTGCCCGTGGGCCCCCTGGCCCCAGTTGACCACGTTGACCGTGGTCAACTGTGCTGACTGGGCACACAGTGTCTCTGACACGCGGGCCCCATCGCATATTTTGTTAAATAAACGTTTTTCTAAATAAAAATGATTACTTAAAACGTTAGTTAAATTAGTTAGTTAGTTAGTACTAACTAGTCACTAACTGCTGGGGCCCACGCCCCCTAACTAACCCTGTTAGTTTAGTTAAGCCTCTGTTAGACAGAGAGGCTGACAGGTGGGTCCCACCTGTCAGTTTGACTGGTCAGCAGAGCTGACGCAGTGCTGACGTCACTGCTGACGCAATAAACCTTTTCTGCTTTTAAAATAATTCAGAAATTGGTTTAAACTTTGAAAATCCATAACTTTTAAACCGTAGCTCGGATCGTAAAAGTTTATATATGAAAAACGCCCAGAAAAACGAGACAAATCCAAATATGCGGTCCGTTTACCTGTCAGAAGCCTCTAACTATCTGAACATGGAACATTCCCCCTCATGTCATCTGTTTGACATAGGCCCAGAACCGGGAATACATTCCCGGTTGAATTCCCCCTTCACCTATATCGTGTAGCCATCTGTTAGGTCACACCCAGCACAACATATTGCCATGTTACGCTTTGTGATGCTATGTCTGCTTTATATTTACTGTTTCTTCCCCCTCTTCTCTCCGGTAGACCCCGAGACCGATGCCGCCCCTGTGATTGACTACGTCGACGACGACCCCTCCTTGCCAGAGCAACCAGGCAAGCCCCCCCTTTGATCATCCCGATATCGCCCATTCCATTCTCTCATGCTTGCATTAGATTTTGCTACTGTTATTGTTTGCACCTATTCTGATGCATAGCCTGCTTGTGTACCTACTGTTGTACCTTACCTGCTTGTCCTAAACTGCTTAGTATAGGTTGGTTAGAGACCCATCAGTGACCCCCCCACTTGACTCGACTGCCCCGCTGGATTATCAGAAGACCCGATCAACGGGATCGAAGACCAGGACCCGACACCTCACGTCACATCACGCCCCTTCGTTGCTCGACTCTGCAGTGTTACTATTGAGTGCCGAGGGTGAGACCTCTACAGCACTTCTGATGTTAACCTGTAGTGTAGCTATTCGGTCGTGGTCATCGAGGGTGATTTCCTCCTTAACCACTTCCGATACGGCTCTGTCGTGCAACCCCTCAAGTGTGAACCTCGAGGGTGGATCCTCTTATGTTCACCTTGATGATTACATCGAGTGGAATTCACCGGGGGTGATTCCTTGGGTTTTCCCCTTAATGTTTGGACACACGGATACTTGAACTTTACCACTGTTACTTGGAAAGACGGGTCGACCCTGAGGGGTACCTGCGCGAGCTTAATTGCGAGTGATGTGGAGTCGGGTTGACCTGGAGGGTGCCCGCGAGATAATTACGAGGCGTGGCCGGGCATTCCTAGCCCTTGCCGCAAGTCCTCGAGACGGGGCAACGGGGTCACATCTTTCGTGATTCTCTGCTTGTTACCGCGCGTTCCTAATCCACTATGATTTGGATATTTGATCCGAGGGGCCTCTGGCCTGATAGCACTAACCATCACGTGGGCATAGTATGGGCGTTCTGCGTTGTATACATCAGCCGAAGCTTAATAGACATCAGCGACTGAGCGGCGCGCGCCGGGTTGGACTGCGTAAGCGCCTGCCTTGTTGAAGGAGGTAGCTAGGTCTGCTCACCGGCCGCCCTCGCAACGTGCAAGAGTTCCCGGGGAGATGGCCCATGACCCCTGGGGGCATAGGTTTAGTCCGGCGTGCTGGCCTCTCTATTAAGTCTAGGTCGGGTTGCGGCGTATTGTTTGGCCGAGGCCGGGCATGACCCTGGAAAGTGTGTCCGGCCGGAGTTAAGCGAGCGTGGTGGGTAAGTTGGTGCACCCATGCAGGGAAGAAAACATCTATCAATAGCCTGTCCTACGGTAACGGACACTTGGAGTTGTATCCCGATCGATACAACTAGAACTGGATACTTGTGATGAGAATTGGATGGTGATGAGAATTGGATTGTGATGATAATTGGATAGTACAGCTCTGGGATTTCTTTCTCGCAGGGAGTCGAGAAAGGATCTCTGGCCGAGGTTGATAACACTACTACTACTTTACTTTATGCTACTCTACTCCCTCCTGTTTGCTGCAAGATGGTGGTTTCCAGAAGATGCTAGTCTTCGATAGGACTAGGCCTTCTCTCTATTCTGGGATTTCTGCAGCCCAGTCCACATATACAGCCTCCCTTTGATAATGTTGCATATGTAGTGTAGATCCTTGCTTGCGAGTACTTTGGATGAGTACTCACGGTTGCTTTGCTACCCCTTTTTCCACTTTCTTTCTTCTTTCTGGTTGTTGCAACCAGATGGTGGAGTCCAGGAGCCAGATGCCACCTTTGACGACTGCTACTACACCGAGGGCGTCTTCTACCACGTGACGGAGACCGTCGATGACCAGGAGTAGTTAGGAGGCTCCCAGGCAGGAGGCCTTGCCTTTTCGACCGATGTTGCTTTTATGCTAGCCTTCTTAAGGCAAACTTGTCTAACTTATGTCTGTACTCAGATATTGTTGCTTCCGCTGACTCTTGTGTTTTCGAGCTTATGTATTCGAGCCCTCGAGGCCCCTGGCTTGTATTATTTTAATTTGTGTCTAGAGTTGTGTTGTGATATCTTCCCGTGAGTCCTTGATCTTGATCGTACACATTTGCGTGTATGATTAGTGTACGATTGAATCGAGGGCGTCACAAGTTGGTATCAGAGCCGACTGCCTGTAGGTAGCCCCCTTTCCAACTCCTTGGCCGAAGTTGAGTCTAGTCACTGAAAAACTTTTACTAACATGGTTGTGTGGCTTACGGGCCCACGTCGCCATTGGGTGGTATTAGGATCTTTTATTCCTCGTCTATACTCTGGGACTATGATCTCTCTTCTATTCGGGTTAACCATTTTACTAAACTCTGACATTAGGTTCTCGTACCCACTTCCTCCCTGAGAGCCTCGACATTATCGATGATCGCTTGCTTCGCCAGAAGATTCTACGGATACTCCTCGATGTTTCTCGAGACCCTGTACCAACTGCCTTGCAGTTCCTGACCACCGATAATCCCCTTGAATAACATCCTTGCCGCTTGTACCTTCCTCCCTAGTTGCTTCTGATATTACAAGATGCCCCGAAATTCTCTATTTTTCGAGAATCCTTTGAGCTTACTGCCTTGCAGTTCTTTGCCCCATGAATACCCCCCCTTCGAATAATTCCTCGCACTCACCGAGGATCAGTTCATCCTCAGTTGTTCGTGTGGTTCACAAAACTCTTCGAAATACTATTTGATCTTCCGAAAATCCTCTACAACCTGTTGCTCTTGGAATTCTTGCATACTTGCTTTCTGGTTAATTCCATTTGTCTAGCGATATTCGTTAAAATCCTTTGGGATTAACATTCTGATCCTGTTGATTCAGCATCTGTGAGAATGCACACGATCATCAATTAATCCTTGGAAATTTTCTTTCCGGCTCAGGCATTGTTTCGAATATGAGCTGGTTCTTACCCAATCAAGATTTGATCGGGTGCACCTCTAAGTCTATTCAACTTACTCATCTTTTGATCAGAGCCTCTGCTTCTGATCCTTCATCTTGGAACCATAACTCCTTTGTACTCAAGCATCGAATTATTCATAAGTTTCTATAAGCTGATGCCTTTGCATCCCCTTCTTCATCTGATTGATTACCGATACTCACCTCAACTCTGTCGTGAATCGCCAGATCCATTGTTGGGTTGTTATCCGACAGTGCCCTTCACATCCAAAATCTTGTGAGTTTTTCCCTGATACATAATACCTTCGGTAAATTGTATCACCTGCTTTGGTTTCAGTACTCTGCTTTCGAAATCGTATCTCTTGCTTGGTTGATGGTTGTATAGATTCGTAAAATATGCCCTGATGGGTTGAACTTATGCCTTCCATAATTCGTATGAACCCGAGAGTTCCCACGAGTCTTACTCTTCTGGTACTTCGCCAATAAATCTTCTGCCCTACAATTTCTTTGAAAACGAGGAGTGAATGAAAGGTTATGCATTGAAGAAGTGGGAGTCGACCTTGAACTTTGTGTTCATGCCCATGGACACGTTGTGGAACTTATCATGTAAGCTTCGTGTAATAATAATTATTTCCTTGATATAATATCATCTGGTATCGGTGAATTGATCCTTCGCAACCGTGGTTCCGACCATGATTGTTCTTCTTTGGTCCCATTTCTTGGACAAGTTAAATCACTTGTCTTCTGCAGGTCAATACGCCTGCCCAACCTCTATTATGATCTACCTTCGAGTATTACCCCTGGTATTTCGAGGATATCATGCCATTGCACTACATCTTATGAACTTTTGATGGAGCACTACCTTACCCTGTCCTTGTCACTTCATGGGTTCTAGGTTGTTTGTCAACCGAGAACACCGATAAGTGAATAGATTCCGCACTCCGATTCAATAACTCTAAGTCATTTTTGTTGCTTACGAGTTTAATAATCCTTCAAGTCAGTCCTAGCCTGATCGGCTATATCATTATCGTACTAAAATTTTTACCTGTGCTATCTGGTCCTTCTTCCCGGAGCACAATTTCCGACAATGAGCTAAGCTTACATTGATATTCCTCGCCTTATCATTTTTCGCCTTGAACAGCAAGCTTGTTTTCGAGTTTGTGTTGTACATGTGGTTCCAATAACTTTTCGCTTCATCATTCCTATGACTTGATGTCATCGTCGATCGATTACATCTTCATGAAATCTCTCGACAAATGTGTCGTGACCATCATCAACATTCCGAGCTCTTCTAGGATATCAATTGAATTCATGATGAGAAACACCATCCTTGCCCCTCGATGATTTGAATTATCATCGACAACATTCTTGCCTTCCCCAACACAAACTTGTTCATATAATTTTGGAAATACATCCTTTTTGACATGCCGATGGATTGTTGCTGAGCCCGTCGGCCACACCCTCATCTTTTCCTTGCTGAAATTGTATGACTTATTTTCTAAGTTGTTTCCGATGGATCCTTTGTGTATCCGAAGTCTAACATTTCCCTGATGACCATGTCAACACTATCCCGAAGCATGTGTGTGGTACTCCGTTAATCCACAAGAACATTTGGGAGCGCAATGCTAACTGTTCTTGATCATTTATCCAAACACCGTTGTATGGATAAGCCTCATAAATTCCTTGCCCCTTTGTCTAAATGCTTTAATACTTGGAGCCCTATCATGCTCTGCCTTTCCTTGGGAAAGTTATACCCTAATACTTGGGTATAAACACCTTTCCTTTCCATTGGTCTGATTATCCTAATAACCACTTATTTCCTTTCCATTGTTTTGTTTAACCTTCTTGTGAGCTATATGATATAAGCAGGAATAATTTCCTGCTTATAAAACACCCCGATGTACAACCTTGTCAGTGAGACCATGTTACTATTGTTGGTGACATTCCGGTAGCCACCGATGGATGAGAACTTTGCCTATTGGTCCGCCTCGTCTTAACGAGCAGGAAAATGGTTCTCTTCGTCCCTCGCCCTTGGTACCAAACTTGGTTACCAACATAACAGACATGCTATCCTCTGACCTGCCTTGCTATCATGACCGTGCAAGATGTCACCACTCTTCCTACCTTTAACCCACATGGTGGGCCCATAACCCACAATTCCACAGGATCGTAACCTGACTCTCCTTACACCATGTTGCCAAAGATATTCCTCGCTCTTGGCTCCGTAAGTAATTCATAAGCCACCTTCCTAGTGATCTATTCTAGTATCAGACGCAATAAATTTTTTTTTGTTGTTGCTCTGGACCCCTTTTCACCTTTTGATTAGGCATCGAATGATTGCCTTCCCGTTAAAACTTCTCATGGTACCCTCATACTTTGCTCTCGACGTTTTATTTAAGTTCAACTCGAGGGATGCTTCCGCCTCATTCCCTGATTTGTTCACCAGATATTTAACCCTATAAGGGTCAGTTCTCCCGAAGTTACTCTTTACTTCCCCACTTAAATCTCGGGACGAGATTTCTTGTAGTAGAGGAGATTTGTAACACCCCCAGTATCATGCTACAGTAACCCACTGTGATTAAGCTAATTATTTTGCCCAAACAGTGCTTAATCACCTTTGTCCAATATCCCATTTGAAATTCCAGTCAATTCAAATTCAAGTGAAGTCTAAAGTTGATCAAAAGTAGCCGGAAAAATGTTCATCATCTGTCAAAAATTCCATAACAAATACTCCCTCCGTTCCCAAATAATTGTCTTTCTAGCCATTTCAAATGGACTACAACATACGGATATATGTAGACATATTTTAGAGTGTAGATTCACTCATTTTGCTCCGTATGTAGTCACTTATTGAAATCTCTAGAAAGACAATTATTTAGGAACGGAGGGAGTATTTGTTAAGGAACACAACATCACTTTGGTGCAAAGATGAACATTAGCAATTATAACAGCACCAATTCAGCATTTTTAAATGCTATCCTATTTCTGAAAAATTCCAAATGAATTCTTCTGGTCTCCAAAATAATTGTGGCACTATCTATGATCACCAGGGATTTAATGGGACACCTCCCAAATTTTTGCTAAGTGAAATAGTTGGCCAAATAATTCCCTTTCTCTCTCTGTAAATTAAAAAAAGGAAATAGAAAAGGGCCTAGCTACTAATGTGCACTTGTAGCCCATTGCTATAGTGCACAGCCCAGCCCACTCCTCCCCGCGGTCGTCCCCTTCCCCTGTTCACCCGACCGAGGCGCGCGCCCGCGCGGTCGCCGCCCGACCGCCTCGCCACCCCGCTGCTCGCGCCAAGGGGATAAGGCCGAGTCTCCTGGCCTCGTCAGCTCCCCACTCCCACTTGCGCCTCTCCTCCCCCAGATCCACCTTTCCCCTCTCCCTCACGCGCTCACTCCTCCCGAGCGCCACCATCGTCGTGCGTCGGTTGATCCCGCGGCCACCGCTGTCCCCGGCCCTCTCCGACGTGCCCCCAGGCGCTGCCTCGACCTCCACATCCGCCCCGCCGAGCCGCACGGACCGGGACGGCCCCGCCGCACCGCCACGACCTCGCCTTCGCCCTCGGCTCCGACGAACGCCGCCGCCCCGAATCCACACCACTGCTGCTCCTAGTCACCCAACGGGCCACCGTGTGCCCCCAAGGTGAGCTCCGGCCCCCTTTTCCCTCTCCTCGCGCGTCTCCGCCTCCACCGTAGCTAGCTCGCCCGCAAGCCGAGCTCCGCCGTCCGCCATTGCCGTCATAGGGCTCGCCACCGAGCTCCTCCGCTCGAGCTAGTAGCTCCGACGAGCTCCTGGAGCGCCGTAGACCTCGCCCAGCTCCTTCGTTCGCCAAAACACGCACTGCAACGCCGATCCCGACGAGGTCCCGAACCCCACCGCCGCCTCCACTCGTCGCCGACGCAGTTCCGGTCACCCCCGCGTCCAACCGACCACACCATGCGGCGCGATTTCGTCTCCTCGTTCGAACGCGCCAAGTCCCGGGCCAAATGACCCCCTGTGCGCGATTCCCGGCGAAGTCCGGCGAGCCCCGCCACTGTTTTGGTCGCTGGCGGCGAAACCCCGACACGGCCGACGTGGCACACCTGGGCCCCGCCTCTAGGTCACTGCCCGTGGGCCCCCTGGCCCCAGTTGACCACGTTGACCGTGGTCAACTGTGCTGACTGGGCACACAGTGTCTCTGACACGCGGGCCCCATCGCATATTTTGTTAAATAAACGTTTTTCTAAATAAAATCGATTACTTAAAATGTTAGTTAAATTAGTTAGTTAGTTAGTACTAACTAGTCACTGACTGTTGGGGCCCACGCCCCCTAACTAACCCTGTTAGTTTAGTTAAGCCTCTGTTAGACAGAGAGGCTGACAGGTGGGTCCCACCTATCAGTTTGACTGGTTAGCAGAGCTGACGCAGTGCTGACGTCACTGCTGACGCAATAAACCTTTTCTGCTTTTAAAATAATTCGGAAATTGGTTTAAACTTTGAAAATCCGTAACTTTTAAACCGTAGCTCAGATCGTAAAAGTTTATATATGAAAAACGCCCAGAAAAACAAGACGAATCCAAATATGCGGTCCGTTTACCTGTCAGAAGCCTCTAACTATCTGAACATGGAACATTCCCCCTCATGTCATCTGTTTGACATAGGCCCAGAACCGGGAATATATTCCCGGTTGAATTCCCCCTTCACCTATATCGTGTAGCCATGTGTTAGGTCACACCCAGCACAACATATTGCCATGTTACGCTTTGTGATGCTATGTCTGCTTTATATTTACTGTTTCTTCCCCCTCTTCTCTCCGGTAGACCCCGAGACCGATGCCGCCCCTGTGATCGACTACGTCGACGACGACCCCTCCTTGCCAGAGCAACCAGGCAAGCCCCCCCCTTTGATCATCCCGATATCGCCCATTCCATTCTCTCATGCTTGCATTAGATTTTGCTACTGTTATTGTTTGCACCTATTCTGATGCATAGCCTGCTTGTGTACCTACTGTTGTACCTTACCTGCTTATCCTAAACTGCTTAGTATAGGTTGGTTAGAGACCCATCAGTGACCCCCCCCCACTTGACTCGACTGCCCCGCTGGATTATCAGAAGACCCGATCAACGGGATCGAAGACCAGGACCCGACACCTCACGTCACATCACGCCCCTTCGTTGCTCGACTCTGCAGTGTTACTATTGAGTGCCGAGGGTGAGACCTCTACAGCACTTCTGATGTTAACCTGTAGTGTAGCTATTTGGTCGTGGTCATCGAGGGTGATTTCCTCCTTAACCACTTCCGATACGGCTCTGTCGTGCACCCCCTCAAGTGTGAACCTCGAGGGTGGATCCTCTTACGTTCACCTTGATGATTACATCGAGTGGAATTCACCGGGGGTGATTCCTCGGGTTTTCCCCTTAATGTTTGGACACACGGATACTTGAACTTTACCACTGTTACTTGGAAAGACGGGTCGACCCTGAGGGGTACCCGTGCGAGCTTAATTGCGAGTGATGTGGAGTCGGGTTGACCTGGAGGGTGCCCGCGAGATAATTACGAGGCGTGGCCGGGCATTCCTAGCCCTTGCCGCAAGTCCTCGAGACGGGGCAACGGGGTCACATCTTTCGTGAGTCTCTGCTTGTTATCGCGCGTTCCTAATCCACTACGATTTGGATATTTGATCCGAGGGGCCTCTGGCCTGATAGCACTAACCATCACGTGGGCATAGTATGGGCGTTTTGCGTCGTATACATCAGCCGAAGCTTAATAGACGTCAGCGACTGAGCGGCGCGCGCCGGGTTGGACTGTGTAAGCGCCTGCCTTGTTGAAGGAGGTAGCTAGGTCTGCTCACCGGCCGCCCTCGCAACGTGCAGGAGTTCCCGGGGAGATGGCCCATGACCCCTGGGGGCATAGGTTTAGTCCGGCGTGCTGGCCTCTCTATTAAGTCTAGGTCGGGTTGCGGCGTATTGTTTGGCCGAGGCCGGGCATGACCCTGGAAAGTGTGTCCGGCCGGAGTTAAGCGAGCATGGTGGGTAAGTTGGTGCACCCCTGCAGGGAAGAAAACATCTATCGATAGCCTGTCCTATGGTAACGGACACTTGGAGTTGTATCCCGATCGATACAACTAGAACTAGATACTTGTGATGAGAATTGGATGGTGATGAGAATTGGATTGTGATGATAATTGGATAGTACGGCTCTGGGATTTCTTTCTCACAGGGAGTCGAGAAAGGATCTCTGGCCGAGGTTGATAACACTACTACTACTTTACTTTATGCTACTCTACTCCCTCCTGTTTGCTGCAAGATGGTGGTTTCCAGAAGATGCTAGTCTTCGATAGGACTAGGCCTTCTCTCTATTCTGGCATTTCTGCAGCCCAGTCCACATATACAGCCTCCCTTTGATAATGTTGCATATGTAGTGTAGATCCTTGCTTGCGAGTACTTTGGATGAGTACTCACGGTTGCTTTGCTACCCCCTTTTCCACTTCCTTTCTTCTTTCTGGTTGTTGCAACCAGATGGTGGAGTCCAGGAGCCAGATGCCACCTTTGACGACTGCTACTACACCGAGGGCGTCTTCTACCACGTGACGGAGACCGTCGATGACCAGGAGTAGTTAGGAGGCTCCCAGGCAGGAGGCCTTGCCTTTTCGATCGATGTTGCTTTTATGCTAGCCTTCTTAAGGCAAACTTGTCTAACTTATGTCTGTACTTAGATATTGTTGCTTCCGCTGACTCTTGTGTTTTCGAGCTTATGTATTCGAGCCCTCGAGGCCCCTGGCTTGTAATATAAAGCTTGTATTATTTTAATTTGTGTCTAGAGTTGTGTTGCGATATCTTCCCGTGAGTCCTTGATCTTGATCGTACACATTTGCGTGTATGATTAGTGTACGATTGAATCGAGGGCGTCACACGTAGCCTCGCTTCATCGAGCCATGCACCCTCGTCGTCTAGGCAGGTTCAAGAAGACGAGGAGGAGAGCGAGGACGATGATGATGAAGAGGAAGATGAATAAGAGGGCGCAGAAGAAGAACATGATGAGGAGGAAGAGGAAGAGGACGATGAGGAGGAGGAGGAGGAGTACGATGATGACGACGGACCTCCAGCAACTCAGCCAACCCAGCGTGAGAAGAGGAATGTGCTGAAGAAGGATTGGAAGAGTCCATCCCCATTTCAGAAAGCACGTCCTACGGCCCGCAAGAAGACGGGGGCCGAGAAGCGATCCAAGGATGACGAGGACCGAATGTTGAAGAGGGAAAGGAAGGACTGAAGTTGCTGCCGTGTCGTTGAACTTTCTCGTGAAACTGTTTGCATATTTGCTTCATGAACCATATGAATTTGCTCGTGAAACTGTTTCGTTAACTTGCTATGTACGGAACCTACCTTATTTTTAAATTTGTGGTGTATCGAACCTACCTTATTTATAGTTCTGTGGTGTGTGCATCATATATCATACATTGTGTGCTTTATATGTCATACATATGCTGTTTAAATGTTGTATGCCAAAAATTGAAGCCAAAAGAAGTTAGAAGGAGCAAAAAATTGCACACAAAGGCACCCTACCGCCATAGTATGCGGCGGTAGCCGGCCACGACCTACCGCCAACATGCCCGGCGGTAGGGTTCCTCCCCCCCACACCGATCTTCTGTGACCAAAAAATCGACAACCGCAGCGGTAGGGTTGCTCAGCCTACCGCCAGGGCGCTCGGCGGTAGCACCCTACCGCCCAGGCCCTTGGCGGTAGGTCGCGCAACCCTACCGCTGTGTTGCTCGATTTTTTGGTCACAGAAGATTGGCGTGGGGGGGAGGCATCCTACCGCCGGGCCGGATGGCGGTAGGTCGTGGCCGGCTACCGCCGAATACTATGGCGGTAAGGTTTGGGCATTTATAAAGCCAGCCGCCCACGCCCACCCCACCAAAAACCCTAATCCCCACCCACCCAGCCGCCTTCTTCTTCCTCTCGCCCATTTTCTCATCTCCTCCACTTCCCCACTCCGATCTTCTTCGTTGATTCACGGATTTTGCGTATCGAGATGGCTACGGAAAGAGGAAGGTAAGCTCCTCCAATCCCCCAATTACTTTGAGTCAATCATTCCGCTTTCTTATAGCCATATGAGGAACCCTATCTAGTTGATATGATGAACCCTAGAACCTAGATGAATCCTAGAACCCTAGAACCTAGATGAACCCTAGAGCCTAGATGAACCCTAGAACCTAGATGAACCCTAGAGCCTAGATGAATCCTAGAACCTAGATGAACCCTAGAACCTAGATGAACCCTAGGTTTAGTCTTTCTTATAGCCACCACCACCACCATATGTGATGACTTATTGTGTGAATATTGTAGATATTTGTTTTGCTTGCATTAGAACAAATATTCATGTTTAATTAACTTTATCCAATCAATGCTTATATAAGGAACATGGCGCCACCACCACCACTTGATGAGGACTATGAAGATGAAGACCCACTTGAGGAAGCCATCTGTGCTCAAAGAGTGAGGCTGAGCGAACAGGAGGTGTGCAACCTATGGGACAACTTTCTGCCACGTGCTGAATTGATCGGGGTGCCATTCGTGACCCGTCTGACAACTACCATGGTCGATCGACATGAGATGGTATGTTTTTAGTGTAAAATCCAAGTAATTGTTAATAGTTTAGATAATCCATACTTATTAATTGATATGTTTTTCTTATTCAGAAATTGCCAAAGAGCCTATCTGAGAGTTGTGGCATCGAGGCTGATGAAGAAGGCTATGCTGGAATACGCCTTACCGCAACGGGCCCCGTCACTACTTGTGCGTACGGCGTGGACACGGACGGCCGCACAAATTTAAGCACACATGGGTGGAAGAGCTTCCTCGTTGACAAGAATCTTCATGTTGGACAGGCCATCCTTATTACTATCAGGAAGACCACCCGTCAAGGCTTGAAGATGATGATCGTCATCGATATCATCTAAACTATATATGTGTGTGGCTGTTGATGATCGTCATGTTTGATTTCTACCTATGGATGAAACCTTTTATGTGGTCGATGACCGTTGAACTCGTTAAACTTCTTATGTTGCCTTCGTACTATGTTATGTGATCAAACTATGTTATTTGGTACTCGTTTCTTAGTCCGTAATGGCAAATTTTTGTGGATGTGATCAAACTATGTTATGTCTATAAAATTGTGCTTATGTTATGTTTCTTATGTCTATGTTATGTTTCTTCTGTTATGTCTTATGGCGAAAAAAAATTGAAGACAAAAACAAAGTAGTTAAGTTTAGTGCCAACCTACCGCCAGGGAACTCGGCGGTAGGTTTGTGCGGGCTACCGCCGTGGTCTTTGGCGGTAGGTACGTCAGCAGCCGTTAACGGATTGACGGCCGTCAGGCATACCTACCGCCGGAACCTGCGGCGGTAGGCTGTGCAACCCTACCGCCTGAGGTTCTGGCGGTAGCAAAAGGGTCAGATTTCGAAATGTTTTCAGACTGGAATCAGATCTCGATTTTGTTTCACAGAAGGGTCAAAACCCGAATTTTTTCCCCGTAGTGCATCTCCTGCTGAGGTGTGAGGGAGCACCCATCGCTTTTTTGGACCACAGCTTTGCCCAAAAGGTTCATCACAGCTTTGCACCATCTGGCGTATCTTCTCTACTCTATTCATCTTCATCATGTCTCACATGTTTATTATTCTTTTTTATTTTCCGTGGTTGACGTACACGTGCCGTGCTACACGATCACGTACTCTATTTTTTATGTAGTACTCACTCCGTCCCATAATATAAGACGTTTTTTGACACTAGCTTAGTGTCAAAAAACCTCTTACATTATGGGACGGAGGGAGTACAAGATTCTTTTGATCAACTTACACCCTTTTTCTGAAAACAACTTAAACCACCCTAATGTGTGTGGGTGTGAATAATGAAATGCATCCAGTGCTAGCAAAGTACTCATTCTGTCTCAAAATATAAGACTTTTTTTATAATTAGGGAAGGAAGAATGGATCCATCCATCTGAATTGCACAAATACGTGTTGCTGCATGTGCCAAACAACTCCATACGTATGCACAATCTTACTAATGTTGAGCGTACAAATAGTAACATTACCACTCTCACAGAAAAGTTAATAATACCAAAGTGGATCTTCTGTCATTCTCACTAGAAAAACCTGATTAGCATGTGTGTGTTTGTGTGAAAGTGATATCAATTCAGCAAGTCAGGGCGCACCTCATTGATTCTGCAAGTCGTGCTCGCGGATCTACCTGCCGGCGTAGGCTGCTTTGCCGTGTGGTTTTGTCGTGGCTCTCCGGTGGTGCTGCTGCGGTGGCTTCGTGGGAGGCGTGCTGTTGGGTGATGCTCCGGACGGAAGCTTGCCGGGTTTTTGCCGCCCGACAGCGTCGATGACCATGGAGGTCGTTTCATCTTTTTGAAGGTGCACCATCACTAATAGAAAACATGGTACTAATCTCGGTTTTAGAGGGCCTTTGTCCCGGTTCTGAAACCGGGACAAAACAAATGTGACTAAAGCATAAAATTTTTAGTCACGGTTTGCTTAGGAACCGGGACCAAAGGGGCTTCACGTGGCCGATGCGGGGCGCCCAGGCAGGAGGACCTTTAGTTCCGGTTGGTAACACCAATCGGGATCAAAAGGCAGCCACACGTCAGCAGCTCGTAGGCGCTTAGTTTTTGTTTTAAAGGGGGGTCTAGGGGTTTTGGAGGGTTAATTTAGGGGTTTTATATTGTGTTAGCTAGCTAATAGAGAGAAGTGACCTCTCTTTCTCCGTGCTTGGTCGACCCTAGCTACTATACATATAGAGAGAACTCGACACGCTAGCTAGTAACCAAATGAATGAGCCATTAATTGCACAAGATCGTCATGAACATATACAGAGAAAAGTGACCAGTGGCGGAGCTTGAAAGAAATCTCTGGAGGGGCGAAGCTGTTAAAAAAACTCAAATACAAAAGCATACAAATACAACAAGTTAGATATTGATCTTCTCCATAGTAGCTTACAAATATATATATATATATATATATATATATATATATATATATATATATATATATATATATTTATATATATATATATATAACCTACTCCATAACAAAAGGAACTATACCAAAATACCATTTAACCATGGAGCATTCGGTTCACTACAGCAACACTGCACTACAGATTAGCTTTCCGTTTCTTTGCACCCTTAAAGTGCACAAGAACATCTTCATAACTGTACTTCTCCGTGATTTCACTCTCTATTTTTATTAGCAAGCTATTGGCTAGATAATCATCTTCCATGGTATTACGTAGCCTTGTCTTAATGATCTTCAAAGTTGAAAATGCTCGCTCGGCACTTGCTGTAGAAACTGGAAGAGTTAGAAGCAATCGCAACAATCGATCAAGCAAATTGTAGATAGAATGTCTCCCCGTCTCAAAGAGATATCGACAAAGATTTGTTAAGGTTGACACATTTTTCAACTCTTTATCATTGGAGTTGGAGGCATCCACAACAAAGTGTTTTAGTTGCTGCTCCAGTCCATAGATTTCTTGTTGGGTGAAATCTGCTGGATAATATTTCTTGACTAACTCACAAATATCATCAGCTTTGAAAGATCTGAATTTATTTTTAGGGATCAGGGTAGCACTAGTGGTCAATAGATCCAGTACCTTATCATTGAACCTGAATTCTAATTCATGTAGATGAGTATCAAGTGTTGCACGAAATACTTCCACCCGGAAATAGTGCTCCTTAGTAAAATGATCTGGTTGGCAACGAGCACGACCACCACGCAGAATGTAAGTTTCTCCCAAATCTGGAATATCAATGGAATGATTTACACAGAACTCAACAACCCTATCAAAGAAGGCCTCCCAACCATCATCTGATCTCATTTCATCAAGACGAACCTTTGTTGTGAACACTAGACGCATGGCATTTACTATGTCCTGTGATTTCTTTTGCAAAGCTTGACCATGATCTTCAGTTATCTCCAATGTTTCTTCCATCAGACATAAGACAAATATGAACTCAAAAGAAGATAAGTAGTTGAAAGCAGTGTCTCCATCTGCACGAATTGAGTCAGCTGACCCATGACCAGATGACCTAATTCAACACTGACCTCAACTAAGGTGAAATAAACTTCAGAACCAAAATAATTGAACTTCCTATAATTTCCAGAGGGGAAAGATAGACAGAGATCCAGCAAGCAGTGTTGACAGGGTCCAAATAACCAGCATAGAGCAGTGTTGACAAAGTAGCTAGCTAGCTTGCTAGGATGCCCAGATTGGAGAAATTGACTAGAAGACTAGGCAACGTAAAGGAGAAAAAGCAAGATCTAGCGAGGGCAGATGCTCACCGGCTCACCGAGGCACTACAGGCCGGATTGGAGCGTCTAGCCGGCCACCCGCCAGCGGCCAGCGGTCATCCCCACGCGGCCACGCCGGCAAGCCACAGTGGCCGCCTACCGGACGCCGGTGCCCCACCCCCACGCTCAGGTCGTCATGCGTCCGCGGTCGCAGGCGGTAGGTCAAAGGGGAAATCGATTTGGTGGTTGGCTGGATTCGTTTGTCTCCATGCAACGAAGACAACAGTTGATAAATGGGCCTTCTGGTCATGGGCTGTGTGTAATACATATAGGGGTAATAAAAAAATTCGTTTTTGCTGGGGGGGCGATGGCCCAGGTTCGCCCCCACGTAGCTCCGCCGTTGGAAGTGACCTCTCTTTCTCTGAGATTGGTCAAACAGCAAGTTTTCGTATATCTATCCAACAGTACATATATACAATATATATAACATCTCTTACAATCCCTAACATCTAAAATCCATTTCAATTCTACATGATATTCTCCGTCTTTATGTATGACGTGGTCAAGAAAGAATCCCGCCAATTCCTCTTGAATTGCTCGTATGTGATCATGTGGTAGGAGTTCATCCCGCATCTGCCACATCTAATTTAAAGAAAGGGGTCAATACATATATATGAATGAAACTCAACACAATTGATGGTAATAAAATAAAATTATGAATATTATTGTTTACGTATTTCAAATTGTTTCTGAGAGTAGCTCCGCTCAGAGGTCGAGTGGCGGATGAACTGGCAAACACAGTATTCACATAAATTATTCTCTCCTTCCTGCCACAAGCACTTTACGAGAATAGAGTTCAATCAAACTAATAATGAAGCATGATAATGGTATTGATGAAACAAAAATCAATGAAAGATGCGCAGAACTAGCTAGTACTACTTACTTTTGGGGTGTGTAAATCGCAGCTCCTTCTGTAGACCCGGAACCATTCCGGCGAACTGTTTCCAAGCCCTGCCAGGCAAAGAAAATGATTACTTGATATCAGGAAATGAATGAAAGTTGTCAATATGGTGCGATAATGATCGATGGAACTTACTTCTGGAGCATTGCAATCATGTCCGCATACTCCTGGGGATCTTTACGTCTCGAGTCTAAGACAATTACTACTCCCCGGTCAAGCTTAATCTCTAGCAAAATAAAGTGGAACCTGCGCACGCGTAACTCTTCAATTACATTACTATAACCTCGAGTAAGCAAAACCAGATATGCACAAGACAGTAACACTCACTTGAAGTTGTAAGGAAAGAGTATTTTCCCTTTGTTTTGATGTGGAAGTAACGATTGTAGCAAGTTGTCCTCACTATCTTTGACTCTGTTTTGAACCGACCATTCATTTACGGTATTTGGGTTAATGAACCCAAGGTCATAGATTTGTCCTTTTTGCATTCGACGATCTTCAATCTGCATAATATAGTGAGGATAATTATATATACATGCAATGAAAGAGCTGAGCTATAGAGACTTAATTATAGAAGTAATACATACACACAGTAGCAAGTCATGAGTTGTTTGTCGAGGGCCTCTTGATTGAATAACTGAAATAACTCTACAAATTCAACATGCATCAGGTCCACTCCAATGAAGTCGTGCTCATCTTCAATTCTCACCATCAAACTATCCTTCCCAGACTTCCTGCAGGTATCCATGTACCATTCATGCAATCTTCGCATCATCGTTGTTAGAGGATGATGATCAGGTTTGATGAGAGGCTTCCCGTACTCCATCCCCATGCACACCCTTGGATCCAGTTTTTCTGAGTGAAAGCCTAAGGCACGATCGGGTGGGACGACATTATCGGCATTTTCACTTCACTCTTTGGGGCGTCATCTTGAATACCTATGGATCACGTTCACGCTCACGACATTGTGCCCGCCCGACAGTGTGGTGGTTTAGCGTTGAGTTTGGCAACAATGATGACAGTCAGCGGTGCAGAGTCGCGACATGCCTTCGGTAGTTGGCGTGCTCGACATGTTTCTTCTTTGTCTCACCATGTCGTCGCAAAGCTGGAATTGCCCCGGAGGTGCCTACGTGGTGACGATGACATGTGATTGGTGGTCTTCGAGGTGGCATTGGATCCGGAGAGGCGGTAATGGCGCGCGCATGGATTTGAGGTGTGACTCATGAAAGCAGAGCTCGCATGCAACTTCCTCTCGCTCTGCATGCACTCCAACCATGACCCTAGGGCTCCGCCTCCTCCCTAGTGAGCCTCCTTCAGCTCCGACGACCACGAGCTGCACGACGAGGCTGACATACTACGCACATCAGTTATTCAATGAAATGTCGCAGAGATAGAGAGGTCCTGAGAGAGAGGATTGTTGACGCTGACAAGCGAGCCTGGTGAAAGTGATAGTTATCGACCAAGGGGGGGGGGAGTGAATGAGAGATTTTTATTAAACTCTTCAAAAGAAGCAAATTCTTCGAAGATGCGTAAGCAATAGCAGTACGAAGCAAGGCTAGGTAGAAGTAAAACTAAGCTAAGCATGCAATAGATGAGAGAATAAAGTCATCAAGGCTAAAGATAACATGCAAATAAGATAGAAGTAACAGTAAAACATGCGAACATACAAGCATACACACTTAAGAGCTGCTAGGCTGAAGATAAAACAAAACATGGAACAAAAATTCTTCGAACATAGCAAAGTCTTCATGACAAAGTACAAAAGTAAATGGAAGTGAAGTGATAGAACCAGCTGCTTGATGAAGATACATGACTTGTTGGACCAGTTCCAGTTGACAATGTGTGTCTTGTTGGAGAGGCTGAGATTAAATTCATAAGACCAAGTTTTCACTTTATTCTCCTTGCGCTAAGGTCATTTAGACCTTGCCCAATCACTCAGGTAAGTCTTCAAGGTTGACTTCCGAAATCTTCACAAACTTGTTCACCGGTAATCCACAATGCGCTCTTGGATGCCCAGAACATGACACATGACCGTCTGAAAAATCATAGTCTTCAAGTGTAATAAGTCTTTGGTTCACGCAGAACAGATTCTTCAGTGGCGCTCAATCACTTTGGCTCTTAGGTGTTTGGGTTTCCTCAATTAGGATTCACTCAAATGCTTCAGAGGCCAGGTTGCTCTTAAACGACACTTGTCATGCAATAACTCTCAGCAGCCAACCAACTTATGGTGGAGAGGTGGCTATTTATAGCGGGGTGGCAACCTGAGGCGATCTGACCTAAATGACCCTAGGTCAGTGGCCAGCCAATACGTGACCCAACGACCGGATTTCAAACACAACAGGACAACTTTGCTTGAGCTGCATGCAAAACTGACTCAACCACTCGGAAGAGATTTCCAATGTCTTCACTGGAAGAAATAAGTTTGGGTTGAGCATCATGTCAAACACTGTCTTTGTTCTCCTCGACCATAATTCCAGTGAATGGGGTATAATGACCATACTTGGAAGATATCCTTAGGGTTGAGTTGTTAGTATTTTTGGGAAGCAACATTAACAACTCTTGTGGTCTAAGGGCATCTCCAATGACGACCCCCAAATTTCACCCCGCATCTGTCCGCGGACGGCGTGGGGGGGGGGGGGGTTGTAAAGTAAACTGCCTTCAGATTTTCCCTAAAGAGCAGGGGTGAAGCAGTATAGTAGAGATAAGTATTTTCCTCGCTGAGAACCAATGTTATCGAACCAATAGGAAAACCAGGCAAATTCCCGTCTTCAGTACATACACACACAAAAGCAAATACTTGCACCCAATGCAAGAGGGTTGTCAATTCCCTTGAACTCGTTACTTGCAAGGATTAATTCTGATAGTGATAGATAGATAATAGGAAATGTAAAACAAAAGTAAATAAATTACAGCAAGGTATTTTTGGTTTTAATAATATGATAAAAGTAAACCCGGGGCCATATTTTTCACCAGAGGCTTCTGTAGGATCGAAAGTATGTCTAGAGGGGGGGGGGTGATTAGACTACTTGACCAAATAAAAACTTAACCTTTTCCCAATTTTAGTTCTTGGCAGATTTTAACAACTTAGCACAAGTCAAGCAATCTTAACACAATTCAAGCAAGCATGCAAAGAGTATATGAGCAGCGGAAAGTAAAGCATGCAACTTGCAAGAATGTAAAGGGAAGGGTTTGGAGAGTGCAAACGCAATACGAGACACAAATGTTTTTGTCGTGGTTCCGATAGGTGGTGCTATCGTACATCCACGTTGATGGGGACTTCAACCCACGAAGGGTAACGGCTGCGCGAGTCCACGGAGGGCTCCACCCATGAAGGGTCCATGAAGAAGCAACCTTGTCTATCCCACCATGGCCATCGCCCATGAAGGACTTGCCTCACTAGGGTAGATCTTCACGAAGTAGGCGATCTCCTTGCCCTTACAAACTCCTTGGTTCAACTCCACAATCTTGTCGGAGGCTCCCAAGTGACACCTAACCAATCTAGGAGACACCACTCTCCAAAAGGTAATAGATGGTGTGTTGATGATGAACTCCTTGCTTTTGTGCTTCAAATGATAGTCTCCCCAACACTCAACTCACTCTCATAGGATTGGATTTGGTGGAAAGATGATTTGAGTGGAAAGCAACTTGGGGAAGGCTAGAGATCAAGATTCATATGGTTGGATTGGAATATCTTGGTCTCAACACATGAGTAGGTGGCTCTCTCTCTCTCAGAAAATGGGTAATGGAAGTGTAGGCACGTTCTGATGGCTTCCCTCACGAATGAGGAGAGGGTGGAGGGGTATATATAGCCTCCACACAAAATCTAACCGTTACACACATTATGCCAAACTCGGTGGGACCGAATCAGAAAACTCGGTCGGACCGATTCAGTACATATGTGACCATTAGGCAATTTCGGTGGGACCGACATGTCAACTCGATGGGACCGATATCATTAGGGTTAGGGCATAACGTAATCTCGGTTGGACTGATTACTCAAACTCGATTGGATCGACTTTGGTAATAAGCTAACAGAGAGTTGGTCAGGCAAACTCGGTGGGACCGATTCGCTCGTCTCGGTGGGACCGAAGCGTTACAAAAAGGAAACAGAGAGTTTGCATTGCAGACTCGGTGGGACCGATCGCTCATCTCGGTTAGACCGAAACGTTACGAAATGAAACATAGAGTTTGCAATCCCATCTCGGTGAGACCGAGATCCCTATTGGTGAGACCGAACAAACTAGGGTTTTCTGGCAGTGGCTATGCCAAATGAACTCGGTGGCGCCGGATGGATCAAATCGGTGGGGCTGAGTTTGACTTTTGGTTTGGGACATATGTAGATATGAGGAAGTGGTTGAGGGCTTTTGGAGCATATCACTAAGAACTTTGAGCAAGCAAGCCATTAAGCAACACCTCATCCCCTTTTAATAGTATTGGCTTTCCTATAGACTCAATGTGATCTTGGATCACTAAAATAGAAAATGTAGAGTCTTGGACTTTAAAGCTTGAGCCAATCTTTTATCCTTAGCATTTTGAGGGGTCCACATTCCTTATCCATGCCATGTCAATCATTGAACTTTCCTGAATATTTATCTTGTAATGGCATTAGTTCAATGAGCTATATGTTGTTAACCATTACGAAAACCACCCAGGGATAGTTGCACTTTCAATCTCCCCCTTTTTGGTAATTGATGGCAACATATAGATCAAAGCCTCGACAAATGATAATAAGATTGAAATACATTGTAGCTTTGAGAAGTATGTGACAAACAAGAGCTCCCCCTAAATTTGTGCATTATTTAAAATTTGCTTTGGACTGCAAATGCACAATGTGTTAGGATCATGGGTCACTCTTCCATGTCACATACATCTTGGTGGAGCGCTCAAAATGATAATAATTGAACACATGCACTCATCACCAAGCAAAGTGAATGATCATAAATGGATATGAAGGATAATATCATTCAAGCACACATTAAAGTAGCATATGATCAAACACATGATCATCCAAGTATCTCACAAAAGACATAATGTAGCAAGCAAACACACAATAAGGTTCAAGCAAATAAAATGCAAAGAGAGACAAAACAACTCTCTCTCTCTCTCTCTCTCAGACTATGGTCTATACATATTTCTCCCCCTTTGGCAACAAGTACCAAAAAGTTAAAAATATGCATAGTGCTATGCGTCTCTCAAGCTTGGTCTTCATGAGGTGGTGTAGAGATGACTCCAGGGACGAAAGCATCTATAGATGTGGTTGGAGCTGGTGGAGTGGCTGCTGGAGCTGGTGGCACTAAAGCTGTGGCTGCTAGTGCAGATGTAGTAGCTCTTGTGTCTGGGACAGGCACTGTAGCAGACCTCTGACTCCTGGGCACTCTAGTGAAAGCATCTGCAGTAGACTTTCCCTTCTTCTCCTCCACTTCCTCCTGAAGTTGCTCAACTACTGACTGAATCTCAGTTACTTGACATCAAGATCATAGAATTTCTGCTCAATGATCCTCTCCAAGCTCTCCTGGTTTTGAGTCAGGGTGGCCAAGCCCTTCTCAATGCTCAAGATGGAGGTGATCAGATATCCAAGCTGATCTTGATTGCTCTTCAAGAATACTTGAGATGCCTCTTCAACTGTTGGCATCTTTGCAGCTTTCTCTGCCCTTGCCTTCTCTGTCTTCTCATGTGCTTGCACTGATGATGGATCTTCTACATTCATGACAACAATGTTGTCCTTAAAGTCTGGCTTGAGGGGTAAATGCTTCTTGTCCAACAAATATGTGCCTGTGCCCATCTTGGAGTTGATGAGCACCTGGATTTGTGGAGCATACCCACAAGATCTCTTCTGATCTGCAGTTGTCCTCTTGATTGGTTCCACAATCAGACTCATTACTTTGAACTTTTGAGGAACATCAAATATATGCAGCAAGTTGATGGAGTGTCCTCTGATCATTCTGTGATCACCTGATTTTGGCAACAGAGTGTGCCTCAGAATGGTATTGATTGTAGGCAGCCCTGACAGCAAGTGCTTCACTGAGCCATACTTGTGAGTCTCCGGGTCTGCATCAGGTATCTCCTTGTACATGCTGGCCATTGAGTTGTGATCCTTCTTCTTGGCATAGACATCCAAGTCATCTTCATGAGCTTCTAGGGCATTGATCAATCTAGCCCACTCATCAACTGTAGATTGGTACCTTGTACCCTCTGACATCCATACAATTTTGCCATCTGGATAGAAATGAGCAGTTGAATAGAATTGCACGATCAGCTCATCATTCCACTTAGTGAGCTTTTGGCCAACAAACTTGTCAACCTCACATGCCTTGAAACTGTCATAGACACCTGGGAAGTGCTCTTCATTCTCTCTTATGTAGGTCCAGTCCACCCATCTCATGTCACACACTATGGGCTTCTTGTCAAGTAGGATTGTCTCATAGAAATCTTGTTGTTCCTTTGTGTGGAACCTGTAATCCACAACAGTTCTCCTCCTGACAGCCTATGGGTCAACATTTCTCCACTGTCTCAGTCCAGCATCCTTCCTGATCCTCATATCCTCTGCAACAGGATGTGCATCATTATGATCTGGGATCTTGGGCTTTAGCTTTCTCAGCACTTGGGCTTCAGCTTCCTCTTCTTCAGCTTCAGGCACCGGGGCCTTGTTCTTCTCCTCAGCAGGTATGTTCCTGGTACTCCTCTTGGGTGCAGTCTTGGGAATAGTAGCAACAGCTTTGGGAGCAATTTTGGGCTTAGCAGCAGCCCCTAACTTTATAGCATCTCCCATGAGCTTCTGTGCCTTAGGTGCTGGAGCAGCATCCTCTTCCTCTTCATCATTTGATCTCACCATTGTGGACTTTCGAAGAACTTTGGTTGTGGTTGTTCTTGCCCTCTTCTTCTTCTTGTCCGCTCCAGCTGCCTCTTCTTCAGATTCAATGGTGAACTTCATAGTTTCACCTGTGGCAACCTTCCTTGGCTTGGAAGTAGGCACTCTCCTGGCAGGTGCCTTCTTGTTCATGTTTGGCCTAGTTGATGTAGTAGTGCCAAATTATTTCTTCACTACCTTCTTCTTGGAAGTGGCCTCATCCTCAGCCGCAACATAGTCTTCATCCTCTAAATCAGAAGTTCTCTTCTTCCTTGTTCTAGTAGTTGCCTTGGGCAAGTTACTAGGTGTGCTCCTGCTGCCCTCATCATAGCTACTGGAGGGACTAGTGCCCTCACTCAACTGTCCTTGCTATTCAGACCTGTTCTGGCTGTCACTCTGGTCAGACATCTTGCAGGCAAACTGTCAGCAGATCCTGTGAATAGGTTGTAGATGAGGTAGAGTAGATGAGCATCACAAAATATAGAGGTTTTGCAAAACAAATTGAGTCAAAAAGATTAGTTTTAGTTCTCTACAGCAGTGATCTCGGAGCTACCGAATTGTCAAACTCGGTGATACCGAAGCAACACTTGGAACCTAAACTAGTGAACTCGGTTGGGCTGAGTCACAGTTCGGTGGCACCAAGATTGCTAGGGTTTCACAGAATCTTGAACTCAGTCACACCGATTTGCATGTTTCGGTCAGACCGAAAAGCGCAAGTGCAATGGCCTAAGCCGAATCGGTGAGACCGATTTCTACATTTCGGTCGGTCCGAGATGAGTTCTGTGGAGGGCTAACCCTAAAATTTTCGAATCAATCTACCTAAGGAAGATCTGTCTGGATAGGTTAATCTCATTCGTGGCAAGAAACATGGCATTGTCCTTGTGCTAGGAATCAGAGTGAAAAAGATAGCACAAGGGGTCGAACACTTACCCTAGAGCGGCGAGTGTTCTCTACGGCGGCGATGGCAGATCAGATTCTGTGGATGGTGGCAGAGTCCAACGGCGGGAGGTCGTTGGCGGCAAGGAGATGATCCGGAGACCCGAGGAGGCAGAGCAGGATACGCGTGGGCTAAGAAGTTTTGAAGTACTTTCCAAAATCTCACCCGTGGGTATATATATCCGACCCTGTCAGTGTGAACGAGTGGAACAACTCGTTGGCACTGAGATTGCAGAATCACAAGCGGTTGCTGCAACTCGGTGTGACCGAAGTGTTCAAATTGGTTGCACCGAGATGAAAACCTAGATCAACTTAGTGAACTCGGTTTGACCAAAATGGATTTCTCGATCAGACCGAAATGCACAAAGAGGTTTTGGAAGTTTAAGTCTATGATGAATCGGGGACTCTGAGTGCTCCTCACACAGAGTGGTTCGAATCTGACTTGATCAAACTTTGTGATGTAGCATGAATAGAGTTTGAGACGAGAAACACATAGATAGCTAGAGAAGGTTCTTAGGCATTCTTGTCCATCCACTTGGCAAAAGAAAAAGATCCAAACAATCAAAACAACAAGTGGATGTCCTCAAATGAGTAAAATATGCAACCAACATGCTCACACAATAAAAAGGCAAATGAAATATGTGGCAAAGCATGCACAACCAATTCTAGCATCTATCAAACAATTTGTGATGACTAGGTCATCTATATATGAGTATATTGACTTAGGAGTCAAATGAGAACATTTAATCATAGGTCATACTCATCATTTAGGCACAAGTGGGGTTACCAATTTTACATAAAGCATTGTTTTGTTCACACCATTAGAGTTGCTTTAGCTCAATTCTTTAGAGTAAAGCTCCCCCTAGATGTGAGATCCCCCCTAAGAGGGATGAACTAACCTTGGGTTTTGTCGATGATGACTTCATGTAGGTGTTGAAGATGTGGATGCTCAACATTGTTGATCATTAGGAGCAATCCATCGGAGTGAGTTGCACTTTCAATACCTACACGGGTTAGTCCCACAAGGAACAAACAAGGATATCCATAGACATAGAGTGATGCACACACAAGATGATGTCCATGAAAGCATTAGGTTACCGTCCCTTTTCTTTAACAAGAGGGTTTTGTGACTCCTTGAACTAGTGCAAGATGTGGAAGTTGATTGCACTTGTCCTTGCCGAAATGATATGAGTGAAGCATATTGGCGGAGTCACCCTCAAGAACTCTCTAGTTCTTCTTCTTTGGGATCCACATCATCTTGATGGGAATCCTCGGGGTAGCAGTGGAACTTGATGAAGTAGAGCTTGATGTAGTCTTGGGAACCCACTTGACCAAGGCCTTGGGTGCTTCTTCAAATGTATCAATCTCCTCTTTAAGCTTGTCCTTTCCTTTTTGCTTGTGGTCTTGTGGTGGAAGATCATCTTGAGCTTGTGTCCCTTGGAAAGAAGTAGGATCATACTTCTCTTGTTGGGGAACAAACTTCGTCTTGGGGTATTGATCTTCTTGCCACTCAACTTCATTGGCATTGAACTTTCGTTCAAAATCAACACCTTGATTCTTCCGGTGCCTTCCTTGCTTGCGTACAATTTCCTCAAATTGCTTACTCCCGGCAAGGCTCTTGTAGACACCCTTATCTATAATTCCCTTCAATAAGTTATTTTCTTGCTCAAGTGTAACTTGGCTAAGAGAATCATTAGTGGAATCAAGAGAACTACTAGAAGTGACAACATTGGATTTAGCATGATTATTGTTACTACTAGAAGAAGAATCTTTCTTACTCTTGTTACTAGACTTGACTTGTGGCATGTAAGTAGATAAGAGTAAATGCTTGGCAATGTAAGAAGAACTTTTCTCGCGAAGATCATCATTGATTGCCTTTAAAAACTCATGCTCTTGCTCAAGGTTGAGCTTTTCAAAGCGTAACTTCTCATGAGTCTTTAAAAGTTCTCGATGATCTTCCAATATAGTTTCATGAGCTAACTTAAGAGTGTTTAGTTCTTTAGTTATGCGCTCATTCTTATCCTTATCATTGTCATTCATTTTATCTTGATTAGCATGATTAATTGATGTTTCATCATAGTATTCATCACTAGAGTTGTCAACAAGTAAATCATCATCACCTAACAAGTCATCTTCATCACTATTGAAATCAACATACTCGGGGTGTGATACCTTTGGGCCTTTAGCCATGAAGGATCTTCCAATTCCTTTATTTGGTGAGTCAAATATGTCGTAAGAGTTGGTTGAAACAAGTGCTAGACCGACAGCACCTTCATCTTGAGTATATTCAGAGTCGGAGTGATAGCTTCTCTCGGAGTGATTGTCGGAGTCGGAGCCGTATACCCAGTCACCAACATGAGCTTGATGTCTTTGCTTTGTGTAGCTCTTTGATGATTCGTCCTTCCTTTCCGAATCCTTGCTTCTCAGGGAGGTTCCTCATTCATAACGATCATCTCTACTCCTCCTTTCTCTTGGTGGTGATTCTTCTCTTCTACTTCTTCTTTTGGGTGAATCTTCTCTCCTTTTGTAAGGAGTCGTACACTCATTGGAATAGTGTCCGGGTCTTCCACAATTGTAGCAATTACGTTCATGACTCGAAGATCTTTTGTCATTGTAGGACCTTGACTTGGAACTCCTTTCCTTGCTTCTATTCTTGTAGAACTTGTTGAAGTTTTTCACCATTAAGCTCAATTCATCATTGAATGTCTGTTTCTCACTTGATGATGTAGGAGCATCACATGAGGCTTTGTAAGCACCACTTGACTTTTTGTGAAGCTCTTCCTTATCCTTGAGTGACATCTCATGAGCAACAATTCTTCCAATGACTTCCGTTGGCTTGAGATCTTAGTAGTTTGGCATCATTTGGATCAATGTGCACACGGTATCATATTTTCCATCCAAGGCTCTTAGGATCTTCTTGATGATGAATTTGTCGGTCATCTCTTCGCTTCCTAAGCCAGCAATCTCATTTGTAATGAGAGCAAGCCTAGAGTACATTTATGCGACACCTTCACGATCCTTCATTTTGAACTTGTCGAGTTGACTTTGAAGTACATCCAATTTGGATTCCTTGAAGGAGTCGGTACCTTCGTGCATGTCAATCAAAGTATCCCAAATTTCCTTTGCATTCTCAAGGCGATTGATTTTGTTGAATTCTTCGAGGCACAACCCGTTGAAGAGGATATCACAAGCTTGAGCGTTGTATTGTAGCATCTTCAACTCTTCTGCGGTAGCTTCACGGTTTGGTTCTCTCCCATCAAAGAATTCACCTTGCAAGCCAATACACACAATAGCCCAAATGGCGGGGTTATGTCCAAGAATATGCATTTTCATCTTATGCTTCCAACTAGCAAAATTAGTACCATCAAAGTAAGGACCTCTACGGTGGTAATTTCCCTTGCTAGACGCCATACTTGACCAAATAAAAACTTAACCTTTTCCCAATTTCAGTTCTTGGCAGATTTTAACAACTTAGCACAAGTCAAGAAATATTAACACAATTCAAGCAAGCATGCCAAGAGTATATGAGCAGCGGAAAGTAAAGCATGCAACTTGCAAGAATGTAAAGGGAAGGGTTTGGAGAGTGCAAACGCAATAGGAGACACAAATGTTTTTGTCATGGTTCCGATAGGTGGTGCTATCGTACATCCACATTGATGGAGACTTCAACCCACGAAGGGTAACGGCTGCGCGAGTCCACGGAGGGCTCCACCCACGAAGGGTCCATGAAGACGCATCCTTGTCTATCCCACCATGGCCATCGCCCATGAAGGACTTGCCTCACTAGGGTAGATCTTCACGAAGTAGGCGATCTCCTTGCCCTTACAAACTCCTTGTTTCAACTCCACAATCTTGTTGGAGGCTCCCAAGTGACACCTAACCAATCTAGGAGACACCACTCTCCAAAAGCTAATAGATGGTGTGTTGATGATGAACTCCTTGCTCTTGTGCTTCAAATGATAGTGTCATGCCCAATATGCGACCCTATCCAAAAGGAACTCGAAGGTCCCACTAAGGATAGACCCGCATATTGAAACGCTTTTGCAAGGTGGATATCATTACATCAACATTACATAATAGGTAGGGATACATACATAAGGCATACAATGACACACGAATACAACATCATCTTACATAAGAGCACCATCCGACTATGGATGAAACACAAACAGAAACTCAAATGACATCCACCCTGCTAGCCCAGGCTGCCGACCTGGAACCTATCCCCTAATCGAAGAAGAAGCAGAAGAAGAACTCCAAAACAAGTAAACATCGCTCTCATGTCATGATCATCGCATAACCTGTACCTGCAACTGTTGTTGTAGTAATCTGTGAGCCATGAGGACTCAGCAATCCCATTACCATGGGTATCAAGACTAGCAAAGCTTAATGGGAAAGGAAGGGGTAAAGTGGTGAGGTTGCAGCAGCACTAAGCATATATGGTGGCTAACATACGCAAATGAGAGCGAGAAGAGAAGCAAAAGGAATGGTCATCAACTAGTAATGATTAAGAGGTGATCCTGAACTCCTACTTACGTCAAACATAACCCAAAACCGTGTTCACTTCCCGGACTCCGCCGAAAAGAGACCATCACGGCTACACACGCGGTTGATGCGTTTTAATTCAGATCTGGTGTCAAGTTATCTACAACCGGACATTAACAAATTCCCATCTGCCACATAACTGCGGGCACGGCTTTCGAAAGTTTATACCCCGCAGGGGTGTCCCAACTTAGCCCATGATAAGCTCTCGCGGTCAACGAAGGATATACCTTCTCCCAGGAAGACCCGATCAGTCTTGGAATCCCGGTTTACAAGACATTTTGACAATGGTAAAACAAGACCAGCAAAGCCGCCTGATGCGCCGACAATCCCGATAGGAGCTGCACATATCTCGTTCTCAGGGCAACACCGGATGAGACATCCTACGAGTAAAACCAGACCTCGAGTTTCCCCGAGGGGGCCCCGCAGTCTACTCGGTTCGGACCAACACTTAGACAAGCATTGGCCCGGGGGGGCTAAAATAAAGATGACCCTCGAGTTAATTACTCCCAAGGGAAATGTAGGTGGTGGTGAGGCAAATGGTAAAACCAAGGTTGGGCCTTGCTGGAGGAGTTTTATTCAAAGCGAACTATCGAGGGGGTCCCATAAATCACCCAACCGCGTTAGGGACACAAAATCCGGGAACATAACACCGGTATGACGGAAACTAGGGCGGCAAGAGTGGAACAAAACACCAGGCATAAGGCCGAGCCTTCCACCCTTTACCAAGTATATAGATGCATTAATAATATAAGAGATATTGTGATATCCTAACATAATCCTGTCCATCATGGAGCAATCTTCAACTTCACCTGCAACTAACAACGCTATAAGAGGGGCTGAGCAAAAGCGGTAACATAGCCAATCAACGGTTTGCTAGGAAGGGCGAAAAAGGTTAGAGGTTGACATGGCAAATTGGGAGGCTTGAAGAGCAAATGATAGGTAGCGCAGCATAGCGATAGAACGAAGCAACTAGCATAGCAATGATAGTAGTGAGATCTAGGGTAGAGGTCATCTTGCCTGAAATCCCGCAAGGAAGAAGAACAAGTCCATGAAGAAGATGAACGGATGAAGCCGAACCAAGCGTAGAAGAACGAATCCTCACGATCGCAACGAAAACGGGAACTATCGAGAAGAAGCACACAAGGTAAACACACCACACATGAACAAGGCATGATGCTCAACCAAGTATGATGCATGACAAGGCTACATGAAGCTACTCATGGCAAGAGATGATGCATACAAGAACAACACATCAAAGCAAGTTTAAATGAGGCCGGAAACAACACATAACAATTCCGGTAAGTCCTCATATGCAAATTTCGAAATTGGTCCAGAACTGAATAAACCTTATGTTCAAGTTGTTAAACAGCAAGTTAAGATGCACCAAGATGATGTACATGAGATTCTAGTCAAATTACATATAAGGTTCATTTAATTCGGAGCTACGGCCTAGAAGATATGTGCAAAACAAGTTAAACATGGCATTGATGCAAAATGCATTCAAACATCAAGCAAACACTCAAAACAAGGATGCAACATGATAATATGAAACTACATGAAAAAAACAAGCAAGTTTCATATAGAGCACACTCAAAATGGAGCAATGGTTCAACACATACTCTATACAAGTATATAGGACAAGTTGTCCAAAACAACAACTAGGCATCTTGCAAGCATCAAAACAACATGCTACAGTACCATAATATGAAAACAAAAGGCATGGACATGATGTACAGGTAATGCATGACAAAACATGAACACTGAGATATCTCCAGAAATCACTAGAACATGCTCAAAATGACATGGCAAGATTGCAAATAATAACAGTTTCAGACTTAACAGAAATAACATCAGGTTGCAATGTTTAGAGCTATCAAATAACATGTTACAGGAACTTAACATGGCAAACAAAGGCATGGCATGAATCTACTAATTGCATAGAACAAAAGTACCTTACTGACCATGAGCCAAAAGGGCACAGAAAATGTGATGGCACCCATGTAAACATGGCAAGTTATATGACAGATTCAGACATGGCAGGAACAACAATAAGTAGGCATGTTGGTGAGCTTGTACCACTAACCACAGAGCAACACATGGCATGACAAGGTAACCAACAGTAAGAAAACATGTTTATGAAGCTAATAATGGCCAGATCAAGTTCAAAGGGTGCATGGATCACTAACAACAAACATGGCAACATTAAACTTAATGTTAACAGGCTGACATCAACATTATTTAGCAGTTTTGAGGGCAAGATGACAACAAGCTACAGCAGGCTATAAATGCAACCAGGGACATGGATGGATAGAGAATGACATGTATAACAAATCATCCTTAGGGAACATCTCCAGATTATGCATAGAATGACTTGTAGCAGCAGGTTTACATAGCATCATGATATAGCAGATTTAGACTAGCAAAACAGTAACAACAAGTACCCTACTTAACAAGCTCGATGCACTCACTACAAGACCCACAAAAATACAAGGATGGCACCACTGTGAAGATGGCATGACGTAGTACAAAACACATGTAGACATAAAGCTCATAGGATGCACACATCAAATGCAACAAAAATGACAAATCATCAAGTTATAACAGTTTCAGCAGATTAACATCATATAGCACTCTTGCAACGATGATTTAGGCATCAAGATGAGCACAAATGAACATGTCACAGTGGAATGAAATGAAGAGCATATCAGAGTGAACATTTTGACATATTAATCATGCAAAACGGAGCAGTATGCTGGGAGATATGACAGGTTAAACATAGCATCAGAATGTGCAAATATCAGGGACTTGGGTCAAATTTCGGGGTCAACCTTGTCTTCCAGATCTGGATCGGGATCGCGGCACACCGTTCGAGGCGGGGCCGGAGGCGAGGCCGACGGCCGGGGACGGGGCGGCGCCGGCGAGGAAGAGGCGCGGGGCGACCGGTGGTGGGAACCGGCCGGGGAGGCGCGACAAGCCGGCGACGAGGTTGGTGCAGTGGCGGGCGGAGGCGGACGGAGGCGGCAGCCGACGAGGCATGGTCGGGACGCCGGCAAGGGAGGAGCGGGGCGCGTCGGGAGGAGGCGGGCGCGGGCGCGGGCCGCGGGTGCCGGGGACGGGCCGCGCGGGCCGGCGCGGATGGTGGCGGCGACGCGCCATGTGGCGGCTCCGGATTGGCACGAGGGCGGCGGCTGAGGGCGGCGGACATGTCCGGGCGGCGGGGAGATGCGTCCGGCGGCGGAGAGGGGAAATTGCTAGGGTTAGGGTAGAATTCATCCGCGAAAAATGGAGGGGGAGGTTTTTTATAGGTTCTGGGAGATATGAGAGTCCAAATGGAGCGCGGTTTTCGCCCACACGATCGTGATCGAATGACCAAGAGCAAGGAGGGGGTTTGTATGGGTTATGGGGCCATGGTGAAGAGGGGCTGGGCTGCAAAGAGAGAGGGGTTTCGGGCTACACGGTTAACCGTTGGAGTATCAAACGGACTCCAAATGGCACGAAACTTGACAGGCGGTCTACCGGTGGTATACCAAGGCCGCTTGGCAAATCACGGTCCATTCCAAGAATGTTTAACACCCGCACACGAAAAGAGGCAAAAGGGGGAACGCCGGAGGACATAGGAGTGCCGGATTGCAAAACGGACAACGGGGAAAATGCTCGGATGCATGAGACGAACACGTATGCAAAATGAGATGCACATGATGACATGACAAAATGCAACATGCAAGCAAATGACATGGCAACGATAGCGAATAACTGGCGGACACCTGGCGCAACGAATCTGGGGCGTTACAGATAGTCTCCCCAACACTCAACTCACTCTCATAGGATTGGATTTGGTGGAAAGATGATTTGAGTGGAAAGCAACTTGGGGAAGGCTAGATATCAAGATTCATATGGTTGGATTGGAATATCTTGGTCTCAACACATGAGTAGATGGCTCTCTCTCAGAAAATGGGTAATGGAAGTGTAGTAACATTCTGATGGCTTCCCTCACGAATGAGGAGAGGGTGGAGGGGTATATATAGCCTCCACACAAAATCTAACCATTACACACATTGTGCCAAACTCGGTGGGATCGAATCAGAAAACTCGGTCGGACCAATTCAGTACATATGTGACCATTAGGCAATTTCGGTGGGACCGACATGTCAACTCGGTGGGACCGATATCATTAGGGTTAGGGCATAATGTAATCTTAGTTGGACCGATTACTCAAACTCGGTTGGACCGACTTTGGTAATAAGCTAACCAGAGAGTTGGTCAGGCAAACTCAGTGGGACCGATTCGCTCGTCTTGGTGGGACCAAAGCGTTACCAAAAGGAAAAAGAGAGTTTGCATTGCAGACTTGGTGGGACCGATCACTCATCTCGATTAGACCGAAACGTTACGAAGGTAAACAGAGAGTTTGCAATCCCATCTCGGTGCGACCGAGATCCCTATCGGTGAGACCAAACAGACTAGGGTTTTCTGGCAGTGGCTATGTCAAATGAACTCGGTGGCGCCGGATGGATCAAATCGGTGGGCCCGAGTTTGACTTTTGATTTGGGACATATGTGGATATGAGAAAGTGGTTGAGGGCTTTTGAAGCATATCACTAAGCACTTTGGGCAAGCAAGCCATTAAGCAACACCTCATCCCCTTTTAATAGTATTGGCTTTCCTATAGACTCAATGTGATCTTGGATCACTAAAATAGAAAATGTAGAGTCTTGGACTTTGAAGCTTGAGCCAATCTTTTGTCCTTAGCATTTTGAGGGGTCCACATTCCTTATCCATGCCATGCCAATCATTGGACTTTCCTGAAATATTTATCTTGTAATGGCATTAGTTCAATGAGCTATATGTTGTTAACCATTACCAAAACCACCCAGGGACAGTTGCACTTTCAGCTTATCTCTTAAAGACATAACATACAGTGGGTGAACAAATTATTGTTGGGCAATTGATAGAAAAACGCATAGTTATGACGTATTCATGGCAATGATCATGTATATAGACATCACATCCGTGATAAGTAGACCGACTCGTTCCTGTGTATACTACTATTACTCCACCAATCGACCGCTATCCAACATGCATCTATAGTATTAAGTTCATGACAAACAGAGTAATGCTTTAAGCAAGATGGCATGATATAGACAAAGTAAACCCAATCAATATGAATAATGTTGGGGAACGTAGCATGCAATTTCAAAAAATGCCTACGATCACGCAAGATCTATCTACAAGATGCACAACAACGTGAGGGGAAGAGTGTGTCCACGTACCCTCGTAGACCAAAAGCGGAAGCGTTAGGTTAACACAGTTGATGTAGTCGAACGTCTTCACGATCCAACCGATCTAGTACCGAACGTACGACACCTGCGAGTTCAGCACACGTTCAGCTCGATGACGTCCCTCGAACTCTTGATCCAGCAGAGGGTCGAGGGAGAGTTTCGTTAGCAGGACGGTGTGGTGACGGTGATGGTGATGTGATCTGTGCAGGGCTTTGCCTGAGCACTACGACGCTATAACCGGAGGAGTAAACTGTGGAGGGGCACCACACATGGCTAAGAGAATAAATGTTGTGCTTTGGGGTGCCCCTGCCCCCGTATATATAGGAGGGGAGGAGGAGGCCAGTCACCAAGGGGGCACCAAGGGGGGGGGGTCCTACCAGCACTCCAGTCCTAGTAGGATTCTGCCCCCCTTTTTTTCCTTCTCATGGAGGGGGAAAGAGGGAAGGAGAGGGAGAGGGGGAAAGGAAAGGGGGGCTGTCGGTGTCAAAACCGGCGGATCTCGGGTAGGGGGTCCCGAACTGTGCGTCTAGGCGGATGGTAACAGGAGACAAGGGACACGATGTTTTACCCAGGTTCGGGCCCTCTTGATGGAGGTAAAACCCTACGTCCTGCTTGATTGATATTGATGATGTGTGTTACAAGAGTGGATCTACCATGAGATCAAGGAGGCTAAACCCTAGAAGCTAGCCTATGGTATGATTGTTGTTCGTCCTATGGACTAAAGCCATCCGGTTTATATAGACACCAGAGAGGGCTAGGGTTACACAGAGTCGGTTACAATGGTAGGAGATCTACATATCCGTATCGCCAAGCTTGCCTTCCACGCCAAGTAAAGTCCCATCCGGACACGGGACGAAGTCTTCAATCTTGTATCTTCATAGTCTTGGAGTCCGGCCGATGATGATAGTTCGGTTATCCGGACACCCCCTAATCCGGAACTCCCTCAGTAGCCCCTGAACCAGGCTTCAATGACGACGAGTCCAGGGCGCATGTTGTCTTCGGCATTGCAAGGCGGGTTCTTCCTCCGAATAATTTATAGAAGATTGCGAACACCAGGATAGTGTCCGGCTCTGCAAAAATAAATTCCACGCACCACCATAGAGAGAATAATATTACACAAGTTCAATCTGCTGACGTATTTTGCGGTGTGATGTCACACCACTACCAAGCCTTTACTAGAATCGTTTTTATTGTACCACCTCAGCGCGTTTAGCGAAGCGGTTTCCTTGGCACGTCTTGTCGAAGCAGAGATCGTGTTCCCCTTATTCTGGGATTCCCATCAATACGGACATGGGTAACCCAACCGTGCCTGTTGCCACGCCCCCTCCATCGAAGGCGGGTCCCAAACGGTCACGGGGACGGCTCTTGGTATTCTTCCTCTTTATAATGAGACCAAGGCCCGTTCTTTTCCTTCAATCCTCTATCGAATCCGCCCCTCGCCCCGAGTTCCAACACCCAGGGCTCCAGATTCGGGTACCTTCGATCTTCGACAATGTCCGGCCCCGACCTACGAGGCCGGTGGATGCCCTCCTCCGTCACGGAAGAGGACGTGCTAAAGCTGAGAGACGCCAGGTACTTAACCTACGCTTCCTGCCCGAGGGCAGGCCATTCTGACTCTCGAGCTTGGTGAGAGCGTCGTGTTCGTGTCTCACCTCCATCGGGGTTTAGGCTTCCCGACGGATCCCTTCGTGAGGGGGCTCATGTTTTACTATAGGCTGGAATTCCATGACTTGGCTCCGGAGTCCATCCTCCACATCTCATCATTCATTGTCGTCTGTGAAGCCTTCCTCCGCACTACCCCTCACTTCGGCTTGTGGCTCAAAACCTTCAACGTGGAGCCGAAGATGATTGAGGGGCGTCAGGCAGAGTGCGGCGGGGCGGTTATAAGCAAGAGGGCTGATGCTCCATGGCCCGAGGGCTCTTTTCAGGAGGAGCTCGGCCTGTGGCAACAGGAGTGGTTCTATATCACTGTTCCCAGGGGCAGTAGGCAGAGGCCGCCGCCCGTCTTCCGCTCGGGCCCTCCACAACAGCTGATGTCATGGGTCAACAGGGGCTGTGATTGGGGTCCGTCCAAAGACGTACCCCTGTTGCAGGACCGGATTCGAGGCCTCCAAGAAAGGGAGATCAATCTAGTCGTAGTGGTACAGGTTATGCTGATCCGGTGCCTACTGCCCTGCAAACGTCGCCCCCTCCGCCTGTGGGAATTTAATCCGGAGGGGCCACGAGCTCTTCAACACTTCATGGGTTTGACACCCGCGGAGATGTACAAACTGTTCTTCGGATCGCAAGAGATGCGTCCGGACTTGACCAAGGATGCTGGCCTAAGCTGCAATCGCCCGGATACTCAAGTATGTTGCCCTGTGTCTGGACACATTGTCCATTTATTTATCATGGGTTTGCCTTTTAACCAGCTATCCCTTGGATAGGAGTGGATAGCGCAAGCAAAACTGATACAGTGTCCGGCCCCCCTCCCTGAGACCACACAGGATCCCGTGTTAATCAAAATGTTGGAAGTTGCACCTTCGGAGGAGGGCGAAGGGGGGCACAGGGGAACTACCACCTCTGCCAAGGAGGCTTTCAGTAAGGGAGGAATCGAGAGTCCCTCCTTCTAGGGGGAGAAGAGGACCGCTTCCGAAGACCCGGAGGACAAGGCCTCAAAGCGGGGAAAGAAATCTGTACCGGAAGGTCCTGTGCCGGGAAGAGCTCCGGCCGTACTGTCTCCTCGGAGGAATCAGCCCTCCAGCAAGCCGTAAGTAAAAAAGGGGGGAATTTTGTAATAGTGGACACCCCTGCTTAATTTCTAAGGGTAACCGAAGTTTCCACCTTGTAGTTCGGATCTCAGCCCATCTCAGCACAGCTCATCTTCGGGAGACCTTTGTCCGGAGATGATGGAGAGAGAAACGCCTCCATCTGCCGCCCCATCGTGTAGGGCGGGCGACCCTGAGGTGTCGTCACAGAGGGTCTCCCCGAGTCCGGCGGGGCCGGAGAGTTCGGCACCCATTGGAGTACGGCCGGTGGAGCTGCAAGATTTGCTAAAGAGGGCGTCTATCTCAGAAGATCACTGCACATTAATGAGTATGGTGATTGAGAGGATCTCGTCCGCCGAAAGCGGGTTGTGTGAGTCCGTCGGAAGTTTGCTGACGGGATTTGAGGTACGCAAAAAATGACATACCTTTTGACAGTTTTGCACATGAAGTGCGCCCTGTATAGATAGTAGCCCCTGAGACTTGGTATGCTGTCGAAAACGGCAGCGTGCCGAGGATCATAATCTCAGTTATAGATTGTCGCCTCTCCTGTGCAGGTGGCGGAACGTTCGGTGGCCAGCCGGACTGATGGAGTTGCCGAGCTGAAGAGGCAACTCGACGTTGTGGATGCGGACATCTCGCTGGTCAATAAACGACTTGATGAGTCACAAGGTATGTGGTTGCTCCGCGGTTGCCTAGTAAGGGAGCTGACGCCCATTCCTTACGATTTGTATGCTTGATGCAGATGGTGCTGCTGCTGTGGAAAACCTTCGAGCAGAGCTTGCTCGGGCCAAGGAGCAAGCCAGAAAAAGCGAAGCGGCTGCCTCGAAGGCAGCGGAAGAGCTAGAAGCCGAGAAGGCTGCTCACTGCCGAAGCAGGGAGGAGATGGCCGGAATGGCCGCGAAATTAAAAGATGCTACCGACCGCCGGGAGGTTCTTGAAAGAGAACACCGAGCGGAGCAAGAGGACCTAAAGAAGGCCGACGCCGAAGCCAAGGATGCCCGTAGTGCAATGCGGGCTATGAAGGAGGAACTGCGTCAGGTCAGAGACATTGTGGCTGGAAAGCCCTTTATGCTGCGTAGGAAGTTCACTGATCCGAAGTATGCTCAGCTGGGCCGGTTGTGCGGTGCGGAGGATCCTTATCTAGATTTGGCGGAGAGTGCGGCGGACGCAGTCGTGCACTTCTGAAGCCAGAACGATTACGAAATGGAAGAGCTTTTCTGGTCTCAATTCCATAGTCCGGAGCGTCCACTTCCGTTGAGTGATCGGCTGGTTGAGTGGGCTGAGCTGAATAGGTTGTCCGGACTTGCCATGACGGATGTGGTCGCTCATCTGTGGCCGGAAAGGCCCAAGCCGAAGAGTTATTTTGGCTTGTTGCAGCAGTTCCTTGGGGCGGTGCCGCATATCGGGGCGATGAAGCGGTCGGCATGCATAGAAGGTGCACGGATGGCACTGGCCTGTGTTAAGACATACTGGACGGAGATGGATGCCACCGCTATTGCGTCCCGGGGTTCGGACGAAAGCCGATTCCCCACCGAGCACTATTTTGAGGAAGTCCTGCAGGGCGCTCGTTTAATAGAGTCGCAGTGCTCGAAAGATGTTATGTTTAAATGACATGTATGATTTCTGAGATCATGTTTATAATGCAATAGCTTTTTATACTTGTGCGTTCAAGTATTGAACTATCTCCTGTGCGGCTGTATGTGTATGTATAATCTGAAAGATGGCAGTCTTTGGCTTCAGCCCCCACGCACATGGTGCGGGGGTGTTTGCAAAAAGAAAAGCGCTTTTTCACACTTAATCCAACGCCTTGGTCCTTTTAAGGAGGTGATAGTGTAGCAAACTAGGCAACCGGACTATAATGCTTTATCACTTTCACTTAGCCATAGGAGCTCGAATGTGGGGCTACTATATAGCCCCTAGCGGCACCGCTCTTCTCCGAACTCGGGGCGCGTATGTGCCTGACCGGGAAGCGGTCCTTCGTCAAAGCGGAGGAATTCTAAACATTCCAATGGTTGATCGAGTGGTTGACCAGTCTCTCGCTATATCATGACAGTCAGTTTTTGGCTTTCTCTACTGAGGTGCTCGCCCGGCCGAACCGGGGCACAATCGCAGTAGTTCTCCTGGTGCCGCGTTAGCCGATGATACGGAACATAAGGCAGCAAAACACAGGAGCCGAGCAAACCCAACATTTGACCAAAGACATGATTCGGAGCTGATGCATATAAGGCCTAACTCGAGACGCCGAACACTCCCTGAGGTGTTCGGTCTTTATGATACCGGGCAGAACAATGCCCTAAGCCCCTAGTGTCCAGGTACAGGCGGGGACTTCTGACGCGGCCGATGCCAAAACGCCAGCCTCCTCCTCGGCTATGCTAGGAAACCGGGGGATGTGTATCAACAAGAGACAGTAAGAAAGGTTTACGCAGGGTCTTAATCTGAAAAGAATCCTTGCAACGGGTCCCTGCTGCACGTCTGCGCCTGTGTCTCCGTTGTGCTGTATCCTGGACGGGTGTAGCACGTGCTTCATCTGTAAAAGAGAAGGACTTAGTTTCTAAGAAATATTGTGCAAAATTTGTATTAAAATAAAGTATAATTTGGAAGATGAAGAAAGTTGAGCTTTATTGGCTCTCATCATTTATACGCGCGGCCCCTTATAAAGGGGGTATGCGGCTGGGAAGCCCCATGTTTATTTACGCCGGACTCGCCTAGTCGTGTCCGGGGTCTGAATGACCTGTTTTTAGGGGCCTTGACTTGCAAGGTCGGAGTGGCTGTCAAGGCAGCCCCACGCTCTCCGTGGTCGAGGAACACTCGGAGTTATTCTTTAATGAGATTATGCCGCGTGGACCGGGCATTGTAAGTATAAGAGACGTGTAATGTGGTAGTGCATTAAAGCGGGCGAAAGCTTTGCGTCCCAGTAGTGCTCGATGGCCACTGTAAAATGGGGCGATATGGAGAGTGAGCTTTTCGTGACGGAGGTTGTCGGATGAACCGAACACAACCTCTAGTGGTACAGAGCCCATATAATTGGCTTAAAGGCCTGGCGTCACTCCTTTGAAGGAAGTGCTGTTATGGCGAATTTTGGTAGGGTCTACCCCCATTCTGCGGACGGTGTCCTGATACGGCAGGTGCCGTGCTGTGTTTTCGTGTTGTCACATGAAGTGAGTTCACTGTTTTGACTTCTAGTGGGAAAGTCTTTTGTTTTCCGGAGTGCTGCGTTTGGGGTTCGTCACTTTCGCTTGGTGTGTCGAGCCCCTTGCGTTCGGTGTTAAGTCGGCCGGACTGCTTGAAGACCCAACAATCTCTGTGGGTATGGTTTGCAGGCTTCCCAGAGGTACCATGTATTTTTACCTCTCGACTATTTCTAGACTCCTCATCATGTCCGTGATCTCATCCAGGACTCCGAACAATCTTCGGTCACCAAAACACATACTCATAATAAAAATCATCATCGAACGTTAAGCGTGCGGACCCTACGGGTTGGAAAACTATGTAGATATGACCGAGACACATCTCTGATCAATAACTAACAACGGAACCTGGATGATTATATTGGTTTCTACATATTCTATGAAGATCTTTATCGGTCAAACCGCAATAACAACATACGTTGTTCCCTTTGTCATCGATATGTTACTTTCCCGAGATTCGATCGTCGGTATCCTCATACCTAGTTCAATCTTTTTACCGGCAACTCTCTTTACTCGTTCCGTAATGCATCATCCCGTAACTAAATCATTAGTCACATTGCTTGCAAGGCTTATAGTGATGTGCATTACCGAGAGGGCCCAGAGATACCTCTCCGATACTCAGAGTGACAAATCCTAATATTGATCTATGCCAACCCAACAAACACCTTCGGAGACACCTGTAGAGCATCTTTATAATCACCTAGTTACGTTGTGATGTTTTATAGCACACAAGGTGTTCCTTTGGTATTCGGGAGTTGCATAATCTCATAGTCAGAGGAATATGTATAAGTCATGAAGAAAGCAATAGTAACAAAACTTAATGATCATTATGCTAAGCTAACGGATGGGTCTTGGCCATCACATCATTCTCCTAATGATGTGATCCCATTCATCAAATGACAACACATGTCTATGGTCAGGAAACTTAACCATCTTTGATTAACGAGCTAGTCTAGTAGAGGCATACTAGGGACACTTTGTTTTGTCTATGTATATACACATGTATCAAGTTTCTGGTTAATACAAATCTAGCATGAATAATGAAGATTTATCATGGTATAAGGAAATGTAAATAATAACTTTATTATTGCCTCTAGGGCATATTTCCTTCAGTCTCCCACTTGCACTAGAGTTAATAATCTAGATTACATTGTAATGATTCTAACACCCATGGAGTCTTGGTGCTGATCATGTTTTGCTCGTGGAAGAGGCTTAGTCAACGGGTCTGCAACATTCAGATCCGTATGTATTTTGCAAATATCTATGTCTCCCTCCTTGACTTGGTCGTGGATGGAGTTGAAGCGTCTCTTGGTGTGTTTGGTTCTTTTGTGAAACCTGGATTCCTTCGCTAAGGCAATAGCTCCAGTATTGTCACAAAAGATTTTCATTGAATCCGAAGTATTAGGTATTACACCTATATCGGATATGAACTCCTTCATCCAGACTCCTTCATTTGCTGGTTCTGAAGCAGCTATGTACTCTGCTTCACACGTAGATCCCGCCACGACGCTCTACTTGGAACCGCACCAACTGACAGCTCCACCATTCAATATAAATACATATCCGGTTTGTGACTTAGAGTCATCCGGATCAGTGTCAAAACATGCATCGACATAACCATTTACGACAAGCTCTTTGTCACCTCCATAAACAAGAAACATATCCTTAGTCCTTTTCAGGTATTTCAGGATGTTCTTGACCGCTATCCAGTGATTCACTCCTGGATTACTTTGGTACCTCCCTGCTAAACTTATAGCAAGGCACACATCAGGTCTGGTACACAACATTGCATACATGATAGAAACCTATGGTTGAGGCATAGGGAATGACTTTCATTTTCTCTCTATCTTCTGCAGTGGTCGAGCATTGAGTCTGACTCAACTTCACACCTTGTAACACATGCAAGAACCCTTTCTTTGACTGGTCCATTTTGAAATTCTTCAAAACTCTATCAAGGTATGTGCTTTGTGAAAGTCCAATTAAGCATCTTGATCTATCTCTATAGATCTTGATGCCCAATATATAAGCAGCTTCACCGAGGTTTTTCATTGAAAAATTCTTATTCAAGTATATCCTTTTATGCTATCCAGAAATTCTGTATTATTTGCAATCAACAATATGTCGTCCACATATAATATTAGCATTGCTACAGAGCTCCCACTCACTTTCTTGTAAATACAGGCTTCTCCAAAAGTCTGTATAAAACCATTTGCTTTGATCACACTATCAAAGAGTATATTCCAACTCCGACAGGCTTGCACCAGTACATAAATGGATCGCTGGAGCTTGCACACTTTTTTAGCACCTTTAGGATCGACAAAACCTCCTGGTTGCATCATACACAACTCTTCTTTAAGAAATCCATTAAGGAATGCGGTTTTGACATCCATTTGCCAAATTTCATAATCATAAAATGCGGCAATTGCTAACATGATTTGGACAGACTTAAGCATTGCTACAGGTGAGAAAGTCTCATCATAGTCAACTCCTTGAACTTGTCGAAAACCTTTCGCAACAAGTCGAGCTTTGTAGACAGTAATATTACCGTCAGTGTCAGTCTTCTTCTTGAAGATCCATTTATTCTCTATGGCTTGCCGATCATCAGGCAAGTCAACCAAAGTCCACACTTTGTTCTCATACATGGATCCCATCTTAGATTTCATGGCCTCAAGCCATTTCGCGGAATCTGGGCTCATCATCGCTTCCTCATAGTTCGTAGGTTTGACATGGTCTAGTAACATGACTTCTAGAACAGGATTACCATACCACTCTGGTGCGGACCGAACTCTGATTGACCTACGAAGTTTGGTAGTAACTTGATCTGAAGTTTCATGATCATCATCATTAGCTTCCGCACTAATTGGTATAGGCATCATTGGAACTAATTTCTGTGATAAACCATTTTCCAATTCGAGAGAAGGTACAACTACCTTATCAAGTTCTAGTTTCCTCCCACTCACTTATTTTGAGAGAAACTCCTTCTCTAGAAAGGATCCATTCTTAGCAACGAATGTCTTGACTTCGGATCTGTGATAGAAGGTGTACCCAACAGTTTCCTTTGGGTATCCTATGAAGACGCATTTCTCCGATTTGGGTTCGAGCTTATCAGGCTAAAGCTTTTTAACATAAGAATCGCAACCCCAAACTTTAAGAAACGACATCTTAGGTTTCTTGCCAAACCACAGTTCATATGGTGTCATCTCAACGGATTTAGATGGTGCCCTATTTAACGTGAATGCAGCCGTCTCTAATGCATTACTCCAAAATGATAGTGGTAAATCGGTAAGAGACATCATAGATCGCACCATATCTAATAAAGTACGGTTACGAATTTCGGACACACCATTACGCTATGGTGTTCCAGGTGGCGTGAGTTGCGAAACTATTCCACATTGTTTCAAATGAAGACCAAACTCGTAACTCAAATATTCGCCTCTGCGATCAGATCATACAAACTTTATTTTCTTGTTACGATGATTTTCCACTTCACTCTGAAATTCTTTGAACTTTTCAAATGTTTCAGACTTGTGTGTCATTAAATAGATATACCCATATCTGCTCAAATCATCTATGAAGGTCAGAAGATAACGATACCCGCCGCGAGCCTCAACACTCATCGGACCGCATACATCAGTATGTATTATTTCCAATAAGTCAGTGGCTCGCTCCATTGTTCCGGAGAACGGAGTTTTAGTCATCTTGACCATGAGGCATGGTTCGTAAGCATCAAGTGAAAGTGCTAGTTATCGACTAGAGGGGGGTGAATAGGCGATTTTTATGAAAGTCTTCAAAACATGGGAGTTTCAAAGACAGAAAATAGAAATGAACCTATTGATATGCATCGGAAGGTAGACTACACTAGACAGGCCATAGTCAAGTAAGCAATGAAGTGAAAGCACGAAGACTATTAGCAGCTAAGTAGTATGGATCAGGATGGAAGATAGTATGAAGCCAAACAACAACAGTCTTCACATAGTGAAGTCAATCAGATCATGCAAGTAGGCAACGACTTCACGAATACAAACTGTAAGTAAGGAGAGGGAAGAGATAGAACCAGTTGCTTGGTGAGGACAAGGATTTGTTGGACCAGTTCTAGTTGGTGTGACAGTTGTACGTCTGGTTAGGGAGGCTCAGATTCAACTCAGAAGACCGCGTCTTCACCTTATTCCCCTTGAGCTAAGAACACTTAGTCCTCGCCCAATCACTTTGGTAAGTCTTTGAGGTAGACTTCCAACCTGGCATTCACATAGTGCTTGATGCCCTTTGAGACTTTTATACATTCCTGTCTCAAGCAATGTCTTCAACCTGGCATTCTCATCAGCAATAGTAGTGGCATCCTCAGTAGAGGGGTTAGTTACCACATCAGCTGTTGAAGATATTGCAACAGTAGCAGCAGTAGAACATTCAGCAACAGAGGTAGCGTTATCATGCTCAAGGCAGTTTAAACATGGTGGTTCAAATCCTTCCTGAGCGGAACTGATCTATTGAGCGCAAAGTGACTCATTCTCTTTTTGAAGATCTTCATGAGCCGTTCTCAAGTTCTCAAGTTCTTGCTTCCTTTGAAGATAATCATAGGAAATCTTTTCATGAGTTGTTGAGAGCGTTTCATGACAACTTTCAAGTTCCTCGTACTTAACATGAAGATTTTTGATGTATTCAATTAAGGATCGGGTCATTTCCACATCCAACATGTCATCGCTTTTGTCTAGAAATTTTTGAATATGTTCCATGGCATTCTGTTGTTCAGTTGCAATTTTAGCAAGTGTTTTGTAGCTAGGTTTAGATTCACATTCAGAGTCATCTTCACTTGATGTTTGAAAGTAAGCATCGCGTGAGTTTACCTTGGCACTGCGTGCCATGAAGCAGTAGGTGGGAGCAAAGTCGTCCTTGTCATTAGCATCAACGTTGGTGGCGGAGCCATTGTCTTCAGTGTTGAAGATGGACTTGGTAATGTAGGCTATAGCTAGAGCCAGACTTGCAACGCCACAGTCGGACTCCTCCTCAGACTCCACCTCTGCCTCCTCAGAAGCAGACTCCTCCTCTGAATCCATCTCCTTGCCAACAAAAGCACGAGCCTTGCCAGATGCGCTCTTCTTGTATGATGAAAACTTGGACGAGGACTTGGAAGAAGACTTTGAGGATTTCTTCTTCTTCTTGTCATCAGAATCATATTACTTTCTCTTCTTCTTCTTCTTGGTCTCATTGTCCCACTCTGGACACTCAAAGATGTAGTGACCAGGTTTCTTGCACTTGTGGCATGTTCTCTTCTTGTGATCATGAGTGGAAGCTTCATCATTTCTTGAGCTGGATCTTGAAGACTTTCTGAAGCCTTTCTTCTTGGTGAACTTCCGGAACTTCTTCACAAGCATAGCAAGCTCCTTTCCGATGTCTTCAGGATCCTCAAAACAACTGTCAAATTCTTCTTCAGAAGAGGAAACAACCTTTGCCTTCAAAGCGCGAGTTCAGCCATAGTTGGGACCACAAATATCTCTTTTCTAAGATTGCTAGAACTCATCTGTGTTGAGCCTCTCAAGTATGTCAAACAGATCGAGAGTCTTGAAGTCCGGGCGTTCATGAATCATCAGGGCCAGGGTGTCGAATGAGCTATCAAGCGATCTCAGAAGTGTTTTGACGATTTCATGCCTGGTGATCTCTGTGGCGCCGAGTGCGCGAAGCTCATTTGTGATGTCAGTGAGGCAATCAAATGTGAGCTAGACATTCTCATTGTCATTTTTCTTGAAGCGATTGAAGAGGTTGTGAAGAACACTGATCCTTGAGTCTCTCTGGGTTGAGACGCCGCCATTGACCTTGGAGAGCTAGTCCCAGACTAGCTTCGAAGTTTCTAGAGCACTCACACGACCATATTATCCTTTGGTCAGATGACCACAGATGATGTTCTTGGCAGTAGAATCCAGTTGAATGAACTTCTTGACATCAGCAGGGGTGACACCTTCACCGGTCTTGGGAACGTCATTCTTGATGACATACCAGAGGTCGACATCAATGGCTTCAAGATGCATGAGCATCTTATTCTTCCAGTAGGAGTAATCTGTGCCATCGAAGACAGGGCACGCAGCGGAGACTTTGATTATCCCTGCAGTCGACATAGCTAAAACTCTAGGTGGTTAAACCGAATCACACAGAACAAGGGAGCACCTTGCTCTGATACCAATTGAAAGTGCTAGTTATCGACTAGAGGGGGGTGAATAGGCAATTTTTATGAAAGTCTTCAAAACATGGGAGTTTCGAAGACAAACAATAGAAATGAACCTATTGATATGCATTGGAAGGTAGACTACACTAGACATGCCATAGTAAAGTAAGCAATGAAGTGAAAACACGAAGATTATTAGCAGCTAAGTAGTATGGATCAGGATGGAAGATAGTATGAAGCCAAACAACAACAGTCTTCACACCGTGAAGTCAATCAGATCATGCAAGCAGGCAATGACTTCACGAAGACAAACTGTAAGATAGAACCAGTTGCTTGGTGAGGACAAGGATTTGTTGGACCAGTTCTAGTTGCTGTGACAACTGTACGTCTGGTTAGGTAGGCTGAGATTTAACTTAGAAGACCGCGTCTTCACCTTATTCCCCTTGAGCTAAGAACACTTAGTCATCGCCCAATCACTCTGGTAAGTCCTCAAGGTAGACTTCCAAACCTTCACAGACTTCATTCATCGGCAATCCACAATGACTCTTGGATGCTCAGAACGCGACGCCTAACCGGATGGAGGAATGACAGTCCTAAAGTGTAATAAGTCTTCAGATCACGCAGACAGAAAGACTTCAGTGATGCCTAGCACTCTTTGGCTCTGGGTGTTTTGGGCTTTGTCCTCGCAAGGATCTCTCTCTCAAACGCTTTGGAGGTGGGTTGCTCTCAAACGACAAAAGCCGTGCACTAACTCTGAACAGCCACCAATTTATGGTGTAGGGGGTGGGCTATTTATAGCCAGGAGGCAACCTGACCAGATTTGTCCGAAATGACCCTGGGTCACTAAGGAACTGACACGTGTCCAACGGTCAGATTTCAAACACACGCGGCAGCTTGACTTGGGCTACAAGTAAAGCTGACTCATCCAGCTCAGGATAAGATTTTCTGTCATCATGTTCCCTCGAAGACATAGGATTTTGTTGAGCATCACTTTAGTCACTCTGACTTTGTTCACTTGGACCCCACTTAACAGTGCGGTGGTTCCTATGACCCAACAAAGAAGAAAAGGAAACTACGAAACAACTATGTCTTCGCACTCCATAGTCTTCACGTGAATGTCTTCTCGAGTCATAATCTTCGTTGTGAATATCTTCACAGACCACCATTGTCTTTGAAAGTGCAACTATCCCTAGGTGGTTTTGGTAATTCCTAACAACATATAGCTCATTGAGCTAATGCTATTTCAAGATGAATATTTCAGGAAAGCTCAATGATTGGCATGGCATGGATGAGAAAAGTGGACCCCTCAAAATGCTAAGGACAAAAGGATTGGCTCAAGCTCAAAGCTCAAGACTCTACATTTTATATTTTAGTGATCCAAGATCACATTGAGTCTATAGGAAAAGCCAATACTATCAAGGAGGGATGAGGTGTTGCTTAATGGCTTACTTGCTCAAAATGCTTAGTGATATGCTCCAAAGCCCTCAACTACTTTCTCACATCCACATATGACCTAAACCAAAAGTCAAACTCGGCCCCACTGATTCTTTCTATCCGGCGCCACCGAGTTCAGATGTCATAGCCACTACCACAAACCCTAGGCAAATCGGTCTCATCGATAGGGATCTCGGTCTCACCGAGATGGGATTGTAATCTCTCTGTTTCCCTTCGTAACGTTTCGGTACAACCGAGATGAGCGATCGGTCCCACCGAGATTGCAATGTAAACTCTCTGTTTCCTTTTCGTAACATTTCGGTCTCACTGAAATGAGCGAACCGGTCCCACCGAGTTTACCTGACCAACTCTCTGGTTAGCTTATTACCAAAATCGGTCTCACCGAGTTTGTGTAATTGGTCTAACCATGATTACGTTATGCCCTAACCCTAACCATATTGGTCCTACCGAGTTGCATGTCAGTCCCACCGAAAATCCTAACGGTCACTAGATTTGCTGAATCGGTCTGATCGAGTTTCTCAATTCGGTCCCACCGAGATTGGCAAGTTGTGTGTAACGGTTAGATTTTGTGTGGAGGCTATATATAACCCTCCACCTCCTCTTCATTCGTGGAGAGAGGCATCAGAATGAACCTACACTTACAACTTGCATTTTCTGAGAGAGAACCACCTACACTTGTGTTGAGACCAAGATATTCCATTCCTACCATATGAATCTTGATCTCTAGCCTTCCCCAAGTTGCTTTCCACTCAAATCTTCTTTCCACCAAATCCAAATCCTGTGAGAGAGAGAGAGTTGAGTGTTGGGGAGACTATCATTTGAAGCACAAGAGCAAGGAGTTCATCATCAACACACCATTTGTTACTTCTTGGAGAGTGGTGTCTCCTAGATTGGCTAGGTGTCACTTGGGAGCCTCCGACAAGATTGTGGAGTTGAACCAAGGAGTTTGTAAGGGCAAGGAGATTGCCTACTTCATGAAGATCTACCGCTAGTGAGGCAAGTCCTTCTGGGCGACAGCCATGGTGGGATAGACAAGGTTGCTTCTTCACGGACCCTTCGTGGGTGGAGCCCTTCGTGGACTCGCGCAACCGTTACCCTTCGTCGGTTGAAGTCTCCATCAATGTGGATGTACGATAGCACCACCTATCAGAACCACGACAAAAACATCCGTGTCTCCAATTGCGTTTGAATTCTCCAAACCCTTCCCTTTACATTCTTGCAAGTTGCATGCTTTACTTTCCGCTGCTCATATACTCTTTGCATGCTTGCTTGAATTGTGTTAAGATTGCTTGACTTGTGCTAAGTTAGCTAAAATCTGCCAAAGACTAAAATTGGGAAAAGGATAAGTTTTTATTTGGTCAAGTAGTCTAATCACCCCCCCTCTAGACATACTTTTGATCCTACAGTCTTCAATGTCTTCACACATTTTAGGGGTCATCTCTGGTGGGAAAACCGAGTCAATGAGGGACTACTACCTATGTTATTCTGCAATTCTCACAAACACATTAGTCCCTCAACCAAGTTTGTCATCAATACTCCAAAACAAACTAGGGGTGGCACTAGATGCACTTACAATCTCCCCCTTTTTCGTGATTGATGACAAACTGGTTGAAGTTTTCAACGGGGATGAAAGTATGTGAAAGTTTGAGGATTAACGGCATTGTCTTCACAAGTAGCAAAAGGTTCCCCCTGAAGATGTGCGTATAAGTGGTTTGCTTCTGAATGCAAATGCACATGATAGGTTTTACTTGTGGAGATCCTCTTCAGCTTATGAAGACAATTCATCATGCATAAAGAGATATAATGAAGATAATGACATGCATAATGAAAAATGAACGTCTGCAGAATGACTTCATGCGGAATTTATCATCGCATTACAGAGTAGCAGAAAACGTAGCAGACGACCATCAAGTTTAAGTGTTACAACCGAAAGAACCAAATGTATCAAAAAAGAGACTTGTAACCACTTGGCAAAAATATAGCGACCACCCATATGGACCTGCTTGAAGACTATAAACTCATATGCTTCTCCCCCTTTTGTTAGTAAGGACCACAAAGGTTTGATGACATAGAGTGTCTATTCGTTCCCATCAGGAGTAGAAGAAGATGCATGGTTGATGTTGGAGTTCGGTGGTGCAGAAGGGCCTGGTACAGTGTCGAGATGAGGCGAAGTCATGGTTGGTGAAGTGACATCGTATTCGTCATCGACGACTCTTGCAACAACAGTTGCAGACGAAGATGAATACTCAGAGTCTTCTATGGAAGGAGTCCGACGCAAGACGACATTCCAGGGAGGCATGGAATCAAATTTGAAGCGCTCTGTGAAGTCATCTTCGCGAAGATCATCTTCGGAGCTTAGCAATGTCAAACTCTCCCAATACCTCCGATAGGCTTCATGTGATATGAATGCATTCTTGGTGGCAATATTGCGAATGCGATTAACGTCCACCAAGAGCTCTGCATCTGACGCTTTAGCCAATCATGGTGTTTATCCTGTTTCTGATGTAAGGCCACAAGAAGCTCTCGGTCATTAAGTACACGAGATCGCTTTCGAGGCCTTTGAGCAATGGTGCTTTCAGTGGCTTCAGTGGTTGCGTGATGAGGTGCACGTGTATTTCCAGCCAGAGGATAGACACGAGTTGCAGCAAGAACTCCCTCAATTAGTTGAGAGAAGCTTTGGCGATCAACATTATGAAGATAAAGTGGCTCCTTGGCAGGCTCAGGGTAGATGGCTTCAACAGACATATCAACCTCAGGCAAGAAGATAAGATGGTTGCGCGTTGAGGGCTGATAGTTGACAGAGGAGTGAAGCTTGATTAAGCGCATCACCCATGGAGCATAAAACGTTAAGCCAAATAGATAAATTCCAGATGCATCAAGTTGCCTGATGAAGAAATCTTGTGCATTGAAGCTGATGCCATTGAGAATATAGAACACCAAAGTCTTCATGGTGCCTCAAGTTTGGATGTAGGAGAATGTCCCTTGACAGGCCATAGAGTTTGCCTCACAATGTGATAAATGGTACGAGCAGATACTCGAGGTTCTCGACAAAGAATTCCTTGGGAGATTCTGCGTCTTGTGGCAATGGCTTCATCATGCTGAGCATCTGACTCATGTTTGGCTCAGGCTTCTGAAATATACTCTCCAGTGCATTCCTGTGTAGCTGACAACCAGGTTCATAGAGCTCACCTGGAGTGGGTAGGGAAGTAAGCTCATTGATATATTGAGCTTTGGCTTCATGGTGCACATCACCTGTCATCCACTAAAGGACCCAAGTCTTCAAATCCCTGTTGTAGCCATGAATGTGAAGAGTGTCTTAGAACTGCAGCAGAAGCTCTTCGTTCCAATGCTCTTTGTCAGTGACGAACTGCAGAAGGCCAGCATATCTAGAACAGTCCAGGGCTTCTTCCAAGCAGGGCAGACCAGCAATGGCTTCACAATCCAGACGCATGTGTGGAAAGATGCACCCTTGATTGTATAATACACATGAGTAATAACTGTGCTGCTGATAGCTCCAGAAGCGATTAGATGAGATCTTTGGCTTCGAGTAAGGGTTCTTGGCACTGTCAAAGAACGTGTTGTGTGCCCTGAAGTTGTTTACACTGAATGATCCTAGCGATGTTGCAGCACCGGGAAATCTTGGCAGTCTGGGCTTTGGCTTCTGGACCTAAGGCCTTTGCTCCACATGATAATCATACTGTGGTCCGGGAGCAGGAGAAGGAACCAGAACAGGCCATCGGACAGTGACAAGTTGGCCGCGATCATATGCCTGCTCAATAGTGTGAGGCCTTGGGGGTGGAACAGCAGCTTCGGCATTGACTGTGGTTTCAGGTTGCATACTAGCTTCAGGCGCCACAATGTCTTCAGCCATGACATCGTCATTAGCTTCAATAGTATTGTTTGTGGCCTTAAGCATTGCGAAGATCTCGGGAATTGTCTTTTCCATCCCTTGCCTGTTATAGTTCATCACAAAGCCTTTATAGCTTGGTGGCAGCGATTGAAGAACTCTGTCAATGACACTATCATTAGGAAGATTAACTCCCAGCTGAGTCAAGTGGTTATGGTACCCAGACATTCTGAGTATGTGTTCACTGCAGAACTATTCTCCTCCATCTTGCAGCTATAGAACTTGTTGGAGACTTCATATCTCTCAACTCGGGCATTTGCTTGAAATATTAACTTCAACTCCTGGAACATCTCATATGCTCCATGAAGTTCAAAACGTCTTTGAAGTCCTGATTCTAAGCCGTAAAGCATGGCACACTGAAATATCGAGTAATCATCAGGTTTAGTTTGCCAGACGTTCATAACGTCCGCAGTTGCTCCTCCAGCGGGCCTTGCACCTAGTGGTGCTTCCGGAACGTAATTCTTCTGTGTAGCAATGAGGATAATGCTCAAGTTATGGACCCAGTCCGTGTAGTTGCTACCATCATCTTTCAACTTAGCTTTCTCTAGGAACGCATCAAAATTCAAGGGAACGGTAGAACGGCCATTGATCTACAACAACATAGATATGCAAAAACTATCATGACTAAGTTCATGATAAATTTAAGTTCAATTAATCATATTACTTAAGAACTCCCACTTAGATAGACATCCCTCTAGTCATCTAAATGATCACGTGATCCATATCAACTAAACCATGTCCAATCATCACGTGAGATGGAGTAGTTTTCAATGGTGAACATCTCTATGTTGATCATATCTACTATATGATTCACGTTCGACCTTTCGGTCTCAGTGTTCTGAGGCCATATCTGCATATGCTAGGCTCGTCAAGTTTAACCCGAGTATTCTGCACGTGCAAAATTGTCTTGCACCCGTTGTATGTGAACGTAGAGCTTATCACACCCGATCATAACATGGTGTCTCGGCATGATGAACTGTCGCAACGGTGCATACTCAGGGAGAACACTTACACCTTGAAATTTAGTTAGGGATCATCTTATAATGCTACCGCCGTACTAAGCAAAATAAGATGCATAAAAAGATAAACATCACATGCAATCAAAATATGTGACATGATATGGCCATCATCATCTTGTGCCTTTGATCTCTGTCTGCAAAGCACCATCATGATCTCCACCATCACCGGCTTGACATCTTGATCTCCATCATAGCGTTGTTGTCGTCTCGCCAACTATTGCTTCCACTACTATTGCTACCGCATAGTGATAAAGTAAAGAAATTACATGGCGATTGCATTTCATACAATAAATCGACAACCATAAGCTCCGGCCAGTTGCCGATAACTTTTACAAAACATGATCATCTCATACAATAACTTATATCACATCATGTCTTGACCATATCACATCACAACATGCCCTGCAAAAACAAGTTAGATGTCCTCTACTTTGTTGTTGCAAGTTTTACGTGGCTGCTACGGGCTTCTAGCAAGAACTGTTCTTACCTACACATCAAAACCACAATGTTTTTTCATCAAGTGTGCTGTTTTAACCTTCAACAAGGACCGACCGTAGTCAAATTCGATTCAACTAAATTTGGAGAAACAAACACCCGCCAGCTACCTTTATGCAAAACAAGTTGCATGTCTGTCGGTGGAACCGGTCACATGAACGTGGTCATGTAAGGTTGGTCCGGGCCGCTTCATCCAACAGTACCGCTGAATCAAAATAAGACGTTGGTGGAAAGCAGTATGACTATTATCGCCCACAACTCTTTGTGTTCTACTCGTGCATATCATCTACGCATAGACATGGCTCGGATACCACTATTGGGGAATGTAGCATGCACTTTCAAAAAATTTCCTACGATCACACAAGATCTATCTAGGAGATGCACATCAACGAGAGCGGGAGAGTGTGTCCACGGACCCTCATAGACCGAAAGCAGAAGCGTTAGGTTAACGCGGTTGATGTAGTCGAATGTCGTCACGATCCAACCGATCTAATACCGAACGTACGGCACCTCCGAGTTCAACACACGTTCAGCTCGATGACATCCCTAGAACTCTTGATCTAGCAGAGGGTCGAGGGAGAGTTTCGTCAGGACGACGACATGGTGATGGTGATGGTGATGTGATCCGCGCAGGGCTTCGCCTAAGCACTACGACACTATGATCGGAGGAGTAAACTGTGGAGAGGGGGACACCGCACACGGCTAAGAGAATAACTGTTGTGCTTTGGGGTGCCCCCTGCCCCCGTATATAAAGGAGGGGAGGAGGAGACCGACCACCAAGGGGGCGCGCCAAGGGGGGGGGTCCTACTAGGACTCCAATCCTAGTAGGATTCGCCCCCCCTTTTTTTCCTTCTCATGGAGAGGGAAAGAGGGAAGGACAGGGAGAGGGGGAAAGGAAAGGGGGGCCGCGCTCCCTTCCCCTTGTCCAATTCGGGCATCCCATGGGGGGGCACCCCTTGTGGGCTCCCCTCTCTCTCCCCTATGGCCCATGTTGGCCCATTACTTCCCTGGGGGGTTCCGGTAACCCCTCGGTACTCCGATAAATATCCGAAATGTCCCAAAACCATTCCGGTGTCCGAATACCTTCGTCCAATATATCAATCTCTACCTCTAGACTATTTCGAGACTCCTCGTCATGTTCGTGATCTCATCCAGGACTCAGAACAATCTTCAGTCACCAAAACACATAACTCATAATACAAATCGTCATCGAACGTTAAGCGCGCGGACCCTATGGGTTCGAGAACTATGTAGATATGACCGAGAAACATCTCCGATAAATAACCAACAGCAGAACCTGGATGCTCATATTGGTTCATACATATTCTAGGAAGATCTTTATCGGTCAAACCGCAATAACAACATACGTTGTTCCCGTTGTCATCGGTATGTTACTTGCCCGAGATTCGATCGTCGGTATCCTCATACCTAGTTCAATACCGTTACCAGCAAGTCTCTTTACTCGTTCCGTAATGCATCATCCCATAACTAAATCATTAGTCCCATTGCTTGCAAGGCTTATAGTGATGTGCATTATCGAGAGGGCCCAGAGATACCTCTCCGATACTCGGAGTGACAAATCCTAATCTTGATCTATGCCAACCCAACAAACATCTTCGGAGACACCTGTAGAGCATCTTTATAATCACCCAGTTACGTTGTGATGTTTGATAGCACACAAGGTGTTCCTCCGGTATTCAAGAGTTGCATAATCTCATAGTCAGAGGAATATGTATAAGTCATGAAGAAAGCAATATCAATAAAACTTAACGATCATTATGCTAAGCTAACGGATGGGTCTTGTCCATCACATCATTCTCCTAATGGTGTGATCCCGTTCATCAAATGACAACACCTGTCTATGGTCAGGAAACTTAACCATCTTTGATTAACTAGCTAGTCTAGTAGAGGCATACTAGGGACACCTTTTTTTGTCTATGTATCCACACATGTATCAAGTTTCCGATTAATACAATTCTAGCATGAATAATAAACATTTACCATGATATAAGGAAATATAAATAACAACTTTATTATTGCCTCTAGGGCATATTTCCTTCATATAAACCCTGTTGTTTTACCCTTAATGGCAGCAACACAATATGTGTCTCGCTACCCCTACTGTCACTAGGTGAGGACACAACAAGATTGAACCCATCACAAAGCACCTCTCTTAGTGAACATAAATCAATCTAGTTGGTCAAACCAAACAGATAGACCGGAGAAATACAAAGATATAATAATCATGCATAATAAAGTTCATAAAAGACTCAATTACTTTCAATGAATAATCTGATCATAAATCCACAGTTCATCAGATCTTAACAAACACACCGCAAAGGAAGATTACATCGGATAGAACTCCAAGAAGATAGAGGAGAACATTGTATTGAAGATCAAAGAGAGAAGAAGCCATCTAGCTACTAGCTATGGACCCGTAGATCTGTGGTAAACTACCCACGCATCATCGGAAGGCAACAAGGATGATGTAGAAGCCCTCCGTGATCAATTCCCCCTCTGCTAGAGTACCGAAAAAGCCCTCTAGATGGAATCGCGGAAGAATAGAAGCTTGCGGCGGCAAAAAAAGTGTTTCAGGTGGCTCTCAGGGGTTTCCCAATATTTGAGAATTTATAAAAGTGAAATTAGGTCGGACGGAGCCATGTGGGGCCCACAAGGTAACATGGCGCGCCCTACCCCCCGGGGCGCGCCCTGTTGCCTTGCCGTCTCCTCACTTCTCGTCTGGTCTTGTCCTGAAGCTTCTAGGGGCTCTTATGTCCAGAAAAAAATCGTCAAAAATTTTCATAGTGGTTGGACTCCTTTCGGTACTGATTTTCTGAAAAACCAAAAACAAACAGAAAATATCAACTATCGCTAGGCACTGGTTAATAGGTTAGTTCCAAAAAATGATATAAAATAGCATAAACGTGCATATAAAGCATCCAAGACTCATAATACAATAGCATGAAACAATAAAAAATTATGATACGTTGGAGACGTATCAGGGACTAGTCCACTGACATAGATGCAGGAGGCCGCCATCCAACCGCAGCCACATATATTTCAAACACTTTTTTTTAACAAATCAGATGAAATTCATGTAAACACGGGCGGATTTCATATAAACATGACGGATTTCATACAAACGAGACGAAAACGTTTACATTTTGGACATATTTTTAACTAAAAATGTAAAATTATGTGCGTATACGATCGCGGGGAGCTCCACTTCCATGACACTAATACACTACATTAGTCTATGGCCGGCTGCGGTAGATCCCTTTGTCTTCCCCATGTCCAGCAGCCCGCTCACCGGACTGCCAGGAGCCCCGGAGGTATACGCTTCATCGCAAAGGGCGGCTTGTTTCCCCACCGCTCATCGGAGTGGAACCCCCGGCTGATGCTTCAGCCGGAGGGGAACCAAGGGCACCTCCACTTCCGTGGAGCCCAGGCAGGGGTCAACGATGGTCTGCGCTAAAAAATCAGGCAAGTCACCGGCTGTAAAAGCGGGCGATACGCTGGCGGTGGTCTTCTCGGGACACAAGCGGCAACGGCCTCCCGTGTTCTACTTTCCCTCGATGTTGGCGGCGGACACGCTGGCCATCGACTCGTTGATCTCCGTGCAGCCGGTTCTTTCTTTGCAGGCAGGGCGCGGTTGCGCGCGCGTTGATGGCGGATGGCGCGGTTGTAGGCACGGGAAGCGCGGTACGACGCGACGACGTCGACGGCAACGAAGATGCCCGTGTCGCCATGCTCCAGCAGTGCCGGCCTGGAGTAAGTCACCACTCCTCCGCGAGCTGGCTTGGAGCGGCGAGTTGCCGAACCACGCGTCTGCTTGGGGCATCAACTTGCTCCGTCGGGCTAGGCGATGGAGGTGGAGCAGTGAGCTGCCTTGTTCGTATCTGGCTGGCTCAGTTGGCCACCCAACCGATTTCTATGCCGGAGAGCAGTTCCTGCTCGTCGGATGCCATTGAAAGGGTGGAGAAAATGGTGGAAGGAGGTGATGAGGAGCGGCGGATTGGTGCGGTTCTTACCCGGCGTCTGGCCTCATTTAAATAGAGGATGGATGGGAGGAGCTTGTCCAGCGTTGCGTTTAATGCCGGTCCGCTCGTGGACGGAAGTGTGGCCGGAGAGTTTTCTCGGCTTGCACGCGGATTTAGTGGAGGTGTTTGAATGCGGCAAGGAGGCGTGTTTAGCCGGCATGCAGCGGGTGGTGCCCTTGGCCGACGCGCCGCTTCAATGACGGAGTCAGTGTGGGGTCGCGTCCGCCCTGAGCCGTCATCAATGTGGAGCGATGGGCTCTATAGCGGCATGAATGCGGGCAACTGACGTCGGGCGGGAAGCACGTGCACGAGGGAGGAGAGGGTTTGGGTAGATCAGGGCGATCAGAAGTGGGCATGACAGCGGTTCGGATTCTCGCAAAGTCTTATTTTGTTCCTGATTATGGAAGAAATTATGCCCATGACACGGACCGATACAAGACCGTATTAGATGACTTCCGTGATCTGGAGAGTGCGATCCGATTGAGGATCGGGCGTTGGAGATGCCCTAGCCATGTCCCATCAAACTAAAATATTTAGCATAGAAGGATCTAGGAGACGGGAAAATATCTGAGCAGAGGCCCAAGGAAGGATCTGTTCTCATGCTTGCCATTCTTCCAATCAATAAAGAGGATACAGTATATAAAAATGGCGCCGTGGACGTGCATGTCGGCGTGTGTCCGTCCATACATAGCTCAGCTGCGCTCTGCTGTGCAAGGCAATGAAGACGCGACCTGCCTGCTGCTTCCTTGTTGGAAACCCAAACATAATTCTCCTCTTTTGTTTAGGTCCCGTCCATTCGTCCACGCACTTGTCCTGTGTGTCCTTCACCCTCAAAGAAGCAAAGCAGCTTCTGGAGGCCGGGAGCCAGTCCGGTTCTGGTTCCTGAGGAAATTTCTTTTCGTCCACATCGGTTCCACGAATTTGTTCTTCTGCGCGTCTTTCGTGCCACCGGTGTGCAGTCGTTTCCTTGATTTCGTGTTTCTCTCGTTTCTCGCTGGAAATAAATCAGTTGCACGAAGATCTAATTTTGGTTGGACTGCATTTGAAATAAACTACATCATACAGGTTCAGTTCATATATCCCTCCTATAACAGAAAGGAAAAAGTTCAAAACAAACCTTCAACTGATAGACGAAAGCTAAATCGAACCCTCAACTTACAATCCCAGAAATCAACACATCAAACTTTTTGATCCCGGTCTATTTTAAACCTTAATAGCGTTTTCAAACAGGGATTGTATAGATGCCATGTCGAATCTGAGGATAGTTACTCCAGTCACAACTGAACTTAAGATCTGCCGCTGCTAAACACTTCCAGGTAGCCACTAAAATAATTAGCTGTTGTTGCTATACTGAGAGGCCTGAACTATTTATCCACGCAAAACCGCGTCGAGATTTGAAAGATTCTTTAAGGGCAAACAAATATTAAAAATGTGCAGGCCCGAACAATCTTTAAATCTCTGATTTTTTTTAAATACGAACACTTTTGAAAATTCTGGATACTTTTTAATAAGCAGACACTTTTTAAAAACACAATCAATTTTGAGTGAACACTATTTGAAACATAAACATTTTTCTTGAAAAAAATGGGAACAAATTATTAAAGGTGAATATTTTTTAAATGTTTTTATAGTTTTATAAATTGTTTATTGTCATTAAAAAATATAAAATGTGCATTTGGCAAAATGTTATCATGTCGGTTTTGGAATTTCATAAATTATTTGCATTTAAAAATATATTCGCTATTTCAAAATTGTTTACAGTTTTTTATGAAATGTTTCGAAAAAAGGTTTTCATATATGAACGCTCATTCCTGTTCTTATATACAAGTATACGCTAAAAATAATCATCAGCAGCCTTCAAGCCGATTGGCTAGGTGAGGCCTCTACGAGTGCGACGTACTGAATTCAAGTATTGTGAAGCTCATTTTTTGTGGCCGCTTATAATTTTTTGTTGCTCCTAATAATCCCTCCTTCCCATATAATCTTGGGCTTCTAACGTTTCGGCACGAAATTTAGCGCAGCTGCATGTTACTTGAGTTGTGGTTGGCTGGTAGAAGACAAGTGGGTTCGTAAAAAATGTTTATATTCATTGCAGAAATTTAAAAGTTATTATCGTTACGAAAATGGAAAAACAAAGAAAATAAAAAAAGCGAGTGTCCGAGCGACTGCGTTAATGGGCCAACCCAATCCGTCCTAATGTCAAGCCAGCCCGTCAACGATCCTTGCCACGCCGGTGAATACCAATTAAACACCCTCAAGGTTTAACGTAGACCAGAATCAGAGAGTTCGGTCGGAATTGCAAGATCAGGCTTTGATTTAGTTTTCGTCTAGTACAAATTAAAGGTTTGTTTTAGACTTTTCTCTAGCAGGAAAATACAGCAGCCGTATCCCCGAAAAAAGTAGGAGTAACAAGTTAACAGCTAACGAAAGAGACCCACATACAACGCTGAAAACGGAACGGGGGGCCTCGCAACAACCATATACGACGCCTTCGGAGAGCTCTACTTCGGAAGCCCGTCGAGCAGTTGCACACTTCGGCTTGGTTGTTGACTTGTTGCTGTGGAAAGATTCAGTGGCGCCCGGAGCTTGTTTACATGGAACGAGGCAAAGTTCTCCAGCCTGTTCATTGCTTCATTCGCACATAGAGGCATTCACTCCTGAATGTAGCAAAGCAAAAACCGGAGTTGGGTAGTTTTTTTTTTTGAAAGAAAGTTCGAGCTTTATTCATTAGAAATAATCATTACATCGTTTATGAGGATTGGTACAATTGCATTATGTGGTTCCTCAAACCAATCAAAAACGAATGAAGATCTAGCCAACTTGGCAAGTTCATGAGCAACTTTATTTGCTTCTCTATTATAATGCTCGAATCTAGAAATAGGAAAATCGCAAGCTAAGTGAAAACAGTCATAAAAAATTGCAGCTGCTGCCCCCGACGATCGTCCTCCTTCGTTCATGGTCTCGATCACCTCCATATTATCCGAGTTAATAATTATGCGATTACAACCCGTCCTTTGCGCAAGCGATAGGCCAAATTTTAACGCCAAAGCTTCAGCCATCAACACATCTGCACACCAGTCAATCTTACCATTTCCCCCACCGATGAACCTACCTTTGTCATCTTTTAAGATAGCCCCGATCGTACCCCTAAGAAGGTCGTGATCAAAAGAAGCATCAACATTAAGTTTAACAAATCCCGTCGGGGGATTAGACCATCCTCCTCTTTTAATGGAAGCCTTCGGCGAGGAGGCATTAACAAAATTGGCAGCGAGAGTGCGTATCCCCATGGATATTTGTTGTGCATTCTGAGTAGTCTCATTGTGTACCAATTTGCGCCTTTCCCACCACAAGTACCAGGCTAATATGACAATTATGTCACGCACATTACGAGTGCCCATAATACATAGTTCCTGATCTGGTAATGAAAGTAAATATTCCAAGATTGCCTCACCCGCATAGTCTATTTTACAAGCTCTGTCGATAATATCGTCCATCCCTAGTCTTCTCCAGACTTCTTTTGCTCTGTCACATAGAAACAGCAAGTGTTTTGTGTCTTCTGGCCCAGATGAGCTGGCAGGACACTTAGGCGAGACTTTCACATGTCTATTAGCTAAGTTAACACAACACGGAATAGTGCCGTGAAGTGTACGCAAAATAAATATTTTAACCTTTGCTGGACAAGCAAGCTTCCAAATCCTCGCCCAAATAGGATTGACCGTGGTAACGTCCCATCCCATTGGTATGTCGTAACTTGTTCCCATATTGGTGGTCCCATTCCACAAAATAAGCAGACCGAACCGAAAAATCCCATTTTTTGTAAAATTCCAAGCTATGAAATCTAGCATATCATGTTGCGATATCGGGATCGTAAGCACTTGCTGAACATCAATAGGCCATAGAGTCTGTCTGAGAAGATCTTCATCCCAATTATTTAGGATTGGATCAATCAAATCTGCTACCTTCCGTAACAACTGGCCTCCCTTAGGGGTAACAATTTTACGTCTTGCACAATTTAGAATCCATGCGTCCTCCCAAATGTCAATATTCTGCCCGTTTCCCACTCGCCAAATATGACCACGCTTCAGGGAGCTCACACCCGCCATAATACTTTGCCAGGTGAAGGAAGATCCCTTCTTCAGGTCAGTGTTCAACAAGTCACCGTCAGGATAGTATTTGACTCTCAAAATAGTAGCACATAGAGAATCCGATTCTCGAGAAGACGCCAAGCCTGTTTAGCAAGCATAGCCAAATTGAAACAATGGATATCCCGAAAACCCATTCCTCCTTGGTTCTTGGGTACACACATTTTCCACCAAGCCATCCAATGCATCCTCCTTTGGTTGTCCTCATCTCCCCACCAGAAATGCGCCATCGCGTCAATAATTCCTTTGCAATTTTTTTAGGAATTTTAAAGACCGACATTGCATAGGTGGGAATAGCTTGAACAACCGCTTTAAGTAAGATCTCCTTTCCTCCAGCCGACAGAAGTTTTTCCTTCCAGCCACTAATTCTCTGAACAATACGATCAATTAAGTATTGGAAACAATCGGTTTTATCTAAACCCACATTGGCCGGCAGTCCTAAATATTTGTCATTCAAGGCCTCAGTCATTATATTGAGAATTGTACACATTTGTTCTCTAGTGTCCACTCCCGTATTAGGGCTAAAAAAGATGCTGGATTTGTCGACACTGACCATCTGCCCTGAAGCTGCGCAATACGAATCTAGAACTGATTTTAATGTTTCCGCACTTTGCAAATTTGCTTTCATAAGGATTAAAGAGTCATCAGCAAAAAGAAGGTTCGTGACAGATGGGGCATCTCTGCAAACCTTTACTCCTGAAATATTCCCATTTTCTTTCGCATGCGTTAGTAAAGCTGTGAGACCCTCCGTGCATAACAGGAACAGGTAAGGAGACAGCGGGTCTCCTTGCCTCAGACCCCTAGTAGGTTTAAAACTTTCACTCTCCTCCGCATTAAACCGAATACGATATTCAACAGTAGAAACACACTCCATAATAAAATTTACCCACACCTCACGAAATCCAAGTTTGAGCATAATCTCCTTGAGAAAAGGCCATTCAACCCGGTCATAAGCTTTATGCATATCCAATTTTATCGCACATAATCCTTCTTTGCCTGCTCTCTTTTTCTTGATGGTGTGGAAGCATTCGTATGCCACCAATACGTTGTCCGTAATAAGTCTTCCAGGAACGAATGCGCTTTGAGTTGGGCTAATAATATCTGGTAGGAACACCTTTAGGCGAGAGGCAATCATTTTTGCAATAATTTTATACACCACATTGCACAGACTAATTGGTCTAAACTGGGTTACCTTCTCCGGAGAATTGACTTTTGGTATCATCACAACCACAGTATCATTCCAGCCAGATGGGATAGTGCAAGTGTTTAATGCTTTCAAAACCTCCTCGATCAGATCATCTCCTAACATTGGCCAAAACCTTTTATAGAAAATAGCATGGAGCCCATCAGGCCCTGGGGCTTTCAAATCCCCAATGTCGAACAAGGCTTTACGAACATCATCAGCCGTATACGAAGAAAGGAGGGCATTGTTCATCTCAGCAGATACTCTCCTCTTTACCAGTGATAACACATCCTGATTAGGTTGCTCGATCTCTGAGGTAAAAAGCTTTTTAAAATATTCTGTGATATGATCCTTCAATTCCATATCTTGTCGCCAGACCCCAGTATCATCGAGAAGTTTTTTGATATTATTTCTCTTTTTCCTAGCAGTAGCTGCATTATGGAAGAAGGAAGTATTTTGGTCTCCGTGCATCAACCAATTTGCTCTACCTCTTTGTAACGAAAAAATCTCTTCCTGATCCAATAGATTCTCGATGAGAACTACAATTTCTTTCTGCCTAGAAAGGGAATCTATATTCATAGGGCCACGTTTCAATTTCTCTAACTCTTTTTTTAATTTATTAATTCTCTGTTTCGGTCCCTTCAAGATCTCAAGGTCCTAGGAATGTAGATCGGCGTGTACTGCTCGGGTCCTGTCTGTGAGTGTCGGGCCAATACCAGCCAGCTTTGCCTTCTCCCACGATGTCTTGACAATTTCACTAACAATTTCTTCTTTAAGCCATCTGGCTTCAAATTTTTTAATACCCCTATTCAGCGGCCTAAACATATTACCGTCAAAATAATCCATATCCAAAACTAACGGCCGGTGGTCAGAATGTACATGGTTTTCATTAATCACAGCCGCTTGAGGAAATTTATGCGCCCATTGTACATTACATACTGCACGGTCAAGACGTTCCCTAATCTCACCTCTCCTCCATGTAAAGGGGTCTCCTATGTGTTGAGGAACGTTGCAGAAAATAAAATTTTTCCTACGGTTTCACCAAGATCAATCTATGAGTTCATCTAGCAACGAGAGAGAGAAGTGCATCTACATACCCTTGTAGATCGAGCGGAAGCATTCAAGAGAACGGGGTTGAGGGAGTCGTACTCGTCGTGATCCAAATCACCGGAGATCCTAGCGCCGAACAGACGGCACCTCCACGTTCAACACACGTACGGTCAGCGAGACGTCTCCTCCTTCTTGATCCACCAAGGGGGAAGGAGAGATTGATGAAGATCCAGCAGCACGACGGCGTGGTGGTGGATGCAGCAGGGATCCCGGCAGGGCCTTAACAAGCGTCTGCGGGAGGGAGAGGTGTAGCAAGGGGAAAGGGAGGCGCCAAGTGCAAGGGTGTGGCTGCCCTCCCTCCCCCCTCTTTATATAGGGTCCCCAGGGGGGGCACCGGCCCTAGGAGATTGAATCTCCAAGGGGGGCGGCGGCCAAGGGGGTGCCTTGCCCCCCAAGGCAAGTGGAGGTGCCCCCCACCCTAGGGTTTCCAACCCTAGGCACAGGGGGCCCAAGGGGGGGGGGTGCACCAGCCCACCAGGGGCTGGTTACCCTCCCACTTCAGCCCGTGGGGCCCTCCGGGATAGGTGGCCCCACCCGGTGGACCCCCGGGACCCTTTCGGTGGTCCTGGTACAATACCGGTGACCCCCGAAACTTTCTCGATGGCTAAAACTCGACTTCCCATATATAATTCTTTACCTCCGGACCATTCCGGAACTCCTCGTGACGTCCGGGATCTCATCCGGGACACCGAACAACTTTCGGTTTGCTGCATACTAATATCTCTACAACCCTAGCGTCACCGAACCTTAAGTGTGTAGACCCTACGGGTTCGGGAGACACGTAGACATGACCGAGACGGCTCTCCAGTCAATAACCAACAACGGGATCTGGATACCCATGTTGGCTCCCACATGCTCCTCGATGATCTCATCGGATGAACCACGATGTCGAGGATTCAAGCAACCCCGTATACAATTCCCTTTGTCAATCGGTACGTTACATGCCCGAGATTCGATCGTCGGTATCCCAATACCTTGTTTAATCTCGTTACTGGTAAGTCACTTTACTCGTACCGTAATGCATGATCCTGTGACCAGACACTTGGTCACTTTGAGCTCATTATGATGATGCATTACCGAGTGGGCCCAGAGATACCTCTCCGTCATACGGAGTGACAAATCCCAGTCTCGATCCGTGTCAACTCAACAGACACTTTCGGAGATACCCGTAGTATACCTTTATAGTCACCCAGTTATGTTGTGACGTTTGGTACACCCAAAGCACTCGTACGGTATCCGAGAGTTACACGATCTCATGGTCTAAGGAAAAGATACTTGACATTGGAAAAGCTCTAGCAAACGAACTACACGATCTTGTGCTATGTTAGGATTGGGTCTTGTCCATCATATCATTCTCCTAATGATGTGACCCTGTTATCAATGACATCCAATGTCCATAGTCAGGAAACCATGACTATCTGTTGATCAGCGGGCTAGTCAACTAGAGGCTCACTAGGGACATGTTGTGGTCTATGTATTCACACATGTATTACGATTTCCGGATAACACAATTATAGCATGAATAAAAGACAATTATCATGAATAAGGAAATATAATAATAATCCTTTTATTATTGCCTCTAGGGCATATTCCCAACAGTCTCCCACTTGCACTAGAGTCAATAATCTAGTTACATTGTGATGAATTGAACACCCATAGAGTTCTGGTGTTGATCATGTTTTTCTCGCGGAAGAGGTTTAGTCAACGGATCTGTGACATTCAGATCCATATGCACTTTGCAAATATCTATGTCTCCATCTTGAACATTTTCACGGATGGAGTTGAAACGACGCTTGATGTGCCTGGTCTTCTTGTGAAACCTGGGCTCCTTGGCAAGGGCAATAGCTCTAGTGTTGTCACCGAAGAGAGTGATCGGCCCCGACGCATTGGGTATGACTCCTAGGTCGGTGATGAACTCCTTCATCCATATTGCTTCATGCGCTTCCTCCGAGGCTGCCATCTACTCCGCTTCACATGTAGATCCCGCCACGACACTTTGCTTGCAACTGCACCAGCTTATTGCTCCACGATTCAACATATACACGTATCCGGTTTGTGACTTAGAGTCATCCAGATCTGTGTCGAAGCTAGCATCGACGTAACCTTTTACGACGAGCTCTTCGTCACCTCCATAAATGAGAAACATATCCTTAGTCCTTTTCAGGTACTTTAGGATGTTCTTGACCGCTGTCCAGTGTTCCTTGCCGGGATTACTTTGGTACCTTCCTACCAAACTTACGACAAGGTTTACATCAGGTCTGGTACACAACATGGCATACATAATAGACCCTATGGCTGAGGCATAGGGGATGCCACTCATCTCTTCTTTATCTTCTGCCGTGGTCGGGCATTGAGCCGAGCTCAATCTCACACCTTGCAATACAGGCAAGAACCCTTTCTTGGACTGATTCATATTGAACTTCTTCAATATCTTATCAAGGTATGTGCTTTGTGAAAGACCTATGAGGCGTCTCGATCTATCCCTATAGATCTTGATGCCTAATATGTAAGTAGCTTCTCCAAGGCCCTTCATTGAAAAACACTTATTCAAGTAGGCCTTAATGCTGTCCAAAAGTTCTGTATCATTTCCCATCAAAAGTATGTCATCTACATATAATATGAGAAATGCTACAGAGCTCCCACTCACTTTCTTGTAAACGCAGGCTTCTCCATAAGTCTGCATAAACCCAAACGCTTTGATCATCTCATCAAAGTGAATGTTCCAACTCTGAGATGCTTGCACCAGCCCATAAATTGATCGCTGGAGCTTGCATACCTTGTTAGCATTCTCAGGGTCGACAAAACCTTCCGGCTGCATCATATACAGTTCTTCCTTAAGATGTCCGTTAAGGAATGCCGTTTTGACGTCCATTTGCCATATCTCATAATCATAGTATGCGGCAATTGCTAACATGATTCGGATGGACTTTAGCTTCGCTACGGGAGAGATTGTAGTCGACCCCTTGAACTTGTCGATAACCCTTAGCGACAAGTCGAGCTTTATAGATGGTAACATTACCATCCGCGTCCGTCTTCTTCTTAAAGATCCATTTGTTTTCTATCGCTCGCCGATCATCGGGCAAGTCTGTCAAAGTCCATACTTCGTTTTCATACATGGATCCTATCTCGGATTGCATGGCTTCAAGCCATTTGTTGGAATCTGGGCCCACCATCGCTTCTTCATAGTTCGAAGGTTCACCGTTGTCTACCAACATGATTTCCAGGACAGGGTTGCCATACCACTCTGGTTTGGAACGTGTCCTCGTGGACCTACGAAGTTCAGTAGTAACTTGATCCGAAGTACCTTGATCATTATCATTAACTTCCTCTTGAATTGGTGCTGGCACCACAGGAACATCTTCCTGAGCTGCGCTACTCACCGGTTCAAGAGGTAGTACTTCATGAAGCTCTACTTTCCTCCCACTTAGTTCTTTCGAGAGAAACTCTTTATCCAGAAAGGACCCGTTCTTGGCAACAAAGATCTTGCCCTCGGATCTTAAGTAGAAGGTATACCCAATGCTTTCCTTAGGGTATCCTATGAAGACGCATTTTCCGACTTGGGTTCGAGCTTTTCAGGTTGAAGTTTCTTGACATAAGCATTGCATCCCCAAACTTTTAGAAACGACAGCTTAGGTTTCTTCCCAAACCATAATTCATACGGTGTCGTCTCAACGGATTTAGACGGTGCCCTATTTAAAGTGAATGTAGCTGTCTCTAGAGCGTATCCCCAAAAAGATAGCGGTAAATCGGTAAGAGACATCATAGATCGCACCGTATCCAATAAAGTGCGATTACGATGTTCGGACACACCGTTACGCTGAGGTGTTCCAGGCGGCGTGAGTTGTGAAACGATTCCACATTTCCTTAAGTGCGTACCAAATTCGTGACTTAAATATTCTCCTCCATGATCTGATCATAAGAACTTTATCTTTCAGTCACGTTGATTCTCTACCTCATTCTGAAATTCCTTGAACTTTTCAAAGGTCTCAGACTTGTGTTTCATCAAGTAGACATAACCATATCTACTCAAGTCATTAGTGAGAGTGAGAACATAATGATATCCTCCGCGAGCCTCAACGCTCATTGGACCACACACATCGGTATGTATGATTTCCAATATGTTGGTTGTTCGCTCCATTGTTCCGGAGAACGGAGTCTTGGTCATTTTGCCCATGAGGCATGGTTCGCATGTGTCAAATGATTCATAATCGAGAGACTCTAAAAGTCCATCAGCATGGAGCTTCTTCATGTGCTTGACACCAATGTGACCAAGGCGGCAGTGCCACAAGTATGTGGGACTATCGTTATCAACTTTACATCTTTTGGTATTCACACTATGAATATGTGTAACATTACGTTCGAGATTCATTAAGAATAAACCATTGACCATCGGGGCATGACCATAAAACATATCTCTCATATAAATAGAACAACCATTATTCTCGGATTTAAATGAGTAGCCATCTCGTATTAAATGAGATCTAGATATAATGTTCATGCTCAAAATTGGCACTAAATAACAATTATTGAGGTCTAAAACTAATCCCGTAGGTAAATGTAGAGGTAGCGTGCCAACGGCGATCACATCGACCTTGGAACCATTCCCGACGCGCATCGTCACCTCGTCCTTCGCTAGTCTCCGTTTATTCCGTAGTTCCTGCTTTGAGTTACAAATATGAGCAACCACACCGGTATCGAATACCCAGGAGCTACTACGAGTATTGGTAAGGTACACATCAATTACATGTATATCACATATACCTTTAGTGTTGCCGGCCTTCTTGTCCGCTAAGTATTTGGGGCAGTTCCGCTTCCAGTGTCCCTTCCCTTTGCAATAAAAGCACTCAGTCTCAGGCTTGGGTCCATTCTTTGACTTCTTCCCGGCAACTGGCTTACCGGGCATGGCAACATCCTTGCCGTCCTTCTTGAAGTTCTTCTTATCCTTGCCTTTCTTGAACTTAGTGGTTTTGTTGACGATCAACACTTGATGTTCCTTTTTGATTTCTACCTCTGCTGACTTCAGCATTGAAAATACTTTAGGAATAGTTTTCACCATCCCCTGCATATTGTAGTTCATCACAAAGCTCTTGTAGCTCGGTGGGAGCGACTGAAGGATTCTGTCAATGACCGCCTCGTCCGGGAGGTTAATGTCCAGCTGGGACAGGCGGTTGTGCAACCCAGACATTTTGAGTATGTGCTCACTGACAGAACTATTTTCCTCCATCTTACAACTATAGAACTTGTCAGAGACTTCATATCTCTCGACCCGGGCATGAGCTTGGAAAACCATTTTCAGCTCCTCGAACATCTCATATGCTCCGTGTTTCTCAAAACGCTTTTGGAGCCCCGGTTCTAGGCTGTAAAGCATGCCGCACTGAACGAGGGAGTAATCATCAGCACTGACTGCCAAGCGTTCATAACGTCTTGGTTCCCTGGGATGGGTGCTTCACCTAGCGGTCCTTCTAGGACATATGCTTTCTTGGCAGCTATGAGGATGATCCTCAGGTTCCGGACCCAGTCCGTATAGTTGCTGCAATCATCTTTCAGCTTGGTTTTCTCTAGGAACGCGTTGAAGTTCATGTTGACATGAGCGTTGGCCATTTGATCTACAAGACATTTTTGCAAATATTTTAGACTAAGTTCATGATAATTAAGTTCATCTAATCAAATTATTAATGAACTCCCACTCAGATTAGACATCCCTCTAGTCATCTAAGTGATACATGATCCGAGTCGACTAGGTCGTGTCCGATCGTCACGTGAGACGGACTAGTCATCATCGGTGAACATCTCCATGTTGATCGTATCTTCCATACGACTCATGTTCGACCTTTCGGTCTCTTGTGTTCCTAGGCCATGTCTGTACATGCTAGGCTCGTCAAGTTAACCTAAGTGTTTATCCATGTGTAAATCTGTCTTACACCCGTTGTATGTGAACGTTAGAATCTATCACACCCGATTATCACGTGGTGCTTCGAAACAACGAACTGTCGCAACGGTGCACAGTTAGGGGGAACACTTTCTTGAAATTATTATGAGGGATCATCTTATTTACTACCGCCATTCTAAGTAAACAAGATGCATAAACATAATAAACATCACATGCAATTAAACAGTGACATGATATGGCCAATATCATATAGCTCCTTTGATCTCCATCTTCGGGGCTCCATGATCATCTTCGTCACCGGCATGACACCATGATCTCCATCATCGTGTCTCCATGAAGTTGATCGCCAACTATTACTTCTACTACTATGGCTAACGGTTTAGCAATAAAGTAAAGTAATTACATCGCATTAAATCATTGACACGCAGGTCATACAATAATTAAGACAACTCCTATGGCTCCTGCTGGTTGTCATACTCATCGACATGCAAGTCGTGATTCCTATTACAAGAACATGATCTCATACATCATATATATATCATTCATCACAACTTTTGGCCATATCACATCACAAAGCAATTGCTGCAAAAACAAATTAGACGTCCTCTAATTGTTGTTGCATCTTTTACGTGGCTGCAATAGGGTTCTAGCAAGAACATTTTCTTACCTACGAAAAAACCACAACGTGATTTGTCAACTTCTATTTACCCTTGATAAGGACCCTTTTCATCGAATCTGCTCCAACTAAAGTGGGAGAGACAGACACCCGCTAGCCACCTTATGCAACTAGTGCATGTCAGTCGGTGGAACCTGTCTCACGTAAGCGTACGTGTAAGGTCGGTCCGGGCCGCTTCATCCCACAATACCGCTGAAGCAAAATAAGACTAGTAGTGGCAAGAAAATTGACACAACAAATTTGTGTTCTACTCGTGCAAAGAGAACTACGCATAGACCTAGCTCATGATGCCACTGTTGAGGAACGTTGCAGAAAATAAAAATTTTCCTACGGTTTCACCAAGATCAATCTATGAGTTCATCTAGCAACGAGAGAGAGAAGTGCATCTACATAACCTTGTAGATCGAGCGGAAGCATTCAAGAGAACGGGGTTGAGGGAGTCATACTCGTCGTGATCCAAATCACCGGAGATACTAGCGCCGAACGGACGGCACCTCCGCGTTCAACACACGTACGGTCAGCGAGACGTCTCCTCCTTCTTGATCCAGCAAGGGGGAAGGAGAGGTTGATGAAGATCCAGCAGCACGACGGCGTGGTGGTGGATGCAGCAGGGATCCCGGCAGGGCTTCACCAAGCGTCTGCGGGAGGGAGAGGTGTAGCAAGGGGAAAGGGAGGCGCCAAGTGCAAGGGTGCGGCTGCCCTCCCTCCCCCCTCTTTATATAGGGTCCCCAGGGGGGCGCCGGCCCTAGGAGATTGAATCTCCAAGGGGGGCGGCGGCCAAGGGGGTGCCTTGCCCCCCAAGGCAAGTGGAGCCGCCCCCCACCCTAGGGTTTCCAACCCTAGGCGCAGGGGGGCTCAAGGGGGGGGGGGCGCACCAGCCCACCAGGGGCTGGTTCCCCTCCCACTTCAGCCCATGGGGCCCTCGGGGATAGGTGGCCCCACCCGCTGGACCCCCGGGACCCTTCCGGTGGTCCTGGTACAATACTGGTGACCCCCGAAACTTTCTCGATGGCCGAAACTCAACTTCCCATATATAATTCTTTACCTCCGGACCATTTCGGAACTCCTCGTGATGTCCGGGATCTCATCCGGGACTCTGAACAACTTTCAGTTTGCTGCATACTAATATCTCTACAACCCTAGCGTCACCGAACCTTAAGTGTGTAGACCCTACGGGTTCGGGAGACATGTAGACATGATCGAGACGACTCTCCGATCAATAACCAACAGCGGGATCTGGATACCCATGTTGGCTCCCACATGCTCCTCGATGATCTCATCGGATGAACCATGATGTCGAGGATTCAAGCAACCCCGTATACAATTCCCTTTGTCAATCGGTACATTACATGCCCGAGATTCGATCGTCGGTATCCCGATACCTCGTTTAATCTCGTTACCGGCAAGTCACTTTACTCGTACCGTAATGCATGATCCCGTGAACAAACACTTGGTCACTTTGAGATCATTATGATGATGCATTACGAGTGGGCCCAGAGATACCTCTCCGTCATACAGAGTGACAAATCCCAGTCTCGATCCGTGTCAACTCAATAAACACTTTCGGAGATACCCGTAGTATACCTTTATAGTCACCCAGTTACGTTGTGACGTTTGGTACACCCAAAGCACTCCTGCGGTATCCGGGAGTTACACGATCTCATGGTCTAAGGAAAAGATACTTGACATTGGAAAAGCTCTAGCAAACGAACTACACGATCTTGTGCTATGCTTAGGATTGGGTCTTGTCCATCACATCATTCTCCTAATGATGTGATCCTGTTATCAATGACATCCAATGTCCATAGTCAGGAAACCATGACTATCTATTGATCAGCGGGCTAGTCAACTAGAGGCTCACTAGGGACATGTTGTGGTCTATGTATTCACACATGTATTATGATTTTCGGATAACACAATTATAGCATGAATAAAAGACAATTATCATGAACAAGGAAATATAATAATAATCCTTTTATTATTACCTCTAGGGCATATTCCCAACACTATGAACCCCATATCATCCAAGCCACATTCTGCTAGACAATCACGAAAATCCTTCATCATTCCATTTGGTCTCGCATTGCCCCCCTCTTTCTCCGAGGAATATAAAATCTCATTAAAATCTCCTAGAACCACCCATGGATGATTACCCTTATGATACAAATTACGAATATCCTCCCAAGATAAATTGCGATCGCTCCAGTTCGGATGACCATAAAAACCCGTGAAACGCCACTGTACGACTTCCTCATTCATAAACAAAATATCAATAAAATTAGCCGAGATATAGTTCAACTCAACTTTATTCACTTTATGATAAAACAAGACAAGGCCCCCGACCCGACCATCACTCTCCACCACAAACATGGAATCAAAACTAAGGACCCGACGTAGCTCATCGGCTTTACAATTATTCAAGTGGGATTCTGAAAGAAAAATTAAGTCTGCCTGAACCCGCTCTTGAAGGTCCAAGAGCTCTCGAACTGCCGTGGTAGATAGCATCCCACGACAGTTCCAACCAAGGATTTTCATTTGGCCCGGCGGACCTCCTCATTGGAGGCCGCCGATGCGCCATCGTCTCCAACTGACTCTCTTCTCTCCTGCACGTACTCTTCTTCCTTCTCATCCGTCTCCTTCGCTACGTGGCTAACAACACCATCCACATCTTTTACCGTCTCTACTCTACCCGTACAAACTCTCTTGCTTGAGACATTTAAATCATCATACAATAAGCGCTCAAGACTATCCATGCTATTTTTCTCAAAAGAAAACACTAGATTGCTACCCGTCGAATGCGCATCGGAAAGAGGTCTTCTCTTTTTGCCTATCATTTTCTCACGGTCTTCCACCGAACGATCAACACCTCCTTCCTTTCTAGCCTTTTTCCCTTTCACCTTCTTGTGTCCCTGCGTAGCAGATTTAGTGGCATTGAAAACAAAAGATGAGCCAGGCTCCCCAAAATATCCCTTGGCATTTGCTGCAGCGAATTTAGCAGCCACAACACTGGTTAGTGCCTCAAGCATTCCCGACTGGAATAGGAGATGTCCCTGCTCTGTGGTTTGGTTGGGCACCACCATCGCCATAGTACACAGGCCCCCCTGACCCGCCAGGATAGTCTGGTCCGGAGCAGCAGTGGGCTACATGTGTTGCTGGAGATGCTCCCCATCCTGGCGCAGGTCCTGCAAGGGCATTTGGCCCCGTACTTCATGGCTCCGCCCGGCAAGCGCAGCCGGCGCGCCCGCCTGGTCCTCCTGACCAATGACGCCCCAGCCGGAGTAGGCAGTACGACCCCCTTAGCCCGACCCTCCTGGCTGGTGGTCTACTTGACGGAAAAAACGACTCCCTTATTGGAGACCGTGAGACCACTCACGGCAGTGGCCACCTTGACAACGTTCGTGGCCTTGGCGATGTTGTTGTTGACGATGGCTGTAGTCGAGTTGTTGCCGCCGTGAACGTAGTTCCCGAAGAGGAGACCCCTCCTGCTAGCACCTTGGCTCTTCCAGTAGGGCTCAACACTAAGGTTTCTTGGAAAACAAACTACTCTCTCCTCTCTTGGAATTTTACAAAACCTCTCTGATGTATGACCCACTATCCCACAACACTCATAGTACAAAGGTAGTTTCTCATACTTTACATCATATTTGAAGATCTTTGAACTACCTAAAGGGGTAATCTCTACAAAGCATTTCAGAGGCTCATGCAATAATATCTTCACACGCACATGCAGGTATTTCTCAACAATTACATGGTTCCGGTGCGAATCCTCTAGCACCTCTCCCAGTTGATCCTCGAGCGACCTCCCTACACTCTCTGTCTTAAACTCGTACGGGAGATCACGTACCTGGACCCAAATGGTCATGACGCCAAGGTCGACCTCCGCCGGGTCGCCCTTGCCGTCGAACTCGGTGAAAATGAGGCCGTCCCGCTTGAAGTGCCATGGCTGCGCCTTAAGCAAAAACTGACGGTCACTCTCAGTGGAAAATTTGGGGATGAACCTCCCGTCTTCGCTGGCCACCTCCTGGATGGTGACCACACCCTGGTTCTTCCAAGCCGTGCTCCAGAGGTCGTCGAGTATGACCCTCGGGTTGACCTGGAAAGGGGACAGGAGGCGCCCCACCACCAGCAGCCCGCTGACGGCCTTGCGAGCAGCCTCCATGTCAATGACAAGAGGCCGGCAAAGAGAGGAACTAGCTTGGACAATGGCCGGCGAAGAGCCCCCTCCCTCCATGGCGTCCATCACTCCCTTGGAACCCACTCCACTCACATGTTTCTTCCCCACCGCCCTACTCACATTATCTCCCTGTCCCGCCATGGAACACTTCACTAGGCTGCCACAAGGAATGGAAGGAGCAGAGAACAAGTGATTCTGCAATGGTGAGGAACCTGAAGAGAAACAACCTCTCCCGTGCCCACAAATATAGCAAGCCAGGGTCCCCGTCCATACAGCCTCGAAAATAAATTCGATGCAATTAACCATGATTAAAATGCCATAAAAAGGGCAGTTTCCTAATAACTACAGCACAAACAGCTGTCTCTCCCCCAGATGATCCACGAACGGAAGGATATGGGAACAAGATCGGCTCCTCCTTCAAATCCCGCTGACCTCTCGTACTGACAACCGGAAGGAAAGGATAACCTGCTAAATCTATAGAACAATCCTCTGCCACCCGGGCGTAATTGATAATCTTAATAAAAAAGGAAATTGAAACACCATAAATACGCCGTTTCCAAGTAATAGCAGCATAATTTTCTCTATTGCCTTCACAGTAATTAAAATTCAGTGTTTCCAAAGGTAAAATCACTGACATAGTCGCTCCCCACTGATTCCTCTCTCTACCATTCAATCCAGAAGAAGGGTTTACCAATTGATTAGGGAACAAATACACATCCTGCGCTATCCCCATATTTTCCCCCAGAACACAATCCGCTAAATCCGCGGATGTCATGGCGCAATTGGTCCCGATCGGATCTTCCCCATATGGAACGGAGGGATCTCACCTGCCAAGTTACGGATCAAATCCATCACTCTTTCTCTTGAATGCTGCAGGCACCGCTCTCGATTCTTCGCCCGCCTGAAAATACGCCTTGATCTCGTCCGAAACTCCTTCCATTCCTGCCCGCTGAAGAGACCCCCGATGAGGCCGGCACCAGGAAGGGGTCCCCCTTTTTCTGGTGGGACCGCCGGCGCCGAGGCTGCCATTCGCTCACTCACTCTGGATCTCCGTCGCCGCCAGATCACCTGGGCGATCGCAGGAGCCCCTGAGGTTTTTTTTGCAAAAGTTGCGGTGTGCCGTGTGTACTGTCCCGGAGTTGGGTAATTTTTTGTGAACGTTTCCTTTACCTATTTGTACATATTTATTTTATTGTTTTACGGTTTGGGGTTAAAAAATGTAGCAAAGCACTTTTCGGCTGTTTAACATCCAACAATGATGACTAAACATTTGCCATTTCTGTTGTTGCAAATTTCACAAAATAGTAGAGTTGGAAGCATTGACCATAAACAGCTACCAACTAAGGGCATCTCGAGCCGTTCGACCCCTCAAGGACTTAAAATAACGCCTCTTGGGGGCTTACTGGCGATATTTTTGGCGTGGGGGGCTCTTGCTCCCAGCGCCCCCTCCCTCCAAGTTCACCCCCATCCATCGAGTTCTAACACAAATTCGGCACACTTCGGCACAAAATCGACATAAGTTAATTTTTTTATCACATAGTTCATCATAGAAATCAATACAAATCAAATAGTTCAATGAAGCAAGCTAATAATTCGAACACAAATTAAAACACATCGAACTAGGCGTTTCCTTTGAGCCTCCATAGGTGCTCCACCAGATCGTGTTGCAGTTCTTGATGCACCTGTGGGTCTCAGATCTCCTGACACATATTGAGGAAGACAACCCATGCTACCGGTACCTGGTGGTCAACAGCTGCAAGAGGACCCTGCCTGAAATATGGTTATGTGTCAAACACTCAATCATCCTGCCCTCTCTCAATAATCATGTTATGTAAGATGACACATCAATTCATCCCCTCCCACATCTGAGATTTTGATCAGGTCAGAGCGGGCTACCGGACAACAGCAAATTGAGATTGGAGCACACCAAATGCCCGCTCGACATCCTTCCTGCAAGCCTCCTAACACTTAGCAAAGTAGGAGTTCTTGCCTCCTGGCACAGGGTTTGAGATAGTCTTCACAAATGTTGACCATCTTGGATAGATGCCATCTGCTAGGTAGTATCCCTTGTTGTAGTGGCGCCCATTGATTTCGAAGTTCACCGAAGGAGCATGACCTTTAACAAGTTTGGTAAAGACATTCGAGCACTGCTGGACGTTGAAGTCATTGTGAGTTCCTGGCATACCAAAGAATGAGTGCCAAATCAAGAGGTCATGTGTAGCCACTGCCTCAAGTACCACATTGCAAGCTCCTTTCGCACCTTTGTACATCCCCTGCCAAACAAATGGACAATTCTTCCATGCCCAATGCATGCAGTCGATGCTCCCAAGCATCCCACGAAATCCTCTTGCTTCATTCTGTGATAGGATCCGAGCAGTGTCTTTAACATTGGATGATCACAAGTATTGTGGTCCAAACACTTTCACCACTGCTCTACAGAAACTTGTACAAACACTCAATGGTGGTGGACTCGGCCATGCGTCCATAGTCTTCCAGTATATCACCGGCAGCTCTGTATGCAAGCATCCTCATAGCTGTCGTGCACTTCTGGAGTTAGGAGAATCCAACTGTGCCAGTGCAATCCTTCTTGCAAATGAAATAGCTGTCGAACTCCCGGATGGCATTTACAATCTTGAGGAAGAGTTTCCAGCTCATCTGATAATGGCGCCGAAATACTTTTTCGTTGTGCAGTGGAGCATCGACGAAGTAGTCGGCGTAGAGCGGTGGGAAGATTTTAATCTTGAGATTTTCTACATCCTGTGAAATTCTATCGACGCTTATAGACATATCATCAAGTTTACTCATTTTTTCTTCGATTGTAGTATTGATTTTTTTTAGAATTGATAAATTCTTTAATATTACTCTCAAGATCAGTGGGTTCCTATTATTATTGTAAGAAGAATTACCATAGGAACTGCCATAATTATTAGAGGAATTTCCAGGAAAAGACCTAGGATTAAAATTACCTCTATAAACATTGTTATTAAAATTGTTTTGTGAGACAAAATTCACATATACGGGATCACTATTTTTCTCAATCAAAGTAGACAAAGACACATAATTAAAATCAATAAGAGAATTTTTACTAGCAACCAATTTCATAAGAGCATCAAGTTTTTACTCAAAGTACTAATTTCTTCAACCGAATTATTTTTTTACTAGTAGGTGCTCTTTCGATATGCCATTGTGAATAATTTGCCATGGTATTATCTAACAGTTTAGTAGGTTCAGCCAAAGTAATTTCCATAAAAGTACCACCCGTGACGGAATCTAAAAGATTTCTAGAAACAAAATTCAACCCTGCATATTTTTTTGTATAATCATCCAAAGATTTAAACCACGAGTAGGACAATTTCTTAGCATCAATTTCATTCTTTCCCAAGATTGTGCAACATGTTCATGGTCATGTTGCTTAAAATTCATGATTTGATTTCCAAGGGAAATAATTTTCGCGGGCAGAAAATACTTAGTAAGAAAAGCATCTTTGCACTTATCCCAAGAATTGATACTATTGCGAGGCAAGGAAGAAAACCAAATTTTTGCACGATCCCGCAAAGGGAATGGAAACAATTTTATTTCCACAATATCATTGTCCACATCTTTTTCTTTTGCATATCAGACAATTCTACGAAAGTGCTTAGATGGGACGCGACATCCTCATTAGGATTGCCAAAAAATTGCTCTTTCATAACAAAATTCAACAAAGTGGCACTAATGTCATAAGACTCCGCACTAGCGACTGGAGGAGCAAACAGAGTACTAATAAAATCATTATTATTGTTATTGGAAAAATCACACAACTTGGTATTTTCTTGAGACATCATGACTACGCAAACAAGAACACACACAAAAAGATCGAACGAGAAAAAGGCAAACGAAAAAGAAGGACAAAAGGGCAAATATTTTTGTGATTTTTGCAAAAACATTTTAGTGGGGGAGATGAAAACGAGAGGAAAATGTCAGATAATTTAAATTGCAACGAGATGAGATTTGTTATTAGGAGCCTGATAGATGTTGATGATGTCTCCCCGTCAACGGCGCAAATTCTTCCTGATTGCTTGTATTTGTGTTGGTATTTCCTCGAAGAGGAGAGGATGATGCAGCACAACAATGGTAAGTATTCCCCTTAGTTATGAAACCAAGGTTATCAATTGCTCAAATTCTCCCCGATTGCTTGTATCTGCGTTGGCATTTCCCCAAAGAGGAGAGGATGATGCAGCACAACAACGGTAAGTATTCCTGTCAGTTATGAAACCAAGGTTATAAATTTAGTAGGAGAACCAAGCAACAGTATGTAAATAGTACCTGCACACAAATAACAAATACTTGCAACCCAACGGGTAAGAGGGGTTGTCAATCCCTCCTCGGTATTGAGATAGATTAAATTGTACGAGATTGGATAAAAGAACAAAATAAAATAAATAAAAAAAATTACAGCAAGGTATTTTTGGGTTTTTGGAATAATAGATCTGAAAACAATATGATAGAAAATAGACCCCGGGTCCATAGATTTCACTAGTGGCTTCGCTCGAGAAAATAGCATACGGTGGGTAAACAAATTACTGTTGGGAAATTGATGGAAGAGCAAATAATTATGATGATATTCAAGGCAATGATCATGTATATGCATCACATCCAAGATTAGTAGATTGACTCCTGCCTGCATCTACTACTATTACTCCAGACATCAACCGCTATCTAACAAGCACCAAGTGTATTGAGTTCATGAAAAACAGAGTAATGCAATAAGAACGATGACATGATGTAGACAAGATCTATTCATGTAGGAATAGACCCATATTTTTATCCTTAATAAGAATGATACATGCGTGCCTCGCCACCCCTTCTGCCACTGGGTGAGGACACCACAAGATCGAACCCATCACAGAGCACCTCTTCCCATTGCAAGAAAAATCAATCTAGTTGGCCAAACCAAACCAAAGTTTCGGGGAAGAAATACGAGGCTATAATAATCATGGATATAAGAGATCAAAGAAGACTCAAATAATATCACAAACAAAACTGATCATAAACTCACACTTCATCGGATCCCAACAAACACACCGCAAAAAGTCATTACATCAAATAGATCTCCAAGAACATCGAGGAGAACATTATATTGAGAATCAAAAAGAGAGAAGAAGCCATCTAGCTACTGCCTACAGACCCGTAAGTCTGTGGTAAACTACCCACGCATCATCGGAGGAGCACCAATGAGGATGATGAACCCCTCCCTGATCGTGTTCCCCTCCGACAAGGTGCCAGAAAGGGCCTCTAGATTGGATCTCGTGGTTCTGGAACTTGCAGCGGGTGGAATTGTTTTTCATCGACTCCCTTAGGGTTTCTGGAATATTTGTGTATTTATAGAGCTGAGAGGCAGTAGAAAGGACTCCCGTGGGCCCTACTACCCATCATGGTCACTACATAAAAAAGACACTTCCGTGATGATACATGTTTGTCACAGTAGGTCACGTTTTCTGTCATGCATGTACATCCATGACGATTTTATGACAGAATCAAGATAGTCGTACCTGTGCTGTCGTAGAAGTGTTCCATGACATTACCAAAATTATCATCATAGAAGTGTCCACTTCCATGAAGATAAATGGCGCGTCATTAAAGTGCTTTCGTCAAGGGTGACCGACACGTGGCATCCACCGTAACGGGTCGCCGTTAAACTATCGGGTCCGATTTTGGATCCGATAACCCGTAAACAGCCCGGACCAATGAGGATTTTCTAGTGTAAAATTCTCATTGGTCAGAGGAAACACGTGTTGGCTACCGTTGGGACAGATGTCATCCACTCATTAGATAGGAGGCGCCTATGATAGGTTGACACGTGGCACGACCCAACAGTGGCCCATTCCGGTGAAAAAGGCCGGCCCAGTAAAAATTAGCAGGCCGGCCCATATAAGGCCTACTTGTGTCTGGTCCATTTAAGCCCACGACCCATACGAGATGTGCCAATTCGGCCCGTCAACGGCCCGTTAAAGATTTGACACCATTGCAGCCCATCGTCAGTTCGAGCCCGTTAACAACCCGCTATATATTTGGGCTCAATATTGGCCCGATGTGATTTCGGCCTGTTAAGGGCCAATTTTCAGGATGTACATCTTTCGACCTTTTAGCAACCCATTTAAGTGTTGGGCCAATTTCCGGCCCGGTGTGTCTTTCAGCCTGTTGACGGCCCATAAATGAGTTGGGCCATTTGTAGTCAGACCTTAGTTTTGGCCTTTTAGCGACCCATTTAAGTGTTGGGCCAATTCCCGGCCCGGTGTGTATTTCAGCCTGTTGACGGCCCATAAATGAGTTGGGCCATTTGTAGTCGGACCTGAGTTTTGGCCTTTTAACGACCCATGCTCTTCATGGTCCAATACCAGCCCGGTTTCTCTTTCGGCCTGTTAAAGGCCCACAACACAGTTGGGCCATTTATAGTACGACCTGACTTTCGGCCTCTTAGCGGCTCATGCTCTTCATGGTCCAGTACGGGCCCGCTGTCTCTTTCGGCCGGCTAAAGGCCCACAGTAAAGTTGGGCCATATATAGCCCGACCTTAGTAACGGCCTGTTAACGGCCCGTGAATTCAAATGGGCCCACCTGTTGCCCGCTTCGATGTCGGCCTGTTAACGACCTGGGAGGTAAGAAGGCCGACCATTACTTTTTGGCCTGGTAATGGCCCATTAACTTAATGGGCCCACTAAAGTTCGTACATGTCTTTAGGCCCAATTAGATAATTTGAGCCCATTACAATGAGTAATTATGCACAGGACCAAAATCGATCAAGCAAAGGTATGACATACAGGGAAAAATGTTGCACATCCAACATATATTATAGGAAATTACATCCACTGGGAAATCAAAGATTGATGCCAGTGCAAATAAATGAACAGAACCTAACGATCTACAATGTCACAATCTGCAAGCTCAGTGCGGATGACGCCCATAAACATGTGGGCAAGTTCTTGCTGCTTTGCTACACTGTCTCTGAAAACATTGATCAACTGTTGTTGTGCATGAATGTGCAGCTCTGATTCGTCCACCATTTCCATCATTGCTTCAGCCATTAATTGGTTCACAAACATACATTTTTTCCTTTGCATTCAAGACAGAGGAAACTGAACAGATTCAGATGACAATTTTGGCAGGCTTGTATTATTGATAGTGGAGAGTGTCTCGACCACTGCATCCTAACATAAATTAGGAGGGGAACCGAACAAATTAATCATGAGTTATTTCCATATTACCTGGCCTAGATTTATTGGAAAGAAACAATGGGGTTGCCTTGCTGTTTCCAGAGTTTGTCTTCTTATCTTCAGCAGCCTGCACCAAATTAACACACTAGCATTGCTATCATTGGCCAGGTCAGATAATAGGAAAGCAACATTGACACAATGAATGTTCGGGCAACCAGACCACACCAGCCTACACCAAATTAACACAATATGGCATATCTATCATCAGCTAGGTAAGGTAATACAAAAGGAACATTGATACAATGAATGAATGGGCAATCGGAGTAGCACTACAATTCAGTAATGTGCATGATATGAGATAGCGCACACATGCAGCTCTGTTTGCAAAACTACCAGGCAGTTTTCCTTACAAAAATCAACATTATCGCCTTTAACATTTTGCTACAACTGAATTTAGATCAGATAAAGGTTGGATTCACATCGATTAACAAAATACATGCTGATGTAAAAATATAGTGATATACGTCAGGTACTTACACAAGCATTGGAGCACAGAGAATTCCCGCAAGATACTTTCCTCGAATACGATCCCAATGGAGGGAATCTTCTATCGTTTAACCATATTTTCTAAAAGAGAGATGGGTAAGAAACATGTAGAAAATATGATCAGAATGCTATAAAATTTCATGATGCGAGGATACGCACACGCTTCTTAGAATGGAGTTGACATATTTTTGCTGGACTGGAGCGGACTAGTTCTTTGGCCACTCGAATCTACTTAGTATCAGTGGGAGTTGGGTTTCTTTGTGCTGGAGCAGTATCTATGAAAACTGGAGTTGGTTTATTATCTCCTGGCATTTGGATCTTTTGCAAAGACCTGGTTTGTAACCCTTCAGATTCTAACATAGCCGTCTTCCCCTTGCATGCCTTATATATAAGAATGGTGCTTCAATTATAAAACATGCTACAACACATATGGAATAGGTACTGAAGAATAGAAAGGCATGACATATTGACATGTATTCCCTCCATCCGGAAATAAATGGATGGGTCTAGGCGTATTTCAGTTCTAGATACATCCAGTTTTATCCATTTCTGCGACATGTAATCCGGACGGAGGGAGTATGATGTAAGAGCTAGGGATACGACATGACAACAGTGTAAAAAAACACTACTTGAATGTAAAACTGTATGCTAGTGGAATACATTAAAGAAAAACACTAAGGCAACTTATGCGTGTATGATTGGGAAACTAAGATGGCATTGCAAGAGACCGCTACAACAACACTTCAATGTAAAAAAAAGAACATGGTGTGGTAGACAAATGAAGTACACAATGATGAATAACAATGCATAAGATATTGAGAAGCATGATGTCCAAACTAAGCAGATGGCATTGCGATAGAGTAGAATGACAGTACTTGAATTTGAAACATGTTATCATTAATGGAATAGGTACTGAAAAACAGGAAAGTATGCCATATTTACATGCATGATCAGCAGGCGAAGCACAAGGCATTGCAATAGAGTAGATGCACTCCAGGACATTATATGCATGCTGTACCCATATCAAGGGCCAAGTTAGAGCAAGGACCTCATGGGGTGAATAGGATTCATCATCTTTCTGCAAGTCTTGTGAAGAACTGCCTTTACATGTTCCATCATGTTGGGTATCATTGACGTCAAGTTTGTTGGCCGTTACATTGCTTCATGAGGTTCTTGTGAATAAATCAGTGTGTGCAATTATATCTGACATGCATGGAAGACAACTAGTAGTTAGATTTATGTAATGAGTGCCTATAGGAGATGACATAAGTAGTAGGACTGGGGTTAACTAGCAGCAATAGGTCTCAAAAACTAAAGGGAGAACACAGATGAAAGCTACATAATATGTATCGTTTGTACTCGAGATTAACTAGATGGCACACAAAAGTATTAAGGAACAACATAGGTTATACTAGAAGTGGTATAATACTATAATCACCAGCCTGTGGGATAGCATTGGCTGATGGATGATAACTATGGAACAATGTTACCTAAAGAACAAGTCTCTTAGCTGAACTATGGAACAACGTTAACTCCTAAACAAGGCCCGTAAGAGATCAGCATGAACATACAGTGAAATGTGATAATCTATTTTCAATGCTTAGATGAATAACAAAGCCATAAAGGGTGCACACAAGTAAGATGAGGGTACAACCTATCTGGCCGCCATCCATAGGAGTGAGAATCATGTGCTGACTTATCGAAGGCCCTGCAGTTGTTGTGGCTGTCCATGTCGGGCACGCGCATTCGATGTAGGGAACTATTGAGTGGGGACTATAGCTCCCTTCTGCTGCATGCTTCCCTTGTTGGAGCAGTTGCGGTGGGTCGGAAGACGGTGTGGCTGAAGATGCAGAAAACACATAATGTTAAGAACGACACATCTCTCTGATCTGAAGAAATACCCTAAGAGATCAACATCAAGGTACGTGAGTGGTCGAGACTAAATTGGGGTCACACGATTTTATTTTATTTTGGTACTGGCCGATCTACGCCGGATGGCTTGATGGCCATCTTGTGCCTCCTGGCTGACACTATTCGAAATCTTCCCCGAAGAGCCAGCGACCACTGGCAGAACAGCCTGCCTCCGCCGTCCGTGGCCCCGACCAAAACCCTGCTCCCTACCCCACCGCACTTCCGTGGTTGCGCTGCCCCCGGGCCAATCCACAAAGACTCGCTGTCATCCAAATCCGGCGGCGGCAGTACCTTCAACCCATGCAACTCTAAGATAGCCATCTAAGCACTCCTTCCGGGGCGAACTTGCGCCCCCACACCCATACGTTAGACACCAGCCAACCGGCAGCCTAGGAGCTCTGCCGGCTCGAGGGGTGCTGCTTCCCATTGGGAATTGATTGCCCCAGAATAAAAATTTAGACAACTGTCGCCTAAATAAAGTGATTTGAGATGAGGGTGCGACCTATCTGGCGGCCCGGCGAAGTAGGCAGCTCCATATTCCTAGTCGGTGAGGCCGACGTGGTTGCGGTGGCTACCGGCGGCAGGGAAGTAGAGATGTCACGATGGTCGACGGCTACGGGGAAGCAGCGCCGGGCTCTGGACGGGTCCAAAGTTGGAGCCGCTTCGGCGCCGTGAACAACGGCGGGGGTGAATCGGCTCCGGTACGGTTCACACGGCCGCCATCGAGGTAGCTCCGGCAGCACGGAGTAAGAGGCACACGGCCCAGTGCACGACGACAAATGGACAGTGTCTCCTGGATTAGAGAGGAGGGCGGCTGTGAATTTGGTGCGGTGGGGGGCGCCATGGAGGAGGGGCTGAGGTTTCGTGGCTCGGGAGAAGGGAGCTTCCAGGGAGAAGGTGATTTGGCGCCCATGAGGTATGAATGGGGAATTGGGAGGGGGAACCATGTCTTACGGATGCATTTGTCTAAAATGTGTGGGGGAGTTACAGTTCTACCCCTGCCTTTAGGCTTCTCGGCTTGGGTCTGTGTACTAAGGGCCGGGATAGTAGAGTAACTTTGCTTCTCCCGAATAGTGGGCGCGAGCAATTTCGGGTGAGGAGCGCGTTTTTTGAAATATACTGGGCGCGAGCTATTTCGGGCGAGGAGGGCGTGTTTTGAAATATAGTGGGCGCGAGTGATTTCGGGCGTGTTTTGAAATAGTGGGCGCGAGCGATTTCGGGCGAGGAGAGCGTGTTTTCAAATAGTGGGCACAAGCTATTTCAGGCAAGGAGAGGGTGTTTTGCCGACCATGGTTTATGAATTATTCAGCACATGTCATTTCGGCTGAGGAGAAGGCGCGCTTGGATGAAGTTACGAATCTACCCTCGATGTACAACGGGCCAATTGATGCGTGTCCCACATAGGCCACTAATTTTGCGTCTCCCATTTATTTTCTCGGGAGAATTCCACCGAGCAGAGGGTGTTTAACAGTTCGTTCAAATTTTGGGAGAACGAGCATCCACGTCTACCTTACCAAGTCGATTCGAATCAAATTTTGAAATATTAGCTTGCCACTTCTTTTTTAGACGGAGAGATGATGCTCGGGAGTAATGTGTTTTTACATGCTCGTTGCTAGCGATTTACTATATGACAAATAGTTGACCCACTCAAAAATGGGAATCAAACCCAAAATGAAATATCTCGATTCAATGAAATAGCTCGTTCACCAGGTCAAAAGAGTGAACTAAATCCAAAATTAAACACCTCAATCGAGTAGCATGTTGTACAGTATTATAGTACTCCATGAACATATGGAGAGTCAAATTAATGAACTTGTTTGATATACGCATATCTCCGTTCATGTGTGGATTGTAGACAACATGTTCTCCAATCTAAATATTTGAATGCAAGTTTATACTGAAGCATGGTTTATCAGTCTTTGATGCATAAAACGCGACCTCCCCCTCTCCCAGACTCATGCTCTCTCTCTCTCTCTCTCTCTCTCTCTCTCGCCGGCAATCTTCAATTCTTTCGCACGCATCCAACACACAACCCTTGTTGGTCCCTCTCCCTCTCTCTCCGTCTCTCTCTCTCTCTCTCTCTCTCTCCTCTCTCTCTCTCTGTCTCTCTCTCGCCGACAATCTTCAATTCTTTCGCACGCATCCAACACACAAACCTTGTTGGTCCCTCTCCCTCTCTCTCTGTCTCTCTCCCTCTCTCTCTCTCTCTCTCCCTCTCCCTCTCTCTCTCTCTCTCTCTCTCTCTCTCTCTCTCTCTCTCTTTCTCTCCCTCTGTGTGTGTGTGTGGGGGGGGGGTCTTTCTAGTTCGCATGCATATATACTCCATTTGTAGGTCTCTCTCACACACTATGTATGATTCTCTAGTCCAAGCTAAATATCTTGGGTGCACTCATCGTATGCACACAAATTCCTTGGCTCGTTGCCCGTAACTCCCTCACGCACCACTCTGTCATCTCGGAGCTCTTACCTCTCTCTCTCAAACTCTCCATCTACCTGGGTCACACATACACATGCATATCTCACTCGCACTCGACATACCCATCTAAAACTTTATCTCTCTCCCTTTTTCTCTTTCCATCTCACACGCACACACACACAATCTCATGCCTACCCAAGTATGATGGTCTCTCACTGAAATGTAGGCACACGCAGTCCCCCCTATATATATATATATGACTGGCTAATCTTAGTTTCCATCACAAACATGTGCATGGTCTATCTCGATTTCTCTGGGGGCATCTTTCTATCTCACACGCACCTCCCTCGATCTCCCACCCATATAAGTGCCCTAACAATCTCGAGGGGATCTCTCTATCACAAACACACCATCTCTCCCTCCCCATGCGTCCATGTTCTCCATGTGTCCCTCTCGACCTTTGTTCCTTGTTGGCCAGACCTCTATTGGACATGTGCTATAGGGGTGTCTCTCTCCGTTGCAAACAATCATGCACTAGCTATCTTCTTGTATCTCCTCACCTTGCTTTTCTATCTCGGAGATGCATGCGTGATATGTTTGCATAAGAAACGAAAAAACACACACACTCTCTAATTTATCATTTGTTGTCCCTTTCTCTTTCACACACATAATCTCTTTGCACACTCACTCATTCTCCTTCACACGCACTTGATCTCTGTCGACTTAGGCACTCTCTTCGGTCCATAGCATATAGATTTATTAAAAAGTCAAACATCACAAAGTTTGACCATGTATGTGGAGAAAAACATTTACATCTAGAACGGCAAACATATACCATTAGATTCATCATGAGATGTAGTTTCATATGATGTATCTTTGGTATTGTAGATATAAATAACATTTGCGTAAACCTGATCAATGTTTCCAAAGTTCGACTTCTAATTTTTTTTACATGCACTGCATTATCGAGCGGATGGAATATCTCTTTCCCCCTCTCAGCTATCTGACACACCACTCAGTCTTATCGGGGCTCCTCTATCTCTCTCAAACTTTATATCTCCCTAGTTCACACATACACATGTCTCGCTTGTGCTACATATAGACCCATACAACACTCTCCGCCCTTGTTCTCTCTCTATGTGAAACGCACCCCCCTAAGTACCATAATCCCTCACTCCATCATAGGCGCACGCACTCCCCCCTAAGTATGATTATCTCTCACTAGCCATCAGGAACACACGTATTGTCTCCTTCCATCCATATGTCTATCTTGATATTTCTCGGGGTATCTTCTATCACACACACACCTTATCACTCGATCTCCCACCCATGTAGTCCCATCACGATCTCTAGGGGATCTCTCTATCACAAACATACACTCTATCCTCCCCATGTCCGCATTATCTCCGTACGTCTCTCTCGACCTCTCTCCCTTGCTTGTCAGACCCCTGTTGACGTGCTAGGGGTATTTCTCTCTCGGTTGCAAACAACCACACACTATCTCCTCACCTTACTTCCGTTGTCGAAGATGCATGTGTGATTGTTTGCATAATACACACATGCATTTTCTCTACTTTTATCGTGTGATGTCCATGTCTCTTTCACACACGCACACACACTTTTTTTCACTCACTCTTTCTATTTCACTCTCTCTCTCTATATCTCTCTCTCTCTCTCTAGTTAGGGACTCTCTCACGTCTATAAGCATATGGATGTTTTGAAAAGTCAAACCTCAGAAAAGTTTGAGCACGTATATGTGGAGAAAAACATTTACATCTGGAATGATCATTAGATTCATCACAACATGTACTTATTTCATACTATAATTTATCCTTGGTATTGTAGATATAAGTAATTTCTTTATAAACTTGGTCAAAGTTTCAAAAGTTTAACTTAAAAAAATGTTGGCACTACATTATCGAAAGGAGGGAGTAGCTATTTCTCTCTCTCTCTGCTATCTCTCACGGGCCTCCCCTCCCACTCGAACTCTCTATAACGACAGATTATATGCTCACGTGTCAGCGTATAGCTCCGTATATTGTTTAGTTGACCGGTCAACCAATCCACTGATACGTCTCCAACGTATCTATAATTTATGAAGCATTCATGCTATATTATTATTTATTTTGGATGTTTACTGGCTTTATTATACACTTTTATATTACTTTTGGGACTAACCTATTAACCAGAGGCCCAGCCCATATTGTTGTTTTATTGCCTATTTCAGTATTTCGAAGAAAAGGAATATCAAATGGAGTCCAAAACGAAATGAAACCTTCGGGAGCGTGATTTTTGGAACGAACGTGATCCAGGGAAGTTGGAGTGCAAGCCAGGGAAGCGTCGAGGAGGCCACGAGCTAGGGGGGCGCACCCACCCCCCTAGGCGCGCCCTCAACCCTCATGGGCCCCTCGAGGCTCCCCTTGATGAGGATATGTACCTAGGGTAGGGTCATAGACCTATCTAGGATACCATGCTCAAGGACATCCTTAGACAAAGCTACCTTCCAGTCGACCAAGAGAGACTCCACTCGACCGGCTAGAAGACACTCGACAAACCTGAAGACACTCGACCATCAAGACCCACTCGACCATCAGGAGTTCAGGATCTACTTTGCATCCAAATGGTCTGTAATTAAGTAGTCTTAATGGTCATGATGACACTTTAAGTAGGGCGTTACCAGTAACTCCCGGCCTTAATGTACTTTAATCCTCTGCTACGTGGGATGATTGGGGTCCTGGCGTCCTCTATATAAGCCACCCCCCTCCACTGGTAGAGGGGTTCGCACCCCTGTAACTCATATACACAGAAATCGGTCGACCGCCTCCGGGCTCTGAGACGTAGGGCTGTTACTTCCTCCGAGAAGGGACTGAACTCGCTAAACACTCGTGTGTACAACTACTCCATAGCTAGGATCTTGCCTCTCCATACCTACCCCCCATTCTACTGTCAGACTTAGAACCACGACAGTTGGCGCCCACCGTGGGGCAGGTGTCTTAGCGACTTTTTTGGAGAAGTTGCAATTTGTCCGATCGCCTTCATCATGGTTTCCGGCGGAGCTCTGGTCGAGGGCCACGAGATCCGTCTCGGTGCGCTCACTTTCATCGCCGACGACTCCGCTTGGCTCCAGGAGGCACCACTCGACATCGACGCGCTCCCCGTCCGCGGGGCGACGCACTTTCGGGCGTGTGTCCGCGGCGTCTTGCTGCGGCAGCCGTCGACCCCATACCGGTCGACTCCTGCGCCGTCCTCCCTCCCTGTCTCCCGCCAGCGCAAGCGCTCCGGTCGGTCGAGGCTCCAGCGATGGGTGAGACACGCAGTGGCTCGCCAATCGGCCACCACCCAAGTCGCGGCGATTGAGCCCGACGAATCTCTCTACGGCCTGTTCGACCTGTCGACTGGCTCCGTAGAGACTGCATCCGAGTGCGATAGCAGTGATCCAGCGGCGGAGGTCCTGATGGTCAACGGGCCCCGTAGTCCTCCCGGTTTCCCCCGCGGCGACGGGATGGACGACGAGGACGACCCTGCTCAAGCCCATGAAGAGTACCAACCCGAGCCGCTCACTTCCCAGCAGAGGGAAGAACTTCGCCGCCGGAACATGGATGCCCTGCATACTCCCATTGCAGGAGAAACTCCTGAGGCTCGTGCCCTGGAAGAGGCGCGTTTAGCCAACCTGGCTGAACGCACTCGACTGGAGAACCTCCAGCGAGCACTCGACGAGCGTGCGCGTCAACGAGTGACCAACTCCAACCGACGTCAGCTCTTTCCGCAACCAACTCAGGTATATCGAACCCCAATTCAGAATTTGGCAGCTGCAGCCCGCATAGCGGAGTCAATTCAGCCCTCTCAGTCAGAGGCTGGAAGAGGCTTGATGCAGATCAGAGATTTGCTCCGGGCGGCAGGAGATCAGAATTCAGCTGTGTCACAGTCGCGCAACAGGATTCACAGTCGATCCGTCGCTGCGAATACTGTTCAGTCGGCTCACAGTCCAAGGTCGCCTCCGAGGCGCATGGGACGTGAAGGCCGGCGGGACCACTATGATGATCGATTTGATCGTGATGACAGGCGTCGAGTGCCCACTCCTCCTCCGAGAAGTGGGTCTAACGCCCATCGGCAGCAAGATGACAGACGCCAGCTCAGTGTTGGGCGGAGAGCTCCAGTCGACCCCAGAGAGCCAGGCTTTGACGCGAGATCCATCATCGTGCAAGGTTTGGTCGACCGAAACAGAGCTCATAGAGGTGGTCATGACAGAGATGTGCCCACAAGCAGCCGAGTCCATGTTTCAGGTCCAGAATGTTTTAGCAGAGCGATCAGAGCCGCAGTGATACCCCCCAACTTCAGGTTGGCGACTGGGGTGAGTAAGTTCACCGGAGAGTCTAAGCCTGAAACTTGGCTCGAAGACTACCGAGTGGCTGTTCAGATTGGTGGCGGTAATGATGAGGTGGCCATGAAACATTTGCCACTTATGCTAGAGGGTTCGGCCAGGGCGTGGTTGAATCAGTTAGCTCCTAGCAGCATTTACACCTGGGAAGATCTTTCTCGAGTGTTCGTCAGGACGTTTGAGGGAACTTGCAAGCGACCTGCCGGATTGACTGAGCTGCAAGTTTGTGTACAAAAGTCGAGTGAAACACTGAGGGATTACATCCAGAGGTGGATCACTTTGCATCATACTGTAGAGAATGTGTCAGACCATCAAGCGGTTTGCGCCTTCAAGGATGGCGTCAAGAACAGAGAGTTGAGCCTGAAGTTTGGTCGAACTGGAGATATGACCCTGAGTCGGATGATGGAAATAGCCACCAAGTACGCCAACGGCGAAGAAGAGGACCGACTCCGGAGCGGCAAGTACAAGCCGAGTCAGTCGGATAAAGGAAACTCCAGTCGGAAGCAAAAGCGGAAGGCCGAGCCAGCAGCTCCTGGAGAGGCTCTGGCCGTGACTCAGGGCAAATTCAAAGGGAAGCCCAAAGGATCTTGGAACCCCAAGAAGGTAAAAGATAAGGAAGGTAATGATGTGATGGATCTACCGTGTCATATCCACACGAAGAAAGACGAAGAGGGTAACTTCATCTACCCAAAGCATACCACTCGCCAGTGCCGGCTCTTAATCCAGCAGTTTCAAGGGAAACAGCCGAAAGATAAAGAGAAGGAGTCGGACAAGGCTGAGGACAAGGAGGACAGTGATGGAGAGTACCCTCATGTCAACTCCACTCTGATGATTTTTGCTGATGTAGAGAGCAAAAGTCGACTGAAAGTGATCAACCGTGAGGTCAATATGGTCGCCCCGGCGACACCAAACTATCTGAGATGGTCGCAAACTCCCATTACTTTCGACCAGTCTGACCATCCTACTCACATTGCCACCCCTGGGAGGCAAGCGCTGGTGGTCGACCCGGTCGTCGAAGGCACTCGACTGACGAAGGTATTGATGGATGGCGGCAGCGGGTTGAATATACTGTATGCAGAGACGCTCAAGGGAATGGGCATTCCGATGTCCAGACTCAGTTCCAGCAACATGAGTTTTCACGGAGTCATCCCAGGAAAGAAGGCCGAGTCACTCGGCCAAATAGCTCTGGATGTGGTGTTCGGCGACTCGAAACATTTCCGCAAAGAGAAGCTGACATTTGAAGTCGTGGATTTCCAGAGCGCCTACCACGCCATTTTGGGAAGACCAGCCTACGCCCGCTTCATGGCTCGACCATGCTATGTGTACCTCAAGTTAAAGATGCCTGGCCCCAAAGGCGTGATCACCATCACTGGCAACCGGAAGAAAGCGGAAGAGTGTTTTCAGAAAGGCTCAAAGATTGCGGATGACCAGATAACAGTGGTAGAGCTAGAGGGATACAAGAAGAATGCAGATCCGAGTGATTTACTGCGGGCCAAGAAGCCCGCCACAGAGTCAGCATTTCAGTCGTCCGGTGAGACGAAGCCAGTTCATATCCACCCGACTGACCCCAATGCAGCTCCGACCCATATTTCCACAACACTCGACTCTAAATAGGAAGAAGCGCTCATCCAGTTCCTCCGTGAGAACTGGGACATCTTCGCATGGAAGCCAGCTGACATGCCGGGTGTTCCCAGGGGACTGGCTGAGCATCGCCTTAGAGTCGATTCAAAAGCAAAACCTGTTAAGGAACATCTTCGACGGTCCGCCGTTCAGAAGAAAAAAGCCATTGGCGAGGAGGTGGCTCGACTCCTTGCAGCAGAGTTCATCCGAGAGATATACCACTCCGAGTGGCTCGCCAATGTCGTCATGGTTCCCAAAAAGGACAATTCCCTTCGTATGTGCATTGATTTCAAACATATCAATCGGGCCTGCCCGAAAGATCATTTTCCTCTCCCTCGCATCGACCAAATTGTCGACTCGACCGCAGGGTGCGAGAGATTGTCTTTTCTAGACGCTTATTCCGGGTATCATCAGATCCGTCTGTATGGGCCCGACGAAATCAAAACAGCTTTCATCACTCCATTCGGGTGCTTCTGCTATATCACCATGCCATTCGGCCTCAAGAATGCCGGAGCCACGTTCATGAGAATGATTCAAAAGTGTTTACTCACTCAAATCAGTCGGAATGTGGAAGCATACATGGATGATATCGTGGTCAAGTCGCGAAAGGGTTCCGACCTGTTGACTGACTTAGCTGAAACATTTGCCAATCTCAGGAGGTATGATATCAAGCTCAATCCATCAAAGTGCACATTCGGAGTACCTGGCGGAAAGTTACTCGGTTTTCTCGTTTCCGAACGAGGAATCGATGCTAACCCAGAAAAAGTTGGTACCATACTCCGAATGAAGCGCCCTGTGCGTGTGCACGACGTCCAGAAGCTTACTGGATGCTTGGCCGCGTTAAGTCGATTCATCTCTCGCCTCGGTGAAAAGGCGTTGCCTCTTTACCGACTGATGAAGAAGGCAGACAAGTTCGAGTGGACTCCAGAAGCTGATGCAGCGTTTGCCGAGCTAAAAACTCTGCTCTCCACCCAGCCGGTGCTTGCTGCTCCAATCAGCAAAGAGCCTCTGTTGCTTTATATTGCAGCCACAGGACAAGTCGTCAGTACAGTACTTACGGTCGAGCGGGAAGAAGAAGGGAAAGCCTTCAAAGTTCAGCGCCCAGTGTATTATCTCTCTGAAGTTTTGACCCCATCGAAGCAAAGATATCCTCATTATCAGAAGCTCGTATATGGGATCTACATGACCATGAAGAAGGTTGCTCATTATTTCTCTGATCATGACATTACAGTCGTCAGCGACGCACCATTGTCAGAAATTCTGCACAACAGAGATGCAACTGGTCGAGTGGCTAAATGGGCGATTGAACTCCTTCCCCTTGATATCAAATTCGAGGCAAAGAAAGCCATTAAGTCCCAGGCTATAGCAGATTTCCTTGCCGAGTGGATTGAGCAACAACAGCCGACTCAAGTCCTCTCGGAGCATTGGACCATGTTCTTTGATGGCTCTAAGATGTTAAATGGTTCTGGTGCTGGGGTCGTTTTGGTTTCCCCCCGAGGAGACAAGCTCAGATATGTGCTCCAGATCCACTTTGATTCCTCCAACAATGAAGCAGAATATGAAGCACTCTTGTATGGATTACGCATGGCCATTTCACTCGGCGTCCGTCGCCTTATGGTCTATGGCGATTCAGATTTGGTGGTCAATCAAGTGATGAAGGAGTGGGACGTTAGAAGCCCAGCCATGACTGGATACTGCAATGCGGTGAGGAAGCTCGAAAAGAAGTTCGAAGGGTTAGAGCTCCACCACATACCCCGACTGAAAAATCAAGCAGCTGACGATCTGGCGAAGATAGGATCCAAGAGAGAAGCTATCCCCAGTGATGTGTTTTTGGAACACATCCACACTCCGTCAGTCGTAGAAGATCCTTTTACCGATGAAGCCCCGCAACCTAAGAGTGTCATGGACCCGACTGAGGTTGAAGTCCCAGCGGTGGTCGACCTGATCATGGAAGTTCTAGTGATCACTCCAGATTGGACAGTACCATATATCGCGTATATCTTGAGGAAAGAGCTCCCGGAGGACGAAGAAGAGGCTCGACAGATCGTCCGCCGATCTAAAGCCTTTACCGTGATAAAGGGACAGTTGTACAGAGAAAGCGCGACTGGAGTTGGTCAGAAATGCATAACGCCAGAGGAAGGTCGAATAATCCTTGATGACATTCACTCGGGAACCTGTGGCCATCATGCGTCCTCTCGGACCATCGTGGCCAAAGCATACCGAGCCGGATTTTATTGGCCAAGAGCGAATGAAATGGCGAAGGAGATAGTCGACAAGTGCGAGGGATGCCAATTTTACTCCAATATGTCACACAAGCCCGCGTCAGCTTTGAAGACTATACCACTCGTCTGGCCCTTTGCAGTGTGGGGTTTGGATATGGTCGGTCCTTTGAGAACAGGCAGAAGCGGTTTTACCCATGTGCTGGTAGCAGTCGACAAGTTCACTAAGTGGATCGAAGCTAAACCCATCAAGAACCTCGATGCCGGTACTGCTGTCAGCTTCATCAGAGAATTGATATTCAGATACGGGGTCCCGCACAGCATCATCACTGACAACGGGTCAAACTTCGACTCCGAAGAGTTCAGAGCTTTCTGCACATCTCAAGGCACGCGAGTCGACTACGCTTCAGTCGCTCACCCACAGTCGAATGGACAAGCAGAACGAGCCAACGGTTTGATCCTCAAAGGGTTGAAACCCCGTTTGATGCGTGATCTTAAGCATGCGGCTGGTGCATGGGTCGAAGAACTTCCCTCAGTACTTTGGGGGTTAAGGACCACGCCCAACCGGTCGACTGGGAGAACTCCATTCTTCTTGGTCTACGGGGCTGAAGCAGTCTTGCCGAGTGACCTTCTCCATAATGCTCCCCGAGTCGAGCTCTACACTGAAGCAGAAGCAGAACAAGCGCGGCAGGATGCAGTCGACCTTTTAGAGGAAGAGAGGGAGATGGCTCTGATCAGATCGACCATTTACCAACAGGACTTGCGTCGCTTCCACGCCAAAAACGTGAAGAGTCGAGCCTTCCAGGAAGGAGATTTAGTTCTCCGAGTGGATCAGCAGAAACCACACAAGCTTGCTCCTTCTTGGGAAGGTCCCTTCATAGTCACCAAGGTTCTCCACAATGGAGCATACCGTCTTTACAATGTCGAGCATCAGATCAACGAGCCCCGAGCTTGGAACGCGGAACTTCTCCGCCCCTTTTACACCTAAGTATTCACTCGGACGAGTTGTAATAAAAGTACTTCTGTAGTTTGTTTATTAAAGACGAAAGCTTTATAATCTTCCCTGTAATCGTTATTTCTTTTGTCCTCTCAAAACAATCCCCCAGTGGGTGGCTTGGCTGCGAATCCGATTCGCCCAAGTCTGTAAAAAAAATCCTAACCGAGTGGTGAGCCAGTCTCCCACACGAAGGCTTAGCTGCGAAATACGTTTCGCCTAAGATAAATAAAATCCTACCGAGTGGTAAGCCTGTCTTCCACTCGGAGGCTTAGCTGCAGTCCAAGTACTCGCCTAAGATAAATAAAATCCTATCGAGTGGTAAGCCAGCCTTCCACTCGGAGGCTTAGCTGCAGTTCAAGTACTCGCCTAAGATAAATAAAATCCTACCGAGTGGTAAGCCAGCCTTCCACTCGGAGGCTTAGCTGCAGTCCAAGAACTCGCCTAAGTACAAGTACAACATGTGTTCTGCAAGGAGGACGATGTGCAGGTCGACTACTACCCTCTCCTTCCGAGCTGCGCCACCAATTCAAAAATCCTACCGAGTGGAGAGCAGACCTCCCACTCGGGGGCTTAGCTGCAGCCCAGTGCTCGCCTAAGTGTCTGAAATCCTACCGAGTGGAGAGCAGACCTCCCACTCGGGGGCTTAGCTGCAGCCCAGTGCTCGCCTAAGTGTCTGAAATCCTACCGAGTGGAGAGCAGACCTCCCACTCGGGGGCTTAGCTGCAGCCCAGTGCTCGCCTAAGTGTCTGAAATCCTACCGAGTGGAGAGCAGACCTCCCACTCGGGGGCTTAGCTGCAGCCCAGTGCTCGCCTAAGTATCTGAAATCCTACCGAGTGGAGAGCAGACCTCCCACTCGGGGGCTTAGCTGCAGCCCAGTGCTCGCCTAAGTGTCTGAAATCCTACCGAGTGGAGAGCAGACCTCCCACTCGGGGGCTTAGCTGCAGCCCAGTGCTCGCCTAAGTATCTGAAATCCTACCGAGTGGAGAGCAGACCTCCCACTCGGGGGCTTAGCTGCAGCCCAGTGCTCGCCTAAGTATCTGAAATCCTACCGAGTGGAGAGCAGACCTCCCACTCGGGGGCTTAGCTGCAGCCCAGTGCTCGCCTAAGTATCTAAAAATCCTACCGAGTGGAGGGCAAACCTCTCACTCAGGGACTTAGCTGTAGCCCAGTGCTCGCCTAAGTGAATTAGGGGGCAAGTCGATGGCAATAAGCGCTTTGCTTTAACCTGCAAAAGACGCCTCAAACCAAATGCAAACATATTCAGCGACGAACCCAAGTTCGGATAACACCTAACGAAACCGAAAGTGCTCAGGCGCTAGGCCTGTTAAGGTTTGTCGGTTACAAAACTCACTCGGCATATCGAGGCAAATTTAAAGTATCAAGCTCAGAAGTTTTTTACCCCTCCTGTGGAGGGCTGGAAGGTGCCACAAACTTGTCCAGATCAATTCCATCTGCAATCCGAGTGGCAGCGGCAATGAAGGTCTCCATGAAAGATTTGAAATCGTGCTTCTTGGTGTTGGCCACCCTAAGAGCCACCAACTTGTCCTCTCGTGCATCCTTGCAGTGAACGCGGACCAGAGACAGAGCAACATCCGCGCCGCACCTGGCCGAAGACTTCTTCCACTCCTGCACTCGACTTGGGACCTCGTTCAGTCGAGTCATCAGAGACTCGAGGTCGTTCTGGAGTGTCTCTCTTGGCCAGAGTGTTGTGTCGATGCGGGAAGTTGCGACCTTCAGCCTTGCAAGATAATCGATGACGGCAGCAACACGAGATTCAAGTCGGAGCACGTTCATGGCGACTTCATCTTTCACAGGAGAGTTGATGGGGTCCAGGTTTACTTCCAGTCGACCAGTCTCCTCTTCAAAGTTCTGACAAAATTCTGCAAGCACAACCACCGAGTCAAGACAAACAGTCGGAGGTCACAATTAAAATATTTGTTTGATACAAAGGATTACCTTCAAGCATGAGGAACAACTTCTTGGCGAGTCCACCCAGATAAGCCTCTAGATCATTCTTCTTTCTCTTCAACTCACTGGCCTTGTCATTCAGGGTGGTCTTGTCGCTTTTCAGTCGACTGACCTCCTGGTTGGCAGCATCAAGAGCAGCTTTCAGATTGGTGTTTTCTTCTTCAAGCTTAGTCACTGAAGCCAGCTTCTCATCCGCTAGCCTGGTCTTCTCTAAAGCAGTTTTTTGCATCTCAGCCAAGTCAAGCTCTTGTTTCTTCAGGGCATCCCTCACTTTGCCTGCAAAGTTACAGTGAGATTAGATTCGGAAACAAGTGAGAGGCAAAGGCAGTCGTCAAAGGCCTCACCAAGCATACCTTTAGCTTCCTCCTTCGCCTTCGTCAAGTTCTCTTGGGCCAGTTTCAGATCGAGCTCGAGCTGAATGTGTTTGTTCTCCAACTCAGTATAACGAGCCGCAAGGTCACAGGATTTCTACGAAGAACCAATCGACAGATGTCAAAGACAATTCACTTCCGAGTGAGTAAGGAAAAATCATAGCGTTTCTAAGACTACGGCCGAATGCAAACATTCGACCATAGTCTCGGGGACTACACCCAGTGGGTGCACTCAGCGTGCCCCCACTAGTTTCATCAGTTAGAGTCGACCAGTCGACCGACAACACAAAAAAAACCCGGAGGTGTTCTTCAGACTATAATCGACTGCAAGCAGTCGACCACAGTCTCGGGGACTACACCCAGTGGGTGCACTCAGCGTGCCCCCACCGGTCTATGAATCTATTCGACCTAGTCAAGTAAGGAAAAAACTTAAGACATAAAGACTATAGTCGACTGCCAGCAGTCGACCATAGCCTTGGGGACTACACCCAGTGGGTGCACTCAGCGTGCCCCCACTAGTCCAGAATTTCAATCGACACACCCAGTGGGTGCAGGACAAACTCTAAGAATTGCAGAAAGAAGAGTTTACAGATATCATATCCTAACAGAACAGGCAGTGACCGACTGACCTGAACATTACTCTGAAGAGCCGAACTGGCGTCATAGGCTGCCTGGCAAGATTCTCGTATCGCCTTCACTTGCTCCATCATGACCGTCGCTTGGCGTATCGCTTCTCTAGCAGCACTGGCTTGGTCTTCTGGAACGGGGTAGGTGGAGAAAAGCGAGGGTTGAGCAGCACTCGACGACGAAGGGCGAGCACTCGTCAACGGCACCGCGAAGGTTACGGTGGGTCGAGTGACATTGTCTCCCTCCACGACCAACGTCTCGGGTGCCGGCACATCCTGAGTCGCCTTGCCAGCAGACGTTTTCTTGCTTCTCCTCGGCCGTGGTGGTTCTTCGTCGTCGTCAGGAAGGTCAATAACAATGTTAGATGAAACTGCAGAAAGAATCAAAATTAGAGACAATAAGTCAGTCGACTGAAAACGGCAGCACAAGAGTCATACCAGGTTTCGAGGTTGTAGCATCCTCCATCTCGTGGTCTTCGGCCCTCGCCGAAGTGTCGGAAGTAGCAGCGCTGCAGTTCCAAAAGTCAGTCGATTGGCCCATGAGTCGACCAAGAACAAGTTCATGAAACAGGGAAAGCTCAAAACTACCATTACCCTGAGATAGTGGGGATCACCATCTTCATCTTCGGCAAGACCTTTGCAGGCTTCGACGGCGCCACTCGAGATTGCTTCGGAGCCTTCTCAGTCGGTGCCGGAGAAGTAGTCCGAGGACGCTTGGTCGACTGGGAAGCGGTGGCGACCCCCTTACCCCGCTCAGTCGCGGGATCATGGGCAAGCTTCGAGCGTCTTTCCGAGTGGGGAGGTGCAACTTCCTCCTCCTCCTCCTCTTCTTCCTCCTCACCAGATTCATCACCCTCGTCGTCGTCGTCAGCATCCGAATCCCACTCCTCCGGGCTTTCGCCCCCACTTCCTTCCTCCTCCTCAGTCGACGTCTGCGCCCCATTGGGCATCGAGTACAATTCGGTGGTGGCCTGTCAGACAACAAAACAAAGATCAATCGACCAATTCGCGGCAAAGCAGAAGGGATAAAGCAAGATCACAATCAGGGATAAGTGGCCATACCGCGTCCGGCGTATAAGTACAGTCGAGTGGCGGGATCCTCCTAGCCCCTCAAGGGTTGTCCTTGTTCCCTGTGATGGCGGCCACCCACCTGTCCAGCGTGGCGTCGTCGACTGCTTCTGGATGGACCCGAGTGGTGTCTTCGGTACCGCAGTACAGCCACATCGGGTGACCTTGGTACTGGAGCGGTTGGATGCGCCGCCTAAGGAAGACTTCCAGAAGATCCATGCCTGTCACTCTGTCCCGAACGAGTTGGACCACGCGCTCCATCAACATTTTTACCTCGGCTTTCTCCTCAGGAAGCACCTTCAGAGAAGACGGTTTGTCCACTCGGTCCATGGAGAACGGAGGGAGACCAGTCGACTGCCCCGGCGTCGACTCGTCTTGGCAGTAGAACCAAGTCGACTGCCACCCTCTGACCGACTCAGGAAGGGTCATGGCCGGGAAAGTGCTCTTATTCCTCAACTGAATCCCAAGACCCCCGCACATCTGAATAACCTTGGTCCTCTCATCATCCGGACTCGCCTTTTTTACTGTCTGTGAGCGACAGGTGAATATGTGCTTGAAGAGACCCCAGTGCGGTCGACAACCCAGGAAGTTCTCGCACATGGACACAAAGGCAGCAAGATAGGCGATGGAATTGGGATTGAAATGGTGGAGTTGCGCCCCAAAGAAATTCAGAAACCCACGGAAGAACACACTCGGCGGCAGAGAAAAACCACGATCTACGTGAGTGGCTAAGAGAACGCACTCACCCTCCTGCGGCTGCGGTTGACACTCGAACCCCGGGAGCCTCGCTGACCCGTGGGGGATCAGTCCCTCATTGGCCAGGTCGTTGAGATCTTTCTCTGTGATGGTCGAGCGGATCCAATCCCCTTGGACCCAACCCTTCGGCAGGCGGGACCTCGACGAAGATCCGCCCCGACTGGACGGTCTCCCCTTCGCTTGCCCCGTCACCGTTGCCTTCTTCGCGCGCTCTAGGGCCGCCGTCTTCTCCTTCACCATTGTCGCCGACGAAGTGCGCAAGAGGTGGATAGGAGGAGCTGGGAGCAGGCACAGTGGGCGGAGGCAGAGAGGGAAGAGAGAAGAATGGGAAGGCACTGTTCAAACAACCCTCCCCCGACGCTTTATATAAGGGCGTTTCCGAGTGGCTGACGAGTGGGTCTGAGCGATCCTGTCACATCCCGAAACAGTCGCGCACGCATGATATGTGGCGAAAAAGGCGGCGCAGAAATCGAGGCGTCCACGCCTTATCCCGTCCGATTGCCACGGACCGCCCCGCTTCGCGCGCTTCCCAAATTTCGGATCCCGCAAAATCCGCTAGCAGCAGATCAATCTGTCAGACAATATCTTTCCCGCGATCCGTCGCTCGGGAGTTCTCCAAAGTTCAAAAGTTCACTCGACAGAAGATAAGAATGGATCAAGGCGACTGAAGTAAAAGTTGACGCCAACACCGAAAGAAAAACCGCCAATCCAAGATACGACACAATCAAAGCGCACGAAATGAGTCAGAGAAAATCATCAACTCCTTCCTCACTCAAACCTCGATCCATTCGGGGGCTAATGATGAGGATATGTACCTAGGGTAGGGTCATAGACCTATCTAGGATACCATGCCCAAGGACATCCTTAGATGAAGCTACCTTCCAGTCGACCAAGAGAGACTCCACTCGACCGGCTAGAAGACACTCGACAAACCTGAAGACACTCGACCATCAAGACCCACTCGACCATCAAGAGTTCAGGATCTACTCTGCATCCAAACGGTCTGTAATTAAGTAGTCTTAATGGTCATGATGACACTTTAAGTAGGGCGTTACCAGTAACTCCCGGCCTTAATGTACTTTAATCCTCTGCTACGTGGGATGGCTGGGGTCCTGGCGTCCTCTATATAATCCACCCCCCTCCACTGGTAGAGGGGTTCGCACCCCTGTAACTGATGTACACAGAAATCAGTCGACCGCCTCCGGGCTCCGAGACGTAGGGCTATTACTTCCTCCGAGAAGGGCCTGAACTCGCTAAACACTCGTGTGTACAACTACTCCATATCTAGGATCTTGCCTCTCCATACCTACCCCCATTCTACTGTCAGACTTAGAACCACGACACCCCTAACCGACTTCTTTCGCCTATATATTCCCATATACCCTAAAAACATCGAACAACAAAACAGATCGGGAGTTCTGCCGCCGCAAGCCTCTGTAGCCACCAAAAAACTTTCAGGAGCCTATTCTGGCACCCTGCCGGTGGGGGGATCCCTCACCGGTTGCCATCTTCATCATCCCGATGCTCTCCATGACGAGGAGGGAGTAGTTCACCCTCGGGGCTGAGGGTATGTACCAGTACTATGTGTTTGATCTCTCTCTCTCTCTCTCTCTCTCTCTCTCTCTCTTGTGTTCTCTCTATGGCACGATCTTGATGTATCGCGAGCTTTGCTACTATAGTTGGATCTTATGATGTTTCTCCCCCTCTACTCTCTTGTGATGAATTGAGTTTTCCCTTTTAAGTTATCTTGCCGGATTGAGTCTTTAAGGATTTGAGAACACTTGATGTATGTCTTGCCGTGCTTAGCTGTGGTGACAATGGGATATCACGTGATCCACTTGATATATGTTTTGGTGATGAACTTGCAGGTAACGCCCATGAACCTATGCATAGGGGTTGGCACACGTTTTCGTCTTAACTCTCCGGTAGAAACTTTGGGGCACTCTTTGAAGTACTTTGTGTTGGTTGAATAGATGAATTTGAGATTGTGTGATGCATATTGTATAATCATGCCCACGGATACTTGAGGTGACAATGGAGTATCTAGGTGACATTAGGGTTTTTGTTGATTTGTGTCTTAAGGTGTTATTCTAGTATGAACTCTATGATAGATTGAACGAAAAGAATAGCTTCATGTTATTTTACTACGGACTCTTGAATAGATAGAACAGAAAGGATAACTTTGAGGTGGTTTCGTACCCTACCATAATCTCTTTGTTTGTTCTCCGCTATTAGTGGCTTTGGAGTGACTCTTTGTTGCATGTTGAGGGATAGTTATATGATCCAATTATGTTATTATTGTTGAGAGAACTTGCACTAGTGAAAGTATGAACCTTAGGCCTTGTTTCCTACCATTGCAATGCCGTTTACGCTCACTTTTATCACTACTTACCTTGCTGTTTTTATATTTTCAGATTGCAAAAACCTATATCTACCATACATATTGCACTTGTATCACCATCTCTTCGCCGAACTAGTGCACCTATACAATTTACCGTTGTATTGGGTGTGTTGGGGACACAAGAGACTCTTTGTTATTTGGTTGCAGGGTTGTTTGAGAGAGACCATCTTCATCCTACGCCTCCCACGGATTGATAAACCTTAGGTCATCCACTTGAGGGAAATTTTCTACTATCCTACAAACTCCTACACTTGGAGGCCCAACAACGTCTAGAAAAAGAAGGTTGTGTAGTAGACATCAAGCTCTTTTCTTGCGCCGTTGCCAGGGAGGCTAGGTAAGCGGCACTCACACCCCGTCAACTAAGCTCTTTTCCGGCATTGTTGCCGGGGAGGTGAGTGCTTGAAGGTATATCTTTAGATCTTGCAATCGAATCTTTTTGTTTCTTGTTTTATCACTAGTTTAGTTTATAAAAGAAAACTACAAAAAATGGAGTTGAGTTTGTTTCATACGCTTCATCTTTTTAATATCTTTCTTACGTATGATGAAAAGGAAAATTGTGCTCAAGTGCTAGAAGAAGAAGTCTATAAAATGTTTGGTACTAAATCTTTGTATGATGAGCATGATTGCAATGTTGTTAGTATGAATTACTTGAATATCCATGATGCTAATGATATGCAAAGCCACAAGCTTGGGGATGCTATGTTTGATGAAGATGATATTTTTTGTCCCCCAAGTTTTGATGAGCAAATTTATTATGATGAAAGCATGCCTCCTATTTATGACGATTATATTGATGAAAGTGGGTTCGGAAGAGTGTCAACTTTAGGATGTAGTGATCCCACTATTTTGGAGGATGTTGAATCTTATTGTGATGAACATGAAAGTGGAATTGGAAGAGTGTCAACTTTATTTAGTGATGATTCCACTATTTCGGAAGAGGTTCCAATTGATTATGAGAACAAAGTTGCTATATATGATGATTATTGTGATGACTTGTATGCTATTAGGAATAATGAGAACCATGAAACTTGTCATTATGATTTTAGTTCTCAATTGGATTATGCTTCACATGGTAATTATTTTGTTGAGTTTGCTCCCACTACTATTCATGAGAAGAAATTTACTTATGTGGAGAGTAGTAAATTTTCTATGCTTGTAGATCATCAAAAGAATGCTTTATGTGCTGGTTATATTGTTGAATTCATTCATGATGCTACTGAAAATTATTATGAGGGAGGAACATATGCTTGTAGGAATTGCAATAATATAAAGTTTCCTCTCTATGTGCTTAAAATCTTGAAGTTATGCTTGTTTTACCTTCCTATGCTAGTTGATTATTGTTCCCATAAGTTGTTTTCTCACAAAATACCTATGCATAGGAAGAGGGTTAGACTTAAATGTGCTAGTCATATGCTTCATGATGCTCCCGTTATGTTTCAATTCTTATCTTCATTGTCATCATCATGCCTAGCTAAAAAGGCATTAAAGAAAAGCGCTTGTTGGGAGACAATCCAATATTTACCCTTCCTGTTTTTGTGTGTTCACATTATTATGCTACTGTAGTAATCATGTTTTATAGCATTTGTTTCAATAAAGTGCTAAGTAAGACCTTTAGGATAGCTTACGGTGATAGTTGTGTTGATCCTGCTGAAAATCAGAAACTTTTGCACCCAGTAAATTAGTTTTGTTAATTCACAGAAACGTGCTTCTGATCTGACACTTTTTGATATGGATTGTTTCACAAATTTCTTAGGACTTGCTAATTTGGTAGGATTTTTGCGGTTCCATAAGTATACGTTTGATACAGATTACTACAGACTGTTCTGTTTTTGTCAGATTCTGTTTTCTATGTGTTGTTTGCTTACTTTGATGAATCTATGAGTAGTATTGGAGGGTATGAACCATAGACAAGTTGGAATACAGTATATATTACACCAATATGAATTTAGAATGAGTTCATTACAGTACCTAAGTGGTGATTTATTTTCTTATACTAACGGAGCTTACGAGTTTTCTTTTGAGTTTTGTGTTGTGAAGCTTTCAAGTTTTGGGTAAAGATTCGATGGACTATGTAATAAGGAGTGGCAAGAGCCAAAGATGGGGATGCCCAAGGAACTCCAAGGTAATATTCAAGGACAACCAAGAGCCTAAGCTTGGGGATGCCCCGGATGGCATCCCCTCTTTCGTCTTCGTTCATCGGTAACTTTACTTGGAGCTATATTTTTATTCACCACATGATATGTGTTTTGCTTGGATCGTCATTTTCTTTTGTTAGTATTTTCTTTCTGTTATTTATAATAATGTTTTGCATCTTTATGTTCAATAAAAATGTCAAGGATAGCCTTTACCATGCTTATTTTGCTAGTATACATGTTGCTGTTTGAAAATAGAAAGTTTACCGCTGTTGCAAAAATTCCCTAGAAAAGTCAGGGAATGATATAATGTTGAAACTTTTTGCATATTGAGCTCTGATAAATCTTCTATAGCGTAGTATTTTTCTCATAATGTTTGGAGTTAGGGAAGTATGATGAATCTTGCATTCTTTACAGACTATACTGTTTTGGCAGATTGCTGTTATGTTTGCATTGTTTGCATATGGTTGCTTGTTTAATGATTCTATTTGAGGATAGCAGTATTAAATATGCAGAGGCATTTAGCATGAAATGTTGAATAATAATTTTAGTGATTTGTTATAGTAGAAAATGATAAGGTTTTGCATTGGTTTATACTAACCTATCTCACGAGTTCTTGTTGAGTTTGGTGTGGATGAAGCTTTTGATAAAAAGATAAATCATGATATGAGAGGAATTAAGGAGACACAAAAGTTCAAGCTTGGGGATACCCAAGGCACTCCATGATAATATTTCAAGAAGTCTCAAGCATCTAAGCTTGGGGATGCCCCGTTAGGCATCCCACCTTTCTTCCTCAACAACTATCGGTTAGTATCGGTTGAACCTAAGTTTTTGCTTCTTCACATGAGTTGTGCTATCCTTGCAATGTCATTCTATTTTGTTTTGCTTGCTGTTTGAATACAATACCAAGATCTGAAATTCTTTATTGAGAGAGAGAGTCTTCACATAAGTTACATAATTATTTAGGTACTCATCGATCTTCACTTATATCTTGTTGGAGTAGTTTGTCATTTACTCGTGTGCTTCACTTATATCCTATGAGTAAATGGTTGAATGTCATAAATCTGAAATTATATATATCTCATTTTCTTATCTCATGGGGAGTAATGACTTCACATCTAAGAAGTAGAAGTGGTAAATTTATTGAAGGTTAGCAAGCATTGTATTGGTCATTTGAACAATTCATGAAAGAATATTGAAGGAAGAGAGATTTCACATATAAATATACTATCTTGGACATCTTTTATAATTGTGAGCACTCATTAAGTATGACATGCTAAGGAGTTGATGTTGGACAAGGAAGACAACATAATGGGTTATGTTTTCTCACATCTCAGATAAAGTATATTGTCATGGATCATTCAAACATGTTGAGCTTGCCTTTCCCCCTCTTGCTAGCCAAATTCCTTGCATCAAGTAGAGATACTACTTGTGCTTCCAAATATCCTTAAACCCAGTTTTGCCATGAGAGTCCACCATACCTACCTATAGATTGAGTAAGATCCTTCAACTAAGTTGTCATCGGTGCAAGTAATAAAAAATTGCTCTCTAAATATGTATGATCTATTAGTGTGAAGAAAATAAGCTTTATACGATCTTGTTATGGAAGCAATAAAAGCGACGGACTGCATAATAAAGGTCCATATACAAGTGGCAATATAAAGTGATGTTCTTTTGCATTAAGATTTTGTGCATCCAACCATAAAAGCGCATGACAACCTCTGCTTCCCTATGCGAAGGGCCTATCTTTTACTTTATGCAAGAGTCAAGGTGATCTTCACCTTTCCCTTTTTCATTTTATCCTTTGGCAAGCACCTCGTGTTGGAAAGATCCTGATATATATATATATATATATATATATATATATATATATATATATATATATCCAATTGGATGTAAGTTAGCATGAACTATTATTGTTGACATCACCCAAAGGTGAATACATTGGGAGGCAACACTATAAGCCCCTATCTTTCTCAGTGTCCGATTGAAACTCCATAACCATTAGTATTGTGTGAGTGTTAGCAATTGTAGAAGACTATATGATAGTTGAGTATGTGAAGTTTGCTAAATCAAATCTCTGACACAGACCCTTCCTGAAAATATGATGAATTGCAAGTGTTGATGACTGAGAATGAAGTTTGCTAGTTTTCAAGAAAGTTTATGGTCTATGCTTTAACATGTGAATTGCTTGTTACTGGTTCGTGAGAAGTTTTATGAGATGAACTACTGTTATGACAAATAATGATGCTAGAAAAGGTGATTGAAATTATCATTGATCAAACTTTTGCACCTGCTAACATTCACACTTCATAAATTCTTTCTTTTATCATTTACCTACTCGAGGACGAGCAGGGATTAAGCTTGGGGATGCTGATACGTCTCCAACGTAGCTATAATTTATGAAGCATTCATGCTATATTATTATCTGTTTTGGATTTTTACGGGCTTTATTATACACTTTTATATTACTTTTGGTACTAACCTATTAACCAGAGGCCCAGCCCATATTGCTGTTTTATTGCCTATTTCAGTATTTCCAAGAAAAGGAATATCAAACGGAGTCCAAACGGAATGAAACCTTCGGGGGCGTGATTTTTGGAACGAACGTGATCCAGGGAAGTTGGAGTGCAAGCCAGGGAAGCGTCGATGAGGCCATGAGCTAGGGGGGAGCGCCCACCCCCTGGGCACGCCCTCCACCCTCATGGGTCCCTCGAGGCTCCCCCGACCGACTTCTTTCGCCTATATATTCCCATATACCCTAAAAACATCGAACAACAAAACAGATCGGGAGTTCTGCCGCCGCAAGCCTCTGTAGCCACCAAAAACCTCTCGGGAGCCCGTTCCGGCACCCTGCCGGAGGGGGGGATCCCTCACTAGTGGCCATCTTCATCATCCCGGCGCTCTGCATGATGAGTAGGGCGTAGTTCACCCTCGGGGCTGAGGGTATGTACCATTAGCTATGTGTTTGATCTCTCTCTCGCTCTCTCTCGTGTTCTCTCTATGGCACGATCTTGATGTATCGCGAGCTTTGCTACTATAGTTGGATCTTATGATGTTTCTCCCCCTCTACTCTCTTGTGATGAATTGAGTTTTCCCCTTTGAAGTTATCTTGTCGGATTGAGTCTTTAAGGATTTGAGAACACTTGATGTATGTCTTTCCATGCTTATTCGTGGTGACAATGGGATATCACGTGATCCACTTGATGTATGTTTTGGTGATCAACTTGCGGGTTCCGCCCATGAACCTATGCATAGGGGTTGGCACACGTTTTCGTCTTGACTCTCTAGTAGAAACTTTGGGGCACTCTTTGAAGTACTTTGTGTTGGTTGAATAGATGAATTTGAGATTGTGTGATGCATATCGTATAATCATGACCATGGATACTTGAGGTGACAATGGAGTATCTAGGTGACATTAGGGTTTTGGTTGATTTGTGTCTGAAGGTGTTATTCTAGTATGAACTCTATGATAGATTGAACGGAAAGAATAGCTTCATGTTATTTTACTATGGACTCTTGAATAGATAGAATAGAAAGGATAACTTTGAGGTGGTTTCGTACCCTACCATAATCTCTTCGTTTGTTCTCCGCTATTAGTGGCTTTGGAGTGACTCTTTGTTGCATGTTGAGGGATAGTTATATGATTCAATTATGTTATTATTGTTGAGAGAACTTGCACTAGTGAAAGTATGAACCTTAGGCCTTGTTTCCTACCATTGAAATACCGCTTACGCTCACTTTTATCACTACTTACCTTGCTGTTTTTATATTTTTAGATTACAAAAACCTATATCTACCATCCATATTGCACTTGTATCACCATCTCTTTGCCGAACTAGTGCACCTATACAATTTACCATTGTATTGGGTGTGTTGGGGACATAAGAGACTCTTTGTTATTTGGTTGTAGGGTTGTTTGAGAGAGACCATCTTCATCCTACGCCTCCCACGGATTGATAAACCTTAGGTCATCCACTTGAGGGAAATTTGCTACTGTCCTACAAACCTCTGCACTTGGAGGCCCAACAACGTCTACAAGAAGAAGGTTGTGTAGTAGACATCATCCACTTGAGGGAAATTTGCTACTGTCCTACAAACCTCTGCACTTGGAGGCCCAACAACGTCTATAAGAAGAAGGTTGTGTAGTAGACATCATCCACATGCCGCCTTGTCAGCTCGTGTTCTCTATCTTCGTGTGCTGGCCCATGTGGCAGTGGGTGAAAATAAGTAAACTAGAGGCCCATCTGACACGCGGTGAAGTAAACAAAGTTGAAACCACTCGGCGTAGCACCCCACACGCTAGTAAATTTAGGGCTCATTGAGGACACACTTCTTCTGCGTGAAGGACGCACTCGCGCACAATTCACCACTGCGCGGCGGCACGCATAGAAGGACGCACTCGCGCACACCCAGCAGGCCAGCACACAACATAGACCAGCACACTTGTACACTAGCGTCGCCACCAGTTGAGATGGACGTCGAGGCAGCCAACAAGCGGAGGCGGCTTGAGCCAAAACCGCATCCGACGAGCCTGGATTTCATCAGCAGCCTCCCCGATGACATGCTGCTCGTCATCATCGGCCTCCTCCCCACCAAATCTACCGTGTGAACCACCCTCCTCTCTCGGCGGTGGAGCCCCCTCTGGCGCCGCGTCCCCCTCAACCTCACCATCGACAGCTCCCTCTGCGACCGGGATTGCAAACGCATGGCCGCAGTCTCCAAGATCCTTTCATCGCGCCCTGGGCCAACCAGACGCCTTGACATCCGCATGTTCAGTACCAACTACAAGGTCCAAGCCAAGTTCGACGAGTGGTTCTTATCCCCCGCCCTAGATCAGCCCGAGGAGCTCAGCTTTGAAGTTGGACGATGTCGCTCTCTGTCGCCGTCCGCGCTCCGCCTCACGCCAACGCTGCGCCGCGCTAGCTTCAGCTCCTGCTATCTTCCCCAGATTAAGGCCGCGCCCGCCCTTCTTCTCCCTCAACTCAAGCAGCTCGACCTCTTCGATGTTGGGATCTCGAAGTAGGCTATGGAGCACCTGCTCCGCAGCTATACCGCGCTCGAGTACCTTCATCTTGAGCAGATCCACAGGTTCATTAGCCTCCACATTGCCTCGACGAATCTCCGATGGATTTTTGTGTCTTCCTGGCCCTGCAATAAGACATCAATTGGGAAGAGATCACTCCAGCTGTTCCACATTATGGTCATTGAGAATGCGCCTTTCCTTGAGAAATTGCTTGTATTTGATCTGGAAGGTCCAACAAAATGAGGGTCATTGACGCGCCGAAATTGACAGCATTGGTGTACTCGTCTGCCAGATTCTCCAAACTCTTTATTGGATCCAGAATTGTTCAGGTACATCACTCATCTTCTTCTCCGTCTTCTTGAAATTCACATTTTTTAATTTCTTCTTGATGTATTTACGACCATCTTCCAGAAAATGATTCCCACAAGCTTGACCCAGTCTATGCGCAGAGTGAAGATCTTGGCAATAAAATCTATCGGCCCCAATCTGGATCAAGTTGTTGGATTCCTTACATGCTTTCCGTGCACGGAGAAGCTACTCATCGAGGTGAAACTTCTTTCCTATTAGTAAATGGTAATCACAACGTAGCTCAATTTTTTCGTAACTTTCCCAAATTATGATGACAAGTGTAGTGTTCAAAATTACATCTATGCACTGCACCGAAAGAAATGTTTTTAGTATTTTTTCTCACGTGATCACCTGCATCTTTTTTTTGTTGTACTACTATAGTAGCCTAGGCTAGTCATAGTGGAAAGTAACTTAGACTAGTAACTTAGTCAAAAAAACTCTATGGTTACCCTAAGAGCAAGTACTACCTCCGTCCTGGTTTACTCTTCCTATTTTGTAGTGTCAAAATTTGACCATAGATTTAACTGACAAATTTTAATGCATGTCCCTAAAAATTAGATCGTTGGATTCATATTTGAACATAATTTCAAATGGTATAATTTTTGGTGACATGCATTGGCATTTTCTTAGGTAAATCTATGGTCAAAATTTTACACTAAATATGAGGTAATACAAAAGTGGGCTATAACGGCCCTCCATTGTGTAGGCCAGAACACGTGCCAAATTCACTTGTGATGCATTTGGCATCGATGCCCCTCCATTGCTCACCTGGTGCCCCAATCTAGATCACCTACTTTGCTTCGGTGCCAAATTAACTCACGCAATGAAAAAACACTTGCGTGGGAGAGAGAGAGAGAGAGAGGACTGAGGCAATAAAAAACACTTGTTTGGGAGAGTGAGAGGCTGGTGTAGTTGGTTTGATTGATTTGTTTATACATGTGGGTTTGTGTGCACAGTGGTCCCAACTCTCTTACATCGCGAGAGCGGTGCCAAAATCTTTTGATTTGACATCGATGCGTATTATGTGGCATACTTTTGAGAAATATGGCATCGACCACATAGTGGAAGGGAACAAATGCCCAAGCTCTTCACATGCTCCTAGGTAAATGAGAGGAAAGAGAAGGAGAGAGAGAGAGTGAAAAAATATCACTAGCCAGCCAACCCTATCGTATGAGCGAATGATATTGGTACCTCTTGATGACAGACAATCTTATACAGCCAGATGCTCTAATATGTTCTCTTCTTTTGCAGATAAAAAAATACCCGAAAGTGAAAAATGTGCTGCACTATAACAATCTCATCGAATGCCTTGATCTCCATCTTACATAAATTGATTTCATCGACTATCGAGGCAGCACATCTGAGATTAAATTGGCCAGGTTCTTTGTTCTGGAGGCAAGTGTGCTCAAGGTCATGAGGTTTGGCGTTCTCTGGTGCAAAAATGAATGGCGTTCTGATCACCGCAAGCGTCTAAGCCTAAATGATAAAGTCTCCGCAGAAGCTGAATTTGTTTTTGAAACATCAAGTGGCCAGAGACTCAAAAATTTATTTTCCCATTAGTGACTTGTCAAGGCGGTGGATTTTAGTTTTTACGATAATCCTGCATCCACCTAAAGTAATGAAAGTTCTTATGTAAACTTCCTAGTAATTCCCTCTTCGTAGGTGCAGCATTACTCCTAACATTTGTAATATCAGTTTGAAATTATAATATTGCCGTGTCCTATTCCTGCATTTTCAAAATCCTGCGAATCAAAGAGGTCCTGAGTTGGTGATGATGTTGTGCCTGCCATCTTTCACCAATAGCCGTCGGATCTAGATCTGACGCATACAAACCAAACTTCTACAGTTTTGCAAAAAGATGCCCACACTTGTTCCCTATTTACAAACAACTCCTTGTCTCTCACAATCAGCCTTATCTCCTCCCCACCACATCTAGAAGGCCATGGAAAAATCTGGCGCGATGGCCACTGCCGGCGCCGTCCACCCCCAATCTTGGTGTTCTGTGCAATGCACGGGCATCTATGCACGGGAAATTATGTCGAACATGTCTAGTTGTAAGCAGGCTAGCTCTACAGCCATGATGATAGTGACTGCAGATGGTGAGGCTGACTATGGTATGTCGAACACGGCGCCTATACTCAGGTGTCATCTCCGGCGCAGGGTCTTGTCACTTCACTGTGAGGAGCAGCACATAATAATTTGAACAATGGGTAGTACAGTGCTACTAGTACATTGGTAGTACTACTACTAGTACTAGCAGCACCATCTGGATTTAGTAGTACTACCACGTCCATCTGTATTTAGTATTTGACTAGCAATATCTAGTAATGCATGTCACAAAAAATGTACTACTCCCTCTGTAAATAAATACATGGTGTATTGTTTTATGCCTATCGGCAAGGGAACTTTATGTCTTTTTGCTAATAAATAGGATTACATGCAATGAACTAACCACTTCATGTCATGTTTGGCAGTCTCAAGTCACTGAAAGCATGCACGACCCACATCTCTCATTGGTTGATATGTCACGAAATAAGAAATGAGGAGGGTGTTAATGTACTGTGCCTAAGTGTTTTAGGATTACACAACATTTTTGGTTACATGCATTAACATTTTATTAGTTAAATCGAAGGTCAAAACTTGGCGCAAAATGCAAAGGGGACCAATAAACCAGTAAACATCAAAGTTCTCTGGTTTGGCCCCAACTAGAGGTCCGGTGAGATGACTATACTGCAATGGCACGGAGGGGGACGTAGCTTCATTGACTTACTGCACCTGCCTTTGGTTGTATGACACGTGGACCCAATAGGTGCCTGTCCCACCTGTCATACAACCAAAGGCAGGTGCAGTAGAGGGCCGAGGAGTAGATGGCCAACACGCACGTGAATTCAACGTAGTCTGCACTTCTCATATAAAGGCTCCCTGCCAGTCCAATCTACGAAATCCTACACACCAACGCACCCTAACCAAGGGCAAGAGTGATCACTCCAATCGCAAGATCAGTTGACTAGAAGCTAGACCCATGGAGGCGATGAGCGCGAGCATCAGGCGGCTGTGCCAGATGGTCCACGACGCCGGCCTACGGCCGGCATCGAGGAACGTCTCTAGGTGGTGCTTGAGGCCGCTAGGGTGAGAGGCCGCTTGGATGACAGCTTCGTCTCCTTGTTCGACAAGGTCCTCGTTGGCTTCCTCGACAAGTTCACCGTCGTCAAGAAGCTCGTAGACGACCTTGACGTATGCCTCCAGCCCACGCGCCCAGGCTCTGCGATGCCCGCCACCCTCAATGGCCTCTATGGTGACAACCTCTCGACGCACTGGTGGCCCTGCGACTGTCCGTCATCGCGCCGGAGAATGTCCACCTCAAGGTCGCGCTCGCCGCGCAGCGCCTGGCACAGCAAGACACCGTCGACATAATCACCCACGTCCATGCACAAATCGTCCACAAGGACTACTACGTGCCAGAGAAGGACGATAGGTTGCTGGCCTTCTTGACCCGCAGGGCAACCTTAGACGGCATTGTTCAAAAGCACGTTGAGCTCGCTGCCAATGCCACTGCTCCTCACACGTCGGTTGGTGACCCGACGCACTAGGGCGTGAGGATGTTGTTGATGGATCCATATGTACCTTTATCTTTCTGTCAAATCCATGTAGTAGTATATGGTACTACTAGTAATTATCTTACCTTTCGCATCAACTTCATAATTTTTGTACGTACTCCATGCATGAACCGCGCCCGAACCAAACTTCTCATTCCTCTAGGGAAAATCATTATTTCTATCTATCGGTCGCGCCATCGAGCAGAACCAAATTTTACAAGTTACAAGTTCAAAAGGAAAAACCTGCCGTGTTCGCATCACACCCCCACATGGTTGGTCCGGCAATCCGCTCAAGGGAGAATGCGTGCTGTGTTGGATTTTTACTTACAAGTGGGATTGCAGTTGAGCAAACCGACTATCGACAAACCCCCACCCCGCCCAGCGCGCGATGGCTGAGAAAATAGGAGGGAGAAGAGATGGTTGTAGCATGGACTCCAAGAAAATTGGTGTCTGATGGGACTCGTGTGGGTGGTGTGTGCCGTACTGCTAGACGTGAATGCTAGTTATGGCCCATGCCACCCCACTATATCGAGCCTATATCGAGGTGCTGGTTACGTAGAACAAATTTCCTGGAGTCCGTGCTCAGCCCTCCTCTATCTCTCTTCTCAGCCAGCCAGCAGACGCACGGAGCCCATCATCTATTTGCTCACATGCGGTCCCACAGGTCAGTGAAAACGCAAGAGGACCCACTGAAACTGCACATCTTTCACCTCGACGTGCTGGTGATGAAAAACAAATCCAATAAAGATCTTCGGTGGCCGCTTTTGGAGTTACTCAAGAGTAGTAAGATTTTATTTACAATTTAACCCAAGATGCACATCACGTGGCTTCAACTAGCACTCCATTTTCTTTCATGACACGACCTGGATGCTGGATGTCCCACGTGTCGGCAAAAGGAGGCAGACCAGAGGAGTAGGAAACACGGCAAGCCCTGTGCGTACATCATACTATGTACAAGCCCACCTCACGCAGTCACGCTATCACCATATTTCTCGGCCTCCGTGCGACACCTAACTATTGGTTGGCTCTATGTGATGTGGCAACTTCATACTACTACGGATGCTGGCTATACTACTACGGCACTAACACTCCAAGAAGTGAGTTGAAAACCATTTATAAATTGAGTTTATGACATGCATATGCAAATGTACCGTTCATTACATACAACAAGTCATCAACACACAACGACAACGAGAATACATGTTGGATTATAGATTAGTTCCAACAAAATAATCTAGTAAATACTAAAGTTTTCATCACACAACAAATAACAAGCAATGAAATGAACTTCAGCTCAACCACTCCTCGGCGTTGGAAACGCTTGCTTTGAACTAGAAGAGTTTGTCTCGGAAGGGCCAGCTACTGTCAATCTCGAGACCGACGTAGGACTGATCATCCAGGCTGAAGCACCTATTTCATGACCAATATTGTGATAGCCACGGTAGGGAAGCATAGCAATGTCCAAGGTATAGATACAATTGTTTCTCATAAATGGTAGTAATGTTGTGTCAACAGCAGCTGGATCGCCTTTCACCATGATTGGATAGTTTTGTCCAAGGAAGAGCGAGTTTCCTCCAAGAGTATCAATACTAAACCAGGGAGAAGGTGTTGGCGCTAGCACAATAGTATCCATCCCGAATACCCTGCAACGGATGTTGGAATAGGTCCGGAGAGTGCGACCATGGGATACAACACCTGCTTCCTTAGCCAGATCAGCGATGCCCTGTATACAGACAAGAAGAGGTGGTCCATCAGAATAAGTTGCCAGGCGCCACTGAGTATATGGGTCCTCATGCTCGTGATCATCATCATCGTCATCTCCCCCTTGGTTATAAAATTTTTCAAGTATAGGTGGTGGACTGTTCACAGGACCTTGGAAACACAAGAAGGTTAATTAGTAAAGGGAAACTAGCTAACCCGCATGCATGTGGATGAAACAATTATAATTACGGTGGAAGACAAATGTACGGAAAGCATAAGGATTCCATGCAAAAACAATGCCATGAGTGGTGGCAGCAAACACAAGACCCTCGTATTGAATTGCATCACAGTACTCATCCTTGTATAGAAACTAATTTTTGAGCAATATCCATCCAGTCGAACTATGAAGGAAGGCAACAAGCTTGTCGAAGATAGCAACAACTACATATTCCATTAAATCCCAAGAGTGGTCGGGAACTTGACAAATTGCTATCTTCTGTAGACGACAGTCACCATGACCGTAGTTGAAAGTACGGTCATAACCAGTGTGCTCAGCCTCTGGGCAGTCTGAAATTTTTGGAAGTGGAACCCGGTGACGAGTGTACATAGTCACAAGTTCCCACTCGCAGTGGTACCCAATATAAACAACCCAATCTCCATTTGCTCCTGCCCAAGCCTGACCCTCAAGTGATGGCATCTTAACATCACACGTATCGTTATCAAGCGGCACCAACTTGCATAAGGCGAGGCCTCCATTGTCCGCGCGCCAGTGAGCAGGGTCACGGTGAAGAAGATAGGGGAGATCAAACCGCTCCTGGACCCTTGGGTTCGTTGTAATGATGTTATTAGTTGAGTTGAGAATGGTCTTGAATGAACCTGCCATGCTAGCCGAGGTGATGAGGTCGCACCGATCAATGAGTTCCTCCACCACGTCATCATTTAGATCGGGGCAAGAATAACGGGGTCATTTTCGGTGTGTTCCCTCCATGGAGAAGACGATCGAACAATGGCAGAAGGAAGGGTGAAGGAAAATGGAGGAGGGAGGAAGAGCGTGCGACAACAGTTCCAAATCGAGAGGAAAGGCGAAGAGTCGATGGACGGTTGCCACGATACATGAAGAGGCGCCCCGGCCTACATAGACATCAGTTCGGAAATTGTACAAAAGGACTAGCCGTCGTCTCACTGACATGTGGGAACGGGACCACATGTCAGCGAAGAGACTAGTGGGGAGCGGACGGTTGCCACAGATGTCACCCACTGACGGCAAGGCCGTCTTGTCAGACCTAGCGCCCGTGCGGGATGGCTTCCGTCCCCCACACGAGCGAAGCCACTTGGCACCCCCACACGATTGGTCCGCCACGCCTCTAGGCCAACTCCAGCGTGTGTAGCTTGGATGCGCGCTCGCTCAGCCCCCTTTCCCTCGACGCCCCGGAGCTACGCAACCACGGCTACGTGTTTTGCTCACTCGGCGGCCGGATTTGGAGCGGATCCGGTCGGGCTTGAGCTCGCCCAGTTGTGGGAGGCTGTGCCGCGCCATGGACTGGCCTGGCATCGGGCCGGAAGGCCCTGGCAAGGCTGCAAGGCAGCATGCAGGTACTGACTCCTCCTCTAGCCACTCGGATCTACACCGTCGGTGGTCCGCCGGCAGATACATGAATGGCGGTCAGCCGAGCTCGGTGCTGGTCCAAAAGCTCGTCGGCGCACCGTTGCCACTCATTACGTGCGACGACTGCCCAAAGAAGGTCTTGCGCTGCGTGTCTACAACGCCGGAACATCCCGGATGGGTGTTCATCAAGTGCTCAACCGATGGGGTATGTGCTAGTTTAGCTTCGGTTGTGCTCTCGGATTAGACTTGTTGTGCTAACTTAAAATTTTATTGTGTAGAATGGATGCAAGTTTTGGTATTGGGAAGAAGAGTACATCGATATATTGATAGAGCGCAATTTAGTAGATGTTGTAGCACTTTTAGCTAGCATAGAGGCTAGAGATGAGACTAGTGCACTTGTTGATAGAATAGAGGCTAGACATGAGACTAGATGCGAGGAAGCAACATCTACTTCTTTACACTCGAAGAAGAAAGAAGCACGCAAGATCGAGCCTTCGCAGATCAACAATGAATGCATTGAGAAGGCACTAAGCCAACTTACAGGAGCAGTTATGGAAGTTGGATATCTTCTAAAATGTATTCTTGTGGTTCTTGTTTTCTTTGGTCTTGCTTTTCTAGTCAATTTTTGGTGATGTATTTCCATGTACCAAAAATCAATGATGAAAAAAAGATATGTGTTTGCAAAGAAAAATGTACGCGGCCGGGATGCGTCCACGCGTTGGGCGCACAGACACCGCATCCGAGAAATGGCCCGGACACGACCCCATGGCCCTACCCAAACGGTCAGAATCCAGGCAAAATGGAGGTCCATTAGACTAGTCACAGTGGGGAGCAACTTAGAGTAGTATCATGCATATGTTACTAGTGTATGTTACTACCTTCACAGTGGGTAGTAATATATGTGTTGTGTCATGCATCACTTCATTTATTACATTGTAGACTCATCTTTTCTTGATATGTGTGATGTTACGGTAACTAGCTATGTTACCACATGCCTCTCTTTCTTCATTGATTACATGCCACATCATCTATTTTGCCTAGATGAGTGTGATGTTACCACCTATGTTACTCTCACTCTAGGTAATCTTAGGGGTCGTGCATTGGAGTTGGCCTTCCAAGTGGGACCACAATTGAGGAAACCGACTATTATCGGCAAGCCCCCACCTTGCCCGCCGCGCGATGGCTGAGTTAGAGAAACAACGAGGTTGAAGAGATAGCTGTAGCACAGACTCCAAGAAATACGGTTTCATATGGAAGTCGTGCTGGTGGCATGTGCCGTACTCCTGGACGTGAATGCTTGATCTGGCCCATGCCACCCTACTATACATCGAGGATTTGAGGTGCTGCTATGTACATCGAAAACATTAACATATGGACCACCTCACACTGTGGCAAAATTTCCTGGAGTCTGTGCTAGGTTAAAAAGTGTTCGTTGTGAGGGTGGGTGGCTGGTCTCCAGTTTAAAAACTTGTTGTATTACATATACGTAGACGTAGAGATAGTGCAGCAGTTTTGAAAGTTTGAACCCAAACATCAGAATGCAATTTCTATTGGACTCATCCGAGGACCTAGGATGATGGGATTCGCTGCTACAGTAAAAACACCCGCCCGACGTGCGAAGCATGTGAAGCTAGTACAAATAGTAGTAGTACTATTATTGATTGGACTCATCCGATAACCTGTTGCAATGCACGTACAATTATGTATTTGGAAAATATTTTTTGCATCGTTGCAACACCCACTCAGAGAAGAAACTCAATGGCCATTCATAAATTTAGTAAGTTTATCACAGGCATATCATTTTATTACATACAACACGTCATGAACCCACAATGACAACGACGATACATTCTAGTAAATACTAAAGTTTTCATCACACAACAAATAACAAGCAATGAACTGAACTTCAACTCAACCACTCCTCGGTGTTGGAAACGCTTGCTTTGAACCAGAAGTGATTCTCTGGGAAGGGGCAGCTACTGTCAATCTCGAGACCAACGCAGGACTAATCATCCAGGCTGAAGCGGCGTATGTCAGGACGCATATTGTGATAGCCACGGTAGGGAACCATAGCAATGTCCGAGGTATAGATATAGTTGCTTCTCATAAATAGTAGTAATGTTGTGTCAACAAAGTTGGACGCCTTTCACCATGATTGGATAGTTTTGTACAAGGAAGAGCGAGTTTCCTCCAAGAGTATCAATACTAAACCAGGGAGAAGGTGTTGGCGCTAGCACAGTAGTATCCATCCGGGATACCCTGCAACGGATGTTGGAATAGGTCCGAAGAGTGCGATCATGGGAGACAACACCTGCTTCCTTAGTAACATCAGCAGTGCCCTATATACAGACAAGAAGAGGTGAGCCATCGGAATAAGTTGCCAGACGCCACTGAGTATATGGGTCCCCATGCTCGCGATCATCGTCATTTTTCATCTCCCCCTTGGTTATAATTTTTTTTCAAATATAGGTTGTGGAATGTTCACAGGACCTTGGAAAGACAAGAAGGTTAATTAGTAAAGGGAAACTAGCTAACCCGCATGCATGTGGATGAAACAATTATAATTACGGTGGAAGACAAATGTACCGGAAGCATAAGGATTCCATGCAAAAACAGTGCCACAAGTGGTGGCAGCAAACACAAGACCTCGTATTGAATTGCATCACAGTACTGATCATCCGTGTATAGAAACTGATTTTTGAGCAATATCCATCGAGTCGAACCATGAAGGACGACAACAAGCTTGTCGAAGATAGCAACAACACACGCATTCCTATAACTGCAAGAGCTGTCTGGAACTCGACAAGTTGCTATCTTCTATAGACAACAGTCACCATGATCGTAGTTGAATGTACGTAGAATACCGGTGTGCTCAACCTTTGGGCAGTCTTAGATTTTTGGAAGTGGAACCCGGTGACGAGTGTACACATTCACAAGTTCCCACTCGCAGTTGTACCCAATATAAACAACCCAATCTCCATTTGCGCCTACCCAAGCCTTACCCTCAAGCGATGGCATCTTAACATCACACGTATCATTATCAAGTGGCATCAACTTGAACAAGGTGAGGCATGCGTCATCCGCGCGCCAGTGACCAGGTTCACGGTGAAGAAGATAGGGGAGATCAAACCGCTCCTTGACCCTTGGGTTCCTTGTAATGATGTTATTAGTTGAGTCGAGAATGGTCTTGAACGAACCTGCCATGCTAGCTGAGGTGATGATGTCGCACCAATCAATGAGTTCCTCCACAACGTCATCTTTCAGATCAGGGCAAGAATAATGAGGTCGTTTCCGGCCTATTCCCTCCATGGAGAAGACGATCAAACAATGGTAGAAGGAAGGGTGAAGGCAAATGGAGGAGGGAGAAAGAGCATGCGACAGCAGTTCCAAATCGAGAGAGAAAGGCGAAGAGTCGGTGGACGGTTGCCAGGGTACATGAAGAGGCGCCCCGGCCTACATAGACATTCGTTCGGAAATTGTACAAAAGGACTCGTCGTTGTCTCACTGACATGTGGGAACGGGACCACAGGTTAACAAAACATGGTGTGTAATTTCTCGTGCAAAATGCGATCTGTCCATGTTGGCCCGAGGTGCCGCATTAGTTATTGAACTTTTATTTTTTTAATGGCATGCTGTTCAGTTTTGAAGCATGACTAACTGGTACTGTATGCAGAGAAAATATAAACTGCTCTACCACTACTCCACCTCTAGTACTAGTAGTATAAAAAAGATATATAGGATGGAGCTTCAACGCTTTCTTTCTAAGGGCTGCCCACTTGCTTCTCACACTATCACCCTCTCTCCAGATCTAAAAAAGGCGGCCTCTCTCTCCCTCCTCACCGGTGGTCACAGATCCGCCGGGGAAGAAAAGGACGTGCAACATTGACACACTCGTCATCGGCGAGCGAGGTCACGCACTGACGACAAGGTCGTCCTCTTAGACCTAGCGCCCACGTGGGATGGCCTCCTTCCCCAGGCTCGCTGCCGTAGTGTGTGCGGAGGACAACGACCACGAGCGAAGCCACTTCCCGCTGACCCTCGGGTATGCTACCTCTGTTCGAACCATACCCTTGTTCTATTGCCCCATCTTCCACGTCGCTGCATGTGGATCTTTTTCCACTCCACCATCTTTCCAATTTGCTATGCTCTACTCTCCTGGTCGCGCAGATGAAAACCTTAACTTGCACTATTAAAGGAAACGCTAATTCATGCAGACTAATCCATGTCTAGGTTGAATAAGGAAAGGGAGACTGTACTGTCAAAGAGACTAGGCATTGAACCCGCATCTAGGTTGAAAAGGGGAAAATCATTACCTAAAGAGAACAAAAATGGGACGTAATCCACATATGCTGCCTGGATATTTGTTGCTCTGGGTAACCATACCTCCCTCACCACTCTATGCGTCCGTGGAGGTACATCATACTGGTGCACCCACTATGCGAATGGGCCTCCCATGCTCTTATTGCCACTTTTTTGTTGTTAGTATAACGCCAGCGGCCAAGTCAAGCAATGCTACTGCTAAAGTGATGCCACAACTAACTAATGCCGCACTCAGTCTAATGCCACCGGTAAATTTAAGCAGTGCCAGTTAATGTCAGTGGATTATTTTAGGGTTAGCTGTTGATTGTGGATGTATTAAAGATTTTTCAGCTAAGGCATTCTAATGTTGTTGCACAACTAGTATACCAACGATGAATCTTGTTACTACCTTCAGATTTTTGCACTGTTAATGCTTATAGATTACATACCTCGAGTTAGTTAATAATATTTACCTTGAAGGTACATGGTTTGCAATTTTTATACTATCATTAGTTAATAATGCTAGTTACCTTCAGACTTTTGTATTTGGTTTAATGCTCTTGCACAACTACTATACCAATGCTGAAACTTGTTACCTTTACATTTTGTATTGTTAATTCTTATAGAAATCTTCGAGTGCTAGAGCTTATGGAAATCTTTTCAGTAAAACCATTGTACTGTACCCTGTAATAAAATAACTACTATACTATTGCACTAGCCACTGGATTAGTCTATATTTGTACTATTCGAATGGTGTTGCATTAGCGTATGGACATATATAAAGTCTGGCAAGCTTTCCCAGATATGTGCTCAAGAAAACTACTACATGTTTTTCAAATACTAGACGTTTGGGTACTTTAAATTGAACTGCGAAAACGTCTTATATTAAGGAACATAGGGTGTAGAGTTCACTCAAATTATCCCGATAAAGCTAGTCACACCTTTGTTAAAATTAATGTTCATTATGTTATCGGAGGAGGTCTGTATGTTTGTCTCTAATGCCTGTCGACTACATACCTGGCATCATGATGTAATGTTAAGTCATTTCGTTTTGTACAATGTCACTGAATTGTTAAGGTGGTGATGCCATTTTATTTTAGTTGAACTGCACAAAATATGCTTAAAAGAAGAGGAAAGTTCAGCAATGGCTCAATTTTTCAGAAAAACTATGTATGCCTTCCTGACATCAGCCGCTGTTGCCTTATTTACTCCTTCAAACAAGTGGTTAGAAACAGTCTTGCTACCTTTTCCCATTAAGAAATTGGAATGCTTATATTTGTGAGTTTATGCTTCAACTAGTGCCACTTGTATAGTAATCACACTTTCAATATCTATGCAAACAGGGATGCTCGATTTTAGTGGAACTGCACAAAATGTCCAAATGGTTCAACATTAGGAGCATGTTTTCTTCCAAACCTTTATGTCCAATTGGTGGCACTATGAGTTGTTCATTACGAAGGTACATGGTTTGCTACTATCTTGCTACTCTTTTTGTACTATCATTAGATAGTAATACTAGTGGTTTGCATGTGAATTTATTGGCAGGGTGGACCTACATTGGAGGTGCAGGACATGATTCAATGGTTGGATGCTCAATTTCGGTTGTATTGATTTCACCTCTTCCATCACTGCGAACATGGAGATCCTTGGTCTGATGAAGAATAGGCGCTATATTTCTACTCTGAACGAGCAAATCAATTCAGTATGAAATTATCTAGGGAAAAACATGACTGTATCAAATTTTCTAGTGCAAAACATGACAGATGCTAAGTGGAAGAGACGTGTTTAAACCGAAAATATAGGGTGGGGTATATGTTTAATTGCTGTCTGATATTTGTGCAGACAGAGATGTCTGCCCTTTGCTATTTGGCAAACAAACAAAGTGACCGCAATTTTGGTTGAACCGCACATGAGAATAGTATAGTCACTGCATGTAGTGCCATTTGAAAATAGACACAGAAAGATTGGATAGTCACTTCATGGACTGCAGAAAAGTAGTACTGTACTATTTATTGGCCAACACTAGGTGCTTCACTGCTTTGGTATGATTATACAATGGGCATCATTTTGCCTAAGTTAAAGTTTGTATTCCAAAAATAGTCTCGCCGTGTGATCGAGAGAAGACCAAATCATATTGCAGTGGATGTTCCTCCATCATGTGTGGTTCATTCTCATGGTTCCAGCTGTTGGTGAAACCACTTACGTTTGCAAGAGGAATTGTAGACTTCACAAACAAATTTGTCTTTCACTCTATACTGAATGTTGGCCAAGAGAAGCATCCATGTTAGTAGGAAGAACCGATGTTTTTTATAGATCTTTGCTTGTGGAGCTACATATTTGTATATGATCTGTGAATCATTGAGATGCATTCACATATTGATCTTATGTATGGGAATCGTACTAGTTGGTTTTGAATTTTGGCTACTAATGTGAACATATTAGAATGCCAGGCCTATGAGTCTCGTGTGAACATTTCGAACGAATCGACTCTTACTGCTGTGCACAACATGATCCTTATTTCTGTGTTCTTAGTGTTTACAAGTTACTAAGAGTTCCTTATTTCTGTTCGCTCAGTGTTTACACGTTACTGATCGGTCACTAGCTAGCCTACTAATGCGCTCTTGGCAGTTTTAGTTGCGACGCAAGATCCGAAGTGGCAGTTTTTTGAATAAAAATGCCTACCTCTAAAGAAAGTGACAAACTGCTCTGAAGAAAATGCCATGCGAATATGAAGAAACTGCCAGCAAAAACGTTCGCAAATGCCTTATCTCCCAGCGAATATTCATTAGCTAATGCGATCATACATGTACACCATCCGACCTACTCGATCCTACACGTACACTATCCGACCTACTCGATCCTACACGGATAAATAGCGGATCACGCACATACTACCTCGTTTCCGGTTTGCAGGGCTCAATTCAAAAACTGACCTACTCGATCCTACACGAATAAATAGCGGATCATGCACATACTACATCCTTTTCCATTTGCAGGGCTTAATTCAAATATCTAACCAACCAAGGTACGAGTGGTGGAATCATTTTTGACAAGGAGGGAGTACCTCATCTGGATGATTTGAGTGCACTCATTTGACCGTCATGCCGGCGTGCGACCCAACACAGACGGGACGCACCACTGATGAATTTTATTTTTCCATTCGAAGGGGATCGGACAAGGTCGGCAGTACCCCGTGTGAATACTCCGCCAGTATGAGAAGTTCTTAATGTTAGTTTTTTTTGAGAAACTTGACAGTAGGGAAAATCCCTACTGTTTTTTCATATATCTATATAAATGGGGTGTTTACATAGACATAACATCTAGCCAAGTTACAAGGTGCACCTTTTCACCTAGTGTGCAGCTAGGGAACTCTAAGACAATGCAAGTTATAGGCTATACAATAGAGTTACAGAAAGTGACAAAGGCAGCTCTACCTGCTGCTTTAACTCTATGTTGAAGGAGCTGGAGGTCCTCTTTGAATCGGGTCAGCCAGGTCTCAACCGTAGGAGCCACTCCTCTGAAATGTTTGTTGTTCCTCTCTTTACAAATGCTCCAAGACGAGGTGAGGAATGTTTCAAAGAAGAAAGAGTTCGGCCAGGAATCTTTTGTAGTTTGAAGAAGATCGAGGCGACTATCAAAAGGTGCCCAAACGATGTGAAGCTTAGCCCAGCAGCTTTGACTGAACAGGCAGGTGAAGATCATATGGTCAACAGTTTCCTCGACGTGTTGTCCACATAGTATGCAGTCAAAATTATCACCAATGTTAGAATGCCTCATTTTGAGCATGTTGCGTGTGTTGAGCCTGTCTAGGAAGAGTAACCAGCCGGACACCTTGATCTTCATGGTACATCGCGATTTCCACAGATGTTGGAAGGCATGGTGTGCCTCCCCGTCCCTGAAGTAGTTGTTATAGTAATCCTTTGGTCGATAGCACGCCGACCCCCACGAGTAGTGCCATACATCATGTAATGAGGTCGAGGGGGATATCCAATGAGTAGGGGGGTGCATATCTTGGATTTCTTCAAGCACTTGTGGCGAGACAGGTAGGTGAAAGGTTTCATGCAGATCCGTACTAATCATTGCCTCAGCCACAGAAAGGTCTTCCTGGATGGCGAATGAAAAAGCACGAGGGTGGGATGTTTGTAGAATTTCCTCCTTCCACAGATCTTTCCAAAAAAGGGTCGTCTTGCCGTCCACCACCTGAACAGATGTGATTCCGCGGAAAATGGGGGTGAGTTTTAAGATGTCCTTCCACCAGAATGATCCAACTGCGTCGACCGCATGAGGTATTTTGTCTACGTAGTGATTGTCCCAAATGAGATGCATCCAGGGAATATCCAGCTTGTTGAAGAACTTGTGCAGGAATTTTAGCAGCAGAGCCTCATTATGAATCTTTAAGTTGATCACTCCAAGCCCTCCCTTTTTCTTGGGTCGGCAAACCAAGTCCCAAGCAGCCAGAGAATTACACTTGTCCCCTTGCTCTGTTTTCTTAGTCAAAAGACATCTACGTCTGATCTTGTCAAGGATCTCAATAAGTTTAGGAGGGAACTTAAGTGTGCACATGGCAAACACAAGCAGCGATGTGACCGAAGCATTTAACCAAGCAAGCTTGCCTCCATACGACATCATAGCAATTGTGGACGTGAGTTGTCTCTCTAATCTGCAGACCAGCGACATGAGCTCTTGGATGGAGGGTTTTGTCGTGCCTAATGGGAGTCCAAGGTAGGTGAAGGGCATAGCTCCAATTGCACATCCAAACACTCTTGCCAGATTGTTCGTAGCTTCCAAGTCCAGGTTGATGGGTATTAAAGTGGACTGATCTTAAGCCCAATAGAGGAGGCACAGTCAGAAAGGAGCTGCTTAATCAATGTGGCTTGCTGAATGCATGCAGGGAGGACTATGAGTGTATTGTCCGCGTATTGAAGGACATGATAATCAGTTTGTCCTCTTCAAGGGAAGGGGAGATGGATTCTGCCTTGTCTGAACATATCATTAACTACAGCCTGGAGTAACTCAGCTGCGAGGACAAAGATTAGTGGGAATAGCGGGTCGCCTTGGCAGACCCCACACTTACAAAGGAATTGATGGCTCGGTACTCCATTTAAAAGAACTGAAGATCGACCAGAGGAGAAGAGGCAGTTGATCCAAGCAATCCATCATTCGTTAAACCCCATATGCCTCATTATATTGATCATGGGCTCGTGAGCAATCATGTCAAACGCTTTGGCGAAGTCTAGCTTAAGCAGAACGATCTCCTTGCCCGAAGCGTGACATTGGTGAATATACTGATAAGCCCACGCTAGACAATCTTGTATAGTCCACCCTTTGAGGAATCCATATTGATTACAGTGAACCAATTGAAGGATAACTCATTGTAAACGGTTGGCTAGCAATTTCATGATCAACTTTAGACAACAGTTAAGAAGAGTAATCGATCTGTAATCATTGACTGACTCAGGTGAGTTGACCTTGGGTATCAGTGTAATGAAACCATCGTTGATGCTAGTGATATCCAGAGTGCCTTCATAGAATTGGGAGCAAAGCGCATAGAAGTCATGTTTGATAATGGGCCAGCAAGCTTTAAGAAAAGCACCACTAAATCCATCAGGTCTAGGGCCGCGATCAAGAGGCATTTCTTTTACAATTCCATCAATTTCTTCCTTGGTGAACGGATTAGTAATATGATCAAGATTACAACCACGCGGAATGATTGCTGGCAGGTCAAATTTCATATCACAAGAGGCTGTCGTGCCTAACCTGGATTTATAAGTGGAGTGAAGGAGGGCTTCTTTTCCAGGGTGATCTTCAATCAAAATACCATCTCCAGCACGAAATGAAGCAATGTTATTCTTACGAAATCTTTCAGTGGCAATGGCTTGGAAGAATTTGGTATTCTCATCCCCAAACTTGATCCAACGGATGGTGCAACATTTTTTCCAATATAGCTTCTGATATTTTAGCATCTTGAGCAGATGAGCTTTGAGGATGTTTCTGAAGTTAGATTCAGGTATTGTGAGGCATATCTTGTTTTCTAACTCATCTAAATCAGCCAGGACCACATTACAGTTAGTGATCGTAATGGATAGCTTTGAGATGTGTTTACTCCAAACTTTTAGTGCATGTCTGAGGGCCTTAAACTTGTGGGCTAGTGTGGCCGCTGCATTTTTGTTAAAGACAGGCTTATCCCAAACCTCTTGAATGACATCCATGAACCCGGGGTGCAAAATCCAGTAAGATTCAAAACGAAAGAGTTTGCTGCGAGGGATTTTAGTCTCAATAGTTACCACACAAGGGATATGGTCAGAAACTGATTTGGCAAGAAGTTTAACCAGGGTTTTAGGATACGTGTTGGTCCAGTGTAGTGAAGTAAGAAACCAGTCAATTTGTTTGAGCAAGGGGTCATGTTGCATATTGCTCCACGTGTACGTTCTGCCTTGGACCGGAATTTCAATTAGTTGCTATTTGCGGATGATATCGTTGAATGTAATCATATCATTTAAGTTTCCACCTGGCTTGTTACGGTTATCAGGGGCCCTCATATAGTTGAAATCACCTAGAAGAAGCCAGTCCTGTCCATTAGGGATTTGGACATCGTATAACCAAGTGGTAAACACCTCACGATCATCCCCCGTACAAGGACCGTAAATATTTACAAGGGACCACGATTGTGAAGACTGTGTGCTGACAAAATTGATAGTAAGCACAAAAACATCAGCAAATACGATGTTATCCGTGAATAAGGCACTTTTCCACACAGTAAGAAGGCCTCCAGAGGCACCACACGACGGGACAAAATCAAAACGATCGAATTGTTTAGGAAAGCAGGTTTTAATAAACGCAAAAGAGACATCAGGCATTTTGGTCTCCTGCAAACAGACAACCGCACAACGGCTAGAGATAATCGCATTATTGAGAGCTAACTGTTTCTTCTCGGAGAAGCCTCTAACATTCCAAGATAACACATTCCAACAGCGTAGATGAGGCATAGAGATCAAACTGATTACTCAGAGGTTGAAGGAGCCAACTCCCCTTGCATATCATCATGCACTGGTGCAGCCGAGGGAGCAGCAAGTAGAGCTTTAGAAGAAAGTTCACTCTCCAGGATTGCACAGCGGTTGACGCCAATTGCTTGCAGAGTGGCGATGTAGGTGGAGGTATGTCACTAGCAGAGCTAGAGGAGCCAATAGAGGGCACAAAACGGGGCTGTACTTTGGAAGAGCTGGAGCGAATATCCTTGATAGCTTGACATTTGAAGCCATCATATTTGTTGGAGCGCTGACTGCGCCTGACTGCCGTGGTGGATATCGGAGCCGGTGCCCTAGGGCATCTAGCCCGAGAATGTGGGACAAACTATGCAGGAAGCAATGCAGCAGAGGAATGCTGAATCTCATCAGTAGCAGGCTCCATAGTGTTAGTAGAGATTTCCTCAATGACCACAGGCGAAACAGCTGAAGACTGAAGCTGATGCCCTAGAGTGTCAGTACTTAGCGCTGCACTATCAGTAGGGAGTTCCTCAATAACCACAGACGAAGCAGCTGCGGGGGTTGGAATGGTAGACTGAACCAGAGAAAAGTTGATACCCTTGGTGTCAACTGAAACTCTGACAGAGATAGAAGTAAAAGCATTCCTCATGCCATATCCCTGCTGCCAAGGCCCAATGGAAGCAATAGCTGGCAGCAAGGCCTGAAAAATGAAAGAGTTAAGACGCTGCCGAGGTATGGTCTCATTCATAAGAACATACAGCAGCTCCTCCCCTTGAGCAGATAGACCAAAGCCGATACCTTGAGCATGTAAATCCATAGAGATAGTCAGAGATTCATAAGGAGCATCCCTACTAACCATTTACTCATTTGTATCAGACAGCACAGCCAGCGCCACATTCAGATCAGGCAGAACCACATTCTCCTCCAAGGAGGAACTAGAATTGTCAGACACAGTGATGGAATCATTCCATGCCTGGAAAGCATTATCAGTGATGTTATTTTCACGCACCATGCCGTGCTGGACTGTCAGACCCTGGGAAGCAAGCCAAACATGATAGTTGATGAGGTGGGGCGGCATTGGAGGGAGTTGCACAGGCTGTGGAGGAGGCCAAGCACCACAACCACCCTGATTTTGGGCATCCTGGACAGCATCTTGACCTTCAGCTTGACCTGCATTGTTAGCTGCAGGTGGTGCACCGTTCTGAACATGACAATTGTGTATCTGTTGCTGGTACAACTGCCCAGCAGTAAGATAGGGCCCAAAGAGAGGATGGGGATTGCCATCAGGTGGTGGCAGCTCCTCCCCAGGCGGCAACACTTCTGGTAAGAGACCATTCCAGTCATTACTGCGCAATATGGTCACCTGAACTGTCCAACAATCTCGAGCTCCCCCTAGTTGCCAAACCACAAAGCTTTTGGGGATTAACTTCAGACGGAATCACTCTAGCTTTGAGCAGCACAAAACGACGATCCTGCCTCGGATTATACCAGGAAACTAGTGAACCATATCCTCCCAGAGCCTTGGTGATGTAGTAGTCACTCTGATAATCATATGGAAACCCGAAAAACATCAACCAAACCTCTGGCCCAAAAGAGGTGGTGCGCCTATTGAGTGCCTCATTGTGAGGAACAAAAGTAACCAGCAGATCCTCTTCTTCTAACTCGATAGGCGTGTTAACCGCTGTATCTCTCAAGAAGGAGTCAACAAAACCAAAGATCCCAATTCCAAACAGATGATCACTGACCTGTGTGGTGTACAACTGGGACTCATGCAGCAATGCAGTGATCTGGTCGCGGATGGCAGAGCGGCGATGAAGAGTAACATAGTGGATGATCTCTGCAATCATCAGGAACTCATGGATGAGTGGCGCAATGGGACCAACCACCATGCCACTACGAACCAGGCGGTCTGCCGGGCCGGGCTCGACGGTGAACCCCGGCGGGAGGAAGGGGACTGGATTCATAGGGTAGTTGGCCAAGGTCAAGCGTCGCGAGAGAGGGAGTGATTGCAGGGGCGATGGGACATGGCTGAGTGGGGGCTTTTGAGTTTTCGAGATGGAAGACGGAGCGTGAGGGGGTGAACGGGCTGGCTGGATTTTTACAACCCACCTCCACTTGTTCTAAAATTTCAGCCTACGACAAGATTTTTCCACGTGTCCATAGAATCCACAAACAACACAACGGATGGACAGTTTAGATCTGAGCACGGGCTGCGGAGCCGGAGAGGATTGTCCCAAAAATCCGGCTGAATTGATCGCAGTGTTACCAATTAAAGGAACTTGCCCATTATTTTGTGATGTGATGACATGCTTGGGGCAGTCAATGGCATGGTGATTAGGACCAGAACAATAAATGCGAATGAGCCTACCTTGGCAGTTAATCCGGCTGTGCCCCCATTGTAGGCATTTAGAGCATAAAGCAGCCCATTTCGACGCCAAATCCCCAATTTCCATCTGTGTATATTGGGCCTGGGCAAGATCCACTTTGTGTTGGGCTTTAAGCGTTGGAGGCCAAGCCACATGGGGAGGTGCATATCTGAAGGCCGATTTCAAAAAACAGAGAGGCAACGGAGCATAAGGCACGGTAATAGGACATTTAAACGTACCTAATAAAAGGTAGTTATTTTCTTGATTCTCCTCAGACTTCGCTTGCGACAAGTAATGATTCATTAATGCAATATGATTAGCACCCTGAGCAGAAACCACGCCCGAAATGTCGCATGGAGGAATTGATGCAATTTGAGTTGGAGTTTGAATTTGCGTCAATGGTCCCGAGGAAGAAGAAGCTTCATGAGCGTATTTATTTGAAAAATTCCAATTTTCAAAGGAATAAGTCCAAACTTACTAAGCTCCTTAACAGAAGAATGATCAAGACACTCCTTGTGAGATAACAATTGTAGAGAATGTTTGGCAACAATAGAACATCTATCCACAATATGATGTAGCTCTTGATCTACGTGCCAACGATTGTCAATTGCAAGGGCTTTGGCAAATCGACCATTGAACAAGTGGAAGTGACAAACAAAATCAGGCCAAATACGATCTTTGAGCCCATATATGAAGTGACCCACTTTGTTATTGGCAACCAAGAAATGAAATGAACGTTGAGTGATCGGTAGCACATTGAAACCAGAAGAAATCCCTCCAATGCAACACTGTAACGCAACACCCACAGATTCCACCGAAAGAGGGAACAAAGCCGAGGAAAACGAGACCACCAAAAAGAACTCCTTGATGTCTCGGGAGGGGGTGAAATGAACTGTAGATCCAAATTTTCTTCTCACCTGGTCTGCCAAGGCCAAGCCCGGAGCAAAGTCCCAATGTACCAAGATTTCCATGGTTGCTAGGATTAGAGATCGCCATTGTAGGTGGGGGCAGGTGGGAGGAGAGGAGAGGAGAGGTGGGGTGGAGAAGAGCCATTCCTTTGCTCGCAATTATCATGTTCTTAATGTTAGTTGAGTCCCTGGCTCCCCAATTGATTGACCTACAAATAATACCTACGGCTTCTCCCAATTCGACCAGATCACTATGAGCAGGACTCCGGCCATAGCATAATTGACAGATCCAAGAAGTGCTTCTGCAAGTAAAGGGGGTTCTAATATATATTGGTTGTGCTCGAAATGGTTGTGCTCAAAAGGCAGTTATGAATCGATTGACTAATCCAATTCCAACGGGACGGGACGAATCAATCATAATTTCAGTTTTTCTAGTTTTCCACGGCAAGCTGGCGCGCTAAGCCATGCCTGCTTATGCATTGAATTCCGATGACCGTCCCGTTTCTCGCGACACGCTAGTTCGCCTACCTTCCGCCTATAATTACTGTTTTCCGGGCTTCTCTGATGGCACCATCACCCAACTCGCCCTATCATCATAAGCCCCTGATGACCCGCAAGTATACGGGATAGTTGTAGCCTCTTTCGATAAGTAAGAGTGTTGAACCCAACGAGGAGCTAAAGGTAGAACAAATACTCTCTCAAGTCCTATCGACCACTGATACGACTCTACGCACGCTTGACGTTCGCTTTACCTAGAACAAGTATGAAACTAGAAGTACTTTGTAGGTGTTGTTGGATAGGTTTGCAAGATAATAAAGAGCACGTAAATAAAAGGTAGGGGCTGTTTAGATAAAGAAGAAATAAAGTAAATATTAGTAGAGAGCTTTTTGTTACGAGAAAGTTATTTGTCCAAGGCAATCGATAACTAGACCGGTAATCACTATTGTAATTTTATTTGAGGGAGAGGCATAAGCTAACATACTTTCTCTTCTTGGACCATATGCACTTATGATTGGAACTCTAGCAAGCATCCACAACTACTAAAGATTCATTAAGGTAAAACCCAACCATAGCATTAAAGCATCAAGTCCTCTTTATCCCATACGCAACAACCCCCTTACTCGGGTTTGTGTTTCAGTCACTCATGCAACCCACTATAAGCAAATTATGAACGCATTGCAACAACCTACAGTGGGAATCCCTCACGCTTGCGCGACACGGAGAGCACCATAGGACAACACCAATAATAAAGCATGCAACTCAAACCAATCGCGATCATCAATTAACCCATAGGACAAAATGGATCTACTCAAACATCATAAGATAGCCATACATCATTGGGAAATAATATATAGCGTTGAGCACCATGTTTAAGTAGAGACTACAGTGGGTAAGAGAGAGATTACACCACTGCATAGAGGGGGGAGAGTTGGTGATGAAGGCGGTGAAGTTGTTGGTGAAGATCGCGGTGATGATGATGGCCCCGGTGGCACTCCGACGCCACCAGAAGCAAGGGGGAGAGAGCCCCCTTCTTCTTCTTCTTCTTCCTTGACCTCCTACCTAGATGGGAGAAGGGTTTCCCCTCTGGTGTTTGGCTCCCATGGCATGGGAGGGGCGAGAGCCCCTCCGAGATTGGATCTATCTCTTTGTCTCTCTCTGTTTCCGCGTTCCGAAATTCTGCCTTGGCACCGTTTCTTTTATATCTGGAGATCCGTAACTCCGATTGGATTGAAACCTTCGCCCAGATCTTTTTCCAAAAAATAGCTTTCTTGCGGCCAAAGAAGGGCATCAACCGCCTTACGAGGGGCCCATGAGGGTGGGGGCACGCCCACCTGGAGTGGGCGTGGGCCCCTGTCTCGTGGCCACCTCGGGCACCGTCTCGCGTTGATTTTACTTCCCAAAAATCACAAATATTCCAAAATAATTCTCCGTCCATTTTTATCCCGTTTGGACTCCGTTTGATATGGGGTTTCCGCGCAACATAAAACATGCAACAGGCAGGAACTGGCACTGGGCACTGGATCAATATGTTAGTCCCAAAAATAATATAAAAAGTTGCCAAAAGTATATGAAAGTTGAATAATATTGGCATGGAATAATAAAAATTATAGATACGACGGAGACGTATCAGCCCCCACTGGCCCGACGTCGCTCGCCACTTATCCTCGCTCTTGCCACGTCTGCCATGCCCCCGCCCGTCCATGATAGGCGACGCTGGAGGCGGTCACCGCTGGAACTAGTGTTTAGTTTTTCACCGGAAGGCAGACGGAGGGAGGAGGCATTCTATTGGTCTTTAGATGGCAATGTGGAGTATGAGAAGTTGTTGGAGCGCGACCGCCTGGCGGAGGAGCAGCGTATTGCCGATTTGCACCGCCAGCAGGACATGGAGCAGCAGCGCACCGACGCTCTGAGTCCCGAGCGGAGCGCCCACAACTGGGCCGACTACATGGAGGTCGGCACCCGGGAAACAGCCCTGGAGGCTATCGGGAACGCACGCGTTCGCGACATCGAATTTTACTACAAGCTCGTCAAGTGGGTTTCCCGCTTAGAAGCCGAAGCTTCGGTGGACCACACCGGCATGGAAAGGGCCAACGCGCGCGAGAAACACGCCCTATCGCACCTCTGGCAAGTCCGAGGCGAGGCGGAGGACGCCGGTGCCAGCGTTTAGCGTGTACGGCAGATGGCTGCCGGCATCGTCTAGTTAGCTAAGAATAAGTTAGCACTTGTACCCTACTAGAGTATTAGTGGGAGTAGAGAGTTAACTTGGCTATGATGGTTGTCAACGTGGAAGTTCAGTACTCTATATCTGGATCAGACCTGTTAGTTTGCTCTAAATGTTGAACATTCCGTTTGAACGTATGGAATGGGCTGTTATTTTTTTAAATGGGTTGTATTTGTCCGCCATGAGTTTAGAGGTTGTCTTGTGGGCCTACCAGGTTGACGCGTACACAATCAGGAGATGGTTGTATGTGGAGAGGATGACAGCAGGGACCCATCAAGGTCATGGCAGTATGGAAGCAAGTGCCTCCTTATTTCAAGACAATAAAAAATGGCTCCTCCTAATGGATTTCTGACATCTGGGTCCCATGCCATTGTCAACGTAGTCAATAAACGAGAGAATTGCACAACGAGCGGCTGACACCAGGGGCCCAGCAGCTCGCCCAGTTATTTTTGTTTTGGGTTAATTTGATAAATGCCACTCCAAATCTGGTGATTCCAAGAAATGCCACTGCAGTTTCCAAACTTTGAAAAATGCCATTTCATGCCATTTCCAGTGGCATTTTTCGAAATCTAGAGTGGCGTTTTTCAAAGTTTGCAAATTGTAGTGGCGTTTTTCAAAGTTTGCAAAAATTGCAGTGGCATTTTTCAAAGTTTGAAAATTGCGGTGCCATTTTTATGAATCGCCATAATTGGAGTGGAATTTATCTAATTTGTTTTTGAGATGGAAGTAGGGTGTCAACTGGGCTGTGCGGGGCACTCTGGCCTGTCTAGACAGCCTTTTCTCTTATGTTTACCACAGACCAGCCCAGTAGTTTTTTGTTCTTTCTGAAAATGGCTAGCCCAGTTTTTTTGTGATTTGTCAAGTAAGTCGCTTTGTTAGGCCTGTTGGGCTGCAAACTTTCAAGATGAGGAGAGCTTCATTCGGCTGGCCGAGAAAATGGCCTATCAGTAATGAGAAATGAGCTGTACATTTTTAAAACACATCTAACCGGCAATTAGTTTCAAATTTCTTTTTTTCATTTTGAGATTTCAAATTGCATTGATTTTTATGCGTGGACAATTTGTTGGATTTTATATTGATAAATATTTATTTTTAAAATCACTTTGAATGTGACTCAAAATTTCAGGATTAAAAACAGTTCGGACTGCACCGAAATATGCAAAATTTCATATAATTTTTTAAACGTGGCCACAATATGGGTTGTAATGCTAACAAAAAGAATATGGGCTGCAAAAAAACCTTAAGAATTAGAAAATGGACTGTAAATTATTAGAAATAATGGCAGATAGGCTGTATGCTGTTTCCCACAGATTTGAGGCTTCCTAAAAAAAGGTTGACACATGAGCAGTGACTGTTGGATGTACATCCAACGGCCGTCGTGCTTCTTCAATCTCTACTCTTCCTGCTCCAACCGCTCAAACAAGCACCGGCGGGACTGCCTGCTCCCTCCTCCCGTGGCCGGCTATGCTGTCGCGCAGGCCTCACTACCCCACCGTACTCCCATCGGCGGCCTAGCCATCCCTCTACTCACCCACACCTGCTATTATTCTCCAGCGACGACAGCCGAACTAGTCAATCCTTGTACTCCCCATCGCGTGGGCAACCAGTGCTATGTCTTCCACGACTCCGTGTTGTTCCCTTCGTAGGCCTCGCCATCGTCCACCACCCTGGTGCTCTCGGCGCGGCGTGGTCAATGTGGTAAACGAACGACATCCATCGGAAGTGGACTGTACGTGGAGAGGCTGACAGCCGGGTCCACAGCCACACACAAGGAAATGCCTCCTTATTACGCACAAATTAATGATTCCTCCACCTGACATATGGGACCCACCGGAAGGGCCTCTGTATTTCGTGAAAAATACGTTCCCCCCGCTGACAGCTCGGACCCACTAGCTATATCTTCGCACGCAAGGAAGTGCCTCCTTATTGCACAGAAAAAAAATGAATACTCCCACTTCTAGCTGGGACCCAGCATAGTGGGAGGCTGACTTGTGGGCCTACTAAGTTGACGGGGACGGAGGGCTTTGCCAGCTTAGTCAATATGAACAATTCTAGCTCTAGTGACCATACAATGTCCATCCAATGGACATAGTGCTTCTTCAACCTCTGGTCTTCTTGCTCCAGCCGCCCAGAGCAGCGCCGGTCGTGCCGCCTGCTCCTGCCTCCCATGGCCGGCTGTGCCTCCGTAGAGGCCTCAATGCCCCCTACTACTCCCACCGCTGGCCAGGCCCTGCGGCGACGACAGCCTCACACCACAGCCGAACCAGTGAACCCTCGTACTCTTCTCCGTGTGGGCTTCCATTGCCGCATCTTCCCCGGCTCGACGTCGTCCCGTTCCTAGGCCTCGCTGTCGTCCACCGCCCTGGTGCTGTCGGCGCGATGTGGTCAACGTGGTCAAGGAATGACTTCCATACGAGTACTATACGTGGAGAGTGAGGGAGTCCCAGATTAAGGGGTCCTCAGACGGCCGGACTATATACTTTGGCCGGACTGTTGGACTATGAAGATACAAGATAGAAGACTTCGTCCCGTGTCCGGATGTGATTCTCCTTTGCGTGGAAGGCAAGCTTGGCGATTTGGATATGTAGATTCCTTTCCCTGTAACCGACCTTGTACAACCCTAGCCCCCCCGATGTCTATATAAACTGGAGGGTTTAGACTTCTAGGGTTCAGCTACAACCATCATAACCTCATAGGCTAGAATTTTCTAGGGTTTAGCCATTACGATCTCGTGGTAGATCAACCCCTATAGTAATTATATTCATCAAGATCAATCAAGCAGGAAGTAGGGTATTACCTCCATAGAGAGGGCCCGAACCTGGGTAAACATTGTGTCCCCCACCTCCTGTTACCATTAGCCTTAGGCGCATAGTTCGGGACCCCCTAACCGAGATCCGCCGGTTTTGACACCGACATTGGTGCTTTCATTGAGAGTTCCACCACGTCGTCACTAGAAGGCTTGATGGCTCCATCAATCATCTACAACAACGTAGTCCAGGGAGAGATCTTCCTCCCCGGACAGATCTTCGTATTTGGCGCCTTCACACTGCGGGCCAACTCACTTGGCCATCTAGAGCAAATCGATAGCTACGCCCCTAGCCGTCAGGTCAGATTTGGGAGCCTGAATTTCGTGGCCGACATCCGCGGAGACTTGATCTTTGATGGGTTCGAGCCCGTGACGGCTGCCCCCGGCCACCACGATGAACATGACGTAGATCTGTCATCCGGCCACACACAGGAAATAGCGCCTATGACCGCCCTGGCCTTAGAGTCGGAGTGGACTGCATGGTCCGAAGATGGGATGCCAAACCCCGTCGCGGAGGCCACAGACTCAGCGGCGCTCGAGCCGCACACAGACCCAACATCAGGCTGGGCTTGTGTCACCGGTACCTCGGACTCGTCCCTGGCCATGGGTTCCGGACCACGTGCATCCGCTTCCATTGAACCCGATTGGGCACCGGTCTTGGAGTTCAGCTCTGCGGACATTTTCCAGCACTCGCCTTTTGGCGACGTGTTAAGCTCATTAAAGTCCCTCTCCTTGTCAGGGAATTCTCGGCCGAACTATGTCTGACTCAAATGGGAAGTGGACGACGAACTTCGTTTCCCACCCACCACCCACTTTATTGCCACTATCGAGGACTTAACCGACACGCTCGATTACGGCTCTGAGGACATCGACGCTATGGACAACGATGCCAGAGAGGAGCAGGCACAAAAACCACCACCTTTAGGGTAGTGGACAGCTACATCATCATACGATATATACATGGTGAACACACCAAAGGAGAATGAGGCCGACGGTGATAACAGCATGCCTGTCGATGAACCTCCCAAGCACATGTGTCCCAAGCGCCGACCTCGATCCGGCAAAAAGAAAAACAGCAACATTGTCACGGATGCCGATGATAATCTGAACCAAGCCGAGGACCCCGCAGACCCAACATTGGAGCAGGGCGTGCATGAGGACGACGAACACAGTCCGGAGATGTTGTCCGACCACAGCGACACCGAAGATAGCAGTTACCAACCTGTCTTTGAAGAGGAGATCAACCTGGGCGACGACGAGTTTGTCATCCCAGAAGAACCATTAGAACAAGAACGCCTCCACCAAAGGCTTATCGCCACTGCAAGGAACCTGAAGAAGTAGAAGCAACGGCTTAAAGCCGCACAGGATATGCTCAATGGCAAATGGAAGAAAGTGCTCGACACTGAGGAAAAATACGGCGGTAATCGCCAAACAAAGAGCTATCCTAAACGTAAGCTGCTGGCCGAATTCGACGACGAGGCTATCACGCCTATACCGTCGAAAAACAATACGGCCGACTGGCCGGACCAACCACTTCGCGGTCGCGACAAAGCGGCTAGCAATGCCGTACACAAGCCCGCGCCCCCTCCTTGCAAAGGAAGGAAGGCTGTGGCCCAGGACCAGAAACATGATCTACGTGAGGACCTGGACAAAAAAGCTAGCAAAAGCAGGTCCATCTATGGATCCAGGGAACGTGCTCCTACACAAGATCATTATTATCAAACAAAACATGCCAGCCATTTACCAGCTTGGAACCAATATCGAACATTACAACCGTCAGACCCAGTCCACGACACAGCCAGATACAGGGGTGCCGCACACCCCCTGTGCTTCACCGATGAGGTGCTGGAACATGATTTTCCAGAGGTGTTCAAACCTATAAACATCGAGGCATATGATGGAACAACGGACCCTGCGGTTTGGATAGAAGACTTTATTCTTCACATCCACATGGCTCGCGGAGATGATCTCCACGCCATTAAATATTTACCCCTCAAGCTAAAAGGACCAGCTCGGCACTGGCTGAAAAGTCTCCCCGAAAACTTCATCGGAAGCTGGGAAGAACTTGAGGATGCTTTCCGGGCCAATTTATAAGGGACCTATTTCCGGCCTCGAGATGCAGACGATCTAAGTCACGTAATCCAAAAACCCGCAGAATCAGCCCGTAAGCTTTGGAACATGTTTCTCACTAAGAAGAATCATATTGTCGACCGTCCGGACGCCGAAGCCTTAGCGGACTTCAAACACAGTGTCCGGGATGAATGGCTATCAAGATACCTCGGCCAGGAAAAGCCAAGGACAAGGGCCGCCTTAAGTACACTCAGGACCCGCTTTTGCGCGGGCGAAGACAGCTAGTTAGCCTGTAGTAGCACCAGTGATCCCGGCACCTTTGAGGTTAGGGATGGCAATGGAAACCATGACGCAACAAAAACAAATGTTGGAACAATGAAGAAAGCCCAGACAATACAACGGTAAACGCCGGATTCAGGGGCTCAAGACCCGGCCAATGAAAGAAGCCATTTAAGGGAAACAAGGATAGTCCATCCAACTTGGACAAAATCCTAGATAGGCCCTGCCAGATCCATGGCACTCCCGATAAACCAGCTAATCATACCAACAAAGAATGTTGGGTCTTGAAGCAGGCCGGCAAACTCAATGCCGAACACAAAGGGAAGGGACCTCAGAGCAAAGACGAGGATGAACCTCGCCAGCCGAACACGGGGGAACAGAAGAAATTCCCACCAGAGATCAAAACAGTGAACATGATCTATGTCACTCATATCCCAAAGTGGGAGCGCAAGTGCGCACTCCGCGATGTCTACGCCGTTGAGCCCGTCACCCCCAAGTTCAGCCCATGGTCGGCTTGTCCGATTACCTTTGATCGCAGGGATCACCCGACTAGTATCCGTCACGGAGGTTCGGCTACCCTAGTGCTCGACCCAATAATCAACGGATACCACCTCACTCAAGTCCTCATGGACGGCGGAAGCAATCTCAATCTGATATATCAGGACACTGTCCGCAAGATGGGGATAGACCCGTCAAGAATTAAGCCAAGCAGCACTACCTTTAAAGGAGTTATACCGGGCGTGGAAGCCCGCTGCACGGGCTCTCTAACATTGCATGTTGTATTCAGCTCTCCGGACAACTTTCAAAGCAAAGAACTAATCTTCGACATTGCTCCATTCCGAAGCGGCTATCATGCACTACTCGGAAGAACGGCCTTCGTCCGTTTTAATGCAGTCCCGCATTATGCTTATCTAAAACTCAAAATGCCTAGAAATCGTGGTGTCATTACGGTCAGTGGAAATATGCAGCGCTCTCTTCGCACAGAGGAATATACGGTGGCTCTAGCAATCAAAGCACAAAACGGCCTATTCAAGCAGAACACCTCATCAGTCGTTAAGACCGCATACATAGCTAAACATGTCCGGCGCACACCTCAGTGCGGAAGCTCAGATAAACCTGAGCTTGATTAGCAGCTACGCCCCTATCAACCGCCCCATAAAGAGATATACTCAAAATTCCTTGGGTGGCTTCGGGGGCACTTTGCACACAAAAGGTCCATAGTTCGGCTTGACCTTATTCAGACCCTAGAAGTCATCCTTCACGGTTCATTAAAATGAACCAACTTTACTTACGGCCATACTAGATTCTTTTACCTGGTTTCTTCTTTTTCCTTTTTTTATAGATGGCCATCATACTATACCCTTCAAGGACACTTCACAACGGAGACAAAGGCGCATACGTGCAGCAGGGCCCCGCATTAAGGTTTCTTTTTTAGATTAAGACCCTATGTAAACCTTTTTTATCTCTTGTTGTTTTATACTTTCCTGGCATGTAAAATGTACAAGAAAGATACTGGCATCATCTGTAAACATATGGCTCGCCGTACTAAAGTAGATGTTATAGAAGCAGCCCGGTTCATACTGTGTTTTGAGATTTATGCTCTTACCACCCGCGCTCTTCTCCCATGTCGAATTGCCACATGTGCCTTGATACCATGGGTCTATCACCAGGGCTGTATTCAGCTCGGTGTATATTGTAAAGTCTGAACACCTATAGGGAGTGTTCGGCGTCGCGAGTTTGGCCTTATATGCATCAGCTCCGAATCATGTCTTTGGTCAATAGTTGGGTTGCCCGGCTCCTGTGTTTGCTACCTTACGTTCCGCTATATCGGCTAGGATAGTAAAGGGAGAACTTCTGCGATTGTGTCCCGGCTAGCCCGGATGAGCACCTCAGTAGAGAAAGCCGAGAACTGACTGTCATGATGCGGTGAGAGCTGGTCAACCACTCAATGACTTATCGGAATCTTCGCAATTCCCTCCCTATTAAACGAAGGACCGTTACTATAGTCACGTATGTAAATGCACCGTATTCGGATAACTGCGGACATACCAGGGGCTATATAGTAGCCCCACCGTCAAACAACTCTCGCTAAGTGGAAGTGTTAAAGACCTATAGTTCGATTGCCTAGTTCGCCGCACTAACACCTTCTTAACAGACCAAGACGTTGAGTCAAGTGTGATCAAGTGCTTTTCTGAACACCCCCGCGTTATACGCGAGGGGGATGAAGCCGACAACTGCAAACTTTCAGATTGTGTATAAAAAAGACGGCCGCACAGGAGGCACCAAAACTTTTCAGGCAAAAAGTATAAAAACACAACCTTAAATATATCATAATATTGTTATTACAATTTTGATACACTTTACTCGAACATAATATTTTTCGAACATTGACCCTCCATTAAGCGGGTACCCTCTAGGACATCTTCAAAGTAATGTTCTGGCGTGTTAAGGTCCTTGCCTTCGGGTGGACTCTGCACTGCAATATCGGTGGCCGTCATGTTCACCCAGTATATCTTGACATAGGCAAGGGCCATCCGTGCACCTTCTATGCATGTTGACCGCTTCACAGCATCGATACGCGGCACCGCATTAACAAGCTGCCGCACCAAACCAAAATAACTATCCGGAATGGGTTCAGTTGGCCACAGCCGGGCTATGACGTCCTTCATGGCAGCGCCGGACATCTCGTGGAGATCGGCCCATTGGGCCATCTGTTCGTTCAACAGTGGATGCTTTGGCGTGTCAAATTGTGACCAAAACAACTTTTCTGTTGCATGTCCTTCTTGCGCATGGAAAAACTAATTCGCATCAGCAGCACTCTTCGGCAGGCCCATCAAGGTGTCCGGATAACTCCACCGTTGATTCAGCAGCTCATACTTTGGATCGCCAAACTTAGTTTGCAATAAAAAGGGCTTACCAGCCGCGATCTCCCCAGCTTGTCGGATCTCCTCCCGAGCTGCTCTAGACTCAGACCGGGCTTCCTTCGCCTCTTGAAAGGCCTTTTCCAGATTGGCTACTTTGGCTTTGTTACCTTTCTCAAGATCTTGGCATCAGCTAGTGGCATTCTTCAACTCAAGTGCCATGGTAGATATCCTCTTCTCGCACTGACGCTGAGCGGTCTGCTCTACTTTCAATTCGGCGGTTGCCTTTTCGGCAGCCGCATTACTCATCCTGGCTTGCTCCTTGGCCCGGGAAAGTTCCGCGCGAAGGGTCTCAACTGTGACGGCACTATCTGCAGTTATGCATATACAAATTTTCAGTATGACGCTCATTTCACAATACTAGCATGTACCAAGTGCCCAGAGACATACCTTGCGTCTCGTCGAGCCGCCTGTTCATAAGCATGATGTTATCATCCGCCACATCAACTTTCTGCTTCAAATATGCTACCTCGATAGCTTGGGCAATCCCCACTTATGCAACAACCTGTGTTTCAATTAGTCATATCATTTCCTGGGCATATATTTGATCCTCTGATCGCATTCCTTTGGATGTCCACTAGAGTCTCAGGGGCTACTATCTATACACAGGTGCAATTTGCACTTACAATATAACTGTAATTACACTACGTACCTCGAAGCCTCTTAGTAGGCTAGAAAAGGCTTCATTCAATCCACTTTTCGCGGACCGAACTCTTTCCAACACCGTACCCATCAAGGTAGAATGTTCCTCTGAGACGGAGGCATGTTGAAAAATGTCCATCAATGCATCCGTCGTCCCTTGGACATTTGATAGTGCGAGACTTTTGTTGTTCCCTGTAGGGGCTGCACACCTCGGACCCTGGGCGGCCGAAGTATTACCTCTGGCCCCGGTCCTCACTGTCCCTTGCACCACTTGCAGACGGGGAAGGATCCTCTGGGATGACACCTCGGCGTCGTCTGCCTTATCAGGCAGGGAAACCTGTGGAGGCGTCTTGCTCTCCATCATCTCCGGAAGTAGATACCCTAAAGAGGTGGGCTGTTGAGGATGGTTGCGTGCCGAACTGCAAACATGAGTTTAAAATATTACCCTTATAGCCCGGAAAGAACGAGACATGTTTAAAACACCCAGATTCACTTACGATGCGGCTGAGGGCCTATCTTTGCGGGGTGACTACGAGTCAACATCACCCCCTGACTGGGATACCTTCCCCCTCTTAGAAGCTTCCTTTTCCGAGTCTTCGGAGGCGGCCCTTTTCTTCCCATAGGGAGAAGGGATGTCAGTTCGCCCTTCCCTTCCACCTTTGGAAGCAGGAGTACTAATCTCCCCGGACAAATTGCCTGGTGAGCCTCCAGAGTGGAAGCTGCCTTGGGCCTCTTCGTCCTCCTCCTTATCTTCCCCCACCGATACTTGATACGGCGCCGGAGCCAGTATCCTTGTTAATACCGGATCGACAATGTCTTCAGGAAGTGGAGCCGAACACCTGATCCTCTCCGCCTTCTTTAACTAGCCCTGGCCGGATGGAGTTTGATCAGTACATTGTCATGAATAATTTGACTAAGTCGTGTTTGGGGGTCGAGTACTTACCGGAGTATCCGAATGGTTGCAGTCAAGACCGATGTCTTCTGTAGTATTCGACCACTATTTTCGTGCGCCGAAGAACAATTTCCACATCTCTCTAAGCATCATGCCAGAGAGGTGCTGAAGAGTCCGTGGACCTTCCAGATTAAACTCCCACATGCGGAGAGGGCGTCGCTGATAGGGTAGGATCCGGCGGACTAGCATTACTTGGATTACATCAATGAGACCAATGTCCTTCTCAATGAGGCTCCGAATGCGGCTTTGCAGCATCCGCACTTCATCAGTAGATCCCCAGTCCAGCCCCTTGTTAATCCACGATGCGAGCTATGGTAGAGGGCCGGACCGAAACACAGATGTGGCAGCCCGCTTTTTACCGCGTGGTTTGGTGATGTAAAACCACTCCTGTTGCCATAAGTCTGAAGATTCAACGAAGGAGCCCTTTGGCCAGGTGGATTGATAAGCTTGCTTATTGAAGCACCTCCGCACTCTGCTTGTGGTAGATCAACTCCTGTAGTACTTATATTCATCAAGATCAATCAAGCAGGAAGTAGGGTATTACCTCCATAGAGAGGGCCCGAACCTGGGTAAACATTGTGTCCCTCGCCTCCTGTTACCATTAGCCTTAGATGCACATTTCGGGACCCCCTACCCGAGATCCGCCGGTTTTGACACCGACAGAGAGGCTGACAGCTGGGTCCACGGCCGCAGCAAGGAAGTGCCTCCTTATTATGTGCAAAATTATTCCTCCACCTGACAGCCAGGACCCACCGAACGGGCCACCGTATTTCGCGAAAAAAATGTTTCCCCCCTGACTGCTGGGACCCACCAGCTACATCTTCGCATGCAAGGACGTGCGTCCATATTACGGGCAAAAAAAATGATTCGCCCCTGACTGCCGAGACCCACCAGCTACATCTTCGCACGCAAGGAACTGCCTGACAGTCGGGACCCACCTGGTCGAAGCGTACATAGCATTGTCATTCTGGTCGCTAATGTGTACGTACATACGATCGGTCTGTCTGCAGGCTGCAATGATGAACCGTGGCCGTGCAAGGAAGGGCATATGTCGTAGTAGAGGCACACACGTGTCATCGTAGAGGCGCGCATGTAGCATGTACACGTACAGTGGCCAGGGTGCAAGAAAGAAAATACAGCCACATACGTACATATGGGCGGGGTCTCGAACGCCTACTCACGCATACGCACGGCCAGGGCTCGTGTACATGCCTGGGTCAGAACGGAGAAGCTGCGTCATCGTCGTGTTCATGGGGAGGCAATGGAATGCGTATTTTTTAGCAGGAGGCAACGGAAGACGTGCTGTTCATCGGGAGCCAACCGGCTTGGAGGGAATAGCAGATGGAAACGAGGCCTAGCGTACTGCAGAACAGAGGAAATGTCTTTGTGTTCGATCGGCCACGGTGGAAATGGGATCCTGTTCATCGGGAGGGGTCTGGCGTATCGCAAAATGGAGGAAACAGACCTTCTATGGTCGAAACGGGGTCCTGTTGACTGGGAGGGGTGTGGCGTACCACAAAACGGAGGAAACAGACTTGTGTTCGAGCGCTACGGTCAAAACGGGGGTCCTCTTCATCGGGAGGGGTGTGGCGTACTGCAAAAGGGACTCCATAGGATACTGTTCATCTCCACCATTGACTTCGTCCAGCCTCGACAGACTACTGTTCATCCACCATCGACCTCCTCCAGCCTCCACCTACGACTATTCATCCATGGGCTCCTATTCATCCAGCCTCCAGCGCGCGCTCCTCCACCGTCTACTGTTCAACCAGCCCTCTCCACGGGGTCCTGTTGAACCACCCTCCACGGGCTACTGTTCATCCATCCCTCCACCGACTACTATTCAACCAGCCCTCCACGGGGTCTTATTCATCCACCCCTCCACCGGCTCGATCGATTGGGGTCCTATTCATCCAGTGGCAACGACCTCTACTACCACGGTGTCGGCGTCCTGGCAACGGGGGTCCTCAGAATTGCCTACCTGCGGCCCATAACGTGGCTCCACCAGTGGCCCTGTATGGTCTATCTTCACCAGCAAACACTCAAGACCCTTGCGAGGGGCCAAGCCTCGTGAGGGGGATGACACAAGACCTCCTCGAGACGGCCTCACCAGGATGGCTTGCGAGGGGCGGGGAGATCAAGGCAAGGGACACCTCGCGAGGTTTCTATGATGCAAGCCATGACGACCGGCGCCAAGCGGGCGCCAGCGCGCGCAGTGTCCTCACTTCCTCTTTGGTTCTAAAGGGGCAAGCGCATGCGAGGAGTCCCGAGGCATTAGGCAAAGGTTTCCATATCGGTTTAGCGAGACCAAGACCAGCAGTACGACATGATGGAGGTCACCGTGGAGCCCAAGACGGCATCACCACCAGAGCCTTTGGCAGGCAAAGACCACCTTTAGCCAGGATAACTTGTACTAGTTGTCTCCCTTCGAATTTGGCCGTTGTTGGATCCCTTCCCACTCAATATTTGGGGAGAGGACCAGGGCCTCTATAAGTAGGACTAGCCACCACCACAGTAGGGGGCAACTCGATCTCATCCGGGACGGATCATTCAGATCGCCCTCAACCACACAAGTTCACCAAGCACAAGAGCACCTCTCCTCAGGAGGCTGTTCTTCCCTCATAACTGTTCATCCTCAGCCCAAGAGGCAATCCACCACACTACACTGGAGTATGGTATTACACCACATCAGTGGCCCGAACCAGTATAAACTCTCTTGTCTCTCTTTCTGTGGGTTCGACGCGCTAAGCTTTGAGATTGCAGTGAGAGTGAGGGTGTGATTAGGTAGGGAGAGACCTTCGTGCGCATCCCAGTGTTCGAGCCTCAAGGGTTTTGCCAGAACCCGAAATCCGACATTTGGTGCGCCAGGTAGGGGTGCGCCGAAGCTTTCCTTCCATCCATCTACGCTCCGCCACCACCGCGCTTCACCCCCATGGCCGGCGCCGCACTCCCGGCTGCAACGACAGATGCCCGCGGCGGGGCCAGGGGGCTCTGAGCCTTGGCCCCCGCCTTGCTGTGGGTGCAGTGGCCACCCAAGTTCAAGCCGGAGATGCCGTCGTGCTACGATGGTGCGGCGGACCCGTCGGCCTTCCTGCTGGCGTACGAGGAGGCTGTCCTTAAGGCTGAGGGCGACGACAAGGTCATGGCCAACTGGCTTCCCATGGCCCTCACCGGCGCACCGCGCACCTAGCTTCTCAACCTCCCCGGATCCATAGTTGCATCTTGGGAGGAGCTGCGCAGCCTCTTTGCCGCGCGCTACGCGGCACCGGCGCCCCTCGTTGTCGCGGCCCTCCTCGGCAGCTCGCAAGCACCGCCCTCGGACCGTCACGCCAAGCCATTTTTTGCCAAATCAGCGCCGCTTCCACGCGATAGGAGGCTCCCCCGGGTTGGGTGGCGCCCAAGGTAGACCTGACTTCGACTCGGGAGATCACCTTGTCACCACCGTCGGCTCGGGCGTGCTCCCAATGCTTTGCACACCCACCATTTGCAACGTAGCCGTCACCAAGACCCTCATCGACGGCGGCACCAGCCTCAACGTGCTTTCGGTGGAGGCCTTCAACCTCCTTCACATACGACTCGAGCGGCTCCGCCCCAGCAAGCCCTTCTCCGGAGTTGGCGGCGGCTCCTACAGCCCCTGGGGCAGATCCGTCTTCCAGTGACCTTCGGCACCCGCGACAACTACCACACTGAGCTGATCGACTTCGACATCACCCGCATTGGCCTTCCGTACAACACCATCCTCAGATATCTGGCTCTGGCTCAGTTTATGGCGGCGACCCATCTAGCCTACAACCTCATGAAGATGCCTGGGAGCAAGGACGTCCTCACCATAGTCAGAGATACCAAGGAAGCTCTGGTGGCACTCAAGCTTGCCCTCAACACCACCGCGGTGGCGCGACCGGCCGACGAGGCCCCCTCTGGTGTTAAGGGGGCCGCGCTGGCCAAGAAGAAGCAGTTGTTCACTCAAGATCGGGTAGAAACCAAGCAGGTGCCGGTCGAGGAAGATGGGTCTTCCGGAGCCACCTTCACCATAGGTGCCAACCTTGACTCAGATCAAGAGGAAGCATTGGTAAAGTTCTTGCGCGCAAACAAGGAAGTATTCACCTGGGAGCTAGATCAGCTGGTAGGAGTCCCAAGAGGGGTGATCGAGCATCACTTAAGGGTGTCCCCCAATGTGCGCCCTGTGAAGCAGAAGGCACGTCGACAGTCCACGGAGAAGCAGTCCTTCATCGCCCAGGAAACCCGTAAGCTGGAGGCAGCGGGTGTCATTCGCGAGGTTCGGTACCCCGAGTGGTTGGCGAACCCCGTCATTGTGCCAAAGAAAGGCGGGAAGGAGCGCATGCGTGTCGACTTCACCAACGTCAACAAAGCCCGCCCCCAAGATCCGTTCCTGCTTCCGCGCATCGACCAGATCGTTGACTGCACCGCCGAGCGCGACCTGCTGTGCTTCCTGGTTGCATTTTTAGGCTATCATCAGATCAAGATGGTAGTAGAGGATGTGGAGAAGACAGCCTTCCTGACCCCTTGTGGGGTGTACTGCTACACTTGCATGCCGTTCGGGATGCACAATGCAGGCGCGACCTTCCAACGGCTGATGCACATCGCCTTGGGCCAGCAGCTCGGGAGGAACGCAAAAGCCTACGTCGACGACATTGTGTTGAAGTCTCAAGAGGCGAGAACTTTGATTCAGGACCTGGAGGAGACCTTCGCAAGCCTGCGCCAGGTGGACTTGCGGCTCAACTCAAAAAAGTGCGTATTTGGTGTCCCTTCTGGCAAGCTGCAGGGCTTCCTCGTGTCCCATAGGGGGATCGAAGCTAACCTAGAGAAGGTCAAGGCAATTGAAGACATGAACCCACCACAAACCCTCAAGCAGATGCAGAAACTTGCCGGCTGCATGACTCCGCTGGGATGCTTCATCTCCAAGCTGGGAGAGTGTGCCCTACCGTTTTTCAAGCTGATGATGAAGAAGGGCCCGTTCGAGTGGACCCCGTAGGCTAACCAAGCGTTTCAAGACCTCAAGAGATACCTGACCAGCCCTCCGGTGATGGTGGCGCCTTGCCCTCTTGAGATCCTGGTGCTTTACCTGGCCGCCACTTCTCACTCAGCCAGTGCAGCCCTGGTGGCGGTTCGGGAAGAGCGCTAGGCCGAGGACACGTCGCACCGAACCGCACCCCCAGCCGGGGCGATGCAAGACCCGAAGGAGACCGCAGGGGCTGCAGCAATGCCAACGGATGACCCAGCTCAGCAGGATGGCGACCTTAGGCCTGCCGAGGCCCCAATGGGCGACCAGGCTCCGGAAGTTCCATCGCCTCAGGAGGCGCCTCAACCTCCGACAGACGCGGGTCCCATTGACGCGCCCGCCCTCGACGAGCACCCAGTGTATTTCATCAGCACGGTATTGCGGGATGCAAGGGCACGGTACCCCATGCTTCAAAATCTCTTGGTCGCGCTTTTGGTGGCCTCGCGCAAGCTACGACACTACTTTCAAGGTCACCCAATCAAGGTTGTCTTGGCCTACCCACTGGAGAGGGTACTCAGGAGCCCTAACGCTTCTGGAAGAGTCGCCGAGTGGAATATCGAGCTATAGACATTCCAGCTGGAGGTAAGCACAACCAGGGTCATTAAGGGAGCCGCGCTCGCCGACTTCATGGCAGAATGGACGGACGCCCCGGAGCTTGAAGCAGGCGAGGATCGGTCCCTCTCGCCAGGAAGCAAAGCGTTGGACGGCTGGGTGATGTATTTTGATGGTGCATTTGTGCGTCAGGGCGCGGGGGCTGGAGCAGTGCTCATCTCGCCCACTCAGGACAAGCTCTACTACACCGTGCAGCTCTGCTTCTAGCAGGGCGAGAAGGTCTCCAACAACATAGTGGAGTACGAAGGCCTCATAGCTGGCCTTAAGGCTGTGGTGGCCTTGGGAGTGAAGCGCCTCACCATCAAGAGCGACTCGCAGCTTCTCGTCAACTTCTCCAACAAGGTATACGAGCCGAGGGACGAGCACATGGAGGCATACCTCGCAGAGGTACGCAAAATGGAAAAGCAGTTCTTGGGCCTGGAATTGCAGCACGTGCCCCGCGACACCAACAAGGAAGCCCACGACATCACCAAGAGAGCATCCAAGTGGCTTCCCCAAGAGCCTGGCGTCTTCGAGGAGCAGCTCTTCAAGCCGTCGGCAACACCACCACTTCCAAGGCCAGCACTGCCTCGGGAGGATCTCCCCCAGCCACCTGCCTCAGGAGCCCCAGCCTGCGGCCCAACGTCGGGAGCGCGCCTACTCTTGGCGCTCGAGCCTTAGGAGGGGTGCTGGACCAAGGAGTTCAAGGAGTTCCTGATGCAAGGGACGCTGCCGGAGAAGGGGGAGGACACGGAGCGTGTGGCTTGGCAGGCCACGATGTACTGCATCTAGGACGGTGAGTTATACAGGAAGTGGCCGAATGAAGTTTCCTTGCATTGTATCTCCAGGGAAGAAGGGAAAGAGCTGCTAGCTGACATACACGGCGGGGAATGCGGGCACCACTCGTCGTCATGAACCCTCATTGGCAAGGCAATCTGCAGCGGGTTCTACTGGCCTACGGTGCTCAGTGACGCGACTGAGCTGGTGAAGTCCTGTGAGGCCTGTCAATTCCATGCCAAGCGGATCCTTCAGCCAGCTTAAGGCCTCCAGACCATCCCACGGGGGGCTGGATATCTTGGGCCTGTTCCCTCGAGCGCATGGGTGCTACCGCTACCTCTACGTCGCCATCGACAAGTTCACCAAGTGGGCGGAGGTAGAAGCCGTCCGCACCAGCCCGGCCGGATCTGCAGTCAAGTTCATCAAGGGTCTCGTGAGCCGGTTTGGGGTCCCCAACTACATCATCACCGATAACGGCTCGCAGTTCACTAGCAATCTCTTCAAGACATATTGTGCTAACCTTGGAACGCAGATCTGCTACGCTTCGGTGGCACACCCCAGGAGCAATGGTCAGGCCGAACGCGCCAACACGGAGGTCCTGAGAGGCCTCAAGACCAGGACCTTCCATAAGAACCTCAAGGCATGCGACAGGGGCTGGCACGACGAGCTCCAGTCTTTGTTGTGGTCCATCCACACCACCGCCACCAAGCCAACAGGCGAGACCCCGTTCTTCCTCTTCTATGGAGCAGAAGCAGTTCTCCCTCACGAGGTCAAGCATCGCTTCGCGCGGGTCCTGGCATTTGATGAGGCGCAATAGGATGCCATGCGGGGGATGGACCTCGTGCTGGGGGAGGAATGCCGCCGTGAAGCCACGCTCCGGGCGGCAAGATACCAGCAGGCACTGCGGCGGTATCACTGTCGCAGCGTCCGCTCTAGGACGCTCGAGGTGGGTGACCTCGTCCTAAGGCGGGTGCTCTCTAGGGAAGGGCTGCACAAGCTCTCGCCCATGTGGGAGGGCCCGTTTAAGGTTGCCCACGTCTCCTGACCGGGCACCGTGCACCTGGAGACGCAGGACGGGGTACCTATTCAGAACGCCTGGAACATCCAGCACCTCCGGAAGTTCTACCCATGAAGAAAGGCCCAGTGCCTGTGAAGAAGGCCCAGTGCCTGTGAAGGTCTCCGCTCATGACACTCTCACGTAATAATGAGTGGGGCTGTACATGCCTCGGAGTCTCAGGAGTGCCATCCTCGGGCCTCGGGGGCTCCCTCCCATGTCCTAGTGGCAGCACTTAGCTCCGCGCTGGTGAGAAGATAAGAAGACTAGACTAGGTGCCGGACGCGGATTTTCATTTGCTTTCCGTAGTTGGCTTGCCTATCTTTAATGAAATTTGCTTTATGGTGTTCCTTGCCGGTTTGGTCCCATCGCCTTTTGCCTCCGTTTCTGCTTTTGGTTCCTTGTTTCGACCTGTAATCTCTCTCGCATGAGTCGCGAGGGGGCTGGACATGTGCCCTCATGAGGGTTTTTCCTATTTTCGTGAGGCACCCTCGTTCGAGATCGTAAGCTGGCGCACTTCTCTCAATCTGTACCCCTCGGGTACCACGATGAAAAGCGCTGGATCGTGGCTGGCGGCGCCTGCGACCATGGCTCGGAAGATCAAAAGTTTCCTAATGATTTTTTGCAGGTCCCAGACGCTCCCAAGCCAAGGAGGCCTCGCTAGGTACTGGGAAATGCGTGCTTCACGAAGCAAAGACTACCTCGAGCGTGTCAAGCTAAGTTATTTCTACGCGCCTACATAAAACATTAATGCTGCAACGCGACACAGGAACAATAGACGTAGCATAGCAACTTGGAAACCACGGTTCGTTGCACGCCCATATGGGGCCCCATACTTGTCTCTCTCTTAATGCAGGAAGAAAAGGAAGAACAGAACTTGTCTATCTCATAATGCAGGAAGAAAAGGAAGAACGAAACAAAAGCGGCGCATGCCCCAACAGCAGCTCGCGAGGATGGACCCATGACGCTCTCCTGAGCTCAGCCGGACCCCTCCTCGCGCTTCACTGGGGCGCGGCAACAAGACGACCCACTGGGACCCTGAAAGCGGGCGCGGCGGCTGGTCATAGCCACCGCTGCTGGAGCTGTCGCCGGAGGGAGAATCACCGTAGCTGGGCGTGCGGCGGCCAGCACCGAAGGCAAGACCATCCTCACCCTCGTCTCAACCGTCGCCAAGGCCAAGCACCTTGTCGCCGTTGAGGGAGTCCTGGATTAAGGGGTCCTCGGACAACCGTACTATATGCATATGCCGGACTGTTTGACTATGAAGATACAAGATAGAAGACTTCGTCCTGTGTCCGGATGGGACTCTCCTTTGCGTGCAAGGCAAGCTTGGTGGTTAGGATATGAAGATTCCTTTCTCTGTAACCGACTTTGTGTAACCCTAGCCGCCTCTGGTGTCTATATAAATCGGAGGGTTTAGTCCGTAGGACAACAACAATCATAACCATAGGCTAGCTTCTTGGGTTTAGCCTCTATGATCTCGTGGTAGATCAACTCTTGTAATACTCATATCATTAGGATCAATCAAGCAGGAAGTAGGGTATTACCTCCATCAAGAGGGCCCGAACCTGGGTAAACATTATGTCCCCCGCCTCCTTTACCATTAGCCTTAGACGCACAGTTCGGGAACCCCCTACCCGAGATCCGCCGGTTTTGACACCGACATTGGTGCTTTCATTGAGAGTTCCACTGTGTCGTCACCATAAGGCTTGATGGCTCCTTCGATCATCAACAACGCAGTCCAGGGTGAAATTTTTCTCCCTAGACAGATCTTCGTATTCGGCGGCTTCGCACTGTGGGCCAACTCACTTGACCATCTGGAGCAGATTGACAGCTACGCCCCTGGCCATCAGGTCAGGTTTGGAAGCTTGAACTACACCGCCGACATCCGTGGAGACGTGATCTTCAACGAATTCGAGCTTATGATGGCTGCGCCCCGCCACCATTATGAACATGACCTAAATCTGTCATCGGATGGTGTGCGGGAGATTGCACCTGTAACCGCACTGGCCCAAGATCTAGAGCAGAGCGCGCCATCCGAGGGCGGGAGGCTCAACCCCGCCACTGAAGCCGCAGGACTCAACGGCGCTAGAGCCGAACACAGAGCTGACCTCCAACGAGGCCTGCGTCATCGAAACCTTGGACTCGTCTCCGGCCATAGGCTCCGAACCGCGTGTATCCAACCCATTGAATCTGACCGGGCGCCGATCTTAGTGTTCAGCTCCGCGGACATCTTCCAACACTCACCCTTGGGCAACGTGATAAACTCATTAAAATCCCTCTCGTTGTCAGGGATTCTTGTGCGAACTATGTCCGGCTTGAATGGGAAGCAGACGATGAAGAGCTTCGTTGCCCACCCACCACCCACTTGATAGCCACTATCGACGATTTAACCGACATGCTTGATTTCGAATCTGAAGACATCGACGGTATGGATGATGATGCCGGAGAAGAACAGGAACCACCGCCCACAGGGCGCTGGACAGCCACCTCCTCATACGATATATACATGGTGGATACCACTCAAAGAAGACAATGGCGATGACATAAAAGATCCAGTTGAGGATAAACTTCCTGAGAAGCAGTCTAAGAGCCAACGTCAGCGGTGCCGCTCTAAGTCACGCCATGGTAAAAATAGCGATATCAGTACAAGAGAGGATAGCACTCCGAATGATGCCGAAGACAACGAAGACCCTGCCGAAGCTAAGTTTCGAAACAGGATGGACGGGAAGACGGGCGAGCCAGCCCCGACGAACAGGCCATGAATGATGACTCGAAAGACAGCAGTTATATGCCCCTCTCCGAGGACGAGGTGAGCCTCGGCGACAAAGAATTTGTCGTGCCTGAGGATCCCGTTGAACAGGAGCGTTTCAAGTGCCGGCTTATAGCCACTGCAAAAAGCCTGAAGAAGAACATCAGTAGCTTTGAGCTGATCAAGATCTGCTCACTGATAGATGGACTAAGGTCCCGGCAGCCGAGGAATACAGAGTCGAACGCCCAACAAAAAGCTACCTGAAGCGCAAATTGCTACCTCAATTTGATGGCGAGGCGCAGGAGCCGGCACTACCAGCGCATAACACGGCTGACCGGCCACCGCGTGGTTGAGACAAAGCGGCAATTCAGCCCGAGCACAAGCCGGCACCACGTCGCCTAACAAATAGGAGCACAACAACTCGGGGACACACACATGACCCGCGGTACGACCTGGAGAACAAAGCAGGCCAGACTAGATCGATCTACGGATCTTGGGGATGTGCCCCAATGCACAACGACGACCACCACGCCGGATATGAAAAATACATAGTCTGGGCCGAATACCGCAGATCGGCTCCATTTGAGCTGCGTTGCGACGTAGCCCGACACAGAGGCGCCGTGCACCCCCTATGCTTCACTGATGAAGTAATGGAACATGAATTCCCAGAAGGGTTTAAACCCGTAAACATTGAATCATATGATGGAACAACAGATCCCGCGGTATGGATCGAGGACTTCCTTCTCCATATACATATGGCCCGCGGCGATGACCTCCATGCCATCAAGTATCTCCCGCTAAAACTCAAGGGTCATCTAGGCACTGGTTGAACAGTCTGCCCAAAAACAGTATTGGCAGTTGGGAGAACCTGGAAGATGCATTCCTTGACAACTTCCAGGGCACTTATGTCCGACCTTCGGATGCCGATGACCTAAGTCATATAACCCAATAGCCCAGAGAGTCAGCCAGGAAATTCTGGACTCGAGTCTTAACTAAAAAGAACCAAATCATCGACCGTCCAGACGCTGAAGCCCTAGCAGCCGTTAAGCACAACATCCGTGACGAGTGGCTTGCCCGACACCTAGGCCAAGAAAAGCCAAAGTCCATGGCAACCCTCATGACGCTCATGACCTGCTTCTGTGCGGGCGAGGATAGCTGGCTAGCTCACAGCAACAGCACCTCAAGCAAACCTGGCACTTCGGAAAAACAGAGATAGCAATGGCAAGCCCCGACGCAGTAAACACAAGCATCGAAATAATGGTGATAACTCTGAGGACACGTCCGTCAATGCCGGATTCAGTGACCCCATGTCCGAGCAGCGGAAAAGGCCATTTAATAGAAACAATCCGGGCCCTTCCAGCCTAGACCGAATACTCGATCGTCCATGCCAAATCCACGACACCGTCGATAAGCCAGCCAATCATACCAACAGAGAATGTTGGGTCTTCAAACAGGCCGGCAAGTTAAACACCGAAAACGAAGAAAAGGGATTGTAACACGACAACGACGAGGAACCCCGGCATACAGGGGGACATAAGAAGTTTCCTCCCCAAGTGAAAACGGTGAATATGATATATGCTACCCATATCCCCAAAAGGGAACAGAAGCGCGCACTAAGGGATGTCTACGCGATGGAGCCAGTCGCCCCAAAATACAACCTGTGGTCCTCCTGTTCGATCGCCTTCGATCGAAGGGACCATCCAACCAATATCCGTCACGGCGGTTTAGTCGCACTAGTGCTTGACCCTATAATTAACGGATTCCACCTCACACGGGTCCTCATGGACGGTGGTAGCAGCCTGAACCTGCTTTATCAGGACACAGTGCGCAAAATGGGTATTGATCCCTCAAGGATCAAGCCCACCAAAACCACCTTTAAAGGTGTCATACCAGGTGTAGAGGCCTGCTGTACGGGCTCAATCACACTGGAAGTGGTCTTCGGATCCCCGGATAATTTCCGAAGCAAAGAGTTACTCTTCAATATCGTCCCCTTCCGTAGTGGTTATCACGCACTACTCGGACGATACGCATTCACCCGTTTCAATGCGGTGCCGCACTATGCCTACCTTAAGCTCAAGATGCCTGAACATCGCGGTGTTATAACAGCCAATGGAAATACAGAACACTCCCTCCGTACTGAGGAGCACACCGCGGCCCTTGTAGCAGAGGCACATAATAACCTTCTTAGGCAAAACCTCAATTTGGCAATAAAACCCCCAGACACCTTTAAGCGGGTCCGCGCTACGCTGCAACAGGACCATCCGGCTCGTCCAGAGCTCAGCTAGCAATTCGGCCTTCATCCCATCCCCAAGAAAGTGGTGAAATTCGTGTCGTGCGTACATAATTACGTACTTAAAATACCATGGGAGCGGACGGAGGCACCGCTAGACCATGGTCCGCAATGCGGCTCTACCGCTCCTGGATCGGCATATCCTCACTTTTTCTCTTTATTTCAGGTTTCTTCTCTTCTCGAGGCCTTTTCTGATAAACCTGATCATCAGACCCGTAGCGGGACGGATACGCCAAGAAAGCTAGGGGCTCGGATGTACAAGGGATTACCCAGGTGGCCTCTGCTAATGATCGTCATACCTGCTTTAACTACCCGCACGTAGCTCGCTCTTGGTCGTGGCATGTTAAATAGCCTTATTACACTGCTCATACGTCTTGATGTATTAACCAAATTACAATGAAAATTAATTGGCAGTGTTTGCTTTTTACCTGACTTTTCCTTGTCTACTTATTTTTCATCGCACCCGTACATTCTGGTACGCCTCAATTCGCCATGGGCTTCATTGTACCCCATAACACGGCAAGAAAGTCCGAACACTTTTACAGTGCAGTTCGGCACCCCAAACTTATAGCATTATATGCATTGGCTCCGAATCATGTCTTTGGTCAACAGTTGGGTTGCCCGGCTCCTGTGCTTGCTACCCTACGTTCCGCTATATCATCTAGGGTAGTAAAGGGAGAACTACTGTGATTGTGTCCCGGTTCTGCCCGACGAGCACCTCAGTAGAGAAAGCTGAAAACTGACTGTCATGATGCGACGAGAGCTAGTCAGCTGTTGGAGAGGTCACAAAATCCTTAATGATTTCTTCCACATTGTGCGATAACTAATGCATCATGCGACGGATCAGTTTTTATCCGATCAAGCGTTTTACAGTACCCCAAGTTCGGTCTTCCGAACACTAGGGGCTACGCCTACCTTCCTTTTGTCAAACTCCTATCGCTAAGTGAGGGTGATAAAGCCTTATAGTACGATTGCCTAGTTCGTCGCACTAAACACCTCCTTTAAGGACCAAAAATCCGAAGTAAAGAGTGTTTAGATTTATCCCAAACACCCCCGTAATTTCTACCTAGGGGCAGAAGCCGATGACTGGCCAACTCTCAGAAGTAATTTAAAAACGGCTGCACAGGAGGTAATAGTCCAAATAACAAGCATTATTTTAAATAACTTGTTTCATATTACAACATAGGATAACAGGCATACATTCATGGGAAGATAATATCCATGGAACACTGCTCCGCCACAAGGCGGGATCCCTTCAGGACACTGTCATAGTATAGCTCGGGCTTGCGGTGCTCTTTCCCTTCGGGCGGTCCTTCGGTCATTAGCTTCACAACATCCATCTTCGCCCAATGCACCTTGGCGCGGGCAAAAGCCATTTGCGCACCTCCAATGCAGACCGACCACTTGATGGCATCAAGCCGAGGACAGACACGAACCAGCCGCTTCATGAGTCTGAAGTAGTTACTGGGAATTGGTTCGGCAGGCCATAGCCGGATAATGAAATCCTTGAGGGCTAGTTCGGCCGCCCTATGCAGCTCGACCAGCTGCTTCAGCTGATCGGTAAAGGGTACTGAGTATTCTGGCGCAAGATATTGCGACCAGGACAACTTCTCTGCAAAGCTCCCCTCTTCGGCTTGGTAGAATTGTTCGGCGTCAGACATGCTGCGCGGCAGATCCGCAAACACCCCTGAAGAACTCCGAATCCGGGTCAGTAAATGAAATCTTTCGTTCGTGGGTTTGCTCTGCATAATAAAGGCCTTACCTGCGGTGATCTTTCGGGCCTCCTGGATTTCCTGGAGGGCGCCTTGGGCTTCAGCCCGGGCATCTTGTGCGGACTGGCGAGCCTTGGTAAGTTCGGAGTCTTGGTCCTTTATACTCTGCTCCAAGGTCTCGCACCTCCCTATGGTTTCTTGGAGCTCTTTTTGAACTTCAATGACCCGGGCCTCATGGTTTTCTTGAGTGGCCTGCTCCTTGGCTGTCCTTTTCTCGGCCTCGGCTACCGCCTTCTTAAGAGCCTCGATCTCGGTCGCCGCTCCTATTACATAACATGGCAATTTTTCAGTCAAAATAACCACTCACTTGTATTTAAATACAAACAAAGTGATCCCATACCTTGGTTATCCTCCAATTGCTTCTTTACTTGGTCGAATTCCTTTTTGGCCCGCTCCAGTCTCTGCCTCAGTCCGGAGGCCTCCGCAGTATGAGCGGTGGCAGTCAATAACGACGCCTGATCATTCACATAGATATTTCCTAGTTAGTCTCCTACGAAATTTATTTCATCCTCTGTCCGGCTTTCTTTTCAAAACACCGAACAGTGCATCAGGGGCTACTATCTATATTATGACATTCTTTTAACTTCATTACTTACCTCAAAGCCTGTTAGACGGCTGGTGAAGGCTTCGATCAGCCCGCTTTTGACAGACTGAACCTTCTCAATCACCGCACCCATAAGGGTACGATGCTCTTCAACGATGGAAGCGCTTTGCAGCACCTCAACAAAGTATCCGGCACCTCAGGGTGGACTGAGGTTGCAGGTGGAATAGGCGCACCACCTTCTGTTGAAGAAGGTTGTTGGTCTAACTTCGGAGCCGTGTTGATCTCTGGAGTTGTCTCTGGCTTGGGGCCGAATTCAGGACGGCCCCCGCCTTCAGCATCCATGGGGGTCTGCTCCCCCATGAATCCGATTGCCGAGGTTTGGCCCTCTGGCGCCACCTCAACGGTCTCCCGAGCTTCGCCCTGGCTTGGGCCCCTTTGGGACGACACCTCAGTGTTGTCCATGCCTTTGGGGGAAGAAGCCGTTGGAAGGGTCTCACTGTCCATCGCATCTGGGCCCAATGAATCTTCTGACGTAGATCGCCCGATGTTGGACCCGGCCGGACTGCAAAATATGAGGCTCGATACATTAATACTATTCAAAAGTGAGACTGGATATGTAAAGATGTCTGGGTTTTCTTTGTACTCACGATTTGGCCAGGGGCTTGACCCTGGTTTCCCACTCCAGACTGCTATCGGTGGCCGCGGTGGATTCGTCTGGAAGGGAGGCTTTCCCCTTCTTAGACGTTTCGGCCGCCAAACGTGTAGAGGCCGTCCTCTTCTCCCCCCCCCCTCGTGGGGGAGACTGGCTTTCCTCTTCTTCCTCCTCCTCTTCCTCCTCTTTTTCGACGGAGGAGTGGGCTTCGGTGTCTTCGGATACCACATCCGAAGTACTCTTGCGATGGAGCCCGCCCCTAGTCTCCTTGGCCTCCTTCTTGGCCATCTTCTCCGGCGCCTTATATGGCGCCGGGACCAACATCTTCATCAGAAGTGGACCGGCTTGTTCTTCAGGAAGCGGAGCCAGACAGTAGATCCGCTCTGCCTTCTCCGTCCAGGCCTGGGAGAATCGTCGAGGAAATATTAGGTGTTTTTCCCACGGTATACAAATAGAGGACACACCTTGAAACAATATAAAGACTCACCAAACTTGCAGGGTGGGACGTTTTGTGCCCGCGATCCTCGGCGGTGTCCGGCCACGACTTGCCGGGCTTGAATAGCACCTTCCATATGTCTTCGTGCATCGTGCCAAAGAACTCCAGCAAGGTTTGGTCCTTAGCCGGCTCAAACTCCCATACATGGCAAGTCCGGCGTTGGCAAGGAAGGATCCGGCGAACTAGCATCACCTGGACCACACCGACAAGTTTGATATTCTTGTCCTCCATGCTCTTGATACGCGCCTGGAGTGTCGTCAGCCCATGGGACGAAGGCTAGTCTAGGCCCTTTTCAGGCCAGGACATGAGCCGCAGTGGGGCTCCGAATCGGAACTTAGGGGTGGTGGCCCATTTGGCGCCGCGTGGCTTGGTAATATAGAAGCACTGTTGCTGCCAACCCTTGACAGACTCGTTGAATTTACCCGATGGCCATTTGACGTTGGGCATCTTGCTCACCATGGCTCCTCTGCACTCGGCATGTTCGCCGCTGACCACCTTGGGCTTCACGTTGAAAATCTTTAGCCACAGCTCGAAGTGTGGCGGGATGCGGAGGAAGGCTTCGCACACGACGATGAATGTTGAGATGTTGAGGAAGGAATTGGGGGATAGATCATGGAAATCTATCCCATAATAGTACATAAGGCCGCGAACAAATGGGTGGAGGGTAAACCCCAGCCCACGGACGAAGTGAGGGAGGAATACAACCCTCTCGTGGGGTTTCGGTGTAGGGACGATTTGTCCCGCCTCTGGGAGATGGTGTGCGATCTTCTTGGCCAGGTATCCGGCCTCTCGGAGCTTCTTGATATCCTTCTCCCGAATGGAGGAGGCCATCCACTTGCCTTGCGCTCCAGATCCAGACATGGTTGGAGTGCTTTTCGGGCGGAAGAGATGGGAGCTTGGGTGCTGGAGCTCAAGAATGGATGAGCAGAGGAAGAAGAGGGCATGGGTGAAAGACGGGAATCCTTATCCCTTTATAAAGGCAGTAAAATCGTATGCCTCTCCCCGTTTGCCCTAAAACTCTCTTATTTCCCAAGCGCCGTGCTGATGTCACGGTTGGGTTACCCATGCCCACATTGATGAGAATCCCGTGATAAGGGGACACGATCTCTGCTTCGACAAGACGTGCCAATGAAACCGCGCCTAGAAATACGGAAGGGCCAGATAAAACGGTTGAATAAAGACCGGGCCGTGGCGTGATGTCACGCTATCAGTTGTCAGCAGATTGGGCTCGTGGGATATTATGCTCTCCACCGTGGTATGTGGAGTTTGTTTTGTAGAGCCGGACACGATTCTTGTGTTCAAGATCTACTTTGGAGTATTTGAAGAAGGAACCCACCTTTGAAGCCTGGTTCAGGGGCTACTGAGGGAGTCCTGGATTAAGGGGTACTCGGACAGCCGGACTATATGCATATGCCGGACTATTGGACTATGAAGATACAAGATAGAAGACTTCGTCCCGTGTTCGGATGGGACTCTCCTTTGCATGGAAGGCAAGCTTGGTGGTTAGGATATGAAGATTCCTTTCTCTGTAACCGACTCTGTGTAACCCTAGCCCCCTCCGGTGTCTATATAAACTAGAGGGTTCAGTCCGTAGGACAACAACAATCATAACCATAGGCTAGCTTCTAGGGTTTAGCCTCTATGATCTCGTGGTAGATCAACTCTTGTAATACTCATATCATCAAAATCAATCAAGCAGGAAGTAGGGTATTACCTCAATCGAGAGGGCCCGAACCTGGGTAAACATCGTGTCCCCGCCTCCTGTTACCATGAGCCTTAGACGCATAGTTTGGGACCCCCTACCCGAGATCCACCGGTTTTGACACCGACAACCGTTGTTGTCCTCGGGGCAGCACCTGACGTGGCAGCCATCTTATCTGAACGCCCTTACGTAGAGGGTCGCGTTGCCGTCATATTTGAAGTGGAGGGTGCACCGCCTGCCCAGGCCGCACGCGTGGGCAAACGTCTGCTACCCGCGGGCTAGGCTGCGCTGCCTGCAACAAAGACCAACCGGAGATCCCTACGATCACAGGTAATGATGATTTTTCCCTGGATGCAGCAGGGACTCGTCAAGTCGGGCAGTTGTAGAGGCAGCATGGGGAAGCGAAGACGCCCACGTCCAATCAATCGCCACGCGTCTAGCGGGTCCGCAGGCTATTGGAGCCCGCGACGCTCCACACTTGCCCTTTGGCTTCGCCTTGAAGCCAAGTCCGAGCGCGCCTTGGGCCCGGGGGCTACTGTCGGCGTCCTGGGAATGGGGGTCCCCAGACTTGCCTGCCTGCGGCCCACAGCATGGCTCCACCAGCGGCCCTGTACGGCCCATCTTCACCAGCAAACACTCAAGACCCTCATGAGGGGCCAAGCCTCGCGAGGGGGATGACACAAGACCTCCTCAGGATGGCCTCACCAGGCTGGCTCGCAAGGGGTGGAGAGATCAAGGCAAGGGACACCTCGCGAGGTTTCTATGATGCAAGCCATGACGACCGACGCCAGGCGGGCGCTAGCACGCGCAGTGTCCTCGCTTCCTCTTTGGTGCTAAAGGGGCAAGCGCAGGCGAGGAGTCCTGAGGCATTAGGCAAAGGTTTCCATATCGGTGCAACCAGACCAAGACCAGCAGGATGATAGGACGGAGGTCACCGTGGAGCCCAAGACGGCGTCACCACTAGATCCTTTGGCACGTGAAGACCACCTTTAGTCAGGATAACTTGTACTAGTTGTCTCCCATCGAATTTGGCCATTGTTGGATCCCTTCCCGCTCAATATTTGGGGAGAGGACCAGGGCCTCTATAAATAGGACTAGCCACCACCATAGTAGGGGGTAGCTCGATCTCATCCGGGACGGATCATTCAGATCACCCTCAACCACACAAGTTCACCAAGCACAAGAGCACCCCTCCTCAGGAGGTTGTTCTTCCCTCGTAACTGTTCATCCTCAGCCCAAGAGGCAATCCACCACACCACACTGGAGTAGGGTATTACACCTCATCGGTGGCCCGGAACTAGTATAAACTCTCGTGTCTCTCTTTATGTGGGTTCAACACGCTAAGCTTTGAGGTCGCGGTGAGAGTGAGGCCTTGATTAGGTAGGGAGAGATCTTCGTGCTCACCCCAAGTGTTCGAACCTCAAGGGTTTTGCCAGAACCCGAGATCCGACACACGGGGTCCTGTTCATCCAACCCCCCACATGGAACTGTTCATCCAAACCCCCCAACAATACTCACTGTTCATCAAGGGAAGGAGGCAGCAGTGTTCGATCGACTTCAATTAGCAGTAGTAGTGAAGGGATCGATCGATCGCTCGGGTTCAGTAACGCGTAGCCTACAGTGCAATCGCTCGGGTTCAGTTAGAGTGCAACGCCTCGCACACACACGCGTACGTACGAGAGAAACAAGCATTGATACGTCTCGAACGTATCTATAATTTTTGATTGTTCCATGCTATTATGTTACCCCTTTTGGATGTTTATGGGATTTATTTTACACATTTATATCATTTTTGGGACTAACCTACTAACCGGAGGACCAGCCCATATTGATGTTTTTTTTGCCTATTTCAATTTCAAAGAAAAGGAATATCAAACGGAGTCCAAACGGAATGAAACCTTCGAGAGCGTGATTTTTGGAACGAATGTGATCCGGAGAGCTTGGAGTGCAAGTCAAGAAGTAGCCCAGGGCTCCACGAGATAGGAGGCCGCACCCCCCTATAGGGCGCGCCCCCTGTCTCGTGGGCCCCTCGGGCGGCCACCGACGTACTTCTTCCTCCTATATATACCTACGTACCTCGAAAACATCCTGGGGCACCACGAAACACAATTTCCACCACCGTAACCTTCTGTATCCGCGAGATCCCATCTTGGAGCCTTCGCCGGCACTCTGCTGAAGGGGGAATCAACCACGGAGGGCTTCTACATCAACATCCTTGCCCCTCCGATGAGTTGTGAGTATTTTACCACAGACCTACGGGTCCATAGTTATTAGCTAGATGGCTTCTTCTCTCTTTTTGGATCTCAATACAATGTTCTCCCCCTCTCTTGTGGAGATCTATTCGATGTAAACTCTTTTGCCGGTGTGTTTGTCGAGATCCGATGAATTGTGGGTTTATGATTATGTTTATCTATGAATAATATTTGAATCTTTTCTGAATTCTTTTATGTATGATTGAGTTATCTTTGGAAGTCTCTTCGAATTATCAGTTTGGTTTGGCCTACTAGATTGATCTTTCTTGCCATGGGAGAAGTGCTTAGCTTTGGGTTCAATCTTGCGGTGTCCTTACCCAGTTACAGAAAGGGTTGCAAGGCACGTATTGTATTGGTGCCATCGAGGATAACAAGATGGGGTTTATATCATATTGCTTGAGTTTATCCCTCTACACCATGTCATCTTGCTTAATGCATTACTCTGTTCTTATGAACTTAATACTCTAGATGTAGGCAGGAGTCGGTCGATGTGTGGAGTAATAGTAGTAGATGCAGGCAGGAGTCGGTCTACTTGTTATGGACGTGATACCTATATACATGATCATGCCAAGATAATCTCATAACTATGCGCTTTTCTATCAATTTCTCGACAGTAATTTGCTCACCCACCGTAATACTTATGCTATCTTGAGAGAAGCCTCTAGTGAAATCTATGGCCCCCGGGTCTATCTCTTATCATATTTGGTTCCAATCTACTATTATTTGCATCTTTACTTTTTGCATCTACATTATAAAATACCAAAAATATATTTATCTTATCATACTATCTTTATTAGATCTCACTTTCGCAAGTGGCCGTGAAGGGATTGACAACCCCTTTATTGCGTTGGTTGCGAGTTCTCAGTTTGTTTGTGTAGGTGCACGGTGATACATCTCCAACGTATCTACAATTTTTGATTGCTCCATGCTACTTTATCTACTGTTTTGGACTATATTGGGCTTTATTTTCCACTTTTATATTACTTTTGGGACTAACCTATTAACCGGAGGCCCAACCCAGAATTACTGTTTTTTGCCTTTTTCAGTATTTCGAAGAAACAGAATATCAAATGGAGTCCAAACGGAATGAAACCTTCGGGATCGTGATTTTCCAACCAAACGTGATCCAGGAGACTTGGACCCTACTCGAAGTAGTGCCCGAGGAGGTCACGAGGGTGGAGGGCGTGCCCCCCTAGGGGCGCCCCTACCTCATGGGCCCCTCGGAGTTACACCAACGTACTCCTTCCTCCTATATATACTTACCTATCCTCGAACGATCAGAATAGGAGCCAAAAACCTAATTCCATCGCCGCAACCTTCTGTATCCATGAGATCCCATCTTGGGGCATGTTCCGGAGCTCCGCCAGAGGGGGCATCCACCACGGAGGACTTCTACATCATCACCATAGCCCCTCTGATGAAGTGTGAGTAGTTTACTTCAGACCTTCGGGTCCATAGCTAGTAGCTAGATGGCTTCTTCTCTCTTTTTGGATCTCAATACAATGTTCTCCCCCTCTCTCGTGGAGATCTATTCGATGTAATCTTCTTTTTGCGGTGTGTTTGTTGAGACCGATGAATTGTGGGTTTATGATCCAGTATTATCTATGGAAAATATTTGATTCTTCTCTAAATTCTTTTATGTATGATTGAGTTTTCTTTGCAAGTCTCTTCGAATTCTCCTTTTTGGTTTGGCTAACAAGATTGGTAGTTCTTGCAATGGGAGAAGTGCTTTGGGTTCAATCTTGCAGTGTCCTTACCCAGTGACAGAAGGGGCAGCAAGGCACGTATTGTATTGTTGCCATCGAGGATAACAAGATGGGGTTTTTATCATATTGCATGAATTTATCCCTCTACATCATGTCATCTTGCTTACGGCGTTACTCTGTTTTCACTTAATACTCTAGATGCATGCTGGATAGCGGTCGATGAGTGGAGTAATAGTAGTAGATGCAGAATCGTTTCGATCTACTTGTTTTGGACGTGATGCCTATATACATGATCATTGCCTAGATATACTCATAACTATGCTCAATTCTGTCAATTGCTCAACAGTAATTTGTTCACCCACCGTAGAATACTTATGCTCTTGAGAGAAGCCACTAGTGAAACCTATGGTCCCCGGGTCTATTCTCATCATATCAATCTCTATCACTTTATTTACTTGCTTTGTTTTTACTTTGCCTTTACTTTTTACTTTGCATCTATCTATCAAAAATACCAAAAATATTATCTCTATCAGATCTCACTCTCGTAAGTGACCTTGAAGGGATTAACAACCCCTAAGCATTGGTTGCGAGTTGCTATCGTTTTGTGTAGGTACGAGGGACTTGTGCGTGTTCTCCTACTGGATTGATACCTTGGTTCTCAAAACCTGAGGGAGATACTTACGCTACTTTGCTGCATCATCCTCTCCTCTTCAGGGAAATCCAAGGCAGTGCTCAAGAGGTAGCAAGAAGAATTTCTGGCGCCGTTGCCTGGGAGGCTCACGCAAGCAAGTCAACCATACCAAGTACCCATCGCAGTCCCTATCTCTCGCATTACATTATTTTCCATTTGCCTCTCGTTTTCCTCTCCCCCACTTCACCCTTTCCCATTTATTTTCCTTCTCTTTCCCAATCTCCTCCTCTCTTTCCCGTTTGCCTTTTTCCCTTTACCTTTCTGTTTGCTTGTGTGTTGGATTACTTGTTGCCATGGCGCAAGATAATACCAAATTGTGTGATTTCTGGAATGCCAATAATAATGATTTCCTTAGTACTCCGATTGCTCCTCTTAATAACGATGAGTCTTGTGAAATCAATACCGCTTTGTTGAATCTTGTTATGAAAGATCAATTCGCCGGCCTTCCTAGTGAAGATGCCGCTACTCATCTAAACAATTTTGTTGATTTGTGTGATATGCAAAAGAAGAAAGATACGGATAACAATATTGTCAAATTGAAGTTATTTCCGTTTTCACTTAGAGATTGTGCTAAAGTTTGGTTTTCATCTTTGCCTAAAAATAGTATTGATTCTTGGAACAAGTGCAAAGATGCTTTTATCTCTAAGTATTTTCCTCCCGCTAAGATTATCACTCTTAGGAACGACATCATGAATTTTAAACAACTTGATCATGAGCAGGTTGCCAAATCTTGGGAAAGAATGAAATTAATGCTTCGCAATTGCCCTACTCATGGTTTGAATTTATGGATGATCATACAAAATTTTTATGCCGGATTGAATTTTGCTTCTAGAAATCTTTTAGATTCGGCCGCAGGAGGCACTTTTATGGAAATTACTTTAGGGGATGCTACCAAATTGCTTGATAATATTATGGCTAATTATTCTCAATGGCACACCGAAAGATCTTCTAGTAAGAAAGTGCATGCTATAGGAGAAATCAATGTTTTGAGTGAAAAGATGGATGAACTTATGAAGATGTTTGCTCCTAAAAATACTCCTCTTGATCCCAATGATATGCCTTTATCTACTTTGCTTGAGAATAATAATGAATCTATGGATGTGAATTTTGTTGGTAGGAATAGTTTTGGAAACAACGCTTATAGAGGGAATTTTAATCCTACGACTTATCCTAGTAATCCTTCTAATAATTATGGAAATTCCTACAATAACTCTTATGGAAATTTTAATAAGATGCCCTCTGAATTTGAGAGTAGTTTTAAAGAGTTTATGAATTCACAAAAGAATTTTAATGCTTTGCTTGAAGAGAAATTGCTTAAAGTTGATGATTTGGCTAGGAACGTTGATAGAATATCTCTTGAAATTGATTCTTCAAAGCTTAGATCTATTCCTCCTAAGCATGATAGCAATGAGTCTCTCAAAGCCATGCGAATTTCCATTGATGAGTGCAAGGAAAGAACCGCTAGGATGCGTGCTTCCAAAGATGCCTTTATTAAAGCGTGTTCTTCCAATTCCTATGAAAATCAAGATGAAGATCTAAAAGTTATTGATGTATCCCCCATTAAATCTTTGTTTCGCAATATGAATCTTGATGAATATGAAGATTATCTTCCTTTACCTATAAGGCGTTCTAAGAATTCAGAGTTTCTAGATCTTGATGATGAAATTGATGAAAGTGGGATTGAAATAAATAAAAACCGTGATGTTGCTAAACCCACTATTTTGGATCTCAAGGAATTTAATTATGAAAATTGCTTTTTGATTGATTGTATTTCCTTGTTGCAATCCGTGCTAGAATCTCCTCATGCTTATAGTCAAAATAAGGCCTTTACCGAACATATTGTTGATGCTTTGATGCAATCTTATGAAGAAAAACTTGAGTTGAAAGTTTCTATCCCTAGAAAACTCTATGATTAATGGGAACCTACTATTAAAATTAAAATTGAAGATTTTGAGTTTCATTCTTTGTGTGATTTGCGTGCTAGTGTCTCTACTATTCCCAAAACTTTATGTGATTTGCTAGATTGCCGTGATTTTGATGATTGCTCTCTAAACTTGCATCTTGCGGATTCCACTATTAAAAAACCTATGGGAAGAATTAATGATGTTCTTATTGTTGCAAATAGGAATTATGTGCCCGTAGATTTTATCGTTCTTGATATAGATTGCAATCCTTCATGTCATATTATTCTTGGTAGACCTTTCCTTAGAACGATTGGTGCAATTATTGATATGAAGGAAGGGAATATTAGATTCCAATTTCCCTTAAAGAAGGGTATGGAACACTTCCCTAGAAAGAAAATAAAATTACCATATGAATCTATCATGAGATCCACTTATGGATTGCTACCAAAGATGGCAATACCTAGATCTATCCTTGCTTTTATGCCTAGCTAGGGGCGTTAAACGATAGCGCTTGTTGGGAGGCAACCCAATTTTATTTTGTGTTTTGTGTTTTTTGTTTTTGCTTTTGTTTAGGAATAAATAATCCATCTACCTTCTGTTTGGATGTAGTTTTATGTTTTAATTAGTGTTTGTGCCAAGTAGAACCTATAGGATAACCTACGACGATAGTTGATTTGATTCTGCTGAAAAACAGAAACTTTGGGCGCACGAAGTTAGTTATGATAAATCACAGGAACGTGCTTTTGCGTTGATTCTTTTTGCTGCTGATCAATAAACAAATTTTACAGGACGTTTGCGTTAGGTACAAATTTCTACAGACTGTTCTATTTTTGACAGATTCTGTTTTTCGTGTGTTGTTTCCTTATTTTGATGAATCTATGGCTAGTAAATTAGTTTATAAACCATAGAGAAGTTGGAATACAGTAGGTTAACACCAATATAAATAAATAATGAGTTCATTACAGTACCTTGAAGTAGTCTTTTGTTTTCTTTCTCTAACGGAGCTCACAAGATTTCTGTTGAGTTTTGTGTTGTGAAGTTTTCAAGTTTTGGGTGAATTCTTTTGATGGATTATGGAACAAGGAGTGGCAAGAGCATAAGCTTGGGGAAGCCCATGACACCCCCAAGATAATCCAAGGACACCAAAAAGTCAAAGCTTGGGGATGCCCTGGAAGGCATCCCCTCTTTCGTCCACTTCCATCGGTAATTTACTTGGAGCTATATTTTTATTCACCAACATGGTATGTGTTTTGCTTGGAGCGTCTTGTATTATTTGTGTCTTAGCTTGTTAGTATACAACAATCATCCTTGCTGTACACCTCTTTTGAGAGAGCCATACATGATTTGGAATTTGTTAGAATACTCTATTTGCTTCACTTATATCTTTTGAGCTTGATAGTTTTGCTCATGGTGCTTCACTTATATCTTTTGAGCGTGATAATTTTTGCTCTAGTGCTTCTCTTAGATCTTTTAGAGCACGATGGTGGATTTGTTTTAAAGAAACTATTGATCTCTCATGCTTCACTTAGATTATTTTGAGAGTCTTTAATAGCATGGTAATTTGCTTAATGTTAATATACTTGGTGTTCAAGATATGTGAAACTTTATTTTGAGTGAATTGAACACTAAGATAAGTTTGATGCTTGACAATTGTTTTGAGATATGGAGGTGATAATATCAAAGTCGTGCTAGTTGGGTGATTATGAATTTGAGAAATACTTGTGTTGAAGTTTGCAAGTCTCGTAGCATGCACATATGGTTAAAGTTGTGTAACAAATTTGAAACATGAAGTGTACCTAGCTTGTGCATCCTTATGAGTGGCGGTCGGGGATGAGCGACGGTCTTTTCCTACCAATCTATCCCCCTAGGAGCATGCGCGTAGTACTTGAATTTTTGATGACTTCTAAATTTTTGCAATAAGTGTTTGAGTTCTTTTGACTAATGTTGAGTCCATGGATTATACGCACTCTCACCTTTCCACCTTTGCTAGCCTCTTCAGTACCGTGCATTGCCCTTTATCACCTTGAGAGTTGGCGCAAACTTCGCCGATGCATTCAAACCCCGTGATACGATATACTCTATCACACATAAACCTCCTTATATCTTCCTCAAAACAGCCACCATACCTACCTATCATGGCATTTCCATAGCCATTCCGATATATATTGCCATGCAACTTCCACCATCATCATCATGACATGCATTACTTTTGTCATATTGCCATTGCATGATCTTGTAGTTGACATCGTATTTGTGGCAAAGCCACCATGCATTATTTTCCATACATGTCACTCTTGATTCATTGCACCATCCCGGTACACCGCCCGAGGCATTCATATAGAGTCATATCTTGTTCTAAGTTTCGAGTTGTAATCAATAGAAGTGTGATGATCATCATCATTAGAGCATTGCCCAAATAAAAAAAGGAGAAAGGCCAAAAAAAAGAAAGGCCCAAAAAAAGAAAATAAAAAAGGGCAATGCTACTATCTCTTTTTCCACACTTGTGCTTCAAAGTAGTACCTTGTTCTTCATGTAGTGAGTCTCATATATTGTGCTTCAAAGTAGCACCTTCTTATTCATGTAGTGAGTCTCATAAGTTGTCTTTTCATACTAGTGGGAATTTTTCATTATAGAACTTGGCTTGTATATTCCTACGATGGGCTTCCTCAAATGCCCTAGGTCTTCATGAGCAAGCGAGTTGGATGCACACCCACTAGTTTTCTTTTGTTGAGCATTCATATCTCTAGTGCATCCGTTGCATGGCAATCCCTACTCCTCATGTTGACATCAATTGATGGGCATCTCCATAGCCCGTTGATTAGCCTCGTCAATGTGAGACTTTCTCCTTTTTTGTCTTATCCGCACAATCCCCATCATCATATTCTATTCCACCCATAGTGCTATATCCATGGCTCACGCTCATGTATTGCGTGAAGGTTGAAAAAGTTTGAGATTATTTAAGTATGAAACAATTGCTTGGCTTGTCATCGGGGGTATAGAAGTTGGGAACATCTTTGTGTGACGAAAATGAAGCATAGCCTTACTATATGATTTTGTAGGGATGAACTTTCTTTTGCCATGTTATTTTGAGAAGACATGATTGCTTTGATTAGTATGCTTGAAGTATTATTATTTTTGTGTCAATATGAACTTTTGTCTTGAATCTTTTGGATCTGAATATTCATATCACAATTAAGAAGATTTACATTGAAATTATGCCAAAGTATCACTCCGCATCAAAAATTCTTTTTTATCATTTACCTACTCGAGGACGAGCAGGAATTAAGCTTGGGGATGCCTGATACGTCTCCAATGTATCTATAATTTTTGATTGCTCCATGCTACTTTATCTACTGTTTTGGATTATATTGGGCTTTATTTTCCACTTTTATATTACTTTTGGGATTAACCTATTAACTGGAGGCCCAGTCCAGAATTGCTGTTTTTTTGCCTTTTTCAGTATTTCGAAGAAACAGAATATCAAACGGAGTCCAAACGGAATGAAACCTTCGGGATCGTGATTTTCCAACCGAACGTGATCCAGGAGACTTGGAACCTACTCCAAGTAGTGCCCGAGGAGGTCATGAGGGTGGAGGGCGCGCCCCCCTACCTTGTGGGCCCGTCGGAGCTCCACCGACATACTCCTTCCTCCTATATATACCTACGTATCCCCGAATGATCAGAACAGGAGCCAAAAACCTAATTCCACTGCCGCAACCTTCTGTATCCACGAGATCCCATCTTGGGGCCTGTTCCGGAGCTCCGCCGGAGGGGGCATCCACCACGGAGGGCTTCTACATCATCACCATAGCCCCTCCGATGAAGTGTGAGTAGTTTACTTCAGACCTTCGGGTCCATAACTAGTAGCTAGATGGCTTCTGCTCTCTTTTTGGATCTCAATACAATGTTCTCCCCCTCTCTCGTGGAGATCTATTCGATGTAATCTTCTTTTTGCGGTGTGTTTGTTGAGACCGATGAATTGTGGGTTAATGATCCAGTATTATCTATGGAAAATATTTGATTCTTCTCTAAATTCTTTTATGTATGATTGAGTTATCTTTGCAAGTCTCTTCGAATTATCCTTTTTGGTATGGCCAACTAGATTGGTAGTTCTTGCCATGGGAGAAGTGCTTAGCTTTGGGTTCAATCTTGCGGTGTCCTTACCCAGTGACAGAAGGGGCAGCAAGGCACGTATTGTATTGTTGCCATCGAGGATAACAAGATGTTTTTTTATCATATTGCATGAATTTATCCCTCTACATCATGTCATCTTGCTTACGGCGTTACTCTCTTTTTACTTAATACTCTAGATGCATGCTGGATAGCGGTCGATGAGTGGAGTAATAGTAGTAGATGCAGAATCGTTTCGATCTACTTGTTTTGGACGTGATGCCTATATACATGATCATTGCCTAGATATACTCATAACGATGCTCAATTCTGTCAATTGCTCAATAGTAATTTGTTCACCCACCGTAGAATACTTATGCTGTTGAGAGAAGCCACTAGTGAAACCTATGGCCCCCGGGTCTTTTCTCATCATATCAATCTCTATCACTTTATTTACTTGCTTTGTTTTTACTTTGCATCTATCTATCAAAAATACCAAAAATATTATCTCTATTAGATCTCACTCTCGTAAATGACCGTGAAGGGATTGACAACCCCTAAGCGTTGGTTGTGAGTTGCTATCGTTTTGTGTAGGTACGAGGGACTTGTGCGTGGTCTCCTACTGGATTGATACCTTGGTTCTCAAAAACTGAGGGAAATACTTACGCTACTTTGCTGCATCATCCTCTCCTCTTCGGGGAAATCCAACGCAGTGCTGAAGAGGTAGCACGTGGGACTTTTGAGGAGCCTCCTACTGGATTGATACCTTGGTTCTCAAAAACTATGGGAAATACTTACGCTACTATTGCTGCATCACCCTCTCCTCTTCGAGGAAAACCAACACAAGCTCAAGACGTAGCAAGAAGGATTTTTGGTGCCATTGCCGGGGAGGTCTTCGCTCAAGTCAAGACATACCAAGTACCCATCACAAACCCATCTCCCTCGCATTTACATTATTTTCCATTTGCCTCTCGTTTTCCTCTCCCCCACTTCACCCTTGCTGTTTTATTCGCCCTCTCTTTCCCAATCTCCTCCTCTCCTTTCGCTTGCCTTTTTCTGTTTGCTTGTGTGTTGGATTACTTATTGCCATGGCGCAAGATAATACCAAATTGTGTGATTTCTCGAATACCAATAACAATGATTTCTTTATTACTCCGATTGCTCCTCTTAATGATGTTGAGTCTTGTGAAATCAATACCGCTTTGCTGAATCTTGTTATGAAAGATCAATTCGTCGGCCTTCCTAGTGAAGATGCCGCTACCCATCTAAACAACTTTGTTGATTTGTGTGATATGCAAAAGAAGAAAGATACGGATAAAAATATTGTCAAATTGAATTTATTTCCGTTTTCACTTAGAGATCGTGCTAAAGTTTGATTTTCGTCTTTGCCTAAAAATAGTATTGATTCTTGGAACAAGTGCAAAGATGCTTTTATCTCTAAGTATTTTCCTCCCGCTAAGATCATCACTCTTAGGAATGATATTATGAATTTTAAATAACTTGATCATGAGCCTGTTTCCCAATCTTGGGAAAGAATGAAATTGATGCTTCACAATTGCCCTACTCATGGTTTGAATTTATGGATTATCATACAAAACTTTTATGCCGGTCTGCACTTTGCTTCTAGAAATCTCTTAGATTCAGCCGCGGGAGGTACGTTTATGGAAATTACGTTAGGAGATGCTACAAAACTACTTGATAATATTATGTCTAATTATTTTCAATGGCACACCAAAAGATCTTCTAGTAAAAAGTGCATGCTATAGAAGAAATCAATGTTTTGAGTGGAAAGATGGATGAACTTATGAAATTGTTTGCTACTGAAAATACTCCTCTTGATCCCAATGATATGCCTTTGTCTTCCTTGATTGAGAATAATAATGAATCTATGGATGTGAATTTTGTTGGTAGGAATAGTTTTGGAAACAATGCTTATAGAGGAAACTTTAATGCTAGACCGTTCCCTAGTAATTCCTATAATAATTATGGAAATTCCTACAATAATTCTTATGGTAATTTTAATAAGATTTCCTCTGATTTTGAGAATAGTGTGAAAGAATTTATGATTTCTCAAAAGAATTTTAATGCTTTGCTTGAAGAAAAATTGCTCAAAGTTGATGATTTGGCTAGGAACGTTGATAGACTTTCACTTGATGTTGATTCTCTTAAACTTAGATCTTCTCCTCCTAAGCATGATATCAATGAGTCTCTCAAAGTAATGAGAATTTCCATTGATGAGTGTAAGGAAAGAACCGCTAGATTGCGTGCTAAAAGAGATAGCTTTATAAAAGCGTGTTCTTCTAGTTTCCATGAAAATAATGATGAGGATCTGAAAGTTATTGATGCGTCCCCTATTAGATCTATGTTTTGCAATATGAATTTTGATGATTATGGGACTGATGATGTCACACCCTAGCAAGTCATGCATTAGAGTGTTGCATCATGTTTACTCTTTCATCAGAAACTTGAAATGGGGATGACAGAACCCCCAGTCCCCTCTGAAACCAACTAGGGTTACTAAAATAATTTTTCAATGAACCTGAAATGCCCTTCTAAAATGCCCATCATTTTTGCCTTGGTTCAGAACCTCTGCCAAAAGTGGTGCACATTTTCCTAGGCCATACTAGGGTTTTTGAATTAAATCATAACTATTTGAATTTGGGCATTTAAAATAATATAAAATATTTAAATGCTCAAATATCTCCAAACTAAAATGTTTCATGTTGGAAATAATCCAACTATGGGCCAGGAATAGTTTGGTGATTTTTGAAGTTGCCTAGGTATTTTATTAAATTCAACAAAGTTGCAGATATATTAAATAAAAAACAAAAACAGAAAAAAGGGAAAAAACTTACCTGTCGCCCACCAGCCAGCCCACCTGGCCGGCCCAGCCCGGCCACCGCTCCAGCGAGCTGCTTGGCTTGCCAGGCAGGCAGCCAAGGTGCTCGGCGGCGGCACCGCAGCTCGCCACGCAGCTGCTCGCCGCCTCGCCGCCTCCCTCGCCCGGCTAACGCCGTGAACCGGCCTCTCTCTCTCCCCCGAACCCCCCCAGACACCCCCTCTCCTCTCCAGCTCCTCCCCCTCGCACGCCCCAGCCATGGCCGACGCCATCGCCGCCACCCCCTCGCCGTAGCCACGCCCTCCGTCCACCCCACGCCGTGCCACCGTGTCCAGGAGCTTCGCCGCCGTCCACTTCATCGAGCTAGCCGAGCCCCGTGTGCTCGAGCAGCCCGAGACCACCGCACCGACCTCGCCCGAGCTCGCCGTCGCCGGAGATCCCTTTCAACGCCGTCGCTGCCTCAGCTCGTCCCCGACCCCGCCGGTGGCCTCTACGGGAGCGCTGTGAGCCTAGCTACTCCTCCGACCCTCTCTCTCTCATTCCCGAGCCGTGTAGCCACCGCACGAGGATCACACGCCCGCACCGTCGCGGACCTCGTCGCCGACGTGCTTCCGGCCACACTCCGGCCACAAGATGGTGTCCATCTTGCTCACCGCGTCCCACAGCACCTAGCTAGCCACTCCACGAGCCACACCGACCCCTCTAGCGCCAAGTTCATCCTCGACCGAACCCCGGTGGCCGCCAAAGTCGTCGCCGGCGCCAACTCCAGCCACCCCGACCCCAACGGACTCCGCCAAGAGCTGCGGTTTGTCCTCAGCTCCACTCCGGTGGTCTCCGCGGTCCATTTGGTGGCCGAAATGGCCAAAACCACTTCCGCCGCCGCGTCGGGCTCGCCGGCGGCTAAACGCCGGCAGCCGACTTTGACTTTGACCACGGGTGGGCCCTGGTTGACTCCCCTGAGTCAATGACAGGTGGGGCCCAGCCCTGCTAATTATACAGGATTAGTTTTAATTAAATCTTAATTGAAATAATCACCCTGACATGCGGGACCCACTGTCAGGTTTGACCCAGACCTGTTCCGTTGACCTGCTGACGTCACACTGACGTCAGGCTGACGCAGTAATTGATTTTCTGGATTTAAATTAAATCAGGAAATTCCAGAATATTATTTAAACTTCAAAAATTCATAACTTTTATTCTGTAACTCCAAATTGGACAAATTATATATGAAAAATGATCAGAAAAATCCAATCTATCCATCTGTACAATTTTCATGCATGATCAAACAAGTTAAATTGATGTTTTAAGCAGAACAAGGAAAAGCACTTTAAAAGACCATATTTGAATTTGAAATTTGAATCCTTGATTCAAATTTGTTCAAACCCCTCTCGTTTTAGTTGCATTAGCCCAACACACTCATATTGCCATGTTTCATGCATGCATCATATTGTTGCACATTGTTTGGTGATGCTTGTGTATCGATGTCCTTTGCGACAGGTTCTGCCCCCGAGGAGTACCGTGATTACCCTAACGAAGAACCATATCAGTGCATCGAACCGTCAGGCAAGCAACCAACCATTTGATCATATCGATACAATCCCATGTTCTCGCTCCTGCTCTCTTTTACTGCACTAAGACAACGCGATTCAAACTGCTGTGTGCTACGGTAGTTGAACCCATTTCCTCTGCATGACCTGTCATTGCCACAGTAACTAGATGAAACCCACTAGCATGTGTAGGAGTTGATTGAGCCATATGTATGTGTTGTTCCTACCTTGCTATGCCTGCTATGCTTAGAGTCGTGTCAGGTCTGGTTCATCTGGGTGATGGGCTAGAGTGAAATGATTATGTCGGTAATGAGAGTGGTGTGGTGAACACGATTTGGTAAAGGTATCGATGAGAGGCCATGTAGGAGTACATGGTGGGTTGTTTCATTGAAGCCGACCTTAAGCACTGAGATCTGTATGTGTGATTTAAGAATCAGCTACTACCATGCATTGGGCCCGAAACCAATGGACCCTCTCGACTTCTTATTCACCCTAGTTCTCCGTCCAGGAGTTGCAAGTAGTTTCTGGTGTTTGTAGCCTACTGGAGGCCGTGGACAGCGCTGACCGTAGGGGTGGGCTGTGATGTAGTAGGTACGTGGCATGGTGTACCGAATACCCGTTAGGTATCTCGGGAACCCTGTTCACATCGTTCGGGGCCGTATGGGAAACCTCGGCCGGACTCCCTGTGGATGGAACCCGAATAGGCGATAAACCTGGACTGGAGGCTTAGGTGATTAGGTAGGTCGTGGCCGACACCCAAGTTGGGCTTCCGCTTGAAGGTTGCCGAGTACATGTCGTGTAAGCGACGATAAGTGGTGAGAGCGTGTATGAAGAAGTACACCCCTGCAGGGTTAACATGATCTATTCGAATAGCCGCGTCCGCGGTAAAGGACTACTTGGTTGCCTATACAGTTCATAGACAAGTAAATGGAAACTACTAAAAGCCTCAAGATAAGTGTGAGTGCCGAGGATGGCTCCTCCGTAGGAAGACGGAGGTGGATCCTCGGTAGTGTATTGAAGTGGTGAGTAGTGGACTCGTGTGCGCAAAACCATTTCAAGTTGGAGTATCATAGGATAGCCTAGCCAAGAGTCAAAGCTGGCTTGCTGCAATAACTCCACCAACCCTTCTTGATACTGTGCATGTATGTTGGATCTGATGTAAGTCTTGCTGAGTACCTTTGTACTCATGTTGCTATAATCTACATTTTTACAGAAGACGCTGCAACCCCTTCTGATGGGTTCTATGTAGACGTTGACATCAACGAGTAGGCAAAAGACCCAGGTGGTGACCCTGAGCTTGTGAAGGACCACGTAGTATAGCTAGGTTTTCCAAGCCTCTTTTATTTTACTAGTTGTCTGTACTCAGACAAGTTACTTCCGCTGCTGGTTTGTATGATTGTATGACTTGTATGTTGGGTCGTGAGACCCGTACCTTTGTGTATGTTATGTATGGCTCTCTGAGCCTTAAATAAAGTACTTGTGTCATAGAGTCATGTTGTGATGCTTCGTTGTATTTGCACATATCGAGCATATTGTGTGTATGATTGAAATGCTTGGTATGTGTGGGATCTGACTATCTAGTTGTTTATCTTTAGTAGCCTCTCTTACCGGGAAATGTCTCCTAGTGTTACCGCTGAGCCATGGTAGCTTGCTACTGCTCTGGAACACTTAGGCTGGCCGGCATGTGTCCTTCTTCGTTCCTGTGTCTGTCCCTTCGGGGAAATGTCACGCTTTGAGTACCGGAGTCATGTTAGCCTGCTACAGCCCGGTTTACCGGAGTCCTGCTAGCCCAGCGCTACAGCCCGGACCCACTTGCTGATGACCGACACGTTCGAAGCTGGGTCATGGATGCCTGTCCCTGTAAGTCTGTGCCACTTTGGGTTTACGACTAGTCATGTCAGCCCGGGCTCCTTATCATATGGATGCTAGCGACACTATCATATACGTGAGCCAAAAGGCGCAAACGGTCCCGGGAAAAGGTAAGACGACACCCGTGGGGATACCGTGCGTGAGGCCGCAAAGTGATATGAGGTGTTACCGGCTAGATCGATGTGACATCGAGTCGGGGTCCTGACAGCGTTGGCATCAGAGCCGGACTGCCTGTAGGTTCTCCAAGCCAAACTGGTCGATGTTGAGTCTAGAAATTCTTTAGTTATATGTAGGGGAATTGTTTGTGGGTTAGAACATAAGGCTCTTTTACTCCTTATACCTTATGACTTTCTGATCTGAGTCAGTCCATTCTTCCACCGGGGGTTAAGGAATTAGGATCTATTCTCTCTATCAGGATCACGTGTTACTAATCAGTAGTACCTTATAGGTTTGATGGATACAAGCCTAGTTCAGATCTACTACCACATTATGTTGTTAGAATGGTTTCAGAACTTTGAGGTGATGATGTTGAGTGTGTACGAAATCCTTTGTCAAATGTCTCAAATCCTTCTTGAGCATTTACAGCTGTTATGCTGCCGAAATTTTGCTAGAAATTCTAATGCCTTTGCATTATGATTGTGCTTTCAGATGGCCACTCGCGACCTCAATCAAGTGGTTCTCCTGACTCGATGTCTAGATGTACCCGGCCATACTGCTAAGTTGGTCAGGGTAATGACTGAGGCTGGATACCGCTGGTATCCCGAGTACACGGTCGAAGAGCAATTCCGAGATTTTAATCAAAGCCAGTATCTCTGCACTGTCAGGATATTTCCATCTTATCCTGGATCCACCGAGCCTCTTCACTGTTCCTATGGACTCGGGGTTACTATTGAGATGGCTGTGCAGGACGCCGCCTACTCTATGATGACCATTATGCGAGTCAGATCTGGTTTATTTCGGGACTCTGATTTCCGGTATATGCCAGGATCACTTCCGGGAGCACAAGGGTATCTCCAGGCTATCTATGCTGACCCCACTCAGGAGGATTCACGGACTCGCACCACTGCTGAGATGCTCGAGGATAAGGACCGTGAAAATCGGGCCTTAAGGTTAGAGCTCTTCAATACCCGTGCTGACCACTGGGCCACGTTGACTCGGTTCGCACCGGCGGTGCAAGCTGGATATTCAGATATGCACGATCTCTATCCTGTGAGATCTGCTCTGCCGGACGTGATGGTTTGGCGTGATGTAGGAGGCATCACCCCACCTCGCGGTCCCCGCAGGCCACCGTTTGCTGGTCCAAGGCCTCATCCTAGCCCCTATGGTCCACAAGCTCCGCGAGACCGTCTGTTTCCGGATGATCATGTTGAACTTCCAGGCTATGGAGGTGACTTCTACGAGGACTACTATGGATCGGTCTGAGTTAGTGGTAGTATCACTAGTTCGCACTAGCTGTGTCGTCTATCATCCCGCGTGACTCGTGGGATATGACTTAGCTTGTACTCCTCCGGAGGTGTAGAAAAATAATGTATAGGAGCTTGGAATGCCTCCGATGAGATGTAATCCTTTTTCACCGTAATAGTACTTTGTTTGGTCTTGTACTAAACCCTGTATGGTGTGTATGACGATGGAATAAAAGAAGCAGTTTCTGTATCTACCATGTCATACGGATGATCATCTTGCATTCCGACTTATTCCTTACATTATGTATCCTATGTCGGAATTTTACCGTCCTGACTAAATCAGTGTCTTGGTTACCTAGGATGGTCAACACGCGCGCTAACCCTGCTTCCCAAGAGCAGGCCGAAGGCAGTGAAGCCAGGGATGCAAATCTGCCTCCTCCTCCTTCACTAGCCGAGGTTATGATGGAAGCTGAGAGAAACAAGCGGGAGACCAACCGTTTATTGGAGCGTATGGAACAGAATACAGCACACCATCAGAGGGCTAACGTGGTGTCACTCAGTGATTTTATCAAATTGCATCCACCCACGTTCCACCACTCCGTCGAGCCTCTCGACGCTGATGATTGGCTTCGCAGTATCTCTCACAAGCTGCGTTCCGCGCTAGTAGCTGAGGTTGACAAGGTCACCTTTGCTGCATATCATCTCGAAGGCCCCGCCAGTCTATGGTGGGAGAATTATGGAGCTATGCGGCCAGCGGGCCATGTCACTACTTGGGCTGAGTTCAGCGAGGCTTTCCGTGAACATCACATTCCGGAGGGTCTCATGGACCGTAAACGTGAAGAATTTTGCAGTTTCACCCAAGGCCGACTTTCTGTGGATGCCTATAGCAGGGAGTTTGGTAATCTCGCCCGATATGCAATTGAGGAAGTGTCTACTGACGCCAAGAAGCAAGCAAGGTTCCGTAAGGGCCTTAGTCCTGAGCTTCGCCGCGACCTCCGTCTGCATGAGTGCACATCTTTTCAGAAACTTGTCAACAAAGCCATCAGTGCTGAAACTGGTCAGACTGACTATGACGCAACACGCAAGCATGGCCGTGATATGGGTTCCTCATCCGGTGCTGGTCCTCAGAAGCGCCGCGTGTGGGTGCCCAACACCGCCCTGCCACCCAGGTTCACACCGAGGCCATCTTTCTAGGCGCCTCGCCCCGTTCAACAGTCTGCTCCAGCCAAGCCCTATGGGGGTCCAACCAATAATGCTCCTCCACGTACCAGTTCCGTGACTTGTTTCAAATGTGGGGAATCTGGTCACTATATGCGTGAGTGCCCCCAGACCAACCCCAACCAATCTGCTAAAGCTGTTGGCCGTGGCAAGCCGACAGGAAAAATATTCCACGCCAAGCCGGTCACCGCTTCACGTGGCCATGTCAACTGTATCTCTGCCGAAGAAGCTCAAGAGGATCCCAACGTCGTTCTCGGTACGCTTCTTGTTAATTGCCACCCGGCATCTGTTCTTTTCGATACAGGAGCCTCTCATTCTTTTATATCTGAAAACTATGCTCGCTTGCATAACGTCGCATTCGGTGATATGCCAACCTCTATGGTAATTCAAACTCCGGGATCCAAATGGCAAACCTCTAGAGTAAGCCATGGAAATGAAATCCAAGTCGACAGACTTGTTTTTCTCGCATCTTTGATAGCCCTTAAATCTTCAGATATTAATATCATTTTGGGTATGGACTGGATGTCAGCTCATCAAGCCAGAATTGATTGCTTCTCTAGGACTGTTCAACTCACCCATCCTTCGGGGAAGATAGTCAATGTCTTGACCCGAATAGCCAAGCGACAATTATATTCTCTTAACGCCAGCCCCTTGCCAGACCTTGAGGACGTGCCGGTAGTCTGCGACTTCCCGGATGTCTTTCCAGAGGAATTGCCAGGTGTTCCACCTGACAGGGATGTTGAGTTCGTAATCGACCTCATCCCCGGAACCGTTCCGATTGCTAGAAGACCCTATAAGATGGCACCCCTAGAACTAGCCGAGCTTAAGAAACAACTCGATGAATCCTTGAAAAAGGGTTTCATCCGCCCTAGTTCATCTCCGTGGGCTTGCCCCGTCCTATTCGTCAAGAAGAAGGATGGTACGGACCGGATGGTTGTAGATTACTGACCTGTCAATTTGGTCACAATCAAGAACAAATACCCGCTTCCCAGGATCAACGACCTGTATGATCAGCTCGCTGGATCCTTAGTCTTCTCCAAGATGGATTTGAGGTTGGGCTACCATCAAATCAAAATCAGAAACGGGGACATTCCTAAAACGGCCTTTGTTACTCGTTATGGCCAATACGAGTACACCGTCATGTCCTTCGGTTTAACCAACGCTCCAGCCACCTTTTCTCGGTTAATGAACTCAATCTTCATGGAGTATTTGGATAAATTCGTCGTAGTTTATCTCGATGATATACTCATCTACTCCAAGAACGAGGAAGAACATGCCGAACATTTAAGGCTAGTGTTGAAGAAACTTCGAGAGCATCGCCTTTATGCCAAATTTTCTAAATGTGAATTCTGGTTGTCAGAAGTGACCTATCTGGGTCATGTAATATCTGGTAAAGGTATTGCTGTTAACCCTGAGCGAGTTCAAGCCGTCCTTAATTGGACTCCACCTGAATCGGTCAAGCAAGTTCGGAGTTTTCTGGGCTTAGCAAGCTATTGCCGTCGCTTTGTCGAGAACTTCTCCAAGGTTGCTAAACCTCTAACCGAACTCCTCAAGAGAGATAAGAAGTTCGAATGGACTCCACAATGTGAGCACAGCTTTCAGGAACTGAAAAGACGCCTGACCTCTGCTCCCGTGCTGGTACCGCCAGACTTCTCCAAGGACTTCGTTATCTACTGCGACGCCTCGCGACAAGGACTACGTTGCATTCTCATGCAAGATCGACACGTAATTGCTTACGCTTCACGGCAATTGCACCCACATGAGGAGAATTATCCTACTCATGATCTAGAGCTTGCAGCCGTAGTCTATGCACTTAAGACCTGGCGACATTACCTCCTCGGTAATCGTTGCGAAATATTCACTGATCACCAAAGTCTGAAGTACATTTTCACCCAACCGGATTTGAATCTCAGGCAGAGACGTTGGGTTGAATTGATCATAGACTTCGACTTAGGAATAACCTACACCCCAGGGAAAGCCAACGTCATGGCTGATGCGCTAAGTCGTAAATCTTATTGTAACAACCTGATGTTACAACAAAGTCAACCGCTTCTCCATGAGGAATTTCGGAAGCTTAACCTTCACATTTTACCTCAAGGTTTTCTTGCCCCCTTGGTAGCAAAACCTACCCTTACGGATCAAATTATCAAAGCACAGAAGGTAGATCCGGGAATCTCCCGCATCAAGAGGAACATTCAGAAAGGAATTGCGGATTGTTTCTCCATTAATGATCAAGGAGTCGTATACTTCGGGAATCGACTAGTAGTTCCCAAAGTGCGCAACCTAAGGCGATTAATCCTTAAGGAAGCTCATGAATCTCCTCTCACTATTCATCCCGGCAGTACTAAAATGTATCAGGACCTACGCCAGAGGTTCTGGTGGACTAGGATGAAGAGAGAAATTGCTCAGTATATTGCAAATTGCGACGTCTGTCGTCGTGTAAAAGCAGAGCATCAACGGCCTGCTGGCACTCTTCAACCCTTAGCTATTCCTGAATGGAAATGGGATAAAATTAGTATGGATTTCATTACCGGTTTTCCCAGGACCAAGAGAGGGAATAATGCTATTTTCGTCGTGGTCGATCGTCTTTCCAAAGTAGCCCATTTCTTACCTGTTCGTGAGAGTATAACCGCTAGTCAGCTGGCAGATTTGTACATCTCCCGAATAGTGTCTCTCCATGGTGTTCCTTTGGAAATTAACTCGGATCGAGGAAGTCTTTTCACCTCTCGATTTTGGGAAAGTTTCCAAAATGCTATGGGAACCCGTCTCTCCCTTAGCACCGCTTTCCACCCTCAGTCGAGTGGTCAAGTGGAACGCGTCAACCAAATTCTAGAAGACATGCTTCGAGCCTCTGTTATCTCTTTCGGAATGGACTGGGAGAAGTGCCTTCCATTTGCCGAATTCGCTTACAACAACAGCTATCAATCTAGCTTGGGTAAAGCCCCTTTTGAAGTTCTCTATGGACGACGATGTCGAACACCCCTTAACTGGTCAGAGACCGGGGAAAGACAATTCTTTGGCCCGGATATGATTCAGGAAGCAGAAGAACAAGTTCGTATCGTTCGTGAAAAGTTGAAAATAGCCCAATCTCGTCAAAAGAGTCAATATGACCGAAAACATAGGGCTATGACTTTCGAAGTTGACGAGAAGGCTTATCTTCGGGTCACCCCTCTGAAGGGAACCCATCGTTTCGGTATCAAAGCCAAATTGGCTCCTCGTTACATTGGACCTTTTCGCATTCTCGCCAAACGAGGAGAAGTTGCCTACCAGTTGGAACTACCTCCGCACCTCTCCAGAGTTCACGATGTCTTCCACGTTTCTCAACTCAGGCGTTGCTTCTCGGATCCTATCCGTGAAGTGGACCACGAAACGCTTGATCTTCAAGATAATCTTACATATCGAGAGTACCCCGTTCGTATCCTCGATCAGGCCGAACGTACCACCCGACGTCATAATATCAAGTTTCTCAAAGTTCAATGGTCGCACCATTCTGAGGATGAAGCAACTTGGGAAAGGGAGGATCGTCTTTGACTTGAATATCCCGCCTTCTTCCTGGAGGAACCCAAATCTCGGGACGAGATTCTTTTGAGTGGGGGTGAGTTGTCACACCCTAGCTAGTCATGCATTAGAGTGTTGCATCATGTTTACTCTTTCATCAGAAACTTGAAATGGGGATGACAGAACCCCCAGTCCCCTCTGAAACCAACTAGGGTTACTAAAATAATTTTTCAATGAACCTGAAATGCCCTTCTAAAATGCCCATCATTTTTGCCTTGGTTCAGAACCTCTGCCAAAAGTGGTGCACATTTTCCTAGGCCATCCTAGGGTTTTTGAATTAAATCATAACTATTTGAATTTGGGCATTTAAAATAATATAAAATATTTAAATGCTCAAATATCTCCAAACTAAAATGTTTCATGTTGGAAATAATCCAACTATGGGCCAGGAATAGTTTGGTGATTTTTGAAGTTGCCTAGGTATTTTATTAAATTCAACAAAGTTGCAGATATATTAAATAAAAAACAGAAACAGAAAAAAAAGGGAAAAAACTTACCTGTCGCCCACCAGCCAGCCCACCTGGCCGGCCCAGCCTGGCCACCGCTCCAGCGAGCTGCTTGGCTTGCCAGGCAGGCAGCCAAGGTGCTCGGCGGCGGCACCGCAGCTCGCCACGCAGCTGCTCGCCGCCTCGCCGCCTCCCTCGCCCGGCTAACGCCGTGAACCGGCCTCTCTCTCTCCCCCGAACCCCCCCAGACACCCCCTCTCCTCTCCAGCTCCTCCCCCTCGCACGCCCCAGCCATGGCCGACGCCATCGCCGCCACCCCCTCGCCGTAGCCACGCCCTCCGTCCACCCCACGCCGTGCCACCGTGTCCAGGAGCTTCGCCGCCGTCCACTTCATCGAGCTAGCCGAGCCCCGTGTGCTCGAGCAGCCCGAGACCACCGCACCGACCTCGCCCGAGCTCGCCGTCGCCGGAGATCCCTTTCAACGCTGTCGCTGCCTCAGCTCGTCCCCGACCCCGCCGGTGGCCTCTACGGGAGCGCTGTGAGCCTAGCTACTCCTCCGACCCTCTCTCTCTCATTCCCAAGCCGTGTAGCCACCGCACGAGGATCACACGCCCGCACCGTCGCGGACCTCGTCGCCGACGTGCTTCCGGCCACACTCCGGCCACAAGATGGTGTCCATCTTGCTCACCGAGTCCCACAGCACCTAGCTAGCCACTCCACGAGCCTCACCGACCCCTCTAGCGCCAAGTTCATCCTCGACCGAACCCCGGTGGCCGCCAAAGTCGTCGCCGGCGCCAACTCCGGCCACCCCGACCCCAACGGACTCCGCCAAGAGCTGCGGTTTGTCCTCAGCTCCACTCCGGTGGTCTCCGCGGTCCATTTGGCGGCCGAAATGGCCAAAACCACTTCCGCCGCCGCGTCGGGGTCGCCGGCGGCTAAACGCCGGCAGCCGACTTTGACTTTGACCACGGGTGGGCCCTGGTTGACTCCCCTGAGTCAATGACAGGTGGGGCCCAGCCCTGCTAATTATACAGGATTTGTTTTAATTAAATCTTAATTGAAATAATCACCCTGACATGTGGGACCCACTGTCAGGTTTGATCCAGACCTGTTCCGTTGACCTGCTGACGTCACACTGACGTCAGGCTGACGCAGTAATTGATTTTCTGGATTTAAATTAAATCAGGAAATTCCAGAATATTATTTAAACTTCAAAAATTCATAACTTTTATTCTGTAACTCCAAATTGGACAAATTATATATGAAAAATGATCAGAAAAATCCAATCTATCCATCTGTACTATTTTCATGCATGATCAAACAAGTTAAATTGATGTTTTAAGCAGAACAAGGAAAAGCACTTTAAAAGACCATATTTGAATTTGAAATTTGAATCCTTGATTCAAATTTGTTCAAACCCCTCTGGTTTTAGTTGCATTAGCCCAACACACTCATATTGCCATGTTTCATGCATGCATCATATTGTTGCACATTGTTTGGTGATGCTTGTGTATCGATGTCCTTTGCGACAGGTTCTGCCCCCGAGGAGTACCGTGATTACCCTAACGAAGAACCATATCAGTGCATCGAACCGTCAGGCAAGCAACCAACCATTTGATCATATCGATACAATCCCATGTTCTCGCTCCTGCTCTCTTTTACTGCATTAAGACAACGCGATTCAAACTGCTGTGTGCTACGGTAGTTGAACCCATTTCCTCTGCATGACCTGTCATTGCCACAGTAACTAGATGAAACCCACTAGCATGTGTAGGAGTTGATTGAGCCATATGTATGTGTTGTTCCTACCTTGCTATGCCTGCTATGCTTAGAGTCGTGTCAGGTCTGGTTCATCTGGGTGATGGGCTAGAGTGAAATGTTATGTCGGTAATGAGAGTGGTGTGGTGAACACGATTTGGTAAAGGTATCGATGAGAGGGCATGTAGGAGTACATGGTGGGTTGTTTCATTGAAGCCGACCTTAAGCACTGAGATCTGTATATGTGATTTAAGATACAGCTACTACCATGCATTGGGCCCTGAAATATGACCCCGCTCGACTTCTTATTCACCCTAGCTCTCTGTCCAGGAGTTGCAAGTAGTTTCTGGTGTTTGTAGCCTACTGGAGGCCGTGGACAGCGCTGACCGTAGGGGTGGGCTGTGATGCGGTAGGTACATGGCCGGGTGTACCGAATACCCGTTAGGTATCTCGGGAACCCTGTTCACATCGTTCGGGGCCGTATGGGAAACCTCGGCCGGACTCCCTGCGGATGGAACCTGGATAGGCGATAAACCTGGACTGGAGGCTTAGGTGATTAGGTAGGTCGTGGCCGACACCCACGTTGGGCTTCCGCTTGAAGGTTGCCGAGTACATGTCGTGTAAGCGACGGTAAGTGGTGAGAGCGTGTATGAAGAAGTACACCCCTGCAGGGTTAACATGATCTATTCGAATAGCCGCGTCCGCGGTAAAGGACTACTTGGTTGCCTATACAGTTCATAGACAAGTAAATGGAAACTACTAAAAGCCTCAAGATAAGTGTGAGTGCCGAGGATGGCTCCTCCGTAGGAAGACGGAGGTGGATCCTCGGTAGTGTATTGAAGTGGTGAGTAGTGGACTCGTGTGCGCAAAACCATTTCAAGTTGGAGTATCGTAGGATAGCCTAGCCAAGAGTCAAAGCTGGCTTGCTGCAATAACTCCACCAACCCTTCTTGATACTGTGCATGTATGTAGGATCTGATGTAAGTCTTGCTGAGTACCTTTGTACTCATGTTGCTATAATCTACATTTTTACAGAAGACGCTGCAACCCCTTCTGATGGGTTCTATGTAGACGTTGACATCAACGAGTAGGCAAAAGACCCAGGTGGTGACCCTGAGCTTGTGAAGGACCACGTAGTATAGCTAGGTTTTCCAAGCCTCTTTTATTTTACTAGTTGTCTGTACTCAGACAAGTTACTTCCGCTGCTGGTTTGTATGATTGTATGACTTGTATGTTGGGTCGTGAGACCCGTACCTTTGTGTATGTTATGTATGGCTCTCTGAGCCTTAAATAAAGTACTTGTGTCATAGAGTCATGTTGTGATGCTTCGTTGTATTTGCACATATCGAGCATATTGTGTGTATGATTGAAATGCTTGGTATGTGTGGGATCTGACTATCTAGTTGTTTATCTTTAGTAGCCTCTCTTACCGGGAAATGTCTCCTAGTGTTACCGCTGAGCCATGGTAGCTTGCTACTGCTCTGGAACACTTAGGCTGGCCGGCATGTGTCCTTCTTCGTTCCTGTGTCTGTCCCTTCGGGGAAATGTCACGCTTTGAGTACCGGAGTCCTGTTAGCCTGCTACAGGCCGGTTTACCGGAGTCCTGCTAGCCCAGCGCTACAGCCCGGACCCACTTGCTGATGACCGACACGTTCGAAGCTGGGTCATGGATGCCTGTCCCTGTAAGTCTGTGCCACTTTGGGTTTACGACTAGTCATGTCAGCCCGGGCTCCTTATCATATGGATGCTAGCGACACTATCATATACGTGAGCCAAAAGGCGCAAACGGTCCCGGGAAAAGGTAAGACGACACCCGTGGGGATACCGTGCGTGAGGCCGCAAAGTGATATGAGGTGTTACCGGCTAGATCGATGTGACATTGAGTCGGGGTCCTGACAGATGATGAATCAACTTTGCCTAGAAGGCGTCCCAAGAATTCGGAATCTTTAGATCGTAATGCTAAATTTGGTAAAAGTTAGATTGGAGAATCCTCAACTTCTAATAATATTGAACCCACTATCTCGGATTTCAATGATTTTTATTATGATAATTGTTCTTTAGAAGGTTGTATTTCCTTTTTGCAATCCGTTGTTAATTCTCCTCATGCTTATAGTAAAAATAAAGCCTTTACCAAACATATTGTTGATGCCTTGATGCAATCTTATGATGAAAAACTTAATTTGGAAGTTTCTATACCTAGAAAACTTAATGATGAGTGGGAACCTACTATAAAGATTAGAATTAAAGATTATGAGTGTTTTGCTTTGTGTGATTTGGGTGCTAGTGTTTCCATGATTCTGAAAACTTTATGTGATATTCTAGGTTTCCATGATCTTGATGATTGCTCTTTAAGTTTGCACCTTGCATATTCCACCATTAAAAGCCAATGGGAAGGATCAATGATGTTCTTATTGTTGCAAATAGAAATTTGGTGCCCGTAGATTTTATCGTTCTTGATATAGATTGCAATCTTTCTTGCCCTATTATTCTTGGTAGACCTTTCCTTAGAACGATTGGTGCGATTATTGATATGAAGGAAGGGAATATTAGATTCCAATTTCCCTTAAAGAAAGGCATGGAGCACTTTCCAAGAAAGAAAATAAAATTACCTTATGAATCTATCATGCGTGCTACTTATGAATTTAGTGCCAAAGATGGCACTCATTAGATCTATCTTTGTTTTTATGCCTAGCTAGGGGCGTTAAACGATAGCGCTAGTTGGGAGGCAACCCAATTTTCTTTATGTTTTTTGTTTTTGCTCCTGTTTAGTAATAAATCTTGCATCTACCTTCTGTTTAGATGTGTTTTTATCTTTTAATTAGTGTTTGTGCCAAGTAGAACCTATAGGATAACCTACGATGATAGTTGATTTGATTCTGCTGAAAAACAGAAACTTTGCACGCACCAATATAATTTTGTTAAATCACAGGAACATGATTTTGCGTTGATTTTTTTCCTGCTGTTCAATAAACAAATTTTCAAGGACTTACTATTTTGGTAGGAGTTTTAGAGTTCCAGAAGTTTGTGTTAGTTACAGATTGCTACAGACTGTTCTGTTTTTGACAGATTCTGTTTTTCGTGTGTTGTTTGCTTATTTCAATGCATCTATGGCTAGTAAATTAGTTTATAAACCATAAGGAAGTTGTAATACAGTATGTTTAACACCAAAATAAATAAAGAATGAGTTCATTGCAGTACCTTATGTGGTGGTTTTGTTTTCTTTCACTAACGGAGCTTATAAGATTTCCTGTTGAGTTTTGTGTTGTGAAGTTTTCAAGTTTTGGGAAAAGCTTTTATGGACTATGGAATAAGGAGTGGCAAGAGCCTAAGCTTGGGGATGCCCAAGGCACCCCAAGATATTCAATAATAGCCAAAAGCCTAAGCTTGGGGATGCCCCGGTAAGGCATCCCGTCTTTCGTCTTCGTTCATTGGTAACTTTACTTGGAGCTATATTTTTATTCGCCACATGATATGTATTTTGCTTGGAGCGTCGTGTATTATATTAGTCTTTGCTTTTTAGTTTACCACAATCATCCTTGCTGTACACACCTTTTGGGAGAAGCCTATTTGATTAGAATTTGCTAGAATACTCTATGTGCTTCACTTATATCTTTTGAGCTTGATAGTTTTTGCTCTACTGCTTCACTTATATCTTTTAGAGCACGGTGGTGTCTTAATTTTGAAGAAATTGCTAGTCTCTCATGCTTCACTTATATTATTTTGAGAGTCTTTTAGAACATCATGGTTTTTGCTATGGTCATAAAATTGGTCCTAGAATGATGAGCATCCAAGTTGAGTATAATAAAAACTATCATAGAAAGTGAATTGGATGCTATGATCAATTTGATGCTTTATAATTGTTTCGAGATATAGAGGTAGTAATATTAAAGTTATGCTAGTTGGGTGATTATGAATTTAAAGAATGCTTGTGTTGAAGTTTGTGATTCCCATAGCATGCATGTATGGTGAACCGCTTTGTGATTAAGTTGGAGCACAATTTTATTTATTGATTGTCTTCCTTATGAGTGGCGGTCGGGGACGAGTGATGGTCTTTTCCTACAAATCTATCCCCCTAGGAGCATGCGCGTAGTACTTTGGTTTTTGATGACTTCTAAATTTTTGCAACAAGTATATGAGTTCCTTTGATTAATGTTGAGTCCATGAATTATACGCACCCTTTCACCCTTCCACCATTGCTAGCCTCTCTTGTATCGTGCAATTTTTGCCGGTACCTTACACCCACCATTTACCTTCCTCAAAACAGCCACCATACCTACCTATTATGGCATTTCCATAGCCATTCCGAGATATATTGCCATGCAACTTTCCACCGTTCCGTTCATATGACACGCATTACTTTTGTCATATTGCTTTTTGCATGAGCATGTAGTTGACATTGTATTTGTGGCAAGGCCACCTTCATAATTTTCATACATGTCGCTCTTGATTCATTGCATATCCCGGTACACCGCCGGAGGCATTCATATGGAGTCATATCTTGTTCTAGCTTTGAGTTGTAAATCCATAAAAGTGTAATGATCTTCATTATTAGAGCATTGTCCTAGTGAGGAAAGGATGATGAAGACTATGATTCCCCCACAAGTCGGGATGAGACTTCGGACTTTACAAAAAGAAAAAAAAGAGAAAGGCCAAAAAGAAAAAAAGAAGGCCAAAGAAAAAAAAAGAAGAAAAAAGAAAAAGAAAAAAAAAGAAAAGAAAAAATAAAATGAGAGAAAAAGAGAGAAGGGACAATGCTACTATCTCTTTTTACACACTTGTGCTTCAAAATAGCACCATGATCTTCATGATAGAGAGTCTCATATGTTGTCACTTTCATATACTAGTGGGAATTTTTCATTATAGAACTTGGCTTGTATATTCCAATGATGGGCTTCCTCAAAAGTGCCCTAGGTCTTCGTGAGCAAGCAAGTTGGATGCACCCCACTTAGTTTCTTTTGTTGAGCTTTCATATATTTATATCTCTAGTGCATCCGTTGTATGGCAATCCCTACTCACTCACATTGATATCTATTAATGGGCATCTCCATAGCCCGTTGATACGCCTAGTTGATGTGAGACTATCTTCTCCTTTTTGTCTTCTCCACAACCACCATTCTATTCCACATATAGTGCTATGTCCATGGCTCATGCTCATGTATTGCGTGAAAGTTGAAAAAGTTTGAGATTATTAAAGTATGAAACAATTGCTTGGCTTGTCATCGGGGTTGTGCATGATTAAATACTTTGTGTGATGAAGATAGAGCAACAACCAGACTATATGATTTTGTAGGGATAACTTTCTTTAGCCATGTTATTTTGAGAAGACATGATTACTTTGATTAGTATGCTTGAAGTATTACTATTTCTTATGTCAATATGAACTTTTATTTTGTATTCATTTGGATCTGAACATTCATGCCACAATAAAGAAAATTACATTTTGAATTATGCTAGGTAGCATTCCACATCAAAAATTCTCTTTTTATCATTTACCTCCTCGAGGACGAGCAGGAATTAAGCTTGGGGATGCTTGATATGTCTCTAATGTATCTATAATTTTTTATTGTTCCATGCTATTATATTACCCCTTTTGGATGTTTATGGGTTTATTTTACACATTTATATCATTTTTGGGACTAACCTAGTAACCGGAGGCCCATCCCATATTGCTGTTTTTTTTGCCTATTTCAGTATTTCGAAGAAAAGGAATATCAAACGGAGTCCAAACGGAATGAAACCTTCGAGAGCGTGATTTTTGGAACGAACGTGATCCGGAGAGCTTGGAGTGTAAGTCAAGAAGCAGCCGAGGGATCCACAAGATAGGAGGCCGCCCCCCTGTAGGGCGCGCCCCCTGTCTCGTGGGCCCCTCGGGCGGCCACCGACGTACTTCTTCCTCCTATATATACCTACGTATCCCGAAAACATCCAGGGGCACCACGAAACACAATTTCCACCACCGTAACCTTCTGTATCCATGAGATCCCATCTTGGAGCCTTCGCCGGCACTCCGCCGGAGGGGGAATCAACCACTGAGGGCTTCTACATCAACATCCTTGCCCCACCGATGAGTTGTGAGTAGTTTACCACAGACCTACAGTTCCATAGTTATTAGCTAGATGGCTTCTTCTCTCTTTTTGGATCTCAATACAATGTTCTCCCCCTCTCTTGTGGAGATCTATTCGATGTAAACTCTTTTTGCGGTGTGTTTGTCGAGATCCGATGAATTGTGGGTTTATGATTACGTTTATCTATGAATAATATTTGAATCTTTTCTGAATTCTTTTATGTATGATTGAGTTATCTTTGCAAGTCTCTTCGAATTATCAGTTTGGTTTGGCCTACTAGATTGATCTTTCTTGCCATGGGAGAAGTGCTTAGCTTTGGGTTCAATCTTGCGGTGTCCTTACCCAGTAACAGAAAGGGTTGCAAGGCACATATTGTATTGTTGCCATCGAGGATAACAAGATGGGGTTTATATCATATTGCTTGAGTTTATCCCTCTACATCATGTCATCTTGCTTAATGCGTTACTCTGTTCTTATGAACTTAATACTCTAGATGCAGGCAATAGTCGGTCGATGTGTGGAGTAATAGTATTAGATGCAGGCAGGAGTCGGTCTACTTGTTATGGACGTGATGCCTATATACATGATCATGCCTAGATAATCTCATAACTATGCGCTTTTCTATCAATTGCTCGATAGTAATTTGTTCACCCACCGTAATACTTATGCTATCTTGAAAGAAGCCTCTAGTGAAACCTATGGCCCCCGGGTCTATCTCTTATCATATTTGCTTCCAATCTACTTTTATTTGCATCTTTACTTTTTGCATCTATATTACAAAATACCAAAAATATATTTATCTTAGCATACTATCTTTATTATATCTCACTATCGCAAGTGGCCGTGAAGGGATTGACACCCTTTATTGCGTTGGTTGCGAGTTCTCAGTTTGTTTGTGTAGGTGCGTGGGACTTTTGAGGAGCCTCCTACTGGACTGGTACCTTGGTTCTCAAAAACTAAGGGAAATACTTAGGCTACTATTGCTGCATCACCCTCTCCTCTTCGAGGAAAACCAACGCAAGCTCAAGACGTAGCACGCATCGCTCGGCCCCGACCATCCACCGTAACCGGGAACTCCCCGATATTTTCCTCGCCCTCGCTTCTACCATGGTTTTTTCTGTCATGGACGGCCCAAAGAATGTCATGGAGCTGTGTCTCCGGCCCACCCAGGATGAAAAGCCCACTTTCTGTCAGGATTTTTTGTCATAGAAGTAGGAGCCCACCACATCTATGATGATACCGGGTTTTGTCACAATTATCGTCATAGAAGTGTCATAAGTATGAAAGAAATTTTTTTTGTTTAGCCCTAAATGTCATGGATGTGTCTTTTTTTGTAGTGGGTGCTAGGGGCCTTTGGCGCGCCCTAGTGTCTTTTGGGCCCCATGGGCCCCCCCTCTAGCACTTCCTTGGTTCCCAAGTTGTCTTCTAGGCATAAAAAATCTCCAAAAAGTTTCACCGCATTTGGAGATTTTTTATGCCTAGAAGACAACTTAGTTTTCATGAGCAAGCAAAAAACAGCAACTGGTATTCATGAGCAAAAAACAGCAACTTGTATTCATGAGCAAAAATGCCCGTGGTATTCATGAGCAAGCAAGCGGGATGCACACCCACTTAGTTTTCAATTTGAGCTTTCATACACTTATAGCTTTAGTGCATCCGTTGCATGGCAATCCCTATTCCTTGCATTGACATCAATTGATGGGCATCTCCATCGACCGTTGATTAGTCGCATCAAAGTGAGACTATCTTCCGTTTATTATCCATATTAACCTCTACCACCATATTCTATTCCACCCATACTGCTATATCCATGGCTTGTGCTCATGTACTTCATGGGAGTTGAAAAAGCTAGAGCACGTTAAAAAGTATGAACCAATTGTTTGGCTGACACCGGGGTAGTACTTGATAAATACTTTGTGTTAAGAAGATGGAGCATTACAAGGCTATATGATTTTGTAGGGATAGCGTTCTTTAGTGTTTTTATTCTAAAAGAGATGATTGTTTGTTGGGACGCCTGAGTATTGATATCTTTATGTCAAATTATAGACTATTGCTTTGAATTACTCGTGTCTTAATATTCATGCCATGATTAGATTATATGATCAAGATTACGCTAGGTAGAAATCCACATCAAAAATTATCTTATTTATGATTTACCTACTCGAGGAAGAGTAGGAATTAAGCTTGGGGATGCTGATACGTCTTCGTCGTATATATAATTTTTGATTGTTTCATGCCAATATTCTACAATTTTCATATACTTTTGACAACATTTTATATTATTTTTGGGACTAACATATTGATCGAGTGCCCAGTGCCAGTTCCTGCTTATTGCATGTTTTTTGTTTCATAGAATATCCATATCAAACGATGTCCAAACGCGATAAAATTTTATGGAGATTTATTTTGGAATATATGTGATTTTTTTTGGAGAATCAACGCAAGATGGTGCCTGGGGTGGGAACAAGCTACCAGGGCGTGCCCAGGGGGTGAGCGCGCCGTGGTGGCTTGTGAGCATCTCGTCAGTCGGTTGACCCCCTTCTTTTTCTGTAAGAAAGATATAATTGGGAAAAAATCGTGCTAAAATTTCAGCCCGGTCAGAGTTATGGATCTCCGGGAATATAAGAAACGGTTTTTGGCCAGAAGACAGGAACGCGAAATAGTAGAGAACAGAGAGATAGATCCAATCTCGGAGGGGCTCCTGTCCTCCGGGAGCCATGTAGACCATGGACAAGAGGGGAAACCCTCCTTCCATCTAGGGGGGCCAAGGAAGAAGAAGGAGGGGGGGATCTCTCCCCCTCTCTCCCGGTGGCACCAAAACACCACCAGGGCAATCATCGTGTGACGGTGATCTACACCAACAACTCCATCATCTTCATCAACACCTCCATCACCTTCCCTCATCTATATTCAATGGTCCACTCCCCCGCAACCCGATGTACCCGCTACTTGAACATGGTGCTTTATGCTTCATATTATTATCCAATGATGTGTCGCCATCCTATGATGACTACAAAAAAAGACACATCCATGACATTTTGGGTCGAACGATTTTTTTTCCTGTCGTGCTTATGACACTTCTACGACGATAATTGTGACAAAACCCGATATCATCATAGATTTGGTGGGCTCCTACTTCTATGACAAAAAATCATGACAAAAAATGGGCTTTTCATCCTGGGCGGGCCGGAGACGCAGCTGCATGACATTCTTTGGGCTGTCTAGGACAGAAAAAACCATGGCAGAAGTGAGCGCGAGGAAAATATCAGGGTGTTCCCGGTTACGGTTGGTGGTCGGGGCTGAGCGATGCACGTTTCTCTCGTACACATACACGAGTGGGTGTGAGGCATTGGGCTCTAACTGAACCCGAGCGATTGCACTGCAGGTTATGCGTTACTGAACCTGAGTGTTCGATCGATCTGGCTGTTAACTGAACCCGATTGAGCGATTCCTTCGCTACTGCTGCTACCTGAAGTCGATCGAACCTGCTGCCTATTGATGAACAATGAGCGTTGTTGGGGGGGGGGTTGGATGAACAGTTCCCTATGGGGGTTGGATGAACAGGACGCTGTGGTAGTAGAGGCCGTTGCCACTGGATGAACAGGACCCGTGGAGGGCTGGTGGAACAGGACCCCATGGAGAGGGCTGGTTGAACAGTAGCCGGTGGAGGGCTTGTTGAACAGTAGCCGGTGGAGGGCTGGATGAATAGTATCCTTTGGAGGGGTGATTGAACATGACCCCGTGGAGTGGGCTGGTTGAATAGTAGCCTCTGGAGGAGCGGTGTAGGCTGGATGAACAGGAGCCCGTGGATGAACAGTAGCTTGTGGAGGCAGGAGGGAGACGCCGTGGATGAACAGTCGCAGGTGGAGGCTGGAGGAGGTCGACGGTGGAGATGAACGGTAGCCCGCAGAGTCGCGTTTTGCAGTACGCCACACCCCTCCCAATGAACATGACCCCGTTACGACCGTAGCGCTCCAACACAAGTCTGTTTCCTACATTCTGCGGTACACCACACCCCTCCCGATCAAAAGGACCCCATTTCGACTGTAGGAGGTCGAAGAGAAGTCCGTTTCTTCCATTTTGCGGTACTCCACACCCCTCCCGGTGAACATGACCCCGTTTCGACCGTAGGCGGTTGAATAGAAAGCCGTTTCCTCCATTCTGCGCTACGCCAGGCCTCAATTCGGCTGTTCTGTCCAAGCCACTTGGCTCCCGATGAACACGACACATTCCGTTGCCTCCCAATGAACATGAAAACGCACTTTCTCCGTTCCGGCACATCGGGTTGGCTGCCAATGAATTGGACGTTGTTGCTGCCTCTCCATGTACATGAGCCCTGGCCGTACGTATGCGCGAGTAGGCGTTCGAGATCCCGCCTGTATGTACTTATGTGACCATATTTGCTTTCTTGCATCCTGGCTAAAGGTACATGTACATGCTACGTCCATGCCTCTACTACAACATGTGCCCTTCCTTACTCGGCCACGGTTCATCGCTGCAGCCTGCAGACAAACCGATCGTATGTACATACACGTTCACGACTAGAATGACAATGCTACGTACGCTTCGACTAGGTGGGTCCCGACTGTCAGGGAGGATAAGGAGGCACTTCCCCATGTGCGAAGATGTAGCTAGTGGGTCCCAAAAGTCAGGGGGAGAATCATGTTTCCCGTAATATGGACGCACTTCCTTGCGGGCGAAGATGTAGCTGGTGGGTCCCAGCAGTCAGGGGGGAAACATTTTTTTCTTGAAATACGATGGCCCGTCCAGTGGGTCCCTGCTGTCAGGTGGAGGAATCATTATTTTGCGCATAATAAGGTTGCACTTCCTTGCTGCGGCTGTGGACCTAGCTGTCAAGCCTCTCCACGTACAGTACTCTTCTGATGGAAGTCGTTCCTTGACCACATTGACCACGCCGCGCCGAGAGCACCAAAGAGGTGGACGACGGCGAGGCCTAGGGAGGGGACGACACGGAGCCGGGGAGGAAGCGACAGTGGATGCCGACGTGGAGGGGGGTATGAGGGTTGACTGGTTTGGCTGCGGTGTGAGGCTGTCCTCTCTGGAGAATAACAGGGGTGTGGGTAAGTAGAGAGAAGGCCTGGCCAGCAGTGGGAGTAGGGTCGGGCGGTGAGGCGTGCTTGGCAGCACAGCCGACCGCGGGAGGCAGGAGCAGGTGACACGACCGGCGCTGGTTTGAGCGGCAGGAGCAAGCAGAGCAGATGTTGAAGAAGCACGACGACCTTTGGATGGACATCCTACGGTCACCCAGCGAGAATCATTTATATTTACTAAGTCGATAAAGCCTTGCGTCTGCGTCAACTTAGTGGACCCCAAGTCAGCCTCTAAATATGGTGGGACCGACCTAGCAGCGGGGCTATTCATTATTTTTGTGCGTAATAGCTGGTGGATCCGAGCTGTCAGCGGGGGGAATGTTTTTTTCGCGAAATACAGACGCCCTTCCGATGGGTCCCAGCTGTCAAGAGGAGGAGTCATGATTTTGCATGCAATAAGGAGGCACTTCCTACATGCAAAAAAGGAGCCACTTCCTTGCGTGCGGCCATGGACCCAGCTGTTAGCCTCTCCACGTACAGTCCTCTTTCTGATGGATGTCGTTCATTGACCACGCTGCGCCGAGAGTAGCAAGGCGGTGGACGACAGTGAGGCCAAGTGAGGGAACGACCCAGAGATGAGGAAGACTCGGCAGTTGTTTTCCACGCGGAGTGGGTACGAGGGTTTACTTGTTCGGCCACATTGTGAGGCTGCCGTCGCCGGAGAATAACAGGAGGTATGGGTGAGTAGAGGGATAGCTAGTCCAGGGATGCGAGTATGGTGGGGCTGTGAGGCCTGCCCGGCAGCACAGCCGACCACTGGAGGTGGGAGTAGGCAGTTCCGCCAGTGCTGGTTTGGACGGCTGGAGCAGGAAGAACAGAGACTGAAGAAGCACGATTGCCTTTAGATTGACATCTAACGGTCTGACGCTGGTAGAGTCGACTGTTGACTAAGTTTCTTTTTTTGAGAAACCTTGTGTACGCATGAACTTAGTAGGCCCAGAAGTCAGCCTCCAAATCTATGGCAGATAACATAGAGCCCATTTGCTATTTTTTAATACTTTGCATCCCATTTGCTAATTCTTAAGGAATTTATTGCAGCCCATTTCTGCCCAGGACCACAGTCAAAAAGTTCAACCTTATTTTGCATATTTCGGTGGAGTCCGAACTGTTTTAATCCAGAAATGATAACAAATTATTTTTAAGAACTTATTGATTTGCCAAAAAAATCGTTTTGTTTTTGTAAGAAAATAAGGTGTGGGACAATTGAGTTGGTTTAAGGGAAAACCAGTGGTAAAAAAATCAGCGCTGTGAGGGAAAACAAAAAAAATAAGGATGTAAATATGAAAAGGGAACTTTATGCATTTTCAATATAATAATACGTGTATATGAACTAGTAAAATTATAGGTAGAGAATAGAAAACGGAAGTAGGACATGGCGTTTCAAGAGGAAAATAGAACTGGGTTGTGTGTTTGATTCAGTAAAAAAACTGTCTACGGATGTTCTAAGACAAAATAAAACTAACGCTGGTGGGCCAGAGGCCAGTAGATACCTGCTGGTTCTTTGTGCCCCATTGTCGTCATGGGCTGGGTCTGTTAAAAACAAAACCAAGCCTGGGCAGTCTACGCCCCAGTTGAAACTTGCTCGACCTGAAAAAACAATATACCTGCTGGATCCCAGTTATCAGTGTGTACTTGCAGAATTCTCTCGTTTATTGAGTACGTTGAAGACTTCATGGGTTTCACCGTTTCAGAAGTCAGCATTATTTTTCCATCGTGATAATAAGTGCATGCACTTGCTTGTGTACGGCCATGGACCTGTTGGTTCCGTACGGTTAGGCTTGTATGGACAACCGTCTTGTGGTTCCACGGACGAATTTCATGCAAATCGATGGTAGTGAAAGCGGACTAAATTCATTGCATTTTACATATTTATTTTTATTATGGAATATTTTACATATTTCAACTAATAATAACGGATTATGCCTTTTTTTAGTCCATTGGAGGCGCTTCACGATCGAGGTCGCGACACTTAACTGTTCTGGAAGGCCCAAATACATTGCACCTCTCTTTTACAATTGGCAGCTGGGTTTGGCATGCCACATCCCAGTTCAGACATGCTGGTTCCAACTATCAGCCTGTGAAACTGGATGGATCCCCTGTGTACTTCAAAGCTGTAATTTTTTGGAGAAATGGGAATTCAAACGACAGGTGCTTATGCTACCCACGTCTACCCTCGACATGATGGTTGGAAGCAAATGCAAAGTTCATACCGAAAGATCGTTAACAACAATACCAACTTGCAAACGACTAGGTAGTACAAGTACCAATACCAAGCTAACTTATAATCTTTTTAATCTTGGCCCTAGTGTTCGTCTGGTAGAAAATCTTACAGAGGACCAGCTCCCGCTCCTTCTCTTGCTCCAGGTCCCCGAGGTGGTACTGGTGCATCACCTAGTTGGTCCTCTGCTCGTCGAAGTTCTTGTTGGTGTGCAGCATCAGAACCTTTTTGTTGCCTGTCTGTCGGCCGTTGACCATCACCGACAAGGTATTGCGGGTCTTGTGCCACATCGCGTGCATGCCGCACTCTGACTGTATCTTGCAATGTGTACACATGCCCCTTTTGAACGCCCTAGATTTGCGCTTGAAGAAATGCTTGCTTAGGCCACTCAGTGTGACACATGCAGTATTGTCGAATACATGTTTTAGTGTACGTAGTTGGCATTTTCATAACATCTTTGGCATGTTGCAGTCACTTGTTTCACTTTTTATTAATTGTCAAATTGTAATTTCTTTACTAGGTTTGCGTCTAAAAAGAAAAATAGAGCTATAAATAAAGGAATGTATTTGTGCAAGTAGACGGTCGATCGATGTCTCACCTAGAAGTTTCTCGGGATGGGTGTAGCATATGCCGTGATCGCTATCAATGGTTGGTATGAAAAAATCAATGAGAGGGTGAGATCTCGCGTTGTCAGTACTCACTTTGGCCTCAAGGTGCTCGATCAGCTCCTGATCCGTGGGATCAAACTTGACGCCAGCCGGCAGCACCAACCAATCCTTTTTGGACTTGCATCGGTTAATTCCAATTATATGGTACTCAATGTATGATCAATGCAAGATTTCGACAGATAAGTGGTACTCCAAATCTGAAGTCCACAATACGCGAACATGCCACCGGGACTCTTATGTCACCTCACGTGCAGTGTCTTGTCACGTCAATTCAGTGTGAGGACATGATGAATAGTTTGACCGACGTATACTAGTAATACTACTGTACTACTTACTAGTCGTATTTAGTGTCACATTTTAACCATAGGTTTAACTAACAAAATGTCAATGCATGTCACTGAAAATTATACCATTGAAAACTATGTTCAACTACGAATCAAACAATATAATTTTTTGTGACATGCATTAACATTTAGTAAGTTAAATTTATGGTCAAAATTTGACACAAACGAAGGGGACCAATAAACCAGGAGGGAGGTAGTAGTATGAGTAGCGCAATATACGGTATAGGGGACTAGTACAAATTTAGAAATGGAGTAAGAAGTTACAAGGTTGTGCGACAGACTTTGTAGGCTACATGAGTAATACAAAATGTAATTCCCATATATATATATATATGGCTTCTGCACATCATCTCCATGATCATTATCAGTACATCCTACGCAGGTGAGTTAGGATGCACTTGATCCCAGAAAGGTATCTATCCTTCAAACTAACAACATTACATAATATCCAACAAAAGAGGGACATGCTCCAGCAGCAGGATACATGGCCCAGTCTAGATATCAATACAAATCAAGTTGTGCATATTTGCTGTTGGCATGAACCACATCGCCGCATGTCAGGTTTACAAAAGCCATCCATCGCATGGAAGCTTGATGCCTTTCACACACTGAAGATTATCAAGCAACAAGTTGTGTCGACGAATCTTTGGATATGGTGATTCATGAAACCCATGGTATGATGTGTAAACACGGCTCCCCCTGGCGAATGGAAGTTGCATAGCACGGTAATCATCGCCGGTGATATGATTGATGATTGGTTGGATGATCGGATAGTTCAACCTGAGGAACATGGAGTGGTTGCCGAGGCTATAAACCCACCTCCAGTTGAATACGCCTGGCCCAACGGAGCTGAGATCTTTCTCGAACACAAAGCAGCCATAGCCATCACAGTCACAAATGCCCTGGGCATTGTACTGCATGTGGTTTGATGAAATGGTTTGGTCAATTTGGTACGTGCGAATGAGCATCAAATGACCGCCATCAGTTGAACGAGCGATAAACCACCACCATTGACTGGTATGATTCTAGGTCCTGGAATCATGAAGGCCATCGCATTTGCGCCTGTTGCAACAAATCAAATTGGAGACCAAAAGGACAAAAATATACAATCATGTTTAGACTATGTGTGGAATTAAGATTATTATAACAGTGACACATATCATAGATAGAGAATTGCAATGCCGTGGTCATAATCATACCTCAAGTTAAAAAAATAAGCCAATGGCTTTCATATTCTAGCAATATGTGATGGTTCAAACATCATGTAACAATGAGAGGAAAACAACTATGACAGGGCCTACTCATATTCTACCATAGCACTTACTACTGTTCTCATATCAACTCTAAGCAATAACATGCGTTTGTTATAAAAATCCTGGAAATGAGAGTAACATATAGCAATCATGAGGTTATACTCATAATATCTATTCTAACAATCATTAGATGCCAATTGTTCTCATATGAACTCTAACAATAACATGTGTGGTCATAAAAATCTAGGAAATGAGAGGAACATATAGCAATGATGTGGTTATAGACATACTATCTATTCTAAATTTGTAACAATCAACAGGCTGTTGTATTCATAAGGTAAAGCTGAGATAAGATAGAACAATACACGACGATAGATTCCACCAGTATAGGCAGCCAATCTGTGTGTCGACCGCGTAAATGATGCCATCATGCACTATAGCATCAGACAGAAATGGAGGATCAAAAGGATTGATGATGAGCCATAACCATGTATGGTGACCGGATTCCAGATAGACTAATCCCATGTTGAACAAGGCAATGAGCTTGTAATCCATGTAGTCTTCTGATGGTATGGGCACTTTGCAGATTACAACCGTCAGCAAACAGAGGTCTAGCCAAAAGCTCGACGTGTCTCGTGCGTAGTAGGCAGGAGTGTTCGCCGGGCCGCGAGGCTCGATGGCGGTGGTATCCAATGATGGAAGGGTGATCTCTCGCTGGGTGTAGATATCCACAAGACGCCATAGACTACTGGATTGGTGGATGAGGAAGATCTAGTTGGCCTTCATGCCTTCCCAATATTGGCCGCGCATGAAGGACAGGTGGACGGGTAGTGGTAGCATGTCGAGGGGCACCACAACAACCTCCGCAGGATCGTCAAGTTAGTGTCTGGGCCACCCGCGAGGATCAGGCATGAGCAAGCAGGGTGTCTTGAAAAGGGTCGGCCGGTTGCAGACGAGTAGATGGTACAAAGACATCGAGCATGCGGCCAGACGGACAGTGTTGAGCAGGTCCAAACGATTACAGATCTGCTCCAAGAGAACATCGGGGAGGAACTGCGTGTCAGTCGGTTCTGCCATAGGGTTTTTAGGGTGCTGGGTGATTGGGGTTTTCGGTGCCTGCGAGCAAGCGGGGAAGTGGATTCGGGTGGGCGAGCGAAGAAGATGGCGTGTGTGGCAAAGCAGTGAGCGGGGGGTTATGGTACGCGCGAGCTGCCAAGGAAGATGGCGTGGGCGGGCGAGAACTGAGCGGGGGAAAATGGTGTGCGGCCGACGATGGAGAAGAGATGGGGAAGAAGAAGAGAGGAGGAAGAAGAGGGAAAGACGGGGAATAAAGTGCATTAAATGTCAATTCTACTAGTACTACTACGAGGATATATCGTCCTTTGCAGTGTAAATAGTTAAGCCGATGACATGTGGGTCTACCTCAAGAGGGCCCATATGTCAGTTAATGGAGGAGAGAGGTGCGTAGGCGTGTTTGTGGAAGCATGCTCCACTGGCAAACATGATGGCAGTACTAGCGTGCTCCACCAACACGCTAGTTCAACTTATCAATTAAGTGTCCCATCTGCTACATCGTGTATTGTCACTTCACTGTGAAGACTAGTTGAATAGTTCTCTCTGACCAAGATGGGGAATAATGGATCGCTAAGACTTCCTATCTATAGTATCCTTATGCCTCTACGCTCATCGTGTCCAACAAGATGAAACATTGGCCAAGGCACCCGACGCCAATAATGTAGGAGTACTAGTATTTTGTATCAAACTTTGACCATCTTTTTAACTAATAAGATGTTAATGCATTTCACCAAAAATCATATCACTGGATTCGTATTTGCACATAGTTTTTAATGGTATAGTTTTTTATGACATGCATTGACAGTTTGTTTGTTAAATTTACGGTCAAAATTTTACACTAAGTATGAAGGAGACCATTAAACCAGGACGGAGGTTTATATACAGGTCAATAAAAAAACCATCAACCAAGGTAGTAGTAAATGATGAGTGCCCGAAGAATTTTTTTCCCGAAAGTACTCAATAATGGGCTCATTTTCCTCAATAAAATTGTGTTAACAGACGTATTAATTGGAACGCATGCGCCAGGAACAAATGACCAAAACTTTTACACGCATTGGTGAGTTATCTCTTAATTCTTACATGCAACATTTTAATGAAGCTTGAAATATGAACATGTCAATGGGAGAGAGTAAAAGCCTCATGCATGCATGCATGCAACATGCAACACTCACACAAACACATGCACGCACGCAACACTCATGCATCCATGCGGCACACAACACACGATACAACACACACGCTCACGCTCAAATGCTCAACCTACTCCCTACATCCGTGAATGACTGTACATATAGAGATTTACACATTGACCAGGAGGAACCGGAACTTCATGGCATAACTAACGCCCAAAAGTAGCAGACTTATGTGTGCATGCGACCATCGAGAGAATAAGATTAAATGAAGGTTGTTGCATGTTGTAATTAAGGATAGACATGTAGCCTATCACTAGAGCACAAATTGGTGCATTAGTCAATCAATATCGATTAGATTAAAGGCTAAATGCATTGGAAGTGTGTCAGGACCCCGACTCAATGCCACACCGATCTAGCATGTAACACCTCATATCACTTTGCGGCCTCACGCACGGTATCCCAACAGGTGTCGCCTTACCGGGCCCGGGACAGTTTGCGCCTTTTGGCACACGTATATGACAGTGTCGCTAGCATGCATATGACAAGGAGCCCGGGCTGACATGGCTAATCGTAAACCCAAAGTGGCACTAACTTATAGGGACAGGCATACATGACCCAGCATCGGACGTGTCGGTCATCAGCGAGTGAATCTGGGTTGTAGCAACTGGGCTAGCAGGACTCCGGTAAACCGGGCTGTAGCAAGCTAACAGGACTCCGGTAGACACCGCATGACATTTCCCCGAAGGGACAGACATAGGAACAAAGAAAGACACATGCCGGCCAACCTAAGTGTTCCAGAGTAGTAGCAAGCTACGGAGGCTCAGTGGAAGCACTAGGAGACATTTCCCGGTAAGAGAGGCTACCAAGGATAAACAACTAGATAGTCAGATCCCACACATAGCAAGCATTTCAATAACATACACACAATATGCTCGATATGTGCAAATACAACATGGCATCACAACATGACTCTACAAATCAAGTATTTATTCAATAGGCTCCGAGGAGTGAGATATTACAAACATGGGTCTCATGACCCAACATTCAGATCACACAAGTCAAAGCACAAGTGGAAGCTTAACATATCTGAGTCTAGACATCTACAAATGAAAAAGGTTAAGAATCCTGACTATCTACCAGATCCTGCCGAGGGCACAAGATCGTAGCTGAGGTAGCAACTAAACGTCGAAGTCCACGTGGAACTACTAGTGAGACTAAAGTCTCTCTACAAACATAAAATAGGCAAACGTGAGTACAAGTGTACCCAACAAGACTTACATCAGAACTATCTACATATGCATCATTATCAACAAAGGGGATGGTGGGGTTTAACTGCAGCAAGCCAGCTTTGACTCGGTGGCTATCCTGAAATATGACTGCAAGTAACTCTTTCGAGGTGGTGCACACGAGTCCACATATCCACCATATCAGTACACCACTATGGATCCGCTCCCATCTCCCTACGAGAACGCCATCCATAGCACTCACGCTTATCTTGCGTATTTTAGAGTATCCACTTTCACTTGTCTATGAATTGTATAGGCAACCCATAGGTCCTTTACCGCGGACGGGGCTATTCGAATAGATGATGTTAACCCTGCAGGGGTGTACTTCTTCACACACGCTCTCACCACTTACCGCCGTTTACACGACATGTACTCGACAACCTTCAAGCAGAAGCCCAACCAGGGTGTCAGCCATGGCCTACCTAAGCACTCAAGTCTGTAGTCCAGGTTTATCGCCTATTCAGGTTCCATCCGCAGGGAGTCCGGCCGAGGTTTCCACATACGGCCCCGAACGATGTGTATAGGGTTTCGCGACACCAAACGGGCGCCCGGCATACCCGGCCATGTGCCTACCGCATCACAGCCCACCCCTCGGGTCAGCGCTGCCCAGGGCCTCCAGCATACTACAAACACCAGAAACTACTTGCAACTCCTGGACAGAGGACAAGGGTGATTAAGAAGCCGAGAGGGTCCATTGGTTTTTGACCCAATGCGTGGTAGTAACTGTTTCATGGATCACAAACACAAAAATCAGTTCCTAAGGACGACTTCAATGAGACATCCCACCATGTACTCCTACATGGCCTCTCACCGCTACCTTTACCAAATCGTGTTCACACACTTAGCTCACACACAGTAGGACATGTTTACACACCTCCGATTCATCCCTGATGAATCAGACCTGACTCAACTCTAAGCAGTAGCAAGCATGACAAACAAGCATGAATGAGTAGGCACATCAGGGCTCAAACAACTCCTACTCATGCTAGTGGGTTTCATCTATTTACTGTGGCAATGACATGTCATGCAGAGGAAAAGGGGTTCAACTACCGCAGCAAGTAACAATGAATCGTTGTTGTCCTAATGCATTAGAAGAGAGCAGGAGCGAGAGAGTGGGATTGTATCAGAATGAACAAGGGGGTTTTGCTTGCCTGGCACTTCTAAAGATAGTATAGCTCTTCATCGGTGTCATCGAACTCATCGTCGAAACCATGTCTGTCGAGAGGGGACAAACACCGGCAAACAAGGAAGACCACAATCAATGCAATGCACAATATGATGCATGATCATGACATGTCAATATGCTGTGATTTGAGCTAATGCAGCTAGCAACAGATTAAATGGAGTTGGTTTGAATCCAAGATTCAAATTCAAACTCCATATATGACATTTCAAATGCCATTAGTTCAAATTGTTGTATACAGCAGCTTAAAGTTGTTCAAACATGCATGACAATGCCATAAACAGATTCCTTGGATTTTTCTGATCATTTTTCATATATAATTTATTTCATTCTGAGCTATAGATTATTTTCTATGATTTTTAGAAGTTCAGAACATTTTCTAAAAGTAAATAAACCATTTAGATTTATTTAAATTCCAGAAAAGGCTTAATGATGTCAGAGTGACATCACCACTACGTCAGCAGGTCAAAGGCGCCAGCACAGGTCAAACCTGACGGCTGGGACCTACACGTCAGTGACACAACTAACTAAAACAGGGTTATTAACTAAACTGGTTTAGTTAGGATGTTAATTAGCATCTGGGTCCCGCATGTCAATGTCAGTGGGGCTAATTAAGCTTAATTAAGAACTTAACTAGTGTTAGTAGGGCCAGGGCCCACTTGTAAGCGACCCAGGGGAGGTCAAACTGGTCAACCCGGGTTAAACTTGCCGGAGTTGACCCGGGGCTTGTCACCGGCAAGGCCAGAGACGGCGGAGAGGCGCGGGATTCCTCCTCCGGCGACCAAGTGGCCGACGGAGGGCATCTACGCGACGGGGAGGCTCGTCCGTGTTGAGTGGTGCATGCAGCAGCGGCTCTGGTGGCCTAAGTCGACGGCGGCAGCGACTTGCACGGCGGTCGTAGTTCGAGAGTGCTTGGAATCGGTGTTGTGGTGCACGGTGGGACGAACGGGTGGGCTAGTTCGGCTCCTGGGAGCAGCACGAGCACGATGACGTGCTCAGGGGCAAGCTGACCTTGCTCTAGCCATGGTGACGACTTTGCCGGCGGCGTGAAGCTCACGGGAACGGCGGAGAGAGATGCTACAGCGAGCTATAGGCCACGAGGATGAGGGGAGATAGTGAAGGAGCTCACTGGGAGGTCGAAGAGCAGCTCCGTGGGCTCGGGGACATGGCGGAGACGGTGAATAGAGCGGCGGCATCCGGCGGCCGTGGACGGGGAAGAAAGGTCGCGGCGTCGTCTTGGGGTCCTCCGGCCTTGCATGGGTCGGCAGAGAGGTGCTCTGGGTCTAGGCGGAGCTCGTGGGCTGGTCAGAGAAGCGAGGGGGAGGCGGTGGCTACGGCAACAACGAGCGGCGGTGACGGTTATGCTCGGGCGCGAGACAGAGAGAGAGAAGAGGAGGGGAGAAGCACGGGAGAGAGTCAGAGAGAGGTCGGGGGCTGTGTGGCGACGCATGGAGGCGTCCAGGGTGTCGGGGACGCAAGCAGCCAGACAGGAGGTTGGTCAGGCGCGTGTGCGTGCGCGGTGAGCACTCGCTCTGCCTACTGGCTTAGGGAGAAGACGACAGGGGGGTGGAGGTGGGCTGGGCCGGTAGAGCGCCAGGCCAGGTGGGCTGCACAGTAGATAGGTCCAGGTAACTTTCTCTCATTTCTCTTTTCTATTTAGTTTTCTGTTTTTCTATTTCTGCCTTTGTTTTGGGTTTAGTTTTAACACCAAACCATTTTATAAAATCCTGAAAATAATTATGTGGCTAGAACTAAAATATACCAAACCACAAAATGTTCAAGAATTATTGGACATAAATTAATTATATAAAAAATATATATCCAATGCAAATAGTTATTGAATTAATTCAAATGCCCAAAATAAATGTTTCTGAGATACCAAAAATATTGGTTTGAATTTTACCTCTTTCCAATATTTTCAGAGACTAAGAGGAACATTTTCTTGGACTTCTTTGAAGAGATTTTAATGTTGATTATTTCTAAAATGATTTATGAGGGTTTCAACTAACCTCAATTCAAATTTCATAAACATAACTATGATGATGACATGATGAGTTGCAAAGACAAACAAGGCTAATCTAGGGCTGTGACAACTCAGCCCCACTAAGCAAGAATCTCGTCCCGAGATTCAAGCATAGGGTAAGATGGAAGGGGAACGCAAACTAACACAATCTTCATGATCCAGGTTGCACTTCATAAGAACATTGATTGGTCACCATCTTTGTCTCAATGTCTTGCTCTGAGAACTCGAACCAACATGGCAACGAGAGGAAAGGGGGAAACTCTAGAGGGATCGATCTTCTCGAAGATCGAGCAACTCTGGATCAACTCACGGAGTGAGACATAACAATATCTCTTGAGCTGAGACACGAAGCACACATCCAATGAGATGGAGTGGAACAGATGATGAAGGTTCACTAGGTAGGCAACAATTTCATGCTTAAGAAGGTGGTGAACGATTGTCAATGTAGCGAGGAGTTAAGTTGCCATGATACCATAACGAGACATCTTAAGGAAGGTGACTCGCAAAAATATTCCCTTAAGTGGCAAAAGAATTACTTTTGATTCATAGATCATTGAGACTCTTTATACTAACCTAAGGAAATCACAATCGATCATTGGAAGGAGTTCAAAAGAATGACATACTCGGACTAGAATGGATGATGTGGACTACCTTGTTGAAGACAATAAAATGGATGATTTTTTCTTATCATCAGAAATGGATGGGACTCATGGTAAGTCCACCTTTGAAGATGAACCTGGACAACAACTGCTGAGAAGGGCAGCCCATGGAAAAAATTGGCACGATGGGGTGCAAGCTGGGAACAAAATGCAAATGCTGAGAATGTTCCAACCATCATATCCGCGTGAGATTCAGATCTGGTTGGTGTCAGGATATTCTAGACTCATCAAGTCTAGAAAGAAAAATGAAAGTTTGCAACACAAATCAATGAGGCGATGTTGCAAGATTCTTGGGGAGTGAACTACGATAGCAAGCTCCAAAACATGAGCTGGTTCTGCTACATACATGTGAACACATTGTCCAAGACAAGCATGACCACATAGTAGTCTTACCACGAAACACTACCGAGTTCTGATTGGGAACCATCATTGCGGAGAGCGAAGTCCTGCGCATGTACCTTTGGGTCCTTAAGGGTTAGCACTCAAGAACTTCTTTTCCTTGAACAAATCAATCAGTGGCTTGGTGTGCTAGGGAATACATATGGAGTGGAGGTACTTAATCTACCAAACCATAGAATACTTCGCACGTATGCATGACTGATTTGGGATGATTCCAGGGGAAACAAAACAAACCTTTCTCAAATTCATGGCGGCAACTTACACCTAATGCACGTGAACTTGGAGAAAGTCACTTCTTTCACCAAAACATATACCTCATGAGCGGAACATGAAGGCAATGTTTACAAAGTTTCCATCATTAGCTCAATGTTCAACATGAATCATGGAGGAGACAAAATGCTGCTGATGGGCTCAACAACAACTCATCGGAATTTCCATATCACTGGACTCCCACTATTATGTGAACACGGTGATAGCATTGGTCAGGCAAAAAGATGTAATAGTGTATGCTCGAGGGATCAACCACGAGTAAGACAACATTACGAACATCGTTGGTTTTGATATGACTTGACGATAGCCCAGACTCAAGTCAAAGTTTTGACAAGACAATAGATCCAACAACTGATCACGAGGACCAAATGGTGAAGATATCATCTTTCTTCAACACACACACACAAACACAAAGATATCCCTTCAGAAAGAACCAAATTCGGCAAAGTTTTTTTATCTTCCAACTCTCCAAGTTGTTGTTTAGCTTAACCAACTAGCTTAGGGGTATCCAACACGGATTCTTGGAGAAGGGGTGGTTTAGAGGAAAACCAACTTGATCACGAACTCAACATAGCGGTCAGGTGACAACCTGGTTATACTTCCGAGAAGATATACGGAAAATCACGAACCACCGATATGTCACTAAACTCGAGAACAATCTTGCTTTTCAGGCACGACGATATGATCAAATAAGCAAGGATTGACACTATCCTAACTCATTGATCGAAAAGTGCACCGGAAATAAGGACTAGGTAGCACGATAAACCTTAGGGTGATGATTCAATAATCAACACGCTAAGGATAAGATTATTGTCCATTAACTACCAAGCAACACAGTTGCTAGGAGTATTGATTTCACTCATCACGATTCACTTGTTGACATTCCGGTTGTGACAACATGGAAGTCGAGAAATGAATAATGAGGGCGAGGAGTATCACTGCGTCAAGAATTCACAAGAGCTGGTGCAATTCTCATGAAAATCCTGACATAAAAGGGGGTAATACTGTAGGGTAGAACAGAATCAAAAGCTGGATTGGCATTTTGATTTGCGGATTACAATTGCTTTGACCCAATCCTGGATATGGATAAGGTACTGGAGTTTGTTTCTCCTAGTCATTCCGGGATAGAATGGCTTGACGGACCACAGGAGTAAAAGGCATCGATGAACACGAATGCACAACCACTCCTAACTATCAACTAATAGACGAGGGCCAGAAAATAACTAAAGAAGGACAACCCAAAAGAACATATGATTTTTTTGAGTTGTGGATGCATGGACTAGCATGTCGAACGAGTTCAACATATTTCTTCTGGATAACCCATGCAGAAAGGTTGAACTGGCAGAGTCACAATATAGAATCGGGAACTCATCAAGAGCACCCTGGTTGTGATCTTTTGGTTCGAAGAACTTCTGCCATAATGGTTCATGGTATTGGAAGACGATATACCACCGACCTCGAGGACTATCGCAAAGGTTACTAATAACCTAAAGGAACTAGCAATCACTATCAACATGAAGTAAGTAGTGTGAATCTCGGGTTCAGAAACCCAGGAATAGAATGCCTATTAACTAAATGGCATCACGGGATGCTTTCGGGAATGATGGCCAGAATCATCACACTGGGACACTAAACATGGCTAGATTACTAGATGGTTCTATAAGACATCTGGGGTCATAATAATAGTTTCAACATATACGTTGAGGCAACAGAATACCTCAACTCACTGATTAGTGTGGTTAATCTGGCCCAAAGGAACTTCAGAATGGTAAGAAGGGATTTGCAAATGCATCAGACTGTTTAGAAACCTGGGATGACTCGGACAGCATAACGGTTGTAAATGCTCGAAAAGATTTGAAACATCCTACAAGAAGGTGGTATAACCACTTAACATCACAATATCGAGGTTTCTAGACCAACTGTCAACATACAGAAGTAGTAGGAACTGAACAGAGGCTTAAATCCATCAATCCTATAAGTCTACGGATTAGTAACGCGTGATCCCGATAGAAAGAAGAGAAAGCCTAGTTCCTTAACCCCGTAGGAAAGATAAGATGACTCGGATCAGAAGGGCATTAGGTATAAGGAGTAAAAAGACGCTTATGTTCCATCCCACAATCAATTCCCTTACATAACTAAAGAATTTCTAGACTCAACTTCGACCAGTCTGGTTTGGTAATCCTACAAGCAGTCAGGCTCTGATACCAAAGCTGTTCGGACCCTGACTCAATGCCACACCAATCTAGCATGTAACACCTCATATCACTTTGCGGCCTCACGCACGGTATCCCAACGGGTGTCGCCTTACCGGGCCCGGGACCGTTTGCACCTTTTGGCACACGTATATGACAGTGTCGCTAGCATCCATATGACAAGGAGCCCGGGTTGACAAGGCTAGTCGTAAACCCAAAGTGGCACTAACTTACAGGGACAGGCATACATGACCCAGCAACGAACATGTCGGTCATCAGCGAGTGAATCCAGGCTGTAGCAACTGGGCTAGCAGGACTCCAGTAAACCGGGCTGTAGCAGGCTAACAGTACTCCGTTAGACACCGCGTGACATTTCCCCGAAGGGACAGACACAGTAATGAAGAAGGACACATGCCGTCCAACCTAAGTGTTCCGGAGCAGTAGCAAGCTACCGAGGCTCAGTGGAAGCACTAGGAGACATTTCCCGGTAAGAGAGGCTACCATGGATAAACAACTAGATAGTCAGATCCCACACATAGCAAGCATTTCAATAACATACACACAATATGCTCGATATGTGCAAATACAACATGGCATCACAACATGACTCTACAACTCAAGTATTTATTCAATAGGCTCTGAGGAGCGAGATATTACAAACATGGGTCTCAGGACCCAACATTTAGATCATACAAGTCAAAGCACAAGCGGAAGCTTAACATGTCTGAGTCCAGACATCTACAGATGAAAAAGGCTGAGAAGCCTGACTATCTACCAGATCCTGTCGAGGGCACAAGATCGTAGCTGAGGTAACAAGCTAAACATCGAAGTCCACGTGGAACTACTAGTGAGACTAAAGTCTCTCTGCAAAACATAAAATAGGCAAACATGAGTACAAATGTACCCAACAAGACTTACATCAGAACTATCTATATATGCATCATTATCAACAAAGGGGATGGTGCGGTTTAACTGCAGCATGTCAGCTTTGACTCGGTGGCTATCCTGAACTACGGCTGCAAGTAACTCTTTTGAGGTGGCGCACATGAGACCACATATTCACCATATCAATACACCACTATGGATCCGCTCCCGTCTCCCTACGAGAACGCCATCCATAGCACTCAAGATTATCTTGCGTGTTTTAGAGTATCCACTTTCACTTGTCTATGAACTGTATAGGCAACCCAGAGGTCCTTTACCACGGACGCGGCTATTCAAATAGATGATGTTAACCCTGTAGGGGTGTACTTCTTCACACAAGCTCTCACCAGTTACCGCCGTTTACACGACATGTACTCGGCAACCTTCAAGCGGAAGCCCAACGAGGGTGTCGTCCATGACCTACCTAAGCACTCAAGTCTCTAGTCCAGGTTTATCGCCTATTTAGGTTCCATCCGCAGGGAGTCGGGCCGAAGTTTCCACATACGACCCTGAATGATGTGTACACGGTTCCGCAACACCAAACGGGCGCCCAGCATACCCGGCCACGTGCCTACTGCATCACAGCCCACCCCTCGGGTAAGCGCTACCCACGGCCTCCAGCATACTACAAACACTAGAAACTACGTGCAACTCCTAGACAGAGGACAAGGGTGATTAAGAAGCCGAGAGGGTCCATTGGTTTCGGACCCAATGCGTGGTAGTAACCGTTTAATGGATCACAAACACAGAACTCAGTTCCTGAGGACGGCTTCAATGAGACAACCCACCAGTACTCCTACATGGCCTCTCACCGCTACCTTTACCAAATCGTGTTCACACACTTAGCTCACACATAGTAGGACATGTTTACACACCTCCGGTTCATCCCTGATGAATCAGACCTGACTCAACTCTAAGCAGTAGCAGGCATGACAAACAAGCATGAATGAGTAGGCACATAAGGGCTCAAACAACTCCTACTCATGCTAGTGGGTTTCATGTATTTACTATGGCAATGACAGGTCATGCAGAGGAAAAGGGGTTCAACTACCGCAGCAAGTAACAATGAATCGTTGTTGTCCTAATGTAGTAAAAGAGAGTAGGAGTGAGAGAGTGGGATTGTATCGGAATGAACAAGGGGTTTTTTGCTTGCCTGGCACTTCTGAAGATAGTATAGCTCTTCATCGGTGTCATCAAACTCATCATCGAAACCACGTCTATCGAGAGGGGACAAACACCAGCAAACAAGTAAGAACACAATCAATGCAATGCACAATATGATGCATGATCATGACATGTCAATATGCTGTGATTTGAGCTAATGCATCTAGCAACAAATTAAATGGAGTTGTTTTGAATCCAAGAATCAAATTCAAACTCCATATATGACATTTCAAATGCCATTAGTTCAAATTCTTGTATACAGCAGCTTAAAGTTGTTCAAACATGCATGATAATGCCATAAACAGATTCTTTGGATTTTTCTGATCATTTTTCATATATAATTTATTTCATTTTGAGCTATAGATTATTTTCTATGATTTTTAGAAGTTTAGAACATTTTCTGAAAATAAATAAATCATTCAGATTTATTTAAATTCCAGAAAAGGCTTTATGACGTCAGAGTGACATCACCACTACATCAGCAGGTCAAAGGCGCCACCATAGGTCAAACCTGATGGCTGGGACCTACACGTCGGTGACACAACTAACTAAAATAGGGTTATTAACTAAACTGGTTTAGTTAGGATGTTAATTACCATATGGGTCCCACATGTCAATGTCAGTGGGGCTAATTAAGCTTAATTAAGTACTTAACTGGTGTTACCAGGGCCAGGGCCCACTTGTAATCGACCCAGGGGAGGTCAAACTGGTCAACCCGGGTCAAACTCGCCGGAGTTGACCCGGGGCTCATCGCCGGCAAGGCCAGAGACGGCGGAGAGGCGCGAGATTCCTCCTCCGGCGACCAGGTGGTGGACTCGTCCGCGTTGAGTGGTGGATGTAGCAGCGGCTCCGGTGGCCTAAGTCGACAGCGGCAGTGACTTGCGCGGCGGCCGGAGTTCGGGAGTGCTTGGAATCGGCGTTGTGGTGCACGGTGGGACGAACGGGTGGGCTAGTTCGGCTCCTGGGAGCAGCACGAGCGCGATGACATGCTTAGGGGCAAGCTAAGCTTGCTCTAGCCATGGTGACGACTTCGCTGGCGGTGTGAAGCTCACGGGAACGGAGGAGAGAGATGCTACGGCGAGCTATAGGCCACAGGGATGAGGGGTGACAGTGAAGGAGCTCACTGGGAGGTCGAAGAGCAGCTCTGTGGGCTCGGGGACACGACGGAGATGGTGAATCAGGCGGAGGCATCCGTCTGCCGTGCCCGGGGAAGAAAGGTCGCTTCGTCGTCTTGGGGTCCTCCGGCCTTGCGTGGGTGGCGGAGAGGTGCTCGGGGTCTAGGCGGAGCTCGTGGGCTAGTCAGAGAAGCGAGGGGGAGGCGGTGGCTACGACAACGATGAGCAGTGGTGACGGTTGCGCTCGGGCGCGAGAGGGAGAGAGAGGAGAGGAGGGGAGACGCACGGAAGTGAGTGAGAGAGAGGTCGGGGGCTGCGTGGCGACACATGGAGGCATCCAGGGCGTCGGGGACGCATGCAGCCAGGCAGGAGGTGGGTCAGGCGCGTGTGCGCGCGCGGCGAGCACGCGCTTTGCCTACTGGCTTAGGGAGGAAGATGACGGGGGGTGGAGGTGCGCTGGTCCGGCACAGCGCCAGGCCAGGTGGGCTGCACAGTAGATAGGTCCAGGTAACTTTCTCTCCCTTCTCTTTTCTATTTAGTTTTCAGTTTTTCAATTTCTGCCTTTGTTTTGGGTTTAGTTTTGACACCAAACCATTTTATAAAATCCTGAAAATAATGATGTGGCTAGAACTAAAATATACCAAACCACATAAAATGTTCCAGAATTATTGGACATATATTAATTATGTAAAAAATATATATCCAATGCAAATAGTTATTGAATTAATTCAAAGGCCCAAAATAAATGTTTCTAAGATACCAAAAATATTGGTTTGAATTTTACCTCTTGCCAATATTTTTAGGGACTAAGAGGAACATTTTCTTGGACTTCTTTGAAGAGATTTTAATGTTGATTATTTATGAAATGATTTATGAGGGTTTCAACTAACCTCAATTCAAATTTCATAAACATAACTATGATGATGACATGATGAGATGCAAAGACAAACAAGGCTAATCTAGGGCTGTGACAAAGTGTAGACGTGCACTCTTTGTTGTTCAGCCGATGTACACTCTTCGTCAGAAGACCGAGGGAGTACACGTTCATGCACTCACATACACAGCCAGGGTGGTTCGCGCGCAAGGGTTGGACTCCTGTCGCACCCACGTAAAGTTTTGATTAACTGATTTCTTTGCTCTGCCAACTGATAGGTGGGACCCAAAAACTAGGTGTCAATTTAACCAGTCAACAAAGTGCCACATCGACTATGTGGCCTGTTAGTAGGGTGCAATACGGTGCTCTACAATGAGCTAGTGATCATATAATCACCGCAAAAATATATAGTGACCGTAAAGAGCATATTGTTACATACGTTGACCGCCAGTGTATTTTTCTTGTTTCAAGATAAGCCATATTAATCAGAAAGGACGCAGTATGGACTAGTACACTGCTTTGATGTGTCCGGTCAACTCGCCGAATGAGGAGAAGCTTTCTTACTATGCCCTCTCCCTCACACACACGCGCGGTGGCTCGCAGGACGAGGAGAGGGTTTTGACTACAGCGCCCGCTAACTCTCCCTCGCCCTCGCCCTCACGATGGACGTGCAGCAGTTCAATCAGTGTCAGATTGCCAGAAGCATATTGTACTATAGTATCATCATTGTTGGATCTTCCAAAGAGGTGAAGAGCCAAGTGCATGGTTCACATGAGTATGAACCGTTGAACCTCCCAAAGAGGCAAAGAGCCAAGCGCAAGGTTTATAGGAGTTGTCATCCTAGTAGGAGTACTACTATAGCGAACAATGCTACTCTATGATGCTGCCACACCACCTATATCCAAAGCCGCGCCACCTTTTTTTCAAAGAGCGTGTTGGATCCAGTGCAACAACCACACAAGTTTCACGTACACATAACACATTTACTAGTAATAAATTCTAAAGGACAAATGCCAGTATGCCACACAAGTTCATCTCCACTTCATGTGATAAATATGTGCACGACTCGTCTACATATATTCACAGCGCTACCATTCATAATTTACCATACTCCACTTACACATTATAGATGGGCTACATGTCCTCCTCCAGGTTCCAGTCCCAGGTGTTCTTCATGGATGGCACGATCCATAGCAGTGGGAAATGGGAATCATTGTCACAACTTTCTAATCCGGTTCCACACGATGGAGACTCATCCAAGCTGAAGCGGCAGAAATCAGGGATAGCGTGTCCCAGCATGTCGTTCATCCGGTGGTGCACACTGAAGACACAACCATTCTTCATGAACGACAGTCCTTTGGTGTCGTGCACAGAAGGTGGCATCCGCTTTACAATGGGGTAGCTGTCCCCAATGAAAAGCGAGTACTCTCCAAGAGTGTTCCTCGGCACCCACGTAGCATCACGGGGGTCGAACTCAGTGCTGTTCATCTGGTACACGCGACATCTCAGATCTGGACACATGGTGACGTACATAGTCAAGGTCCATGCATAATAATGTTGTGCTCAAATATGGCAGCCAGTAATACTGTGCATCAAATAGTACTGCCCCGGTATAGAGGAAGTAAAATAATCGGCTTATTATATATAGCCACTCTTGGCTACATGAATGAGATAGTAAGACATGGAAAAACAAAAATGGTGGGAGCTAGTGGGTTCAAGTCTTCAAGGGCCTAGTTAGCTATACGCATCCTCCAAAGTAAAAAGTACTCCTACTAGTACTAGTAAGTAGTACAACAATGAAAGAGAAGGCGAGTGGGTTAAAAAAATATAATACTAATTGTACAACTAGTACAGTAAACATGTCCCAGTCAAGAAAATAAAATAACTAACAAGTACTACTGTACTACTCTAACACACATCAATGAGAAAATGGAATACCTGGGTAGATGGTGACGGTCCGATCGTGGTAGATTGTGTGACCATGTTGCACATTAGTGGTACCATGGGTAACGGCTGCTAAGATAGTTGATCCCGATATGCCAAAGTCAGCTACAAGGTTTCAAGTTAGACGGAATCGCGGATGCAAATGCACATCCAGGATCGGCGATCTTATTTTGATCAGGAGATGACTGGTCCCTGCAAAATAGTGGAGTACCATTAGGGATGCAAATGATGGTTTGTGCATTCCGTTTGTAATCTCCTGTATCATAGGATGGCAACCAGATGAAACAAGTCCCCTGGCTTGTCGCCACGAGGATGCGTCCTAGATGGCACATGACGTCTTCGAATGTGTAGGGGTACAAATCTGCCGCGGCCAACATGCGCCAGCCTCTGCTGTTACTGCCTCTTGTATTGATGGCAATCCTTATGTCGAACACCGCGATGATATAGTACCTTCGTAGCCGCGTCGCTTTGTTGGTGGGTCCGCAATTGCTACCTTCTTCAATCTCATGTAGGCATAATCATATGTATTCAAGCCCAGCCAGTCCGGAAGGCCGATCCCAATGGTGGAGAAGAGGTCTACGGGAATGGCCGCACTGCTGTGAATGTTGTGCAAAATGATGGTGGTATCTGGCCGGAGGTATGCAAGCCAATCTTCATTGGCACTAACCCAGACCTATATATAAGACGATGGGCAGCAGAGAAATTATGGAATGGAAATGTAATAAGTAAGTACTACATGATCGAACTCCATGACTAACCTGCTCATCAGACAAAATCTGACTACCTCTAAACGTCGGTAACTCTAGCGGAGTCAACGCACAACCATGGCCAGGGAGCGGTGGACTATTCGAAGGATTGTCCCACAGAAGAACCTTCTCCTCGAGGATGCATGGAAGGTCAACAAGCATGGCCTTTTCCCACCGTTTAAGCACCGTCTTAAAATAGTTGGTGCAGGAAGCACCGAGTGTTGCGGCAGTGAGGACGTCGGAGCAGCGTGCGATTTCTCCCACAGGATCGTCGTCCAATGTCTCCCAGCCCCGACGAGGAGGAGAACCGCCTGGCGAATCCATGGGAGGAGTGACGAACTACCTTCTCTTCGGGGGGGGGGGGACTGGCGAGGAGGAGGTAAGGCAAGTCATAGTGGGAGTAACACAGGTAGTACCAAATATGCCACATAAGCAAAATTGATGAGGTGGCAAGCAGTTAATGAGGAGAGAGGCAAATAGAGTAACATAATATGTTACCATCACATAGCGGTTCCCAATGCAAAATCAGTCTACAAAATAATAAATGAAGACATCTCTGTTACCACATATATGACACTACCCACTATGAAGGTAGTAACATAAACTAGTAACATATGCATGTTACTAGTCTAAGTTACTACTATCCACTATGACTAGCCTAAGGAAATTATGCGGGCACACATAGTGGTAGTGCCTCGTGCCCCGCGATGGTGAGGCTATTATTTACTATGTAATTGTACTGTAGAAATACTAGTACTACTTTCTCAACTAGTAGTGTGATGTACGATGTACTTCTATAGTGCACCAATTTTGAACTCTTGAATCTCAGTGCCAAGGAGCTACAGTTGGAAGTGGAGGGTACTATTGTTCTCTAGAACCATCAATGTACTATCAATGCAGTGAAAGTACACCTGCATAGTTGGTACTCTCCCTGCTCTATTCAAGCGCGTAGCTGGCCTACTCAGCCGCTCCTCTCATGCACACACTAGCAGTCTATTTATCCGTGATGGTTACTGCGGGGGCAGAACATTTGAGTTATTTGATATAGCGAGACTAGGCTTTTCGCTTCCATTTGTGGAGGTGTAATGGATCTCGTCGAACTTTGTTAGTAGTTCCTTCTTTATGAATGAGATGAGGCAAAGCTTTTGCCTTCGTTTCAAAACAAAAAAAATCACGTCAAGAGGAATTTCTTTTATAGAGCCGATAATGGAGTGAAATCCATGCGTGCAATGCCACAAGCTACAGAGTAGTAGAGCACTAGCACTTTATGTACAAAGCCATATTGCACATTTCCCAATGCCGTGCCAGGCTTTTCCGGCTCCTCGGGCTTAATTGGGAGGCGCTAGTTTAAATATGCTAGCTGCCGAGGAAGCTACAAGAAAGGTGTGGCTAGGGCGAGCACACAGGCGAGAAACTTTGTATGGTGTGAATTGATATATAGGAGTACTACTCTAGTATGTGAGCCACGAGATGATGGGAGGGAAAACCCGTTCACGTGGCTGGGCTATCCAGTGCACCCAGATTATGGCGCGACACACCCGTTCGACTTTAAAAGTCAAACTACCAGTGTACAATATTGGCTCGTAGCGAAGTTACTATTAAATAAAAAGGCCGTCGTGCGTGCAGCCGGGATCGAACCAACAAAATGGGCTATACACTCCCGTGACCACTAGTAGGGCTGCAAATGAGTTGAGTTCGAGTGAGTTGGCCTAGGCTCAGCTCAACTCATACTAAAATTCGGGTGAGCTCAAAATGTGTGAAGCTCAAGGTCGAGCTGCAGAAAGTGGCTCGTGTTCATCTTGTAACGATCTCGAGTCGATCTCGAGCTAGTTTGCTAAACAAGATGCTTTTTAAATCATTTTAAGGCAAATTTTAAAGCAAGATGGGCCACAATAGAACAAAAAAATCACTAAAAATCGACTTATTCTTTCTCAAGTGAAGACTAGTATTTAATAACAAGAGATCATTGATGGAAGGAGACGAAGGTGTGCCAACTCTCAAACTTTGACAAAAAAAAAACAAGATATTGAACACACGGTTGGCCACGTGATGAGAATAAGTTTTCTCCATGCTTGATTTCCATGTTTGCTAGTAGGTAAAGTGAAGAAAAAAAATCATACATAACATATATGGAAACGAATTATCCTAATTCTTGGCAATAGATATGAAGGTTATTTAATACACTTATATCGAGCTAAAATCGAGCAAGGCAATGTTGTCTCAAGATCTCTCGTTTCTTGATCGAGCTACATAAAGTGTTCACACTTAGCTCATTTCTTTTCGAGTCGATCTCGAGTCGAGCTAAAATACGAGTCAGTCTTGAGTGGCTCATGAGCCTCGCACTTTTCTTGCAACCCTAACCACTAGTAGTACTCGTTGGAGTATGATACGTCTCCAACGTATCTATAATTTTTTATCGTCCCATGCTATTATATTATCTGTTTCGGATGCTTAATGGGCTTTAATATGCTCTTTTATATTATTTTTGGGACTAACCTATTAACTGGAGGCCCAGTGTCAGTTGTTGTTTTTTTGCCTATTTCATTGTTTCGTAGAAAAGGAATATCAAACGGAATCCAAAGGGAACGAAACCTTCGCGAGGGTCTTTCTTGGAACAAACGCAATCCAGGAGACTTGGAGTGGAAGTTAGAGACGCAACAAGGCGGCCACGAGGAAGGAGGGCGCGCCCACGGGGGTAGGTGCGCCCCACCCTTATGGGCCCCTTGTAGCTCCACCGACGTACTTATTTTGCCTATATATACCCTTGCATCCTAAAAACATCCAGGAGAGCCACAAAACCACTTTTCCACCGCCAAAACCTTCTGTACCCGTGAGATCCCATCTGGGGCCTTTTCCGGCGATCCGCCTGAGGGAGTCCTGGATTAGGGGGTCCTCGGACAACCGTACTATGTACTTGTGCCCGACTATTGGACTATGAAGATACAAGATTGAAGACTTCGTCCCATGACCGGGTGGGACTCTCCTTTGCATCGAAGGCAAGCTTGGCAATTCGGATATGTAGATTTGCTTATATGTAACCGACTCTGTGTAACCCTAGCCCCCTCCGGTGTCTATATAAACCGGAGGGTTTAGTCCGTAGAAGAACAATCATAATCATAGGCTAGCTTCTAGGGTTTAGCCTCTACGATCTCGTGGTAGATCAACTCTTGTAATACTCATATCATCAAGATCAATCAAGCAGGAAGTAGGGTATTACCTCCATAGAGAGGGCCCGAACCTGGGTAAACATTGTGTCCCCCGCCTCATGTTACCATTAGCCTTAGACGCATAGTTCGGGACCCCCTACCCGAGATCCGCCGGTTTTGACAACGACATTGGTGCTTTCATTGAGAGTTCCACTGTGACGTCGAAAAAAGTTTGATGGCTCGCCTTGTTATCAAGCACAACATCACCTGTGGGGGAGCCTTGGCTTTAGGCCAAACCCTCCGACTAGGCAGCTTCGTTATAGCCGCCCGTCCGGCCGCCGCTGTCGGTGTCAAAACCGGCAGATCTCGGGTAGGGGGTCCCGATCTGTGCGTCTAGGGCTAATGGAAACAGGAGGTAAGGGACACGATGTTTTACCCAGGTTTGGGCCCTCTTGATGGAGGTAAAACCCTACTTCCTGCTTGATTGATATTGATCATATGAGTATTACAAGAGTTGATCTACCACGAGATTGTAGAGGTTAAACCCTAGGAGCTAGCCTATGATGATTGTGATTCTGTCTCTAAGGACTAAACCGTCCGGTTTATATATACACCGGAGAGGGCTAGGGTTTACATAGAGTCGGTTACAAAGAAGGAAATCTATTATCCGGATCGCCAAGCTTGTCTTCCACGCAAAGGAGAGTCCCATACGGACACGAGACGAAGTCTTGAGTCTTGTATCTTCACGGTCCATCAGTCCGGCCAAATTATATAGTCCGGCTGTCCGGATACCCCCTAATCCAGGACTCCCTTAGTAGCCCCTGTACCAGGCTTCAATGACGATGAGTCTGGTGCGCACGTTGTCTTCGGCATTGCAAGGCGGGTTCCATCTCCGAATACTCCAATTCAGATGGAGGATTGCGTCCAGCTTCGTGAGGTAATTTTCCGCACACCACCGTAGCATAGCACTTCATAAATCTGATCTGCTGGCAATTTTATACGGCGCGCTCTCACACCGTGGCCTAATCAACATGAACCGGTTTTTCTTAGCCCGCCTCGATACGCGTCGCGAGGCGGTTTTATTGGCACACCCTGCCAAAGCAAAGATCGTGTTCCCCTTATCGCAGGATTTTCCATCAATACGTGCGCGTGCAACCCCATGACGCCTGTTGGTATGTTTTTAGGTATGCCCCAAGCGGTTACGCTGAGGACGCTTGATATTCACCCCCTTTATAGAGGGGCTGTAACGCCCCGGATCCGATGCGCCAGGTGTCTGCCAGTTATTCGCCGTTGTTGCCATGTCATTTTCTTGCGTTTTGCATTTTATCATGTCATCATTCGCATTGTGTCATCATGTGCATTGCATTGCATCGCATACATGTTCATCTCATGCATCCTAGCCTTTTCCCCGTTGTACGTTTTGCAATCCGGGCTCCTATGCCCTCCGGCGTCCCCTTTTTGTCTCTCGTTGTTAGCAGGTGTTAAACATTCTCGGAATGCACCGAGTCTTGCCAAGCGGACTTGGTATAACACCGGTAGACCGCCTGTCAAGTTTCGTGCCATTTGGAGGTCGTTTGGTACTCCAACGGTTAACCGGGTAACCGTAAAAGCCTCCTTCTCTTTGCAGGCCAACACCCTTCCAAAGTGGCCCAAAGCCCATCTAACTCCCCTCCATGCTCTCGGTCGTTCGATCACGATCGTCTGGGCGAAAACCGCTTCTCATTTGGACTCTCCTAGCTCCCTCTAGCTATAAATAGGTGTCTCCCCCCGAATTTTCGCGCAGATGAACCCTAGCCTCCGCCCCCGCCGCCAGTCGCCGGAGCCCGGCCGCCTCGCGCCTCCTCCTCCGAGCGCCGCCCTCGACCGGCCGGAGCCGAGCTCCGCCGCGCCTCCCTCGTCGCCCCTCCGGCTCGCCCCGGCCGGATCCGGCGAGATCCGGTCCGGATCCGCCATCTCCGGCTTCCCCGGCGTCTTCCCCGTCGTCTCCGGCAAGTTCTCCGGCCATCCTCGTCTCCCGCGCCGCCATTGACTTTTCTGAGTTGGTAAAATTCTGCTAAGTCCCCGAATATTTTGCATTATCATGCTATGTTCATCACATCATATCTGGGCATCCGTAGCTCCATTTTGTGCGTGTAATATGTCAAATTGTTCGTCTCAACGAGTACATCGTTTCATTCCATTGCGTCATGTTCATTTGAGCTCATCTTGATGCCTGAATCATTGTTGCAAGAGTGCTTCATGATGTTGTCTGCTGTCTGTTAACAGAACATGCACTTTTGTCATTTTTGCCATGATTGATGTGTGCATCCTATGAGGTTGATGTCTACAAGTGTTTTGAACTATGTCATGTCTTCTTTATAGAGATGCTTACCATGTATTTTTGTGATCAATGTGGTGACTAGCACAAGCATGCAAACTAGGCTTCGTAATGTTGCTGATTTTAGTCCCTGTTCTGCTGTTATTTTGATGCGATGTAAACATGTTGCTACAGAGAGATCCATGTATATTTTGAGATACTTCAGTAAGGATGTTTTGTTGTTATTTTAGTCCCTGTTCTGCTGTTATTTTGAGATCCATGTAAACATGTTGCTACAGAGAGATCCATGTAGCATGTTGTTTTGGTGCTTGCAATATGCCTAGTTGCTGTTTTGGACAGATTGTTGCTATAACTTGTTTCATGTGTGTGTGTGTTGTTCCGTTGCTCCGTTTTGAGTGTGCTCTATATGAAACTTGCTTAAAATTGCATGTAGTTTCATATTATCATGTTGCATCCATGTTTTGAAGTGTTTGCTTGATGTTTGGGTGCATTTCGCATCAATGCCATGTTTAACTTGTTTTGCTCATATCTTCTGGGCCGTTGCTCCGAACTAAATGAACTTTATATGTAACTTGACTAGATTTTCATGTAGATCATCTTGCTGTATCTTAACTTGCTGTTTAACAACTTGAACATAAGGTATATTCAGATCTGGACCAATTTCGAAATATGCATATGAGGACTTACCAGAATTGTTATATGTTGTTCCCGGCCTCATTTAAACTTGCCTTGATGTGTTGCTCTTGTTTGCATCATCTTTTGCCATGAGTAGCTTCATGTAGTCTTGTCTTGCATCATGCTTGTATTGTGCATAATGCCTTGTTCATGTGTGGTGTGTTTACCATGTTGTGTGCTTCTTTTCGATAGTTCCTGTTTCGTTGCGATCGTGAGGATTCGTTCGTCTACGCTTGGTTCGGCTTCATTCGTTCGTCTTCTTCATGGACTCGTTCTTCTTCATTGCGGGATTTCAGGCAAGATGACCGCTACCCTGGATCTCACTACTATCATTACTATGCTAGTTGGTTCGTTCTATCGCTTTGCTGCGCTACCTATCACCTGTTTATCAAGCCTCCCATATTGCCATGAACCTCTAACCTTTGACACCTTTCCTATGCAAACCGTTGCTTGGCTATGTTACCGCTTTTGCTCAGCCCCTCTTATAGCGTTGTTAGTTGCAGGTGAAGTTGAAGATTTCTCCATGGTGGACATGATTTTGGTTGGGATATCACAATATCTCTTATATTATTAATGCATCTATATACTTGGTAAAGGGTGGAAGACTCGGCCTTTTGCCTGGTGTTTTGTTCCACTCTTGCCGCCCTAGTTTCCGTCATACCGGTGTTATGGTCCCGGATTTTGTGTTCCTTACGCGGTTGGGTGATTTATGGGACCCCCTTGACAGTTCGCTTTGAATAAAACTCCTCTAGCAAGGCCCAACCTTGGTTTTACCATTTGCCTCACCACCACCTATACCTTTCCCTTGGGTCGGCCAACCCGAGGGTCATCTTTATTTTAGCCCCCCCCCCCCCCCGGGCCAGTGCTTATCTAACTGTTGGTCTGAACCGGGCAGACTGCAGGGCCACCTCGGGGCAACTCGAGGTCTGGTTTTACTCGTAGGCTTACTTATCTGGTGTTGCCCTGAGAACGAGATATGTGCAGCTCTTATCAGGATTTTTCGGCGCATCGGGCGGCTTTGTTGGTCTTGTTTTACCATTGTCGAAATGTCTTGTAAACCGGGATGGGAATTTGTTAATGTCTGGTTGTAGATAACTTGACACCAGATTAGAATTAAAACACATCAACCGCGTGTGTAGCCGTGATGGTCTCTTTTCGGCGGAGTCCGGGAAGTGAACACGGTTTTGGGTTATGTTTGATGTAAGTAGGAGTTCAGGATCACTTCTTGATCATTGCTAGCTTCACGATCATTCCTTTGCTCTCTTCTGGCACTTATTTGCGTATGTTAGCCACCATATATGCTTAGTCGCTGCTGCTGCCTCACCACTTTTCCCCTTCCTTCCCCTTTAAGCTTTGCTAGTCTTGATACCCATGGTAATGGGATTGCTGAGTCCTCGTGGCTCACAGATTACTACAACAATAGTTGCAGGTACAGGTTTTGCGATGATCATGACGCGAGAGCTATGTTTGCTTGTTTTGGAGTTCTTCTTCTGCTTCTTCTTCGATCAGGGGATAGGTTCCAGGTCGGCAGCCTGGGCTAGCAGGGTGGTGTTGTTTGAGTTTCTGTTTGTGTTTCATCCGTAGTCGGATGTTGATCTTATGTATTGTGATATTGTATTCGTGTGGCATTGTATGCCTCTTGTATGTATCCCCATCTTTTATGTAATGTTGATGTAATGATATCCACCTTGCAAAAGCGTTTCAATATGCGGGTCTATCCTTGGTGCGACCATCGAGTTCCTTTTGGATAGGGTCGCATATTGGGCGTGACAAGTTGGTGTCAGAGCCTCGACCGACCCTAGGAGCCCCCTTGTTTGATCATGTAGTTTGGCCGCTGTTGAGTCTAGAAGAAAACTGTTTTTCGGAGTCTAGTTATATTGGAGAGTAGGAATTCTTTTTACTCCTCAGCCCCTTCGTCGCTCTGGTGAGGAATCTTGACGTAGTTGTTTTGAATTATTCCTTTTCCCTTTCAAACTTTCTTTAGGATCATGCAGTTGGTTTTCCGATCATTGGATCTCAGCTCTTTTCATCCGGTGCATTTCTCGTCAAGTCGACTCGAGCCTCTTCATCTTTGAGTTTAATCCTCAGTTGTTTTCTTTTCCCACCTGCCCACCCCTCTTCTTCTCGGAACCGGAGTCCGTAATCGAGTATCCATCCTACTCATGTGAAGCCTTTGCTTTCTTTCAACCGGTGTTTTCTCTTCAAGTTATTCATCGGTTCCCCTTCCAAGTTGCCTTTGTTTTCCCGCCCTCCCACCCTTTTTCTTCCCGGAGCCTGAGTCTGTTTTGACCATCAATTTCATAAGTGTGGAGCCTCTTCAGTCCTTCGTCAATTATTTCAGCTGGTGAATTATCGTCTCGGTGGACATTCTTCATCTCTTTTCCGGGGTACTCAATTCTAATTTTTGGTAGTGATAATATTCTTTTCCTCGAAGTGTTCTCCTTGCTCGTTCTCCTCTCGCCAGTTTATCCATCCAGAGTGCTCAAGACATCTCAGGAGATTTGTTTGTGTTCCAATTAATTCGAGGTTCTCACCTCATTCAAATATTTCAATTGTTCCGGCGCATCACCTATCTGTTCAACATCCCTTTCCAACGGTGTTATCTCTTCAGTGGGCCCTAACCCACAGGTCTTTTCCCAGGATCTTACCTGACTCTTCTAATTCCCCCGGAGTGATTCTCAATTCTTTTCAAGTGTGACGTAAGAATGCATTCCATCAGTCACATGCCTTGTCAAGATCGATTTCAAATCATTTCATTGTTGGCTCAACCTCTCTGCTTTTCATTCTCCCGGTGTATCTCAGTTATTTTGGTGGTGTTTCTCGTCGCCATTTGAAGATCGAAGAAGAGTTTTTCCTCTAAATCTTGCCCGTTCTCCCGAAGATTCATGGTTCTAGCTTCATGTTATCAGTCTTGAAATATTCCATTTGTCAGATATTCTTTTCATCCATCCGGAGTATTTCAGGAGTTGATTTCCTTTTCGTTTCACCGGAGGCCATCTTTCCAGAAGAATTCTTCGTCCTCAGATTTCAGCTACCGTTATCCAATTATCCCAGTGCTTCATTCAAGCGTTCTATAATCAGCTCATGATCTGTTTGTTCTTTTGCATCTAAATCCCCCTCAAACATATTGTTTCTTCCCGGTGATTCATTCTCTTTCATCAGTCATTTTCCAATTCTTACGGCGGTTTGTTCAAGATTATTTTTCTTGGATTATCATATTAATTCATTCGTTCTTTCCAATACTACCGGTGGTTCATGAAGACCTTCTCAAGTTTGCGATATGTCACTTCTCAATCCTTTTTCAAGAAGAATAAGTAGTATGCAAAATCCATTACTTGTCATAAATTTTAATTTGATGAAGGATAAGTATACAATAAATCTTATTCTTATTTCATCCAAGTGAGTAATCCTTTTCCTTCGGAGTTTGTTCTTCATGAATAAATTCTAGTTACAAGTGTCTTCATCTTTTCTTTTCCGGAGTTCTAATTTCCTCGGTCTTTTCGTCGGAACCTCCATCTAAATCATCGCAAGGCTTTAATCTTATTCTTTCATCCTTCAATTTTATCTCGTCATTCTTTTGTTTATCGGAGTTTCACGATGGTTCTTCTTGATTTAATTCATTCTTCAAGAGTTCATCAAGATTCTTATCGAAGGAGCTCAAGTATCTTTTCTTCTCGCGTCTTGAAGTGCGATTAAATTCTCCGTATTCTTTTGAATTGGAGTTTTGCATTTCTTCGTTCTTCTCAGATATTCAAATCCATTCAATTCCTTCTAAGTTCTTTTCATTCAACTCTTTTAATTCTTTCCAGAGGTTCTGTGTCATGTCTTCATCAAGTATCATTCCATCCTCTCAAGTTCGTGTTCTATTCCCCCATGTTTCAGCCGGAGTGCTGCCTAAATCCTTTCAGTCTTATTCGTTTCTTATGTCGTTCTAACCGGAGTGGTTTCATAGTCTATCTGATTCCGTGAGCTTTCGATTCTCGTCATTCTCGTCGATCCTCTCGTCTTCTCGAGTGCTCTCGATTCTTTGCTTCTTCTCTTGAGTTCTTGCTTCACCTCTTCCCTTTTCCCTTCAGTCTCGGTCCTAAGATCTCGAGACGAGATCTCTTGTTAGTGGAGGAGTGTTGTAACGCCCCGGATCCGATGCGCCAGGTGTCTGCCAGTTATTGGCCATTGTTGCCATGTCATTTTCTTGCGTGTTGCATTTTATCATGTCATCATTCGCATTGTGTCATCATGTGCATTGCATTGCATCGCATACGTGTTGTCTCATGCATTCGAGCCTTTCCCCGTTGTCTGTTTTGCAATCCGGCGCTCCTATGCCCTCCGGCGTCCCCTTTTTGTCTCTCGTTGTGAGCAGGTGTTAAACGTTCTCGGAATGGACCGAGTCTTGCCAAGCGGCCTTGGTATAACACCGGTAGACCGCCTGTCAAGTTTCGTGCCATTTGGAGGTCGTTTGGTACTCCAATGGTTAACCGGGTAACCGTAAAAGCCTCCTTCTCTTTGCAGCCCAACACCCTTCCAAAGTGGCCCAAAGCCCATCTAACTCTCCTCCATGCTCTTGGTCGTTCGATCACGATCGTGTGGGCAAAAACCGCTTCTCATTTGGACTCTCCTAGCTCCCTCTAGCTATAAATAGGTGTCTCCCCCCGAATTTTCGCGCAGATGAACCCTAGCATCCGCCCCCGCCGCCAGTCGCCGGAGCCCGGCCGCCCCGCGCCTCCTCCTCCGAGCGCCGCCCTCGACCGGCCGGAGCCGAGCTCCGCCACGCCTCCCTCGTCGCCCCTCCGGCTCGCCCCGGCCGGATCCGGCGAGATCCGGTCCGGATCCGCCATCTCCGGCCTCCCTGGCGTCTTCCCCGTCGTCTCCAGCGAGTTCTCCAGCCATCCTCGTCTCCCGCGCCGCCGTTGACTTTTCTGAGTTGGTAAAATTCTGCTAAGTCCCTGAATATTTTGCATTATCGTGTCCTGTTCATCGCATCATATCTCTGCATCCGTAGCTCCGTTTTGTGCGTGTAATACGTCAAATTGTTCGTCTCAACGAGTACATCATTTCATTCCATTGCGTCATGTTCATTTGAGCTCATCTTGATGCCTGATCGTTGCAAGAGTGCTTCATGATGTTGTCTGCTGTCTGTTAACAGAACATGCACTTTTGTCATTTTTGCCATGATTGATGTGTGCATCCTATGAGGTTGATGTCTACATGTGTTTTGAACCATGCCATGTCTTCTTTACATATGTGCTTACCATGTATTTTTGTGATCAATGTGGTGACTAGCACAAGCATGCAAACTAGGCTTCGTAATGTTGCTGATTTTAGTCCCTGTTCTGCTGTTATTTTGATGCCATGTAAACATGTTGCTACAGAGAGATCCATGTATATTTTGAGATACTTAAGTAAGGATGTTTTGAACATATGGTTATTTTCTATCCATTCATGACCCTTCTTGCAATTATGGAGTAGTCTAGCATGTCATTTTCGTGCTCTACTTTTGCTTCAAAATGTTTCCGGGCAGATTGTTTACATGTTATTCAATTTTGCCGAGGTTGTTGTAGTTGATCCTTGCATGATATGAACTTGTTCTTGCCTTAGTTTGTTTCATAAACATGCCTTCTTACTGTTGGTTGCATTTCCATGCCATTTATTGCTCTGTGGTGAGTGGTACAAGCTCACCAACATGCCTTCATAATTCTGTTTCTGCCATGTTTGAATCTGTAATATAACTTGCCATGTTTACATGGGTGCCATCATATTTTCTGATCCTTTTTAGCTCATGGTCAGTAAGAGACTTTTGTTCTATGCATTTAGTAGGTTCATGCCATGCCTTTTTTGCCATTTTAAGTTCCTGTAACATGTTGTTTGGTAGCTCTAAACATTGCAACCTGATGTTATTTTCTGCAAAGTCTGAACTGTTATTATTTGCAATCTTGCCATGTGTGTTTGAGAATGTTCTAGTGATTTCTGGAGATAGCTCAGTGTTCATGTTTTGTTATGCTCTACCTGTACATCATGCCCATGCTTTTTGTTTTCTTGTTGAGGTCCTGTAGCATGTTGTTTTGGTGCTTGCAATATGCCTATTTGCTGTTTTGGACAGATTGTTGCTATAACTTGTTTCATGTGTGTGTGTTGTTCCGTTGCTCCGTTTTGAGTGTGATCTATATGAAACTTGCTTAAAATTGCATGTAGTTTCATATTATCATGTTGAATCCATGTTTTGAGGTGTTTGCTTGATGTTTGGGTGCATTTCGCATCAATGCCATGTTTAACTTGTTTTTCTCATATCTTCTAGACCGTAGATCCGAACTAAATGAACTTTATATGTAACTTGACTAGATTTTCATGTAGATCATCTTGCTGTATCTTAACTTGCTGTTTAACAACTTGAACATAAGGTTTATTCAGATCTGGACCAATTTCGAAATATGCATACGAGGACTTACCGAAATTGTTATATGTTGTTCCCGGCCTCATTTAAACTTGCCTTGATGTGTTGCTCTTGTTTGCATCATCTTTTGCCATGAGTAGCTTCATGTAGTATTGTATTGCATCATGCTTGTATTGTGCATAATGCCTTGTTCATGTGTGGTGTGTTTACCATGTTGTGTGCTTCTTTTCGATAGTTCCTGTTTCGTTGCGATCGTGAGGATTCGTTCGTCTACGCTTGGTTCGGCTTCATTCGTTCGTCTTCTTCATGGACTCGTTCTTCTTCCTTGCGGGATTTCAGGCAAGATGACCGCTACCCTGGATCTCACAACTATCATTGCTATGCTAGTTGGTTCGTTCTATTGCTTTGCTGCGCTACCTATCACCTATTTATCAAGCCTCCCATATTGCCATGAACCTCTAACCTTTGACACCTTTCCTATGCAAACCGTTGCTTGGCTATGTTACCGCTTTTGCTCAGCCCCTCTTATAGCATTGTTAGTTGCAGGTGAAGTTGAAGATTTCTCCATGGTGGACATGATTTTGGTTGGGATATCACAATATCTCTTATATTATTAATGCATCTATATACTTGGTAAAGGGTGGAAGACTCGGCCTTTTGCCTGGTGTTTTGTTCCACTCTTGCCGCCCTAGTTTCCATCATACCGGTGTTATGTTCCCAAATTTTGCGTTCCTTACACGGTTGGGTGATTTATGGGACCCCCTTGACAGTTCGCTTTGAATAAAACTCCTCCAGCAAGGCCCAACCTTGGTTTTACCATTTGCCTCACCACCACCTATACCTTTCCCTTGGTTCGGCCAACCCGAGGGTCATCTTTATTTTAGCCCCCCCGGGCCAGTGCTTGTCTAAGTGTTGGTCCGAACCGAGCAGACTGCGGGGCCACCTCAGGGCAACTCGAGGTCTGGTTTTACTCGTAGGCTTACCTATCCGGTGTTGCCCTGAGAACGAGATATGTGTAGCTCTTATCGGGATTTGTCGGCGCATCGGGCGACTTTGCTGGTCTTGTTTGACCATTGTCAAAATGTCTTCTAAACCGGGATTCCGAGTTTGATCGGGTCTTCCTGGGAGAAGGTATATCCTTTGTTGATCGCGAGAGCTTATCATGGGCTAAGTTGGGACACCCCTGTAGGGTATAAACTTTCGACAGCCGTGCCCGCGGTTATGTGGCAGATGGGAATTTGTTAATGTCCGGTTGTAGATAACTTGACACCAGTTCCGAATTAAAACGCATCAACCACGTGTTTAGCCGTGATGGTCTCTTTTCGGCGGAGTCCGGGAAGTGAACACGGTTTTGGGTTATGTTTGACGTAAGTAGGAGTTCAGGATCACTTCTTGATCATTGCTAGCTTCACGATCGTTCCTTTGCTCTCTTCTCGCTCTTATTTGCGTATGTTAGCCACCATATATGCTTAGTCGCTGTTGCAGCCTCACCACTTTTCCCCTTCCTTTCCCTTTAAGCTTTGCTAGTCTTGATACCCATGGTAATGGGATTGCTGAGTCCTCGTGGCTCACAGATTACTACAACACAGTTGTAGGTACAGGTTTTGCGATGATCATGACGCGAGAGCTATGTTTGCTTGTTTTGGAGTTCTTCTTCTGCTTCTTCTTCGATCAGGGGATAGGTTCCTGGTCGGCAGCCTGGGCTAGCAGGGTGGATGTCATTTGAGTTTCTGTTTGTTTTTCATCCGTAGTCGGATGTTGATCTTATGTATTGTAATATTGTATTCATGTGGCATTGTATGCCTCTTGTATGTTAGCCAAATCTTTTATGTAATGTTGATGTAATGATATCCACCTTGCAAAACTGTTTCAATATGCGGGTCTATCCTTGGTGGGACCTTCGAGTTCCTTTTGGATAGGGTCACATATTGGGCGTGACAAGGGCCAAGGCCTATCCTTCTTTTCTACCCCGCTTGCGCCTTTTCGCATCTCGAGTGCCAACACTCGAAGCCCAAGATCAAGCCCTCTGGATCATCAATCATGTCCAAATCCGACTTTCAAGGCTGATGGGTGGCTTCCTCTGTCACAGAGGAGGATATTGTGAAGCTTAGGGAGGTCGGATACCTGACCGCCGACATCAAGCACAGGCTTCCTGCTCCAAGGCAGATCATCCCTACTCCCGAGCCTAATGAGAGTGTCGTATTGGTCTCTCACTTCCTCCGCGGCTTAGGATTCACTCTTGATCCCTTCGTGAGAGGGCTCATGTTCTACTACGGACTAGATTTTCATGATCTAGCTCCGGACGCCATCCTTCATATCGCATCGTTCATCGTTGTGTGCGAAGCTTTTCTCCACGTCAGCCCGTACTTCGGCTTATGGCTCAAGACCTTCAATGTGAAGCCAAATATGATTGAGGGGCGACACGCGGAGTGCGGGGGTGCTGTAATAAGCAGGAATGCCGATGCCCCATGGCCGGAGGGCTCCTTCCCAGAAGTGTCCGATCTATGGCAGCGGAGGTGGTTTTATGTCACGGCTCCCAGAGGCACAAAGTGGGTGGCTGCCCCTGACTTCCGTTCGGGCCCTCCGCCCCAACTGGCGTCATGGGCCAATGTAGGACGGGATTGGGGGCCTGTTAATGATGTACCGACCTTGCAGAGCCGCATCCGGGAGCTTCTTGAGAGGGACATTAGCCTTATCAGCATAATTCAGGTAATGCTAGTCCGACGGATCTTGCCGTGCAAGCGCCGGCCTCTCCAGATGTGGGAGTTCAATCCGGAAGGTCTGCGGACTATTCTGCACTTCTTCGGCGTCACGCTCGAAGGGATGTGTAAGTTATTCTTTAGACCACAAGTAAAGTGTCCGGACACCACCGAGGATGCGGGCCTGAGCTGCAATCGCCCAGATACCCAAGTAAGCAACCCAGAAACCGAACACTTCATTTATTTTTATCATAATATTATTCTGAAAATCCTCCCTGGCCAGGAATGGCTTACCAAGGCGGAGAGAAGCAGGTGTCCGGCGCCACTTCTTGAAGGCTCGCCTAGTCCCACCATAGCCAAGATGCTTGGTCGTGTGCTAAGAAAAATTCCCTCAGGGAAAGACGAAGGGAAGAACAGAGAAGCAGAACTTCACACATTGCGCATCCAAACCGGGGGAATTGCTACCATCCCAAAGGAGGATAGTCGGGGAGGGGAATCTAAGGGCTCCCCCCTCGCGGGAAGAAGAGGGCCGCCTCTAAAGACTTGGAGACGGAGGTGCCCAGACAAGGGAAGAAAGCTTCACCAGGGGGGCCTGCCCCGAAGGGCGTCCTCACCACGCCATCCCGCCAACGGGCCAGCCCTCAGCCGATCTGTAAGTTAATCGTAAATATGAAGGTACTGCTTCCTTCTCCGAGAACAATAACCAGGATCCATTCTTTGCAGCCCGGCTAGCAGCTCTTCTCGACAGAGCTCGTCTTCGGGAGATCTCCTTCCGGAGATGATGGAGAGTGAGACCCCACCAACCTCTCCGCCTTATGGGGTGGGCGACCCCGAGGTGTCGTCACGGAGGAGTCCAGATCTGCCGAAGCCAGAAGCTAATACTTCGGCCGCCCTGAGCCCGGAGCATTCGGTTCCCACGGGGGGCGATAAGAAGGGTCCGACATAGTTTGGCGTCCGGCCGGACACACTGATGGGCCTTCTGGAGCGAGCTGCTCTCTCGGAGGAGCACCGTTCATTAATGAGCATGGTGCTCGAGAAGATTTCATCCGCCACAAGCGGGTTGAATGAAGCCTTTACGAGCTTGCTCAGAGGCTTTGAGGTATGTAATGAAAATACATAATTTTTGACTGTGACGCACGCACTAGGTGTGCTCCATATGTATATTAGCCCTTGAGACTCTGGTCGCCAGCCCTAGGAGGTAAACGGAGGATCACATTGTTAAGTAATGATCGCGCTATATTTATGCACAGGTGTCTAGGGATCCGGCAGCCGACCGGTCCGTTGAAGTTGCCGAACTAAGGAGGCAGATTGGAGTTATTGATGCCGATATCACATTGGTGAACGAGCGGCTTAATGAGTCACAAGGTATGTGCTCTGCTTTCCTTATTATTTTTTATAGGAAAAATTGAGAGGAGCATAATATTAATGCGATATGCTTGGACCGCAGACGGTGCTGCTGCCGTGGAGGCCCTGATGGCGGAACTTTCCCTGGCCAAGGAACAGGCCCGGGCGAGCAATGCAGCTGCCCTAAAGGCGGCCGAAGAGTTGAGAGCTGAACATGCTGCTCATCGCCGAAGCAAAGACAAAATAGCCGAAATGGTTGTGGAGCTGGAAAACGCAGCCAACCGGTATGAGCTTCTTGAAAAAGAAAATCAGGTGAATAAGGCTGACCTGAAGAAGGCCCTTGATGTGGCCAAGGAGACGTGTTCCGACATTAGGGATGCGCAGGAGGAGCTTCGATAGGCCGGAGAAATCGTGGCTGGAAACCCATATTTGTTGCGGATGAAGTTTTTGGATCCAAAGTATGCTCCTCTGGACCGACGCTAGAGCCCTGCAGATGCGTATGTAGATTTGGCGAAGAGTACGGCTGATGCGGCCAAGTTTTTTGAGGATCAAAAAGATAATGAAGTGGAGAAGTTATTCTGGTCGCAATTCAGTGCTCCGACGCGCCCGTTGCCATTGAGTGAGAGGATGGCTGCTGTAGCCGAGCTCCATAGGTTGTCTGGCCTTGCAATGCGGTCTGTGATAGACCTCATATGGCCGAAGGAGCCTAAGCCGGACAGTTATTTTGGTTTAGTGCAACAATTCCTTGGTGCCGTATAGCAGATCGATGCCCTGAAGAGGTCGGCGTGCATAGAGGGTGCACGGATGGCTCTTGCCCGCGTTAAAGCATATTGGACATATATGGAGGCTGCCATCATTGCAACTCAGAATCCGGCGGGAGGCCAGCATCTGGCCGAACACTACTTGGAGCAAGTGACAGAAGGTGCTCGCTTAATAGAGGCTTAGTGTTTGAAGAATGTCATGTTCGAGTGACAAATCGTTTCATTGTAAAAACAATGCTATTTTAATTATGAAGGCTATGTTTATACTTTTGGCCCGAAAGTGTTATTGTGCCTCCTGTGCGTCCGTTTTATGTATACATGTACTCTGAAAGTTAGCAGTCGTTGGCTTCAACCCCCACGCATGCAATGCGGGGGTGTTCGCGAGAATATGCATAATCACACTTGATCCAACATCTTGGTCCATTAAGGAGGTGATCTCACGTCGAACTAGGCAACCGGACTATATAGCTTTAACACTTTCACTTAGCCATAGAAGTTTGACAGTGGGGCTACTATGTAGCCCCTAGTACCTTCGCGTGCATCCGAATATGGGCGCGTGTGCACATGACCGGGAAACGGTCCTTCGTTAATGCGGAGGAATCCTAAAGATTCCGATAAGTCTTCGAGTGGTTGAACAGTCTCTCGCTATATCATGACAGTCAGTTTTCGTCTTTCTCTACTGAGGTGCTCATCCGGAATAACCAGGGGACAATCGCAGTAGTTCTCCTTTGGCCGCCTTAGCCGATAAGAACGGAACATAAGGCGGCAAACCCAGGAGCCGGGCAAACCCAACATCTGACCAAAGACGTGATTCAGAGCTGATGCATATAAGGCCAAACTCGTGACGCCAAATACTCCCGAAGGTATTCGGACTTTATAACATATACTGTGCTGAGTAACGCCCTTTGTTATGAACCCTATATTCCCAGGTACGTGCATTAGTCTGTCGTGGCGAAGTGCCAATAACGGCAGTATCCTTTGTGGGTGTAGTACCCATGGGATGTGTAAGCAACAAGAGACAATAAAGAAGGTTTACACATGGGCTTAATCTAAAGACAAACCTTTGAGCAGGGCCCTGCTGCACGTCTGCGCCTTTGTGCCTGTTGTGCCTTGTCCTGGGAGGGTATCACACGAATGGTGTCTGTAAAAAAACTCATGTAAAAGAGTATGACATAAGCGTGCGAAAAGTTGGCTATCACTAATGGATAGTAAAAGTGTAAGACATTGGCCTGTTAATAAGGTCAGGCCGAGAATTGGGCTTTATTAATTATCTATAGCCCCTAGTGTCCTCTATGGGATTACATGTGTGGCGCCTAGATCAGGTTGATCTGGGCTGCCGGACTCGTCTAACCGTGTCCGTGGTCTTAACGACCAATCATGCTTTCTAGTATTAGAGGCCGCTTAGAGTCCAGCTGTTGGAGTCGTCGCGTATTCCTCCGCGCGTAAGGAACGCTCTGTGTTTCCATTAACGGTGATGACGCCACGTCGATCGGCATCTTGAGTTTAAGGTAGGCGTAATGTGGTACTGCGTTGAAGCGGGCGAAGGCCGTTCTCCCAAGCAATGCATGATAGCCGCTTTGGAGGGGGGCGATGGTGAACAGTAGTTCTTCACTTCTGGAGTTGCCTGGGGAACCGAATGTTACCTCCAGTATGAGGGAGCCCCTGCCGTACGCTTCAACGCCTGGTATCACCCCTTCAAAGGTGGTGTTACTTTGGCTGATTCTTGATGGGTCTATCCCCATCCTGCGGACAGTGTCCTAGTATATTAAATTAAGACTACTGCCGCCGTCCATGAGGACGTGAGTAAGATGGTATCCGTCGATTATTGGTTCGAGCACTAAGGCAGCTGATCCTCCATGCCGAATACTAGTTAGGTAGTCCCTGTGACCGAAAGTGATTGGGCAAGCCGACCAGTGGTTAAGTTTGGGTGCGACGGGCTCTGTAGCGTATGCGACTCTGAGCGCGCGTTCGCGCCTTCTCATGGATATGTGAGTCGCGTGGATCATGTTTACTGTTTTTACCTCTGATGGGAATTTTTTCTGTCCCCCAGTGTTCGGCTGGCGAGGTTCATCCTCGTCTTCACTTGGTGTTTCCCTTCCCTTGTGTTCGACATTTAATTTGCCGGCCTGCTTGAAGACCCAGAATTCTCTGTGAGTGTGGTTCGCAGGTTTTTCGGGGGTGCCATGAATTTGGCACAGTCTGTCCAGGACTTTGTCCAAGCCGGACGGTCCCTCTTTGCTGCCTTTAAATGGCTTTTTTTGTTGACCGGGTCGAGAGCCCCTTAATCCATCTTTGACCATTGTGTTGTCTGGACTTTCTTCCTTGTTTTCACGTTTGTTTTTATTGCGCCGTGGCTTCCCGTTGCCATCCCTGATTTCGGATGTACTTGGGTCGCTGGTGCCTTTATAGGCCAACCAGCTATCTTCACCTGCGCAAAAACGGATCATAAGGCTTGTTAAGGCTGCCATTGTCCTTGGCTTTTCTCGGCCGAGGTGTCTGGCAAGCCACTCGTCCCGACGCTGTGTTTGAAGGCCGCTAAGGCTTCGGCATACGGACAATCGACAATTTGATTCTTCTTAGTGAGGAATCTGTTCCAAAGCTTGCGGGCGGACTCTTCGGGCTGTTGAATTATGTGACTTAAATCGCCCGCGTCCGGAGGCCGGACGTAGGTCCCTTGAAAGTTGGCCCTGAAAGCATCCTCGAGTTCCTCCCAACTTCCGATTGAATTTTTGGGGAGGCTTTTCAACCAGTGTCGAGCTGGTCCCTTCAACTTGAGGGGAAGGTATTTGATGACGTGGAGGTCGTCCCCATGAGCCATGTGGATATGCAGGATAAAATCCTCAATCCAGACCCCGGGGTCTGTCATTCCGTCATATGCCTCTATGTTCACAGGTTTAAAACCCTGTGGACATTCATGGTCCATCACCTCTTCGGTGAAGCACAGGGGGTGAGCAGCCCCTCTGTATCTAGACGTGTTGTGGCATGCCGTCGGCTCTTGTTGTGTCCGGTGCTAATTCCAAACTGGTATCCGATCAGTCTGATCGTTTTGGTGGCCATAGTACTGCACCGGGACGTGTCCTTTAGATCCATAGATGGACTTGGCCGCGCCGGCTTTTTTATCCAGGAGCTCACGTAAATCGTGTGCGGCGTCGGTGAGGGAGTCCTGGATTAAGGGGTATCTGGACAGCCGGACTATATATTTGGCTGGACTGTTGGACCGTGAAGATACAAGACTCAAGACTTCGTCCCGTGTCCGGATGGGACTCTCCTTTGCGTGGAAGACAAGCTTGGCGATCCAGATATTATATTTCCTTCTTTCTAACGGACTCCATGAAAACCCTAGCCCTCTCCAGTGTCTATATAAACCGGAGTGTTTAGTCCTTAGGGACAGAATCATAATCATCATAGGCTAGCTCCTTGGGTTTAGGCTCTACGATCTCATAGTAGATCAACTCTTGTAACACTCATATCATCAATATCAATCAAGCAGGAAGTAGGGTTTTACCTCCATCAAGAGGGCCCGAACCTGGGTAAACATTGTATCCCTTGCCTCCTGTTACCATTAGCCTAAGATGCACACATCGGGACCCCCTACCCGAGATCCGCCGGTTTTGACACCGACATTGGTGCTTTCATTGAGAGTTCCTCTGTGTCGTCGTTGCAAGGCTTGATGGCCCCATCAATCGTCAACGACAACACGGTCCAGGGTGGACTTTTCTCCCTGGACAGATCTTCGTGTTCGGCGGCTTCTTACTGCGGGCCAATTCGCTTGACCATCTGGAGCAGATCGATAGCTACGCCCCTGGCCACCAGGTCAGCTTCGGAAACTTGAACTACACGGCCGATATCTGCGAAGATTTGATCTTCAACGGGTTCGGGCCTGCGCCAGGAGCACTGGACGGTCACGATGAGCACGGCTTAGACCTGCTGTCGGACGATGCTCGAGATATCACCCCTGTAGAAGCCCCGGACCTAAATTCGGATCAGATTGCATCGCCCGAGGACGGATGGGTGGACCCTGCCCCGGAGCCCGCACACTCGTCGGCGGTACAGCCGAACACAGGCTTTATCCCCAAGGAAGCCTGTGACACTGGACTCCCGGACACGTATCTGGCTGTAGGTTACAGTCCGCGCACCTCCGAGCCCGCCGAATCTGGTTGGGCTCCGGCAATGGAGTTCACCGCTGCGGATATCTTCCAGCACTCGCCCTTTGGCGACATACTAAACTCGTTAAAATCTCTCTCTTTGTCAGGAGACTCTTTGCCAAACTATGTCTCGCTCAAGTGGGAAGCAGGCGACGAACGAATTCGTTGCCCACCCACCACCCACTTCATTGCCACGGTCGATGTAACGCCCCGGATCTGATGCGCCAGGTGTCTTCCAACTATTCGTCATTGTTGCCATATCATTGCTTGCGTGTTGCATTTTGCCATGTCATCATCTGCATTTCATCTGCATGTTTTTCAAAACTTGCATCCGTTCGGGTTCCCCCGATTCTCTCCGTTGTCCGTTCTGAGCCCAACCACACTCGCACGTGCCCGCGGCACCTCTGAATATTATTTTTATAGGTGCCATAAAAATGTTCTCGGAATGGGGTGATAGTTGGCATGTGGTCTTATTATAGTGTAGGTAGACCACCTGTCAAGTTTCGTCGCATTCGGAGCTCGTTTGATAGCCCAACTGTTAAACATATAGCTGCAGTATAGTCGGTCTATTCGTCGAACGATTCGGTCTCAGAAACCGTGTTGGGCCGCACTTCTCCCCCTCTCTTTTGCAGCCCAAGACCTCCTACACAGCCCATCTAGCCCACCTACCTACTCCTCCACTCCGGACCATCCGATGGCGATCGAACGGCTCCGAAACGGAGCAAAATCCACCAACCTTACTCGTCCTACCTATAAATGGACTACCCTTCGTCCATTTTTGGAACCCTAAACCCCCTCCACCTACATCTAGCCTCCCCCTCGGGATCCCTGCAGCCGCTAGCCACCTTCCCTCGGATCTGGCGCTGCCATCCCGCCGCCGCCATTTGGCGATCAGCCACATGGCGCGCCGCCAGCTGAGCCCCCCCCCCCCCGTGTCGCCGTTGTCCTCCTCCCACAGACCACCATGCGCCCCCTGCGCCTCCCCGCTGCCGCGGCCCTGGAGGCCCATCCGGGGCCCGCTCGGGCATGAAATCGCCGCCGCCGCAGACCGCCCGAGCCCGGCTTCCCGACCAAAGCCGCCGCCGCCTCCGCGCCCGACCTCGCCGCCCTGGTCATCGCCCTCCCTCATCGCCGGCATCCCGCCGCAGGTCGGAGCCTCGCCGCCGCCCCGCTAGGTCGCCTTCCTCTTCTTCTCCTGTTTCCCTCTCTCCCCGTGACCCTCACCCTCTCCTTTCTCTGCCCGAGACAGCAGCGCCGCCGCCGCCATGGATCTCCGGCGAGCCTTCACTGCCCGGATCCCGCCGTCCACGCCACCACCAGGAGCCCCTCCGGCCGGATCTAGTCGGGAGTTGACCGGATCAGTCCTTCTTTGGACTCTCCCTCGCTGGCGTCATCTCCCTCCTCTACTTCGGCGAGAACTCCGGCCAACCTCGATCCGCGTGCAACCCTAGATCTGGATCTGGGCGAGGTGAAAATTCTTCCAAGTCCCTGAAAAACTCATCATACGTGTGAATGTTTGACTCGTCATAACTTCATGTGTGCTGCTCCGTTTTGCGTGCATGATATATAAAATTGTTTATCATGAGATGCTATTCATTTTGTTCCATTGTGCCATGCTTGTTTGAGTCCATCTTGATGCCCTTATCATCGTTGCAAGAGTGCTATATGATGTTAACTGCTGCCTGTTATCATAACTTGGTGATTTGTCTTTTTCATTGCATTTTGTGTGTGCATCCTATGAGCTTGATGTCTACATGAGTTTTGATCAACGTCATGCCATCTTTACAGCGGTGCAATCCATGTATTTTTGCGAGTCTTGTAGTGAGTGCATCGAGCTCGTGAAGTAGGGTACTTGCTGTAGATGTTTTGCTAGGCTGAATCTGCTATATCATCATGCTATGTAAATCTGCTGCTACAAGTCATTCTATGCATAATCTGGAGATGTTCACTAAGGATGTTTTGTTACACATGTCATGCTCTATCCATACATGCCCCTGGTTGCATTTATAGCCTGATGTAGCTTGTTATTATCTTGCTCTCAAACTTGCTAAATAATGTTGTTGTCAGCCTTTTAACATTACTTTCAGTTTTGCCATGTGTTTTGCTACTGATCCATGAACCCTATGAACTTGCTATTACCATGCTTAGCTTCACAAATATGTCATAGTATTGTTGATCACCTTGCAATGCCATGTATTGCTCTGTTGTGAGTGGTACAAGCTCACTAACATGTCTACCTATTGTTGTTCCTGCCATGTCTGAATCTGTGATATCACTTGCCATGTTTGCATGGATGCTACCATCTTTTCTGTTGATCTTTGGAATTAGTTTAGTAACGGAGTTTTGTTCTTTGTCTTTAGTATTAGCATTCCATGCCTTTGTTTGACATGTTAAGTTCCTGTAACATGTTATTTGATAGCTCTAAACATTGCAACCTGATGTTATTTCGGCTAAGTCTAAAAACTGTTATTATTTGCAATCTTGCCATGTCCTTTTGAGCATGTTATATTGTTTTCTGGAGATAGCTCAGTGTTCACGTTTTGTCATGATTTACCTGTGCTTCATGCCCATGCCTTTAGTTTTCATGTTGAGATGATGTGGCATATTGTTTTGATGCTTGCTAGATGCCTAATTGCTGTATTGGACAGCTTGTCCTTTAAACTTGTATAGAGTGTATGTGTTGAACCGTTGCTCCGTTTTGACTGTGCCCTATATGAAACTTGCTTGATTTTCCATGAATTTTCATATTATCATATTGCATCCTTGTTTTGAGTGTTTTCTTGATGTTTGAATGCATTTTTCATCAATGCCATGTTTAACTTGTTATGCTCATATCTTCTAGGCCGTAGCTCCGAATTAAAAGAACTTTATATGTAACTTGACTAGAATCTCGTGTAGATCATCTTGGTGCATCTTAAATTTCTGTTTAACAACTTGAACATAAGGTTTATTCAGTTCTGGACCAATTTCTAAATTTGCATATGAGGACTTACCGGAATTGTTACATGTTGTTTCCGGCCTCATTTAAACTTGCTTTGATGTGTTGTTCTTGTTTGCATCATCTCTTGCCATGAGTAGCCTCATATAGCTTTGTCATGCATCATACTTGGTTGAGCATCATGTCATGTATATGTGTGGTGTGTTTACCATGTTGTGTGCTTCTTCTCGATAGTTCCTGTTTCGTTGCGATCATGAGGATTCGTTCGTCTACGCTTGGTTCGGCTTCATCCGTTCATCTTCTTCATGGACTCGTTCTTCTTCCTAGCGGGATTTCAGGCAAGATGACCGTCACCTTGGATCTCATTACTATCATTGCTATGCTAGTTGCTTCGTTCTATCGCTATGATGCGCTTCCTATCACTTGTTCTTCAAGCCTTCCAAATTGCCACGAACCTCTAACTTTGTCACCCTTCCTAGCAAACCGTTGTTTGGCTATGTTGCCGCTTTGCTCAGCCCCTCTTACAGCGTTGCTAGTTGGAGGTGCAAATGAAGATTGCTGCATGTTGGATTATGTTTTATGTTGGGATATCACAATATCTATTATTTTATTAATGCACCTATATACTTGGTAAAGGGTGGAAGGCTCGGCCTTATGCCTGGTGTTTTTTCGACTCTTGCCGCTCTAGTTTCCGTCATATCAATATTATGTTCCTAGATTTTGCGTCCCGAATGCGGTTGGGTGATTTATGGGACCCCCTTGACAGTTCGCCTTGAATAAAACTCCTCCAGCAAGGCCCAACATTGGTTTTACCATTTGCCTACCACCTATTACATTTCCCTTGGGAGTAATTAACCCAAGGTTCATCTTTATTTTAGCCCTCCCGGGCCAATGCTTGTCTAAGTGTTGGTCCAAACCAAGCGATTTCCGGCGCCCCCTAGGCAACCAGGATCTATGCCAACCCAACGTCTTGCTCATCCGGTGTGCCCTGAGAACGAGATATGTGCAGCTCCTATCGGGATTTGTCAACACAACGGGCGGTCTTGCTGGTCTTGTTTTACCATTGTCGAAATGTCTTGTAAACCGGGATTCCGAGACTGATCGGGTCTTCCTGGGAGAAGGAATATCCTTCGTTGACCGTGAGAGCTTGTGATGGCCTAAGTTGGGACACCCCTGGAGGGTATAAACTTTCGAGAGCCATCCCCGTAGTTATGTGGCAGATGGGAATTTGTTAATGTCTGGTTGTAGATAACTTGACACCAGATCAGAATTAAAACGCATCAACCGCGTGTGTAGCCGTGATGGTCTCTTTTCGGCGGAGTCCGGGAAGTGAACACGGTTTTGGGTTATGTTTGAGGTAAGTAGGAGTTTAGGATCACCTCTTGATCATTGCTAGCTTCACGACCGTTCCGTTTGTTCTCTTCTCGCTCTTATTTGCGTATGTTAGCCACCATATCATGCTTAGTCGCTGCTGCAACCTCTTCACTTTACCCCTTCCTTACCCATTAAGATTTGCTAGTCTTGATACCCATGGTAATGGGATTGCTGAGTCCTCGTGGCTCACAGGTTACTACAACAACAATTGCAGGTAAAGGTTTTGTGATGATCATGACGCGAGAGTGATGTTTAGTTGTTTTGGAGTTCTTCTTCTGCTTCTTTTTTGATGTGGGGATAGGTTCCAGGTCGGCAGCCTGGGCTAGCAGGGTGGATGTCATTTGAGTTTCTGTTTGTGTTTCATCCGTAGTCGGATGTTGCTCTTATGTAAGATGATGTTGTATTCGTATTCCATTGTATGCCTTTTGTATGTATCCCTATCTATTATGTAATGTTGATGTAATGACATCCACCTTGCAAAAGTGTATCAATATGCGGTTCTATCCTTGGTGGGGCCTTTGAGTCTCTTTAGGATAGTATCGCATATTGGGCGTGACAGTCGATGACTTAACCGACGTGCTTGACTTCGACTCCGAAGACATCGACGGTATGGACGATGATGTAGGAGAAGAACGGGAACCACCACCCACGGGGCGGTGGACAACCACCTCCTCATATGATATATATATGGTGGACACTCCGAAAGAAACCAATGGCGATGAGGCAATGGAGGATAACCCCTCAGGTAAGAAAGCAAAGCATGGGTGGCGTCAGCGCCGCTCCAAACCCCGCCACAGGAGACGAAAACAATCCGGATGGTGCTGAAGATGAATACAACCCCGATCAGCCTGCCTTCGAGCAGGCCGAGCAGGAAGACGGGCAGGTCAGCCCAGACGAACAGGCGATGGATGGATATACGGAGGAGGACAACTACATGCCCCCTCTGAAGACAAGATTAGCCTCGGGGACGATGAGTTCGGCATGCCGGAGGACCCCGTGGAGCAGGAGCGCTTCAAGCGCCGGCTTATGGCCACTGCGAGGAGCCTGAAAAAGAAGCAGCAGCAGCTCCAAGCTGATCAAGACTTGCTCGCAGACAGATGGACCGAAGTCCTGGCAGCTGAGGAATACGGACTCGAGCGCCACACGGCTGACCGGCCACCTCGTGGCCAGGATAAAACGGCATATCAGCCCGAATACTAGCCTGCACCCCCACGCCAATACACTACGGCCCGGGGCAATAGGCAGGATCTGCAAGATATACTGGAAAACAAGGCAGGAAAGCCAAGATCGATCTACGGATCGCGGGGGCGTGCCCCAATACGTAACGATGATCGTCACGCCGGATACACTATGAACAAGTCCGGCCAGGCCTAATATAGCCACCTAGACTCATTCAAACTCCGTAGCCACATAGCCCGGCATAGAGGCGCCGCACACCCCCTCTGCTTCACTGACGAAGTGATGGATCATGAATTCTCAGAAGGGTTTAAACCCGTAAACATCGAATAATACGATGGCACAACAGACCCCGCAGTATGGATCGAAGATTTCCTTCTCCACATTCACATGGCCCGCGGAGATGATTGACACGCCATCAAGTATCTCCCCCTTAAACTCAAAGGACCGCCCCGGCATTGGCTAAACAGCCTGCCGGCAAATTCCATTGGCAGTTGGGAAAACCTGGAGGACGTGGTCCTCAACAACTTCCAAGGCACATACGTGGGACCGCTGGATGCCGATGACCTGAGCCACATTACCCAACAGCCCGGAGAGTCAGCCAAGAAATTCTGGACTTGGTTCCTAACCAAAAAGAACCAAATAGTCGACTGTCCGGATGCCGAAGCCCTGGTGACCTTTAAGCATAATATCCGTGACGAATGGCTCGCCCGACACCTCGGCCAGGAAAAATCAAATTCCATGGCGGCCCTCACGACACTCATGACCCGCTTTTGTGCAGGCGAGGATAGCTGGTTGGCTCATAGTAGCACCACGCCGATAAATTCAGGCACCTCAGATGTCCGCGACAATAACGGAAAGCCACGGCGCAACAGACATAAGCGACGGAACAATGGCGACAACACTGAAGACACGGCAGTCAACGCCGGATTCAGTGGTTCGAAATCCGGTCAGCGGAAAAAGCCGTTCAAAAGAAACAATCAGGGACCGTCCAGTCTGGACCGCATACTTGAATGCTCATGCCAAATTCATGGCACCCCAGATAAGCCAGCAAACCACACTAACAGAGACTGCTGGGTGTTCAAACAGGCCGGTAAAATAAATGCCGAAAACAAGGACAAGGGGTTGCACAATGACGATTACGAGGAGCCCCGGCATCCGAACACAGGAGGACAGAAGAAATTTCCTCCCCAGGTGAAAACGGTCAACATGATCTACGCCACCCACATTCCCAAACGGGAACGAAAGCGAGCACTACGGGATGTCGACGCAATGGAGCCAGTCGCCCCAAAATTCAACCCATGGTCAGCATGTCCGATCACCTTTGATCGTAGGGATCACCCTAGCAGCATCCGTCATGGTGGTTCAGTCGCATTGGTCCTAGACCCAATCATCGCTGGATTCCACCTTACGCAAGTCCTTATGGATGGCGGCAGGAGCCTGAACCTGCTTTATCAAGACACAATGCGCAAAATGGGCATCGACCCTTCGAGGATCAAGCCCACCAAAAGCACCTTCAAAGATGTAATCCCAGGAGTAGACGCCCGTTGCACGGGCTCTATAACATTGGAAGTGGTCTTCGGATCTCCGGATAACTTCCGAAGCGAAGAGTTAATCTTCGATATCGTCCCTTTCCGTAGTGGTTATCACGCACTGCTTGGACGAACCGCATTCGCTCGATTCAATGCGGTACCACACTATGCATACCTCAAGCTCAAGATGCCAGGACCTCACGGGGTCATAACAGTCAATGGAAACATGGACCACTCTCCCGTATAAAAGAGCTTACTATAGCCCTCGCGGCATAAGTACAATGCGGCCTTCTTTGGCAAACCACCAATCCGGCAACAACGACCCCGAACACCGTCAAGCGAGTCCGGAGTACCCCGCAACAAGATCGCCAGGCACGCCAAGAGCGTGACTAGCAGTCCAGCCTCCGCTCTAGCACCATCAAAGCAGCATTCGTGCCGCACGTACACAATTACGCACTAAAAATACCATGGGCATAGGCGGAGGCACAATAAGGGACTCAGTCAAACAGTGCAGCTCAGCCGCAACATACTTTCATAACCCCCCTTCTTAACCTTTCAGATACTGCTTTCGGGCAGCTTCTTCAGAAGTGTCGGATTGTCGGACTTGCACAAGAGAAAAAACCAAGGAGGCAAAATGCTTTGCGCACAAAGAGAATACCCAAGTGGAATCTGTTCACGATCGTTCTACTTGTTTTATATACCTATATGCAGACCGCTGTTGGATGGGACATGTCAAATAGTCCTATTTACTCCTGCTTAACGCATTCATTGTAAACATACGCTTAGACATATTATTTATCAATGGGAGATAATACATAGCGTCAGCTTATTATTCCTATTTGCACATTTCTTCTATAAATGTTTATTTAATGTTGCATCCGTACACCTTGGTACGTTTAGTTTGCCAGGGGCTCCTTATGGCGCCCCATAAAACGGCAAGACAAGTCCGGACACTTTCAATAGTGCGACACCCCGAACTTATAGCACTATATGCATCAGCTCCGAATCATGTCTTGGGTCAATAGTTGGGTTTGCCGGCTCCCTTGTTTTGGTACCTTATGTTTCGTTATATCGACTAAGGTAGCGCAGGGAGAACTATTGCGATTGTGTCCCGGTTCTTCCGGACGAGCACCTCAGTAGAGAAAGCCGAAAACTGACCGGCATGATGCGGCGACAGCTGGTCGCTGTTCGAGAGGTCTTAAAATCCTTAAAGATTTTTTTCCTCTTTAGGCGAGGAATCGGCTTCGTCCGATTTAGGCGTATATAGCGCCCCAATTCGGCTTTCCGAATTCTAGGGGCTTCACCGAAATTTAAAATTGTAGACTTCTATGGCTAAGTGAAAGTTATGAAGCTGAATAGTCCGATTGCCTTGTTCGCTACGCCAAACACCTCCTTAAGGGACCAAAAATTTGGATAAAGAGTGTATGGGTTTTTCCAGGAACACCCCGGTACTAGTTATGTGGGGGCGGAAGCCGACGACTGGCCTACTTTCGGAATTTTATAAACAGCCGCACAGATGGTAATATTTTAAATCAAAAAGCGCTATATATCGCAAGTAACTTCATCTTTATATTACAACAATGACAGAAGTACATTTACTCAAGGATCGTGTCCTTGGTACATTCATCGGCCACGAGACGAGCACCTTTAATAACGCCATCATAATATTTTTCAGGACAGCGATGCGCCTTGCCCTCCGGCGGCCCGTCCTTCACCAGCTTCTCTGCATCTAGCTTGCCCCAATGCACCTTCGCATGGGGAAAGGCCCGGCAAGCACCCTCAATGCAGACGGATCGCTTGATCACCTCAAGCCGCGGACAAGCGTTTACCATCCGCTTTATCAGGCCGAAGTAGCCAGGCAAGGGCTCACCAAGCCACATCCGTACTATGAAATCTTTCATAGCCACTTCAGCCGCCCTGTGCGGTTAAACCAATTGCTTCAATTGGTCACTCAGAGGCATCGGATGTTCGGCTCTAGCATATTGGGACCAGAACAACTTCTCCGTTGAGCTCCCCTCCTCGGCACGGTAGAACTCCGCGACATCGGATACGCTGCATGGCATATCTGCGAATGCCCCTCGAGAGCTCCGAATTCGGGTAAGTAAGAGAAATGCCTCCTCCACATGCTTGCTTTGCATAAAGAATGTCTTACCCACCGCTATCTTCTTGGCCGTCTGGATTTCCTGTTGGGCCTTCTCGGCTTCGGCCTTGGCGTCCTTCATACTCACAAGGGCCTTCACAAGCTCAGACTCCTTCATCTTGAGGTCACGCTCCAGGGACTCGAACTTCTTGCCGAGCTCCTGGAGCTCTTGCTGTACCTCGCACACCCTAGCATTCTGCTTTTCGCGCTCAATGCGCTCCATGGCTGCCTTGTCTTCGGCCTCGGACAATGCTTTCTTCAGGGACGCCACTTCGATTGTGGCCCCTATTACAAAGTCACGACGCTTTGTCGTTAGAATCACCAATTTTGTCTATTCTTTATAATACGCGAACGGGGTATCACTCACCTTTGTTCTCTTCGAGCTGCCTCTTCGTGAGGCCGAGCTCTCCTTGTACCTGCTCCAGGTCCCATTTATGTTCGGCGACCTCGATCGTACGGGAAGCAGCGGCAAGCAGCACCACCTGCTTATGCACATGCAAACCTACTATTAGACTCCTGTTGATTATAATTGACCCTCCGTTTGGCTTTTCGTTCCGAACACCAAACAGAGTATCAGGGGCTACTACCTATCGGGTGATAATTTCACACATTTTTGGTTACTTACTTCAAAGCCCGTCAATAGGCTGGTGCAGGCTTCGGTTAGTCCGCTCTTGGCAGACAGAACCTTTTGAATCACCACACTCATAAGAGTACGGTGCTCTTCATCCATGGAAGCGCCGCGAAGCGCTTCCAACAGACTATCCGACGCCCCTGGCGTAACGGAAGTCATCGGCACGGACGGCTCGCCCTCCCTAGCGAGGGGCCGCCTGCCCGAGTCCGGAACCATTGGAGGTTCCGGTACAGTATCTGGCTGAGAGCCCGGCTTGTTGCGGCTCTCGTCGGCACGATCCGCGGGGATCTTATACCCCGTGAGCCTGGCTTATGGAATTTCGCCCTGGGGCGTCTCCAGAGCCACCTCCCCCTGCTCTGGGAGCCTTCGGGACAAGACTTCCGTGTCGTCCGCAGGCCGAGGGGTAGTGGCCGTCGGAAGCGAGTTCATCACCGAATCACTCAAGGACCCATCCGAGGATGACACCTCAGGATGGACCCTGGCCGGACTGCATATATGTGTTCGGCGTTATAACAGACTATGAAGCGAAGTCGCACTAAAGTATAACAGAGTGCGGATACTTACGATCTCACTAGGGGCTTCCCCCTGGGCAGCCACTCCTCCTCGCTATAGGCGGCCATGGTGGAGTAATCCGGAAGGGACGCCTTTCATTTCTTGGGCGTCCTAGCCTCCCCCTCCGGGGCGGCTTTCCTCTTCTTCTTCTCCCCAGTGCGGGGACGCAGAGTTTCTTCGTGTTCCCCCCCCCCCGCCTCCGCGGGAGGAATCTGCCTCGTCGTCTTCGGACGATGAGGGTATGACGGCCTTGCACCGAGGACCCTTCCCGGTCCCCTGAGCCGCCTTCTTAGGCCCCTCGTCCTCTTCGGATGGGGCGGCCCTTTCCTCTTCCTCCTCCCCTTTGGGGGAGGAGTGTGCCTCGTCGTCTTCGGATGAGGCGTCTGGTATGACCTTACGCCAGAGACCCTTCCTGGTCCCCGGGGCCTTCTTATTGTCCTTCTTTTCCGGCACCTTGTAGGGCACCGGGACTAGCATCTCCGTCAGGAGAGCATCTGCTGGACCTTCTGGCAGTGGAGCCGGACAGTCAATCCGCTCCACCGTCTCCACATATTCCTGATCAAATACACACAATGACTTAAGATTCCCCCATGAGTACATTGGGAAAAGCTGAATCCGGTGGTAGTCGGAAAACTCACCGGACGGGGGAGCCGCGTGGCGTGAAGTCCACGATCCTCGGATGTAGGAGGAGGTATTTTGGAGGCCTTGAATAGCGCCTTCCATGCGCCCTTGTGTGTCATGCCATAAAGCTTTTGAAGCGTCTGGTGTTCAGCCGGGACGAACTCCCACAGTTTAAATGCCCGTCTTTGGCACGAAAGGATCCGGCGGACAAGCATGACCTGGACCATGTTGACAAGATTGATTTTCTTGTCCTTCATATTCTTGATGCAGTTATGAAGTCTGGTCAGCTCTGCAGGCTCGCCCCAGGCCAGGCCCTTCTTTTCCCAGGAGGTGAGGCGCATGGGGATTCCAGATCGGAATTCGGGGGCCACCACCCAGTTGGCGTCGCGCGGCTCGGTGATGTAGAACCACCCCGATTACCACCCTTTCACGGTCTCCGCAAAGGAGCCATCAAGCCAGGTGACGTCGGGCATCTTGCCCACCATGGCGCCTCTGCACTCCGCTTGCTGGCCGCTCACGATCTTCGACTTCACGCAGAGGATTCGTAGCCACAAGCCGAAGTGAGGCTTGATGCGGAGGAAGGCCTCGCACACGACGATAAACGCCGAGATGTTGATGATGAAATTTGGGGCTAGATCATGGAAATCTAGCCCGTAGTTGAACATGAGCCCGCGGACGAAGGGATGAAGTGGAAATCCCAGTCCACAGATGAAGTGGGTGAGACATACGACCCTCTCACTACTGGAAACAGCTACTTTGCCATCTGCCAGCTCTTTGCCGTCTGCTAGCGGTAGGCAAAGAAGCTCTTTGCCATCAGCTACCCAAAAGCGGACGGCAAAGAACTGGCTGATGGCAAAGTACTTCTTTGCCATCAGCCAGTTCTTTGTCGTCCGCTAGCGGACGGCAAAGAAGCTTTGCCGTCGGCTAGCGGACGGCAAAGAGGGAGGGGACACACCGACGAGCTGGTTTAAAAAAACTTAATGGCCCCCCCTATTTGCCGTCCGCTAGCGGACGGCAAAGAGCAAGTGGCGGACGGCAAAGTGGGGCGGACGGCAAACGTTTAGGTTACTAATGGCGCCCCACCCCGCCCATCTCTCTCTGTTCGATCTGTCCCCCTCTCCTCCCCGATGACCACGGCCACCCGCCACCGCCCCCTGGCCCCACCACCCCTCGCCCCGTCGCCCCCACCATCCGCCACCACCCCGGCGTCCCGTCGCCCGCGCCGGAGCCAGGTTCGCCGAGGGCCCCCTGCGTCCGCCTCGCCCCCCGTCCCGGAGCTAGGCTCGCCGCCGCCCCTGCGCCCGCGCCGCCCCCGGAGGCAGGCTCGCCCCTAGGCCTGCGTCTGCCTCGCCCCCCCCCCCCCCGCCAGTGCGTCCGCCTCGCGCCCCCCGCCCCGGAGCCAGACTCGCCGCCGCCCCGGAGCCAGGCTCGCCGCCGCCCCTGCGCCCACGCCGCCCCCTCCATCCTCCATCGAGAGGAGCCAAGGTGAGCATTTTTTTCTACTGTTTTTCTTTGCTGTTTAGGTTTAATTAGGTTATTGATAGGTTTAGGTTAGTGGTTGTATTAGGTTAATGCTAGATATAGGTTTAGATTATTAGAAGAAGAAGAAAGTTGAAAAAAAGAAGAAGTAGAAGAAGAGGAAAAAGGAAAAAAAAGGAAGCAGAATAAGAAGAAAGTTAAAAAATATAACAATATAGAAGAGGAAAAAGGAGAAGAAGAAAGAAGAAGAAGAAGAAGAAGAAGAAGAAGAAGAAAGAAAGAAGAGGAGGAGGAGGAGGAGGAGGAAGAGGACGAGGGAGAAGCAGAAAGAAAAGAAGAAGAAGAAAGAAGAAGAAAGAATAATAATAAGAAGAAGACCCCAACGCGCCACCCCGACACCCCGACCCCAACCCCCGACCCCCGACAAACCCACCCCAACCCTCGACACCCCGACCCCGACCCCCGACACCCCGACACCCCGGCCCGACACCCCGACCCCGACCCCGACACCCGACACCCCGACCCGGACCTCGATGATCCAAAGAACTTCACCAACATCTCCGCCCACGAGAAGCTCGTGCAATATAGAGATCAGGGGAAGGCGAGGAAAGGGGAGGACTTTAACCCGAGCAAAGGTCCCATTGATACAGAGCTGCTGATGATATCTGGTGGCGGGAGGTCCCATGGCTCCATAGCCATGGGAGATGGACTTATCCGTTGTCCTAGCACTCTCCCGGAGATCAAGGCGCGCCAGTCGAGCTCCGCTCCTGAGATAAGGCCTCGTGAACGGCCAGTCCAACTCGCCATCAAGGTTAGTTATACGTACTCAGCTATCTTTCTCCATTACATTGTGTGCGCTTCCATCAATGATTACAAATGGTCATGTGAGTGGTGTTGTAGGCTGCTATACAGAGTGAGAGAGATAGAACAGAGAAACTTTTGGCGGAGGCGGCGGAGAGGCAGCGGGAGTTGGAGGAGAAGACGACAAAGATGTTGGAGGAGGAGAGGGCACGGAATGACATGCAGGAAAAGGCCATGTACGAGCTCCTTGTGGTAAGTTTCTTCTGCAAATTACTTGCTAGTCTTAACATTTGAGTCTCATTACTAACTAGTATGACTCTGTTGTGAAAACCAAGTGTGCAGTCTGTGTGCGAGAAGTCCGGTCAGACCGCTCCGCCGATGCCAGTGATTGTTCCTGGGAGCACGGTGAGTTTAATTTGAATGGACATTACTTGCTTGTCTTAACATTTGAGTGTCATAATGCTAACGAGACATTGGAAATGATCTTTGGTGCAGCTTAACTCCAGAAACGCATCGCACGATCCTTCTCCAGCTGTCGGCGCGAGCCAGCCCACTCCTTCTCCAGCTACCGGCGCGAGCCAGCCCGCTCCTACACCTCTGTGATCATGGTAAGTTTCTCTAAGGTTTTGCTTAACAAATGCATAAATACCTAGACTTAGCTTTATTTCCTCCAATATGCTTACCATAATGACCTAGAGTTAGCTTCTTTTCCTCCAAAATGACTTAATAAGCTTACTGACCTCATAAACCATCCATTCTACCTAAGTTAGCTCTAGAATGACTCATTTTACCTTAGTTAGCTTACAAGTGATCCAATTTATCCAAGTTAGCTCGAAAATGACCCATTTTACATAGATTAGCTCCTGAATGATCCATTTTACCTACATTAGCTTTAAAATGACCCATTCCACCTAGGTTAGCTCCAAAATGACCCATTTCACCTAGGTTAGCTCCAAAATGACCCATTTCACCTAAGTTAGCTAAAAACAATCCATTTTACCTTAGTTAGCTCAAAAACGTGGCATTTCACCTAGGTTAGCTCATAAACGACCCATTTGACCTAGGTTAGCTCACAAATGACCCATTTCACCTAGGTTAGCTCAAACAACCTATTTCACCTAGGTTAGCTCATAAACGACCCATTTCACCTAGGTTTGCTCATAAACGACTCATTTCACCTAACTTAGCTCATAAATGACCCATTTCACCTAGGTTTGCTCATAAACGACTCATTTCACCTAACTTAGCTCATAAACGACCCATTTCACCTAGGTTAACTCATAAACAACCTATTTCGCCTAGGTTAGCTCATAAAGACCCATTTCACCTAGGTTTGCTCATAAACGACTCATTTCACCTAACTTAGCTCATAAACGACCCATTTCACCTAGGTTTGCTCATAAACGACTCATTTCACCTAGGTTTGCTCATAAAGGACCCATTTCACCTAGGTTTGCTCATAAACGACCCATTTCACCTAGGTTTGCTCATAAACGACCAATTTCACCTAACTTAGCTCCAAAATGATCCATTTCACCTAGGATAGCTCATAAACTACCCATTTCACCTAGGTTAGCTCATATACGATACATTTCACCTAAGTTAGCTAATATATGGCATATACTTTTTCTTCTAGTCTTCTTCTTCTATTCTTTTTCTTCTAGTCTAATTCTTCATCTAGTCTTCTTTTTCTAACTTTCTTATTTGTCATTTTGCAGGTTTCATTCACTTCACGGAAGCCACCTTCCTATGATGGATTGCTTGCTTTTTCCTGGTTTTTCCTTTGATGCACTTGTATTCTGCTGGCTTGCTATGAAGAAACTTTGCATATTGTAATATGTATGGATCGATGGAACTATGTGATGGATATATATGTGATGTGAAATTTTTGATGGATATATATGTGATGTGATGGAACTATGTGATGGATATTTATGTGATGGATATATATGTGATGTGAAATTTTTGTTGTGATAATTGTTGGACTTGCTTTAGATCGATGCCATAGTCCTTGAGAGTTTGCTTCATCCATAGAAGCTGAGCACAATAAGATCCAGCAGCAATGTATTCAGATTCAGCAGTTGAGAGTGACACACAGTTCTGCTTCTTTGAAGACCAACAGACAAGTGATCGACCAAGAAAATGACATGTGCCTGATGTAGACTTGCGATCCACTTTGTCACCAGCATAATCAGCATCCGAGAATCCAACCAGATCAAACCCTGAGCCCTTTGGATACCATAATCCTAGTGTTGGGGTGTAAGCCAAATATCGAAGAATTCGCTTCACAGCTAAGTGATGCGATTCCTTTGGTGCCGCTTGGAATCGAGCACACATGCAAACACTAAGCATAATATCTGGCCTAGATGCACATAAATAAAGCAAAGAACCAATCATGGAGCGGTATACCTTTTGATCAAACTCTTTACCATTGTCGTCGGGACCAAGATGGTGCTTGGCTGGCATTGGCGTCGTGTAGCCTTTGCAGTCTTCCATTCCAAACTTCTTCAGACAATCTTTGAGGTATTTTTCTTGAGATATGAAGATGCCATTTCGTTGCTGACAAATTTGAAGACCAAGGAAGAACTTCAGCTCTCCCATCATGGACATTTGATATTGCTCTTGCATCATGTACCCAAACTCATCACTGTACTTCTGGTTGGTGCAGCCGAAGATTATGTCATCCACATATATTTGGCACACAAACAGTTCACCATCATATGTCTTCGTGAAGAGTGTGGGATCGAGAGATCTAGGTTTGAAGCCTTTGCTCTTCAGGAAGTCTTTGATTGTATCATACCAGGCATGAGGAGCTTGTTTGAGGCCATACAGTGCTTTGTTCAGTTTGTACACCATATCAGGATGTTTTGGATCTTCAAAGCCAGGTGGTTGTGCAACATATACTTCTTCTTCAATCCTGCCATTTAGAAATGCACTCTTTACATCCATTTGATATAGCAAGATGTTGTGATGATTAGCATAGGCTAGCAGTATGCGAATAGCTTCAAGCCTAGCAACAGGAGCAAATGTTTCATCGAAGTTAATTCCTTCAACTTGAGTATATCCGTGAGCCACAAGACGAGCTTTGTTTCTGACGACTTGACCATGCTCATCTTGCTTGTTTCGATATATCCACTTTGTTCCAATAATGTTATGCTTGCGAGGGTCAGGTCGCTTGACAAGTTCCCAAACATTATTCAGCTTGAACTGTTGAAGTTCTTCTTGCATGGCTTGAATCCATTCAGGTTCCATAAAAGCTTCAGCAACTTTCTTGGGTTCTGATATTGACACAAATGAAAAATGCCCATAGAAATTTGCTAGCTGTGTTGCTCTTGAGCGAGTGAGCGGACCAGGTGCATTGATGTTGTCAATAATCTTCTCTATTTGAACTTCATTTGCAACACGAGGATGAATAGGACAAAGATTCTGCTCTGGCTGATCATTGTCATCATTGGGAGAATTGTCTTCGGTCTGAGCATTGTCTTCAGGTTGATTTGGTGTAGAGATGATAAGTCCCTCTTCAAGCTGTGCTTCAGAGGGCATGATCTCACCAGTTCCCATCAACTTGATAGATTCAGAGGAAGGAGCTTCATCAAGTGTACTTGGCAGAATTTCTCTTTGTGACCCATTGGTTTCATCAAATCGCACATCCACTGTTTCAACAATTTTGTAGTGGAAGAGGTTGAAGACTCTATAAGAGTGCGAATCCTTTCCATAGCCAAGCATGAAGCCTTCGTGAGCTTTGGGTTCAAATTTTGACTTGTGATGGGGATCCTTGATCCAACATCTAGCACCAAAGACTCTGAAGTAGCTGACATTTGGCTTCTTGCCAGTGAGGAGCTCATAGGATGTTTTGCCCAGAAGCTTATGGATGTAGACACGGTTGATGATGTGACAAGCTGTATCAATGGCTTCAGGCCAGAACTTTCTTGGTGTCTTGTACTTGTCAAGCATTGTTCAAGCCATCTCGATGAGGGTTCTGTTCTTGCGCTCTACAATGCCATTTTGCTGAGGTGTGTATGGAGCAGAAAATTCATGAGTGATTCCCATTGTATCCAGATAAAGATCAAGCCCGGTGTTCTTGAATTCAGTGCCGTTATCACTTTTGATATGCTTGATCTTGACACCATAGTTGTTCATTGCTCGATTGGCGAATCGTCTGAAGACATCTTGTACTTCAGTCTTGTAGAGAATTATGTGCACCCATGTGTATCTTGAGTAGTCATCAACAATGACGAAGCCATAGAGACACGCCGTTGTTGTGAGAGTGGAGTAGTGGGTAGGTCCAAATAAGTCCATGTGAAGCAGCTCGAAGGGTTGAGATGTTGTCATGATTGTCTTCGAGGGATGCTTGGCCCTTGTCATCTTTCCAGCTTCGCAGGCACCACATAGATGATCTTTCTTGAACTTGACACCTTCGATGCATATTACATGCTTCTTTTTGACGAGAGTATGCAAGTTCCTCATGCCAGCGTGCCCCAGCCTTCGATGCCAGAGCCAGCATTCTGAAGCTTTAGCAAGAAGACATATGGCAAGTTTTGGACCTGCTGAGAAATCTACCATGTATAGATCACCTTTCCTATACCCTTCAAAGACTAGAGATTTGTCAGATTCCATTAGTACAAGGCAACGATATTTTCCAAATATCACAATCATGTTTAAGTCACAAAGCATTGAGACAGACATTAAGTTGAATCCAAGCGGTTCAACAAGCATCACTTTATCCATGTGTTGATCCCTTGAGATTGCAACTCTACCTAGACCCAATACTCTGCCTTTACCAGTGTCAGCAAATGTGATTTTACTCTTGTCGGATGGACGTAAGGTTGAGTCCATGAGAAGACTTTGATCACCAGTCATATGATTAGTGCATCCACTATCAATAATCCATTCTGAAGGTTTTGGTGACATGCCCTATAGTGCAGTTAGGAGGATAGGCTTCACAAGGTATGTTGTGAAGCATAAGCATTTTACACACACATGGATTATCACAGTTTAGATCAAGATTAGCACACAGTATGACAGATAAGAGATTCATGTGTGGAATTCATAGTAGGTCATTTTATCATGCGTCCCTTTATGTTTTAGGTCCCCAGCAATTATATCGGATGCCATTGATTGCTGGCTGGAGACCACATTCTGCAAAAGAGAGTTAGTTCTTCTTCACCACCCACATTTTCAGGGGTGGCTTAGAAGCAATGAGTCTAAGTGCAGCATCTGAGAATTTCGGCTTTGAAGCCCTAGCAAATAGCCTTGCAGGAGATGAATGATACTCATGTGAATAAGCAGAGAAGTTCTTAGTTCTATGAACATATCTATTTGAAGACACACGCTCATATTCATGAGTCTGAGTATGATTTCCCTGCAAAACATTGGCGTTAGGGTGACTCAAGTGAGTCCTGTGTTCGCAAGTAGATGTTGGACCATATGATGCCTTTGGTCTGGGGTTTGTCTTCTTCACTGGTGGTGTCATGATGACATTCACTAGAAGATTCTCCAGGCAGCTTTTGGGTACCCAGATCTTCTTCATAGGAGGTCCATTCCTGCAGTTAGTAGCAATATACCTGGCAAACACTTCACCATTCTGATTTTTGAACAGTTTATAGTTTGCATCAAAGGATTCATCAATAATAATAGGATTAGCACAGGTAAATCCAGATAAAGTGGATGGATCCACTAAAGGTTCCTTTGCAGCAACCCATGTGGTTTTGGGATACTGCTCAGGCTTCCAGTAGGAACCATCAGCATTCATTTTCCTCTCGAACCCAACACCCTCTTTCCTAGGGTTTCGGTTCAGAATCTGCTTTTTGAGGACATCGCAGAGAGTCTGATGTCCCTTCAAACTTTTGTACATCCCTGTTTCAAGCAATGTCTTCAACCTAGCATTTTCATCAGCAATACTAGTGGTATCCTCCGCAGAGGGGTTAGTAACCACATCAGTAGTTGAAGACAATGAAACAGCAGCAGCAGTGGAACATTCAGCAACAGATGTAGCGTTATCACGCTCAATGCATTTTAAACATGGTGGTTCGAATCCATCCTGAGCGGGACTGATGTGTTGAGCAAGGAATGAATCTCGCTCCTTCTGAAGATCTTCATAATCCACTCTTATCTTTTCAAGGTCTAGCTTTCTTTGAAGACATTCAGAAGAAAGCTTCTCATGATCAGACAAGAGAGCATTATGTTGATCTTGAAGGGCGTCAAACTTAGCATGAAGTCTCTGAAGACTATCAGCCAAAGCTTTTGACTGATCCATTTCTTCACCCAACATATCATCGGTCTTACCAAGCATGTCTTGAACATTTTCCAAGATTCTTTGTTGTTTAGTGGCAAGGGTAGCAAGTTTGACATAGCTGAGGCCAAACTCATCACCTGATTCATCATCACTAGTTTCAGAAAGATAGCATTCAGCTACCTTAGCACCCCCGGCCATGAGGCATGGTGAAGATGAAGACGGTTCAGGTGGAAAGGTCATCTCATTAAGGGACTCCTTGTAGTCATCAAGCCAAGGATCATGACTATTAAGATGACTATCATACACCTCAGCAAGTCGGTCCCAGATTAGCTTCGCGTGATTGAGGTGCATGACATTCCTGAACTGATTTCGGGACAGGCAGGAGCAGATGACATCCTTCGCAGTGAGGTTCAATAGAGTGTACTTACGAATGTCATCAGCCTCCGCCATCTTGCATAGATCGGTGAGACCAATCTCGGTGACGGTCCATAGTTTGCTGTCCATAGCCATGAGTCGCTTCTTCATCATGGCTTTCCACCGGGGATACTCATGACCGTCAAATGTGGGGCAAGATACATTCCTCAATCCTACAGTCGACATAGCTAAACTCCAGGTGGTTAAACCGAATCACACAGAACAAGGGAGTACTTGCTCTGATACCAATTGAAAGTGCTAGTTATTGACTAGAGGGGGGGTGAATAGCGATTTTTAGGAAAGTCTTCAAAACATGGAAGTTTTGAGGACAAACGATAGAAACAACCTAATTGATATGCAGCGGAAGATAAACTACAACAAGCAAGCCATAATCAAGTATGCAATAGCATTAATGTTTGAAGATTAATAGCAGCTAGGTAGTAGGATCAGGATGGAAGATAGTATGAAGCCAATCAACAATAGTAGTCAAGCAATGAAGTCAATCGGATAAAACAATAAGCAATGACTTCATGAAGACAAACTCAAAGTAAAGGAGGGAAGAGATAGAACCAGTTGCTTGTTGAGGACACAGGATTTGTTGGACCAGTTCTAGTTGCTGTGACAACTGTACGTCTGGTTAGGGAGGCTGAGATTTAACTCAGAAGACTGTGTCTTCACCTTATTCCCCTTGAGCTAAGGTCACTTAGTCCTCGCCCAATCACTCTGGTAAGTCTTCAAGGGAGACTTCCAAACCTTCACAGACTTTGTTCACTCGGCAATCCACAATGACTCTTGGATGCTCAGAACGCAATGCCTAACCGGCTGGAGATTACACAGTCCTCAAGTGTAATAAGTCTTTAGGTCACACAGACAGAAAGACTTCAGTGATGCCTAACACTCTTTGGCTCTGGGTGTTTGGGCTTTGTCCTCGCAAGGATTTCTCTCTCTCAAATGCTTCGAGGTGGGTTGCTCTCAAACGACAAAAGCCGTATACAAACTCTGAGCAGCCGCCAATTTATGGTGTAGGGGGTGGGCTATTTATAGCCACCAGGCAACCCGACCTAATTTGTCCAAAATGACCCTGGGTCACTAAGGAACTGACACATGTTCCAACGGTCAGATTTCAAACACACACGGCAACTTTACTTGGGCTACAAGCAAAGCTGACTCATCCAACTCTGGATAACATTTGCTCTCATTGTCTTTGCTCGAAGACATAGGATTTTTGTTGAGCATCACTTCAGTCACTCTGACTTAGTTCACTTGGACCCCATTTAACAGTACGGTGGTTCCTATGACTCAACAAAGAAGAAAGGAAACGACGAAACCACACAGTCTGCGCGCTCCATTGTCTTCACGTAATGTCTTCTCATGTCATAGTCTTCAATATGAATATCTTCTCATACCACCATTGTCTTCAATGTCTTCATACATTTTTAGGGGTCATCTCCGGTAGGTAAACCGAATCAATGAGGGGCACTACCTGTGTTATCCTGTAATTCTCACAAACGCATTAGTCCCTCAACCAACTTTGTCGTCAATACTCCAAAACCAACTAGGGGTGGCACTAGATGCACTTACACTCCTGCGTATATCTTTTTAGATCCTCAGCTTGGCTTTTCTTTCCGAACGCCGAACTGAGCATCAGGGGCTACTGTCTATGCGGTAACATTTTTATATGCTTTGAACACATACCTCAAAGCCTGTTAACAGACTTGTACAGGCTTCTGTCAGCCCGCTCTTGGCGGACTGAACCTTCTGAATCACCGCACTCATAACAGTGTGGTGTTCCTCGTTGATGGAGGCGCCGTTAAGCACCTCCAACAAATTGTCCGACGCCTCCGGATGGACGGAGGTCGCCGGCGTCGTAGGCTTGCCCTTATTATGAAGGCGCCGCCTGTCGGACTCTGGAACCGTTGATGGTTCCGGAGCAGTGTCCGGCCCGGGGCCGGACTTAGATCCCTTTGGGGCTTTACCCCCTTTGGTCCTGGAGTCCGGGAGGTCGCCTTGAGGCGTCTCCAGGACCAACTCCTCCTGGTTCAGTCCCTTTTGGGACTCCACCTCGGCGTCGTCCGCAGGAAGAGGGGAGGAGGCCGTCGGAAGTGAAGCACTGTTCACATCCGACGAATTCAGGGAGCCGCTCGATGAATCGCCGAGCTGAGCTCTGGGAGGACTGCATAATTAAATTCGGCGTCAGAAGCTACCGAATAATAGAGGAGCGCCATAAGTCATTCGGGTAGCCGGACACTTATGATTTCGCTAGGGGCTTGACCCTGGATGGCCATTCCTCCCCGCCGTCTTCGGCATCGGAGGCGTACTCCGGCAGAAGGGTCTTCCCCTTCTTGGACCCTCCGGCCTCCCTAGTTGGGGCGGCCTTTCTTTTCTTTCCTCCCCCCGTTGGAGGGGGAGAGGCTTCTTGTTCTTCCTCCTCGTCTTCAGAGGCGGAGGGTGCTTCGGGGTTGTCGGGCGATGAATCCGACACCACCAGGCATCGGGAGCTCTTTCGAGTCCCCGTGGCCTTCTTCTTGGCCTTCTTCTCCGGCACCACGTGAGGTGCCGGAACCAGCAGCCCCGTCAATCGGGCGTCCGCTGGGTCTTCTGGAAGGGGAGCCGGATAGATAACCTGCCCGGATTTCTTCAGCCAGTCCTGTCAAAGGCAGGGGACTTTAGATCCCGCATAGAGTCAGACTATGAAAGACAAGAGTCCCGTAAAGGGTAGAATAGCTTACCTCATTGGCCTGGCGCCGCGAGCTGAATCCGCGATCTTCGGTAGCGGATGCGGGGGCCTCAACGCCCTTGAACAGCACCTTCCAGGCATCTTCGTACGTGGTGTCGAAGAGCCCGCTCAAGGTTTGGTGTTGTGCTGGATCAAACTCCCACAATTTGAAGGCCTGTTGTTGCCATGGGAGGACCCGGCGGATAAGCATGACCTGGACTACGTTGACGAGCTTGAGATTCTTCTTCACCAGCTTTTTGACGCAGGTTTGGAGTCCGGTCAGCTCTTTCGAATCTCCCCATGATAGGCCCGTCTCTTTCCAGGAGGTGAGTCGTGTGGGAAAGCCAGAATGGAATTCGGGGGCCGCTTCCCATTTGGGGTCGCGCGGCTCGGTGATGTAGAACCACCCCGATTGCCACCCTTTTATTGTCTCCACAAAGGAGCCCTCAAGCCATAGGACGTTGGCCATCTGGCCCATCATAGCACCTCCGCACTCCGCTTGGCGGCCGCCCACCACTTTCGGCTTGACATTGAAAGCCTTCAGCCATAAGCCGAAGTGGGGCTGGATGCAGAGGAAGGCCTCGCCCAAGATGACGAACGCTGAGATGTTGAGGATGAAGTTCGGGGCCAGATCGTGGAAGTCCAGGCCATAGTAGAACATGAGCCCCCGGACGAACGGATGAAGAGGAAAACCCAGTCCGCGGAGGAAATGGGGAAGAAAAACAACCCTCTCATGGGGCCTGGGGGTGGGGATGAGTTTCCCCGCCTCTGGAAGCCGGTGCGCGATGTCGTCAGACAGGTATCCGGCCGTTCTCAGCTTTTTGATTTGCCCCTCCGTGATGGGGGAGGCCATCCATCTACCTCCCGCTCCAGACATGATTGGAGTAGGTCGAGGTGGGAAGTGCGGGCTTGGGCGTTGGAGCTCGAGCGCGCAGGGACGCATAAGCAAAGGAGGAAGAAGGCGTAAATGGAAAGGGTAGATCCTTATCCCCTTATATGGGCGGCCGAAACTACAAGCCTCCACCGGCCAAATAAAACTCGCTTATCTCCCAAGCACCGCGGTTAATGACGCGGTTGGGTTACCCACGCCCGTATTGATGAGAATCCCGGAATAAGGGGACATGATCTCTGCTTTGACAAGACGTGCCAAGGAAACCGCCTCGCTAAACACACTGAGGTGGGACAGTAAAACGATTCGAATAAAGGCTTGACCGTGGCGTGATGTCACGCTGCGGAATACGTCAGCAGATTAGATTTGTGCAGAAATTATTCTCTCTACGGCGGTATGTCGAACTTATTTTTGCAGAGCCGGGCACTATCCTTGTGTTCAACATCTTCTATGAAGTATTCGGAGGAGGAACCCGCCTTGCAATGCCGAAGACAATTTGCATGTTGGACTCGTCATCATTGAAGCCTGGTTCAGGGGCTATTGAGGGAGCACTGGATTAGGGGGTGTCCGGATGGCCGAACTATGACCTTTGGCCGGACTACCGGACTATGAAGATACAAGATTGAAGATTTCGTCCCGTGTCCGGATGGGACTTTCCTTGGCGTGGAAGGCAAGCTTGGCGATTCGATATGAAGATCTCCTCCCATTGTAACCGACTCTGTGTAAGCCTAGCCCTCTCCTGTGTCTATATAAACCGGAGAGTTTTAGTCCGTAGGACGAACAACAATCATACCATAGGCTAGCTTCTAGGGTTTAGCCTCTATGATCTCGTGGTAGATCAACTCTTGTACTACCCATACCATCAATATTAATCAAGCAGGAGTAGGGTTTTACCTCCATCGAGAGGGCCTGAACCTGGGTAAAAACATCGTGTCCCTTGTCTCCTGTTACCATCCGCCTAGACGCACAGTTCGGGACCCCCTACCCGAGATCCGCCGGTTTTGACACCGACAGTAACCTTTGCCTGATGCCTCGGTACTCCATGCCTGTGCTTACCCCCTTTGCACCAAAGAGGAAACAAGGACACTGCGCAGGCCGGCGCCCGCCTGGTCTTGATTGTCATGGCTTGCGTCACGAGCACCTCGCGAGGTACCCTTGCCTTGATCTCTCCACCTCCTCGCGAGCCCGCCTGGCGAGGCCGCTCCTGAGGAAGCCTTGCATCATCCGCCCCGCGAGGCTTGGCCCCTCGCGAGGGTCTTGAGTTTGCGTTGATGAAGATGGGCCGTACTGAGCCACCACTTGAGCCATGCCGCAGGCCGCAGGCAGGCAAGTCGAGGGACCCCCGTTCCCAGAACGCCGACTGTGGCCCCCGGGCCCAAGGCGCACTCGGACTTGGCTTAGCAGAGAAGCGAAGGGGCAAGTGCGGAGCACTGCGGGCCCCAACAGCATGCGGCCTTGGGCGTCGCGTGGCGGTTGATTGTACGTGGGCATCTCCGCTTCCCCACGCTCCCTCATTATGCGCCTAGCTAGGCGGCCACGAGGCTTGTATACAGTTATTCTCCCCTTGCTGCCTGCGCGCCTCTTGTTCCCCTTTCCTCCCTGAGCATCTGCTTCCGCCTCCAATCTATCTTGAGTTCTTCCCCCTTTCTATTGCCATGGCGTCAACGATAAAGGAGAAGGGGAAGAAACCAACGCCTTCGTCCAGCTTGCCTCTGGCAGCTGCTCTCGATGTCGGCCAGTCGCTCATACTTAATCTGGAAGCCTTGGAGAAGGTTCGCTCTGCGCTTGCCTCCAGCTTCAACGAGTGCGGGAGGACGACGGTCTGGCCCGCGTCCCGTGCCTCCTTCGACAGGATCGTCACGGAGGTCCGATTCTTTGCTGACGCCCTGTGGGCGAGCCTGGTTCTCCCCTTCTCCGCTTTCTTCAATGCGGTGCTTTCCCACTACCAGATCCATATGATGCATCTTGGTCCCCAATCTATTACCCTGCTTGCTGTCCTCGCCTTTGTCTACGAGGCCATGGTGGGGATTCCTCCTTCCGTTGCTCTCCTGCGCCACTTCTTCTCTTTGCGCCTGACTGACCCTTCCCAATGTTCGGGATGCGTTAGCTTCCAGGCCGTTCGGAGACGGCCGCCTTGGGGATCGACTTTGGCCTCCCATCTTCTACGAGTGGGTTTCAGGAGCGATGGCTGTATCTGGATGTTGGGGTGCCTAGCCCCCTTCTCGCGCACCCGACATTGCTCGCTATTCCCAATCCCGGTTGGGGTCACGAGGAGCTTATCAGCCCCCAGCTTGCTTTCGCCTGGCATCGCTTCGAGAGGCTGAGGACGCTCGATGTGACATCGCCTCGGGTGGTGAAGGAGTTCCTCCAGCGCTGCATCGCTCCTCTCCAGCGCCATTCCCGCCCGATGTGGGCCTTTTCCTGGTGTCAGGACCACATGAGGCTCCAGGAAGGGGATCTTGCGCCTGAAATGCTGAAGAAGGTGTTGAAAGTCCTGACTGGCGACCCTCTCTAGGCAGCGTCTGTCATGGAGGCGCCCTCTTGTATCTCTGCTCAAACAGGGTTGAGTTCATGAGGCAGATGCCCCGCTTCGACGAATGGGGGCTGCGCCCGGCTGGCCTTGTGGGGCCCCTCGAGAATCCAGTTGCTGCGGCTCTTCCCCCGGTCGCCCGTGCCGGTCTTGCCTCGGGAGTCGTTGCAGGGAGGCAAGCATCGGCAGGAGTTGGGGGGCCTGACGTTGAGGTGCTGATGTCGCGCGGGGCTCTTGAGGCATCATCCTCCGGAGCTTACGGAGCCCCTCTCGAGGTGGTGGCTAATGAGGGGGCGCGACCTGCGGCTCCCGAGGCCGAAGCCCTCGTGGCCTCGGCAGGCCACCAAGAGGTGGCACATGATCGCTCCTCTCAGACTGGCGCCATTGATGTAGGTTGCCCTGATGCTTTGACTCCTATGCCACGCGCCGGCCCTCACGTCGAGAGCTTGGGACGGTTCCGTATAGATTTCAAGGCCCTTCGCAAGAGGAAGTAGGCTTCGGGTGGTGATGATCGCCCGTGCCGCCCATTGAAGCACAAGAAGTACTTCGCCATGGACGAGTAAGTCCCTCCTTCCTATAGTTCCTTGTTTGTCGTTCCCTTTGCTGACCGTGGCCTTTCAGGATCCCCCCTGCCGAGCCCGCGGAGCCAGCCAAGGAGCCGCTTCCTCAAGCTTCACCTCCACCGCCGACCTTGATCGCCTCGAGCCTGCGCGCCACCCTTGGCGCGAGTTCAGCTGGAGTGGTAGGCCAGCCTGCGGTGCGCCCTGAGCGTGCGGGCACGCTGCTCCTCCTTCGCGAGCTCTCCCTGGGCACAACTAGCTTGCCCAGGGCTCCTCCGCTGATCATTGGCGGCGAATGGTTGAAGTCAATCTTCGGTTCCTCACCGGGGCGGCGACGGGTTGGGTCCCTTGCGGGGCCCGTCTAGCGATCATGGGGGCACCAGCCCCCAGCCCCCTGCCAAGAGGGGACGAGCCACTCCAGGGTCCTCTGCCGACGCCGATGGCGGAGGATGACATTGATGATGTGCTCAGGCGTGCGCGGGAGCGCATCGTTGTCCGGCGAGAGTTCCTCCAGAGGGCGACAGATGCAGTGAGCTAGCTTGGTGCAGAGCTTGCAGGCGAGGACGTGCGTCTTTAAGCTGAAGGCCTGCGGCTGGTCGAGGAGCGACGCAAGTTAAAGGCGGCTGTTGGTCTCGCGCTCCACCAGCGTGATCTCGAAAATGCCAAGGCTGAGGCATCTCTGGCGGCCTCTCGGGAAGCCTGCTCCCGAGCCATTGAGGAGGCTCAGGAGGCGGATCGGCGACACGAAGCTGCGGAAGAGCGTGGATGGGAGCTCCAAGACTGGTGCAATTCTCTGGAGCAGCAAGTGGAGTTGCGCCGAGCTAACCTTGCGTCACGGAAAGGGGCGCCCGCCAAAGAGGAGGGGCTCCGGAGGCGCGGGGAAATGCTGACATTGGAGGCTACCGAGCGCAACCTCGATCTTGAGCGGTTGGAGACAAGGGAGCGCCAGGTCACCCAGGCGGAGGACGATGTTGGTGCTCGGGAGGCCCGGATCCTAGAGGAGATCGACCGCCGCATGGCGGAAGCTCACGCGGGGCTTGAGCGCGAGTATGAAGAGAGGTTGGAGCTGATCAAGGCCGAAGCCGCGGGTAGAACTGCTGCTCTCAGAACTAGGCTGACCAAAGCCACGCAGCGAGCTGAGGCCACTGCAACCGCCCTAGGCATGGCGCAGGCTGAGCTAGTCTCCTCCCGCGCCGAGTTGCTTCTTCTTCAACGACGGGTCGACGGGTCAACAAGGATGAGATTCGCCAACGGCTGACGCTGGAGCACATGCATGGCCCCATGCTCCGAAGACTTAGGGAAAGGGCCAATGCAGCCCTGGGCAACATCTACGAGGCAGCCGCTGAGGAGCCGCGTGTGACCAACTACGCCGACAATGTCCGGTTCTTCACTGACGTGGTGACGCATCTGGAGAACCTCTCCGAGAGGTCTCACCAGCTGGTAGAGGAATGGAGCCGCGGTCTGCTCGCACGGGCATTCTCCTGCGTCTTCAGCTATCTCCAGAACATCGACCCCCTCTTCGACTTCGATGCCGCCATAGCCCCGGTGCCTGAGGCTGTCCGAGGTGACCTAGCATGGTGGGTGGAGGACAATGTAGATGCACTCGTCTGGGCCTACACTTCTGATGATGACGGGTTGATCGTTGCTACTGACGAAGGCGACGTGGTGAACGGCGGTGAAGATGGTGCCAACGACGGCGATGGGGAGGCCAGCGGCAGCGACAGTGGTGCCAGCGACGCCTCTGGGGACGCCCCGGGGGATGCGGTGAGAGACATGTCCGATTGATCCCACGCTCCCCCCTGTTGTTTATCCTACGCAGGAAGAGACTCGAGCGTGGCCCTGAAGGTTGTAAGAGCATTTTGGGAGGGGAAGCCCCTCATGTAAAAAAGATTGTTGCCTATGTGTTGTTGAGGTCGGTGCCAGATGGGCGCCCGTATGATGTCATGATTTTCGTGATGAGTTGGTTGTCGTGGTTTTACCTTTGTCCTGGGTCTCATGAAGGTCCCGTTTGACCGCGTGGCAAGAGCGAACGCCAGCCGCGGGACGGCAGGCGCACATGCTGGGCCCCACCCAACTCGCGAGGGGGAGACCGCTGGCGTGAATCCCAACTTGAACAGAAATCGAAACACGAGAAAGCATACGAATAAGACAAGACACCCCTCCCCGCATACGCAAACACAAATTCGGCTTCAACTTAGATCCGAAACGAGAAAGCATGTTCGCACAAAATGAAGCAAAAGCAAAAGGCCGCATCCGGCACCTAGTCTAGTCTTTGACGTCTTCTCACCAGCGCGGAGCTAAGTGCTACCACTGGGCGTGGGAGGGAGCCCCCGAGGCCCGAGGGCGGCTCTCCGGAGACTCCGGGGCGTGTACAACCCCAACTCATTATTACGTGAGAGTGTCACGGGCGGCGAGCTTCACAGGCACTGGGCCTTCTTCACAGGTACCGGCCTTGCTTCAATCGCCAGATGAGGGCCCCGCCTTGCGCCACCCTTGACCACCATTGACGACGACCGGAAACCAGGACGACACCAATGGGGAAAAGGGGATGCCAGCGGTTCCCCCGATGACCACGGGTCCTCTGCCGGGGGAAGGCCTTGGGGCACCTCCTCGGCAGAGGGCCTACCTCCGAAGAGTGCCTTGCTCCGTGTGCCGTGGGGAGGAGCCTGGCTCCTGGCCCCTCTCCTGCTGCCCCAGTGCCCTCCTCCTGAGGGGAGGGAGGATGCTGTACTAGGGCAGCCATCCGCTGCAGCGACTTGAACCTCCTGCGACCCATGGTTAGCATAAGCTTACTCCAAAGGAATTAACGGTACCCGATAGTTGCTGCCACCGGCGCGGCTGTCAAGGCTTCCATGAGGCTCCTGAAAGAGCTCGGTTTCTGGCGCCTCTTCCTCCCAGCCTGGCCCAAGGAATGAGTCGTGGTCTTCTTCCAGTGCGTACTCTCGATCCACCATGTGGGGCACATCGGCCTCCGGGGTCACCGCCCCAAAAGCCTCGCCGCAGTGCCCCGCGCGCCATGCAGTTCGACTTGAAGCTCCATCTTGGGGGTGGTAGGGCGGCGGCCCGCCCGGGCCATAGGCAGTGATGCGCATGCCCTCGCTTGCCAGGGGCGGTGCCGGCGCAGCCTGTCGCCCGACACTGACGGCCAGGCTGGTGTTGATGAAGCCTTGAGGTGCGCCCGGCGGCGCGCGGGCACGGATAGGCCCGCAGTGTGATCCTCCCGGGGCCTGGGGTGGAAGCTGGACGCAGAACAGGGGTGCCCCTAAAGCCGCGGCATCCAGGAGCTCGGCGACGCGCTCCAGCAGCATGTCGTGGCCGCTTTCTTGGAGTCTGCACCGCAGCAGTTCTCGGGCCACTGTGAGCGCGACCTTCATGTTCGCCTGCTCCCGTCAGGTGTGCGGTGCTGTGGCCATAGCATGGCTTGAGACCCTTATTGCCGATCGCACCTGCCGTGGAGTGAGGGCAGGCGATGCTTGACCGTGTCGCCCGCTCCCTGCAGCGCTCTGTGGAGCGCGGGCTGCCTGAGGTGCGGGGTTGAGGTCACCTTGGGCAGGTGGCGCGGCATGGGCAGGCCATGCCGCCCAGCGGTCGGAGTTGGCCGTAGAGTCGCCGGACATGGAGGCGGTGAAGCGGCGGAACACAGGACGGAAGAAGGAAGATTTCGGCGCACCCCTACCTAGCGCGCCAAATGTCAGATGTTGGGTTTCAGCAGACCCTTAAGGTTCGAACTCAGGGGTGCGTGCGAAGATCTTCCCCCTACCAATCCACGTCCAATCGCCTCGCGAGAATCTAAGCTGAACGATTAACCACACGAAGGACACAAGCTTTATACTGGTTTGGGCCACCGTTGTGGTGTAATACCCTACTCCAGTGTGTGGTGTGGTGGATTGCCTCAGGGGCTGATGATGAACAGTACAAGGGGAAGAACAACCTCGCGAGAGGTGTTCTTGGGTTGGTGCGACGAACTACTTGGGAGAGTTTGATTGCCTTTGAATCTGATGGGGACTCTATCTCCTCTCCTCTACTATGGTGGCTAGCCCTATATATAGAGGCCCTGGTCCTCTTCCCAAATATTGAGCGGGAAGGGTGCCAACAACAGCCATTTTGAAGGGGAACATCTAGTACAAGTTATCCTGACTAAAGTTGGTCTTCGGTTGCCAAAGGCACTGACGATGACGCTGTCTTGGGCTCCACAGTGACCTCCATCCCGCCGCTCTGCTGGTCTTGGTCTCGTTGCACTGAAATGGTAACCTTTTCCTGATGCCTCGGTACTCCACGCTTGTGCTTGCCCCCTTTGCACCAAAGAGGAAACAAGGACACTGCGATCTCTCCACCTCCTCGTGAGCCCGCCTGGCGAGGCCGCTCCTAAGGAAGCCTTACCTTGTCCGCCCCACGAGGCTTGGCCTCTCGCGAGGGTCTTGAGTTTGCGTTGATGAAGATGGGTCGTACTGGGCCACCACTTGAGCCACGCCGCAGGCCGCAGGCAGGCAAGTTTGGGGACCCCCGTTCCTAGCACACCGACAGGGCCCACCAGTCAAAAGAGAGAGGGGCAAAGAAGAAACAGAGCATGGCGGTGCTCCTCCGGAGCTTACACCAGCGAGGAGAGGTTCTTGGGCATCTCCAGAGGGATAGAAGTGGAGAGGGGTTCATGGCGCACCTGCCTGTACTCGTGGCTTCTCGGGGGATGGCCGGAGCTGTTGGAAATATGCCCTAGAGGCAATAATAAATTAGTTATTATTATATTTTCTTGTTCATGATAATCGTTTATTATCCATGCTATAATTGTATTGATAGGAAACTCAGATACATGTGTGGGTACATAGACAACACCATGTCCCTAGTAAGCCTCTAGTTGACTAGCTCGTTGATCAATAGATGGTTACGGTTTCCTGACCATGGACATTGGATGTCGTTGATAACGGGATCACATCATTAGCAGAATGATGTGATGGACAAGACCCAATCCTAATCCTAGCACAAAGATTGTGTAGTTCGTATGCTAAAGCTTTTATAATGTCAAGTATCATTTCCTTAGACCATGAGATTGTGCAACTCCCGGATACTGTAGGAATGCTTTGGGTGTACCAAACGTCACAACGTAACTGGGTGTCTATAAAGGTGCACTACAGGTATCTCAGAAAGTGTCTGTTGGGTTGGCACGAATCGAGACTGGGATTTGTCACTCCGTGTAAACGGAGAGGTATCTCTAGGCCCACTCAGTAGGACATCATCATAATGTGCACAATGTGACCAAGTGGTTGATCACGGGATGATGTGTTACGGAACGAGTAAAGATACTTGCCGGTAACGAGATTGAACAAGCTATCGAGATACCGACGATCGAATCTCGGGCAAGTACAATACCGCGAGACAAAGGGAATTGTATACGAGATCGATTGAGTCCTTGACATCGTGGTTCATCCGATGAGATCATCGTGGAACATGTGGGAGCCAACATGGGTATTCAGATCCCGCTGTTGGTTATTAACCGGAGAACGTCTCGGTCATGTCTGCATGGTTCCCGAAACCATAGGGTCTACACACTTAAGGTTCGATGACGCTAGGGTTATAAAGGAAGTTTGTATGTGGTTACCAAATGTTGTTCGGAGTCCCGGATGAGATCCCGGACGTCACGAGGAGTTCCGGAATGGTCCGGAGGTAAAGATTTATATATGGGAAGTCTTGTTTTGGTTACCGGCAAAGTTTTGGGTTTTATCGGTAACGTACCGGGACCACCGGGAGGGTCCCGGGGGTCCACCAAGTGGGGCCACCATCCCCGGAGGGCTGCATGGGCCAAGTGTGGGACGGGACCAGCCCCAAGTGGGCTGGTGCGCCCCCCACAAGGGCCCAAGGCGCCTAGGGTTGGGGGAGGGGGCGCACCCACCTAACTTAGGGGGCAAGTTTCCCCTCTTCCCCCCCTTGGCCGCCACCCTAAATGGGATTGGGGCTGCCGCACCCCTTGGGGTGGAAACCCTAGAGGGAGCGCAACCCCCTCCCTCTCCCCTATATATAGTTGAGGTCTTGAGGGCTGCCAACACATGAGTTTCACCTCTCCCTGGCGCAGCCCTACCTCTCTCCCTTCTCCTCTCCCGCGGTGCTTGGCGAAGCCCTGCAGGATTGCCACGCTCCTCCATCACCACCACGCCGTTGTGCTGCTACTGGACGGAGTCTTCCTCAACCTCTCCTTCTCACCTTGCTGGATCAAGGCATGGGAGTCGTCACCGGGCTGTACGTGTGTTGAACGCAGAGGTGCCGTCCGTTCGGCACTAGGATCTCCGGTGATTTGAATCACGACGAGTACGACTCCTTCAACCCCGTTCTCTTGAACGCTTCCGCTTAGCGATCTACAAGGGTATGTAGATGCACTCTCCTTCCCCTCGTTGCTGGTTTCTCCATAGATAGATCTTGGTGACACGTAGGAAAATTTTGAATTTCTGCTACGTTCCCCAACAGTGGCATCATGAGCTAGGTCTATTGCGTAGATTCTTTGCACGAGTAGAACACAAAGTAGTTGTGGGAGTTGATTTTGTTCAATATGCTTACCGTTACTAGTCCAATCTTGATTCGGCGGCATTGTGGGATGAAGCGGCCCGGACCGACCTTACACGTACACTTACGTGAGATAGGTTCCACTGACTGACATGCACTTGTTGCATAAGGTGGCTAGCGGGTGCCAGTCTCTCCCACTTTAGTCAGATCGGATTCGATGAATAGGGTCCTTATGGAGGGTAAATAGCAATTGACATATCACGCTGTGGTTTTTGCGTAGGTAAGAAACGTTCTTGCTAGAAACCCATAGCAGCCACGTAAAACATGCAAACAACAATTAGAGGACGTCTAACTTGTTTTTGCAAGGTATGCTATGTGATGTGATATGGCCAAGAAGAATGTGATGAATGATATGTGATGTATGAGATTGATCATGTTCTTGTAATAGGAATCACGACTTGCATGTCGATGAGTATGACAACCCGTAGGAGCCATAGGAGTTGTCTTAATTTATTGTATGACCTACGTGTCATTGAACAAACGCCATGTAATTACTTTACTTTATTGCTAACCGGTAGCCATAGTAGTAGAAGTAATAAGTTGGTGAGACGACTTCATGAAGACACGATGATGGAGATCATGATGATGGATATCATGGTGTCATGCCGGTGACGATGATGATCATGGAGCCCCGAAGATGGAGATCAAAAGGAGCAAAATGATATTGGCCATATCATGTCACTTTTTGATTGCATGTGATGTTTATCATGTTTATACATCTTGTTTGCTTAGAACGACAGTAGTAAATAAGATGATCCCTCATTAAAATTTCAAGAAAGTGTTCCCCCTAACTTTGCACCGTTGTGAAAGTTCGTCGTTTCGAAGCACCACGTGATGATTGGGTGTGATAGATTCTTACGTTCACATACAACGGGTGTAAGCCAGATTTACACACGCGAAACACTTAAGTTAACTTGACGAGCCTAGCATATACAGACATGGCCTCGGAACAAAAGAGACCGAAAGGTCGAGCATGAGTCGTATGGAGGATACGATCAACATGAAGATGTTCAGCGATGATGACTAGTCCGTCTCACGTGATGATCGGACACGGCCTAGTTGACTCGGATCATGTAATCACTTAGATGACTAGAGGGATGTCTATCTGAGTGGGAGTTCATAAGACGAACTTAATTATCCTGAACATAGTCAAAAACCCTTTGCAAATTATGTCATAGCTCGCACTTTAGTTCCACTGTTTAGATATGTTCCTAGAGAAAATATAGTTGAAAGTTGACAGTAGCGATTATGCAGACAGTAGAAAGCTTATGTCCTTAATGCACCGCTCAGTGTGCTGAACCCCAAACGTCGTCTGTGGATGTTGCGAACATCGGACATACACGTTTTGATAACTACTTGATAGTTCAGTTAAACGGTTTAGAGTTGAGGCACCAAAGACGTTTTTCGAAACGTCGCGGAACATATGAGATGTTTCGAGGGATGAAATTGGGATTTCAGGCTCGTGCCCACGTCAAGAGGTATAAGACCTCCGACGATTTTCTTAGCCTGCAAACTAAGGGAGAAAAGCTCAATCGTTGAGCTTGTGCTCAGATTGTCTGAGTGCAACAATCACTTGAATCAAGTGGCAGTTGATCTTCCAGATGAGATAGTGATGTTTCTCCAAAGTCATTGCCACCAAGCTGCTAGAGCTTCGTGATGAACTATAAAATATCAGGGATAGATATGATGATCCTTGAGGTATTCGCGATGTTTGACACCGCGAAAGTAGAAATCAAGAAGGAGCATCAATTATTGATGGTTGGTGAAACCACTAGTTTCAAGAAGGGCAAGGGCGAGAAGGGATACTTCATGAAACGGCAAATCAGTTGCTGCTCTAGTGAAGAAACCCAAGGTTGAACCCAAACCCGAGACTAAGTGCTTCTGTAATAAGGGGAACATCCACTGGAGCAGAATTACCCTAGATACTTGGTAGATGAGAAGGCTGGCAAGGTCGATAGAAGTATATTGGATATACATTATGTTAATATGTACTTTACTAGTACTCTTAGTAGCACCAGGGTATTAAGATACCGGTTCGGTTGCTAAGTGTTAGTAACTCGAAATAAAAGATATACATTATGTTAATATGTACTTTACTAGTACTCTTAGTAGCACCAGGGTATTAAGATACCGGTTCGGTTGCTAAGTGTTAGTAACTCGAAATAAAAGAGCTACAGAATAAACGGAGACTAGCAAAAGGTGAGCTGACGATATGTGTTGGAAGTGTTTCCAAGGTTGATGATATCAAGCATCGCACGCTCCCTCTACCATCAAGATTGGTGTTAAACCTAAATAATTGTTATTTGGTGTTTGCGTTGAGCATAGGCATGATTGGATTATGTCTATCGCAATACGGTTATTCATTTAATGAGAATAATGGGTACTCTATTTATTTGAATAATACCTTCAATGGTCTTGCACCTAAAGGAATGGTTTATTGAATCTCGATCATAGTGATACACATTTTCATGCAAGAAGATATAAGATAGTAATGATAGTACCACTTACTTGTGGCACTGCCATGTAAGTCACATTGGTATAAAACGCATGAAGAAGCTCCATGTTGATGGATCTTTGGACTCACTCATTTTTGAAAAGTTTGAGACATGCGAACCATGTCTATTGGTGTATACGCATGAAGAAACTCCATGTAGATGGATCGTTTGAACTCACTTGATTTTGAATCACTTGAGATACGCAAATCATACCACATGGGCAAGATGACTGAAAGCCTCGTTTTCAGTAAAATGGAACAAGAAAGCAACTTGTTGGAAGTAATACATTTTGATGTGTGCAGTCCAATGAGTGCTAAGGCACGCAGTGGATATCGTTATGTTCTTACTTCACAGATGATTTGAGTAGATACTGAGTATATTTACTTGATGAAACACAAGTCTGAATTATTGAATGGTTCAAGTAATTTCAGAGTGAGGTTGAAAATCCTCATGACAAGAGGATAAAATGTCTATGATATGATCATAGAGATGAGTATCTGAGTTACGAGCTTTGGCACACAATGAAGACATTGTGGAAATTGTTTCACAATTAATACCGCCTGGAACACCATAGTGTGATGGTGTGTCTGAACATCATAGTTGCACCCTATTGGATATGGTGCGTACCATGATGTCTCTTATCAAATTACCACTATCGTGCATGGGTTAGGCATTAGAGACAACCGCACTCACTTTAATAGGGCACCACGTAATTCTGTTAAGACGACACTGCTTGAACTGTGGTTTGGAGAAACCTAAGTTGTCATTTCTTAAAAGTTTGGGGCTGCGACACTTATGTGAAAAAGTTTCATCGTGATAAGCTCGAACCCAAAACGGATAGATACATCTTCATAGGATACCCAAAATGGTTGGGTATACCTCCTATTTCAGATCCGGAAGCAAAAGTAATTGTTTCTAGAAACGGGTCCTTTCTCGAGGAAAAGTTTCTCTCGAAAGAATTGAGTGGGAGAATGGTGGAGACTTGATGAGGTTATTGAACCGCCACTTCAACTAGTGTGTAGCAGGGCACAGGAAGTTGTTCGTGTGGCACCTACACCAATTGAAGTAGAAGCTTATGATAGTGATCATGAAACTTTGGATCAAGTCACTACCAAACCTCGTAGGTCGACAAGGATGCGTACTGCTTCAGAGTGGTATAGTAATCCTGTCTTGAAGGTCATGTTGCTAGACAACAATGAACCTACGAGCTATGGAGAAGCGATGGTGGGCCCGAGTTCCAACAAATGGTTAGAAGCCATGAAATCCGAGAGAGGATCCATGTATCAGAACAAAGCATGGACTTTGGTGGACTTGCCCGATGATCGGCAAGCCATTGAGATAAATGGATCTTTAAGAAGAAGATGGAGATGGACGGTAATGTCACCGTCTATGAAGCTCGACTTGTGGCGAAGAGTTTTTCACAAGTTCAAGGAGTTGACTACGATGAGATTATCTCATCCGTAGCGATGCTTAAGTCCGTCGGAATCATGTTAGCATTAGCTGCATTTATGAAATCTGGCAGATGGATGTCAAAACGAGTTTCCTTACCAGATTTCATAAGGAAAGGTTGTATGTGATACAATCAGAAAGGTTTTGTCGATCCTAAGGATGCTAAAAGGTATGCTAGCTCCAGCGATCCTTCCATGGACTGGAGTAAGCATCTCGGAGTTGGAATATGCACTTTGATAAGATGATCAAAGATTTTGGGTTTATACAAAGTTTATGAGAAATTTGTATTTCCAAAGAAGTGAGTGGGAGCACTATAGAATTTCTGATGAGTATATGTTGTAAACATATTGTTGATTAGAAATGATGTAGAATTTCTAGAAAGCATATAGGGTTATTTGAAAGGTGTTTTTCAATAGAAAACCTGGAATAAGCTGCTTGAACATTGAGCATCAAGATCTATGAGGATAGATCAAAAACGCTAAATGGTACTTTCAAATGAGCACATACCTTGACATGATCTTGAAAGTGTTCAAGATGGATCAGTCAAAGAAGGAGTTCTTGCCTGAGTTGTAAGGTATGAAGTTAAGAGTTAAAGCTCAACCATGACAGAATAGAGAGAAAGGACGAAGGTCGTCCCCTATGCTTCAGACGTAGGCTCTATAGTATGCTATGCTGTGTACCGCACCGGAAGTGTGCCTTGCCATGAGTCAGTCAAGGGGTACAAGAATGATCCAGGAATGGATCATTGGACAACGGTCAAAATTGTCCTTGGAGTAAACAAGGACATGTTTCTTGATTATGGAGGTGATAAAGAGTTCGGCATAAAGGGTTACGTCGATGCAAGCTTTAACACCTATCTGAGTGACTCTGAGTAGCAAACCGGATACGTATAGTGGAGCAACCATTGGGAATAGCTCCAAGTGGAGCGTGGAAGCAGCATTTACAGAATGACCTAGAGATTTCCAAAGTACATACGGATCTGAAAGTTGCAGACCCGTTGACTAAAACCTCTCTCACAAGCAAACCATGATCAAACCCCAGAACTCATTGAGTCTTAATCACATGATGATGTGAACTAGTTTAATGACACTAGTAAACTATTTGGATGTTGGTCACATGGCGATGTGATGTGTGAGTGTTAATCACATGACGATGTGAACTAGATTATTGACTCTAGTGAAAGTGGGAGACTGTTGGAAATATGCCCTAGAGGCAATAATAAATTAGTCATTATTATATTTCCTTGTTCATGATAATCGTTTATTATCCATGCTATAATTGTATTGATAGGAAACTCAGATACATGTGTGGGTACATAGACAACACCATGTCCCTAGTAAGCCTCTAGTTGACTAGCTCGTTGATCAATAGATGGTTACGGTTTCCTGACCATGGACATTGGATGTCGTTGATAACGGGATCACATCATTAGCAGAATGATGTGATGGACAAGACCCAATCCTAAGCCAAGAACAAAGATCGTGTAGTTCGTAAAGCTTTTCTAATGTCAAGTATCATTTCCTTAGACCATGAGATTTTGCAACTCCCGAATACCGTAGGAATGCTTTGGGTGTACCAAACGTCACAACGTAACTGAGTGGCTATAAAGGTGCACTCCAGGTATCTCCGAAAGTGTCTGTTGGGTTGGCACGAATCGAGAATGGGATTTGTCACTCCGTGTAAACGGAGAGGTATCTCTGGGCCCACTCGGTAGGACATTATCATAATGTGCACAATGTGACCAAGGGGTTGATCATGGGATGATGTGTTACGGAACGAGTAAAGAGACTTGCCGGTAATGAGATTGAACAAGGTATCGGGATATCGACGATCGAATCTCGGGCAAGTACAATACCGCGAGACAAAGGGAATTGTATACGAGATCGATTGAGTCCTTGACATCGTGGTTCATCCGATGAGATCATCATGGAACATGTGGGAGCCAACATGGGTATCCAGATCCCGCTGTTGGTTATTAACCGTAGAACGTCTCGGTCATGTATGCATGGTTCCCGAACCCGTAGGGTCTACACACTTAAGGTTCGATGACGCTAGGGTTATAAAGGAAGTTTGTATGTGGTTACCGAATGTTGTTCGGAGTCCCAGATGAGATCCCGGACGTCACGAGGAGTTCCAGAATGGTCGGGAGGTAAAGATTTATATATGGGAAGTCTTGTTTTGGTCACCGGAAAAGTTTCGGGTTTTATCGGTAACGTACCGGGACCACCGGGAGGGTCCCGGGGGTCCACCAAGTGGGGCCACCATCCCCGGAGGGCTGCATGGGCCAAATGTGGGAGGGGACCAGCCCCAGGTGGGCTGGTGCGCCCCCCACAAGGGCCCAAGGCACCTAGGGTTGGGGGAGGGGGCGCACCCACCTAACTTGGGGGGCAAGTTTCCCCTCTCCCCCCCCCCTTGGCCGCCACCCTAGATGGGATTGGGGCTGCCGCACCCCTTGGGGTGGAAACCATAGAGGGGGCGCACCCCCTCCCTCTCCCTTGTATATAGTTGAGGTCTTGAGGGCTGCCAACACATGAGTTTCACCTCTCCCTGGCGCAGCCCTACCTCTCTCCCTTCTCCTCTCCCACGGTGCTTGGCGAAGCCCTGCAGGATTGCCACGCTCCTCCATCACCACCATGCCGTTGTGCTGCTGCTGGACGGAGTCTTCCTCAACCTCTCCTTCTCACCTTGCTGGATCAAGGCATGGGAGTCGTCACCGGGCTGTACGTGTGTTGAACGCGAAGGTGCCGTCCGTTCGGCACTAGGATCTCCGGTGATTTGGATCACGACGAGTACGACTCCTTCAACCCCGTTCTCTTGAACGCTTCCGCTTAGCGATCTACAAGGGTATGTAGATGCACTCTCCTTCCCCTCGTTGCTGGTTTCTCCATAGATAGATCTTGGTGACACATAGGAAAATTTTGAATTTCTGCTTCGTTCCCCAACAGGAGCTGCTCTCAATCAAGCTCGCGAGCGGCGGTTGCGGTCAGGACTCGCCAGAGAGTAAGAAGGCGACGACAAGGGGCGACGACAAGGGGCGACTCCAGGGGCTCCAACGCTTCCAAATGGCACCAGTGGACCTCCAATGATGTGCATGTGGGGTTGGTTGAGCTCGAGGGGCTCTGGAACAGGGTGGAGGGGCTGCGGGGGTCGCTGGTGAGCTCGGGTCGGGGGTGGCGGCCAGAGGCCTGCCCGGCCGGGCTACAACTAAGCTACGGGGTCGTGGTGGTTGGGAGGTGCGGTGTGAGGCTTCGAAGCAGAGGGAGGGGCTCTATATATAGCCGGAGGAGGAGGGGGATACGTGGCGCCGCCGGAGTTCTCTGGAAGCCGGTGAGCGACGATGAAGGGCGCCATCAAGGGGTGGAAGAGCTCAGCAATCATGCGGGAACTGTCGTAGCTCGTGAACGAGCACAAGAAGCAGAGGGGGAAGAAGACATGGTCACGGGCGCACTGTGGCTTTTGGCCGCGACATGACCGTGCTCGGTGCGGCATCTCCGGCGATGGCGTCCGTCAGGGAGGGGTCATTGGTGATGAGTCGAGGCTGGTGGCGCGGCGCGGCTGTCGTCGGTGAGCTCTAGCTCAAACACGCGGTGAACAGAGGCACTGGTGCGACGCAGAGCGCGCCGAATGCATGCCAGAGCCCGTGTCCTCATGCGGTCACCATGCTGGCATTGTCAAAATGATGCCCACGCTCGGCCAAACCTTGTTTGGGGTGTTGTTCGTGCAGTGTTAGGTCTAGGAAAGTTGAGAACTCAATGCCAGGCCGACCAGATAGGACTTGAGCTTGCTGGCAAGTTTCTGGTCAGAAACTTGGTCGCTAAGTTTGGAGGGCTTCTAGAATGTCATTAGAGGTGATCTCTTGGGGTTAAGCTTTTCTTAGGAGGGTAATGAGGCTCAAGAAAAACTAGCTCCATTGGATCAAAGAAATATACACTTGCTGGACAAAGTGCATTTTTGGGCCAAAAGTGAAATGATTTTCTGTAGCAAAAATATTCCAAAAAGTCATGCAATATTTTTGCTCAGGGAGGCGAGCCAAGGTTCAAATAATATTTAGGAATTATCTCAGGATTTTTGGAGCAATAAAAATAAGGGTTGCTTTGGAGCACTAGTTTGTGAAGTGAATTTCAGAGGAGAATTTGAATATTTTTCTTTTATGAAAAATATTCCTTGGGCCATTTTGGGGTTTTTCCAGAGAAATAAGGTTGAATGAGAGGTAGATGGGTCACTTGGGTGAACGTCAAGGGCATGACCAAGTGCTAAGTCCATTTGAATTGATTCCAAAAACTCAAATCTAAAGCAACGGCAAATAAGGCCCGGAAAAAGAGAGAATGCAAAATCCAGGCTGTCACAACTTATGTATGGATGTCGACCGATCTCCCTCATGACATACCTAGGTCTCTCCTTCTCAACACATATACGAGTCAATCTACCTATCTAGTGAGGTCTCTACCTCCCCCCTCCCCCCTCACACCGATACACCGAGCGCTCTAGTCATGTCTCCCTGCCACACACAAACTTGCCTTGTGCCCTTTGACGTTCCAGTAGGTCAGTCTCCCTATATCTTTGACTTGCACACACACTATTTCGATGACTCTCTTCATCGATCTCGCACCCACACACTTGATCCTCTCTTCGACTCTATCGATATTTATGACCCCTCCCTCTCTTCTCGTGGATCGCCCCCTCTATATATGATATTGATCGGCCTCTATTTCACACACATTGCATGTGTCAAATTTTTGTTTGAGATATCATCGACACATATTCCCATAAATACATTCACGAAATCACCCCCCAACAAGAAACACTGACGAATGCACGCTATCCGTATAGGTTTGTATCTCTCCCACACACACACACCCACGTAGGTGGGGGACGTGCATGAAGAGAAGAGGTGCACGCACTGCATGCACACCTACTCCCGTCTCTTTCCCAACCACACCCGCACGGGTACACGGTGGAGCTCATTCTGTACAAAAAGGCAGCCTACATGGTAAATTTGGCACATGAACTGGTTGTCCACTTGATGGAGGATCGTGTACCACGGGTGAACAAACAAATTGCGACTTGACGTGTTATGTTAAAAAAGAGGCAACCATGTGGGGCCTACCTTAGAGACAAGGCTTTATACACTGGAGATGCCATGTACGTATTACTTTTGATGTGTCCCGTCAACTCGTAGAACGAGGAGAAGCTTGCTTAGTACACCGTCTCCCCCACCCACGGGCACGGTGGCTCACAGAGTCGCGGGACGAGGAGAAGCTTGCTTACGACGCCTACGCCCGCTCCCTAGCCCACGCGCGCGGTGGCTCGCAGGACGAGGAGAAAAATTTACTAGTCCCTCCATTACTCCTCGTCCCTACCTCCGTCCCAAAGTTTTTGTCTTAAATTTTTCAAATACGGATGTATCTAGCTTTACTCCCTTTCTCCCATAATATAAGAACGTTTTTGACACTAGTATTATGGGACGGAGGGAGTAGTAGATTTCAATATGAACTACTAGTACATACTCCAAACACTGATGTATATAGACGTATTTTGTAGTGTAGATTCACTCATTTTGCTCCGTATGTAGTCCATATTGAAACAGACGTACTAGTATACACTCTCCCTCGCCCCTCGATCCTCGCCTACGCGGTCGACGTGCACCAATTCATTCGGTCTCAGATAGCCAGAACGTATACTGTAGTACCATTATTGCTCGACTTCCCCAAGGGGCGAAGAGCCAAGCGCAAGGTTAATATTTTTTTAGATGCCAAGCGCAAGGTTTATAGCAGAACGAGTAGTAGTAGTAATAGTAGTACGTACTAGTGGTACGTACTGTATGAGGAAGAAGGCAACAAGATGTATGTTTTGCATGACAGTCTCTTCTTACAGGACGTGCTAGACCTAGTGGACCTGGTTGTTGCAATGGGAGTACTATCATAGATGACACGATTCAGAGAGGTGGGTAGCGGGGATAATTCGGAGCTGCTTAGTCTTAAACCCCATGAAGAAGTCCTGTCGATAGGAATAGCCATCCTCTACACACCAGCCTTAGAGCCAGCCCTATTGTATCAGTGAATGATATTTCTACATCATGATTGACATGCTATATTTTTAACCATGCTGCGGAGGTAGAAGCGGATTTTTAATTATTTATGGAGGTAGCAGCGGATGGATATTCAACGAGGAGTGAAATGATGGTTTCTTCCTCAGTCAAACATAGAGAAAGGTGGTCCTCGTGATTTGACGGCTTATTAGTCATTATTACTGCCTATACTTTTTTTCCATATAATAACTGCGTGGTAGAGTAGTGGGCTATACTTTTAGTAACCATGCTCCAAGAGAAGAGGTGCCCGCACCCACGCACGTAGTAGTAGTACCAGTACTCCGTAGCACTCTTTTCTTCTTCCCCAACCACACACGTGACATGGTGGAGCTCATTTCTGTACGATGATGCAGCCCACGTGATAATTTGACGCGTATAGTAGTAGTTACTCACTTATAAATAATGGAGGGTCGGGACCACACATGAACGGTGCACTATATACATAGCCAGGACGAGCCTACACGGTTGCTTACTGGGGTTGCTCTCTTCACACTCTCTCACACAAAACAACTATGGCCACATCTCTAACATCTGGGCGGATCACGTCCGCTGGGGGAAGGGGTGGATGCTTTGTGTAGATGCGATCGCCGTCGCCGCCGGCGAAAACCCATTATCGGCACGTCCCGATTAGGGGTCCCTGCCATTCTCTCTCACAAAGCCGGTGCGGTTGCCTTCGTCCCTTGCTCTCTGCCGTGACGTGGGCAGTTGCCGCCTCCTGCCGCCCTCCTCTAGGTTGAGGTACGTCCTGACTTCCCTCGGGTACAACTTCCTTTACAGCTGGCTTGCACCACTGCACCAGCTGCCCACATCACTCCATGTGGATATTTTTCTACTTCTTTGCCCCACACGTACCTCTACTGGCTTTTACTGTATTTGTGATGAGTTTATGTCTCATCAACTAGTCTCAGACTCCCAGTAATTTATTTTAATCACACTTCTTCAATTTCATTGCCAAAGGGATGCTCATATCAATTTTAGTGAAACTGCACAAAATGATCTGATGGTCAAAGGGTTGCAAACTTCATTTCTTCGGAAGGTTCAACGTCGCCAGCAAATTAAAGCTTGGTTAGGGTTTAGGGTTCAAGGGCTACGGACTACATGGATCTTTTTTTTCTTTAGCTGTCTTTGTTCCAAAATAAGTGTCAACTTTAGTAGTAGTACAACTCTGTACTAAAGTTTGCATAAAGTTTAGACACTTACTTTGGAACAGAGGGAGTACATATTGGCTATGATCTCTCAATCATTGAGATGCAATAGCATGCATGTTAGTCTCCTTTGTATTTGATGAAACGTTCGAACAGGGCAACCTTGGACGCAAGATACATGAAACAGAAGCTGGAAGTTTCTCATAGCATTGTACAAATTTATCTCGCTGGGAAATTATAGTACGTACTATACTACTATGTAAAGAGTTAGGTGTCGCACGGTGTCCAGAAAATATGGTGATAGTCTGAGGTGGGCCATGTAATCACTGAGCTTGCGTGTTTTCACTGCTTTCGCACTCCTCTGCTGTAAGAATGGATAAAATTGTAATCTACCTCCTTTCGCCGAACTGTGGGACATCCAGCAGTCGTACCACCTCAGTAATAATGACCAATGAGCCGTCAAATCACATAGACCCAACAGTAAGTTGGACGGACAAAGCAACCATCACTCTTGAATCCGCTTTCTTCAACGTAGGCGCCAGTGAGAGGTCGCGTCCGCTCTGCCCGGGCACGAATGCGACATCGATTCTCTGGAGCGGTGCTGACCATTTCGTGCAGGAAGCATGCACGGGCGATGGAGGGACTTTGGGTGGGCCAGGCTGGTCAGGAGCGGGCGTGGAGCGCAACTACGCATTGATTAGTCAAGGAATCAAAGTCAGCTTGCATGCGAGTTAATACGTGGCCCTGCATGGTAGCTAAAATAACATCTCTTAATTGTTGTGATTAATTGTTGCGTTTAGAGACAGAAATCAGGGCTTTGATTGGAGGAAGGACCGGTCAAATTTCTCGTTCTCCTCCAATCTGCTTGCACCTTGGTCCCCTCGCACCTTCGAACGTGACTTATACACCTAGATACGGTGGCACACTGACTTAGGTCAAATAAAAGTGCCAAAAATTACTGGAAGAGAGCAAAGTGTACAAACCAAATAATTAAAATTGAATTTCTCGAGTTTTTTTTTCAAAACGTAGGCAAAAGATTTGCCTCATCCACTAAATAAGAGGTGAATAGAGTTTCACAATTTGCAAGTGACACTACAAATAAACGGCATGACAATTACTCTCAATACACCCTAGTTTCTTAGCACCTGCTGTAACCCTTAGTACATATGGTGGCACACCGACTTAGGCCGAATACAAGTGCCCGAAATATTTAATATTTTTTTGAAACTCAAAATATTTAAAATTGGAGGATGGTGCAGCCCACCTTTCCAATATTTTGATCGTGTGTGGTTCATTTGTTGTTCACCACTTCGGAGGGTCATGTACCACACGTGAATGTTAGTAAGCTCGACCGGGAGGTGTGGAGTGTTAATTGCAAGTTGACTCCTTCAAGTGTTAAATTTTCTTCACGTATTAGCATTGCCCCTAGTATTTTTCTTCACTATGTTAAATAAAGAGTTCCGTTTTGTGCACAATTTGAAACGATTTTTATGGAGAGAAAAAGAAAACCAGTCCATCTATATACATTGTAGCCTCGGCACTTGTTTTCTAGGGTTTGCTCTCTTCACACACACTCTCCACTATATATATATATATATACACGCTAGAGCCTCAGCACTTGTAGTTGTTATCTCACACTCTCTCACCCTCTGCAGATCTAAACAAGACTTCGTTAGCCCCCCTCTCTCTCTCCCCTCACTGCTGGTCAAAGAGCCGGCGGGATCCGTTCGTCGGGAAGGGAAGGAGGCTTAACGCTGTTGCCATCGGCGAGGGAGGGAATCCACTACCGGCGCAGCTATTCTGTTTCACCCAGTGGCGGCACGGGAGGGCCTCCGACCCCTTCTTTCTCGCTGTCATACATAGTGTGGGCAGATCGGCGTCTGGCCGCACGCTGAGCCACACCCCGAGAACCTTAAGGTAAAATTTACTTATTCCACATGCATTGCTCTAGCTGCGTGTGGGCTTTTTCTCCTTCTGCACTTCAATCTAGGTGTTGGATCAAATAGGAAAGTAGTGGGCCGCGCGCTGAGCCACACCCCAAGAATCTTGAGGTATAATATACTTATTCCACATGCATTGCTCTAGTTTTGTGTGGGCTTTTTCCGCTTCTGCACTCGAATCTAGGACGTGGTTCAAAGAGGAAAGGAAAGGGGGAAAGTAGTACAGACTGGCTATCAAACACCTACGTTGGTCGAAAAGGGGAAACAATGACAAACAAAGTACGCACATCTATAGCAAACTGATCTTTCTGTTTTGGGGGACAAGGCTGTAGAGTTTGAGCAGGACTAGATTTGCTTCCCTCACATAGTGAAAGGTTTCTAAAGATGACAAAACTGGGACCAACACAAATATGCTCCTTGGTTGTTTGTTCTTTGTTGCAACAGACTGTGCATCACCCCTTTATACATCGGTAGATGCACATGGTGCTGGTGCGTCCACTGTCCCGTACAACTCTTTAGCTGTTGTTAATCTAAGGCCCTGTTTGTTTAAAAAGTCCTAGGACTTTTTTTAGTCCCAACTTAAAAGTCCCTAGTTCCTACCTGTTTGGTTCCAAGGACTAAACATGGACTAGAGGTTATTCAATGACATGCTAAAAGACCATGTTACCCCTAGTAATGAACTAATAGAGATAAGGTGTGATGCAGGGGACGGGCAATTGTTGGAGAAGTCCCAAAAAGACTCTCCCTCGGGGTGTTCTTTCTTTAGACCCAAATGCCCACTTTTAGTCCCTAAAAGTCCCCCCTATTTAGTTTAGATGGGACTAAAAGTGACTTTTTTAGTCCCTACACCAAAAAGTCCCTGTAAACAAACACCCTCTAATAATGCCGCTAGAAAATTGAAGCAATGCCACAGTTAAAAGCAAATTACATGTGTAACAAATTTTATTGTTAATATAATCTCTCTATAAATATGAATCAGTGCTACTGTTTGAGAAATGCTACTGTCTTGCTTTCTTTCCCATTTAGATAGGTTAGATGCTTCTTTTTGTGGGCTTCTGTGTCATCCACCGTTATTGACTAGTACTTGTTTCCTTTGCACCTCTGTGTAAACAGGGTTATCTACTTCACCTCATTGCTATTGCGGCCTTTTGTTGCACTGCACAAAACACGTTTGTTTTAAGAGTGTTTTGTGTAGTTCAACCAAAATGTCACACCGACAATGTTGCTTGATTGCTTGATCTTAGTGGAACTGCAAAAGAGGAGATCTTACTTCCTATCCTTGTTGGTAAATTTGTTTAAGATCTTCTTCTTGTGATTTGTTTGAATTCTGAGTCATGAGAGGTCAGTACTAGCCTTCTTTCACATGATTTTGCAGTGTGCTTTCATATGTTGTGCTACTTATAAGGTAATGTTGCTTGATTTTAGTGAACTTCACGAATGGAGAAAATACTTCCAATCTATATGTGCACCGTAATATCCCATTGAGGTAAGATAATGATATTTCACAACTCTTGGCCTGTATTTTGCTATTGTCATCAGAAAATTAATGTCGTTGTTTAGTGCTATACTTGTGCTCCCTAATTGACATATCAAATCTTACATTGAAGGCGAAGCTTGTCTATTATTGAACCAAGTGATGAATGGGGAGAACAATCTGAAGAAAAACAAAAATCAACTCCTAGTGCTATAATGAAGCACTGGAACTGTGATGACATAAGTAATGATGTAGTTTTGCATCTTAATTTATTGCTATGGCTAGAACGAGCAATTGTTTTGCCATTGATTTGATGCCACTCTTAATGTAATACGTAATTATCTCTACTTGTGCAAACAAGGATCTTTTTAGAAGATCACATTTATTTTAGTGGAACTGCACAAGAAGATGTTGGAAACATTAAACTAATTGAGGAGTATATAGTAAGCATGGCAACCACAGTATATAACAACAAATGCTTCCAGAGAAGTGCTTCATGTGTATGCTCTACACAATAAGCCTCCTGACAAAGGTTGGTACCGGCCCACGGATTTCATCCATATGATTCGGCTTTGTCATCTCTATTGGTGTTGTGCTACTATTTAGCTACTGTTATGAAGTGCTTCATCTGTGCTATTTTAAATAATTACTTTCCTTTTTTTCGAGCATTGCACAACAGGATCATCCACCTCTGAAGAAGAATATGGAGAACATGAAGTGCCTGGTTCCGATTATGCCAGGATGAAGAAGCCAAGCCTCTCTTCTTATCAGAAGGGAGCAGTTGAAGGATGGTTTTATTGCCCACAAGAACAAACTAACTTCAACTCAGAAGCATTCACAGATCTCCATCTTTGTTGCTATGATGGCCAATACAATGTTGTTTTAAGATTCCTTCCGGCGAGTTCCTTTTTTTAAATGTGTGCTCTGCATGGATCATGTAGGTTGCATGTTTAAACTTTCAATTCATAGTACAGTTTGCTTTATACTAATCACTTTTTTGTATGTGTGCAAACAGGGGTGCTCAGCTTGATTTCAATGGGAACTGCACAAAATGTTCACGAACACATAGAATATTCTCGAATCATTCATTTCCACCACAAGAAAGGAGGTGCCGATATGTTCAAACCGTTGCAACATATAAATGCGAAATCATACAAGCTACGCACAAATTTGGTTGATTTTGGTGGAACTGCACTAAAAGAACAGTTGGTTTATTTAGCACGAGGTGCCATGTCAATGTACGAACTGATGGCAAACCCTGCCCATTCCACAATCGTAGGCATTTGATATTTTGGAACAGGAAAACCTTGTCAAAGTTTGCTCATCGATGTATGCAAAACACGCGTTTGACATTTCAAAATGCGAAAACCTTGTCAAATTTTGCTTATTCATGTTAGCAATAAGACATGCGTTTGATATTTTCGAATGGGACACCCTTTGCTGTCAGCAACATCGATCGATTTTTCTTTATTCTTTAGTTGTGAAGTAAATATTGGCTCTGACATGTGAATTGCTGAGATGCATAATCATCGATTGTTTTGAATGCTATGAATTGTCAGGCCTGTGTGTTTGATTGCAATGTACAGGAACGCTAAAAACAGCTCAAATTTTTTTTACTCCCTATGTTCCTTTTTACTTCTCATATTAGATTTGTTTCAAGTCAATTTTACATTGTGAATGTTGATACATTTTTCTATAAGATTGGTCAAAGTAGAGATACTTTGACTTCAGACAGAACTTATATGTAGACTAAAAAGGACCGGAGGGTGTATGTTGTGAAACCACTGCAAACGAGGTGTTCACCCTGGGAATAATGCTAGTACATATTGTCTTGCATGTTCATCCAATGCCAGTGATACAAGAATTCGAACTAATCGAACTAAATTCATTCATACACTGCCGGATTTCATATAAACATGCCGGATTTCATTACATGTCATACATTCTTCAACTAAAAAGGGGTCCACTTGAGGTATAATTAATTAACCTAATCTATGATCTCCGGCACCCATTTCCCGTGTCCGGCTGGCTGAGCCGAACACAATCTTATTGTCCAGCACACCTCTCCAACTCCACGTCGCCGCCAAGAAGCTAATCGGCCATCAATGCTCAATACGCCCAGCTTGGCTTCAACCGAAGGGTAGCAGCGGTGGCCTTACCTGGACTCGAGCGGCGGTAACCTACCGTATTCTACTCTTCCTTGTTTTCTGCATGGCGCGGCCTCGACGGAGCCGGTGATGTCCTCGATCTTGTTGCCGGCGGGGCGGTGCCTCGGCGAAGCAGGGGAAATCCTCCCCCTCGTTGCCAGCAGGGCGGGGCCTCGGCGGATGTGACAATGAAAGTGCTATAAAGATCTCCTACAATCCAGTGCAACATAGGAAGACGAATCATATTGAGATTCGTCATCATTTCATCCAGGATTACAACAAGCATGGATAGATTGAGATTATCTACATCAACAATCAAGAGCAACTAGTAGATATTTTCACGAAGTCTTTGGATGAAGCAAGATTTCGCGAGTTAAGGCATGAGCTAAATATCATTGATTTGAGCAATGTGGTTTGAATCTGGGCACACCCCACCACATTCATCACATTATCTTGATCTAGGTGTAGGCATGGACATGGGGGAGTGTTGTTCTCTCAATGAACTCTCCCTCCCCCCATTATGCATAAATTTATCAAGTCTTTCACATTAGCCATTTTTATGGTACTTGTGCTTCAAAGGTGAATATTGGTCATGGACCCAAGGTTAAAATCTTAGCGGTGTTATACCAACTGACTCAAACATAGGTGGCTTCGTCCACCGCCTTCCCTTGGGGAGGGGCGTGTTCGAGTTGGGCATCATTGTTTTTTTCTAGTCGCTTTGGACTTTGGTTGTGTTTCGGTTTCGTTGGATCTGTTTCGTTAGATTTATTAGGTCCTAGGTGTTTGTAACCTCCAAGTAGTGGCTTTTTCTAGGTTGCTTCTTGCATTCTTGGAGTTTACTTCACCACATTCCAGTGCCTTGTTTCCATCCCAAGCCTTCTCCATCCCTTAACCATATATTTCCAATTGCACATGAGTTGATCCTGGCATAGCTGTCAATGACGAACGGTACAACTGGTGGTAGGGGAGGTTCCACCGCTCTTCCACCTAGTTGTATCGTCCTAGCAGTACAACCAGGGAGATACTGGTGGTTCTACCGCTTCCTCCCTGGCCTATGCAGCTGGCCGGTACTACTCGGCGGTTACAAGTAGCACTATCGGTGTCTTCCAGACAACGGAAGTACCACTCATAACCCCAGGGCAGTGCCGAGGGGTGGTACAACCACTCGTCGTAGCGGCACAACCACTCCATGGTCAGGGCAGGTATTTATGCGTTTGGGCCAAAGGGGTATCTCCTTTCCCTTTCATGCCCTGACCTCTGCTCCTGCCCTAGCCACCGATCGTCGTATCCCTCGCCCCGTTGTGCTCTCCAGTAGCCCAGATCTGTGGGGCTTTCTTGGATTCGCTTCATGGAGGCCTCCTCCTCCCCGATATCTTCCCATGGATATCGATAATGCCTCATTTTCCTCTCCATCTAGGATTTCAATCTTTGAATCCATTTCCCTAGGGCATTACTCGATATTCTGCATTTTTGTCAAAACTTTTGGGTGGAAGAGATCTATATTCCTCTTGTTGTTGTTTGTGCATCCTTAGAAATTGAAATACTGCACTTAGATTCAAATCTCGCTTGGACTTGCTCTACCACGAGTGGAACTGCTCGCTGCTAGTGGTACAACTGTCATGGTGGTTCCACCGGTTGATGGCCTGGTACAACTGGATTTTCTGAACCTTGTTGCATTATTTTGCTTTCTCTAATTCACATGTAATATATTCTTCGTTTCTTGTGTGCAATCCACTCATCTTTTCTAGGTATCTTTTGTGCTTCCCGTGTGTGTGGGTGCGGGTGGATCTGGTTCTTGCTCTCCTCCTCATCGGAAGTCCAAGAAGCGAGCTCGTAGGTGCAAGCGCCCGGATGACACTGTGGAAGAAGAAGAAGTTATGGTCCCCACCAAGTCGACTCGCTGGGAGAAGTCTGAAGTAGCCAAGTAACGTGTGGCCTTGCTCATGCACAGATGGAAGCAACCAGACTGGGTGAAGTTTCGCATTCAAAATCCCTATGAGGTCCCCATCGCTCCAAGGTGGACCACTATTCAGTTCAGGAATGAGATGCAAATGTGGATCGTGCATGAGCTCTTTGAACATCATAAGAACCGTTATGCCAAGTAGTGGACCATTAACCTTGATCATTGAAGGAACAACATGGAGTATTTTGGAGATCCTTTGGCTCTATGTGAGGAGTTTGACTTGATCAAGCTCATGTTGATCAACTATGACTTTGATGTGCAACTTATCCATCAGTTCTATGCCACCGTCCATTTCGGCAATGATGAGGCTCGTACTTTGTCCTTCATGTGTTGTTGTGAGTTCTTTCAGGTCCCATGGAGAGCCTTCTGTAATGCTCTCGAATATGATATAATGGTCTCACCGGGAATGGTGGTATCCATCGTCATGCCCGTCCCACCTCCATGGCTAAGGAGAAGCTTGCCCCTTGTACATTCGGGGTCATGGTGTGCTTGGTGTGTCCAAGGATTTGGAGAAGGTATATGATATCATGCATCATGTTTTCAGAAATGTGCTTATGCCCAAGGTTGGGAATCAAGATGAGATCTATGGCTATCTAGTGGATCTGCTCATGGCCATGAACACCAAAGTAGGGTCTGGTGCTACTTTTGATGTGTCCAAGGGGCTGTGGGAGGAGATGTACAACATGGTTATTTTCCGGAAGTGTCCCATTTATGCTACATTTGGCATGTGTTTTTTGAACTCTGCTTGGGCAGTTCGCAGGCCTGGAGAGCCTCTCTCTTCTTTGGATAACCTCACTGTGCACGAGGTCAAGCAACTCAAGAAGAAGAAACACGTTGAGCCTCGTTTTCCTATTGATGAGCCCGAGGATGTTTATGCCACCTCTGATGATGATGACTTTGAGCTTGAGCCCGGTGCCAAGCCCTCTTGGGTGACTAACCTCACCGCTAAGGTGAATAAGATGTTTTGCCTGCAGGAATGCATTCAGAAGAAGCTTTATGAGGCACATGTGAATGAGAAGCATGCTCAGTGCAGACAGATTGCAATGATGAAGCACCTCAACATTCCAGTGGCTAGTGGATCCGAGAAGAGCATCACTCCCAATAATAAGTGGATTTGTGAGCATAGTGCTTGGAAGGATGATGAGGCTCCTGGCCATCCTTCGACTAGCCATCCTACTACCTCCGCCTCTGTAGCGGCCGATGATATTGTGGAAGACAATGAAGAGATTGGTGATGGTGATCCTGAAGAGATAGAGGAGGACTACTAAGCTCTGGGGCGTTAGCACCACTCTTTTCCTTTTTGGTGTCGTGATGTCAAAGGGGGGAGAGTTCTATTAAGTCTAAGGATTTGCATGGGTGTGTTTTATTTGCTTCGAGTTGAACTTCTATTTGCTATGCTTTGGCTTGTGAACTTATTATGTGTGTGTGTGGAGACTTAGTGCATGGTGTGAGACGTGCGATCCCTATCTATCCTATCTTTTTGGTTAATTGTGTCTTGTTTACTTATCGATTATTTCATACAAATGTATGCTTATTGTCTATCTTTTCATTTGTACTTATTGGTTAGTCTACAAAATCTGGGGGGAGCATTGATCCTTATGCGAGCACCTTGCATTCCAAAAGCAAATCAAATAAGTGCACACATATAGGGGTAGCCCTGTTTATATTTTCTAGACTCTAAGTGCAAATAGTGTGTTTGTCAACATCCACCAAAAAGGGGGGGGGGATTGTTAGGATATTTCCCACCTTAGTGTTTTGGTGATTTTGACAACTCACTTTCTGGTCTAATTGTGTGCCAAGTTCTTCAGGTACTCTCCCGTTTGGTACAAGATGATTAGGCATTCCCTATGGATGGAAAAGATCAAAGACGTGTTCCCTGCGAGTTTATTTGTTTGTTCGTAGGAAACCTGTACTATTAAGAGGAATCCACATCAAAAGGTATTGGGTGAATCATTGCACGTACCACTACAAAAATAATACACTTCCATGATGATATGTGCTTGTCACAGTAGGTTACGTTTTCTTTCATGCATGTACATCCATGACAATTTTATGACAGAATCAAGATAGTCATACCTGTGCTGTCGTAGAAGTGTTCCATGACATTTCCAAAATTATCATCATAGAAGTGTCCACTTCCATGATGATAAATGGCGCGTCATGGAAGTGCTTTCGTCAAGGGTAACCGACACGTGGCATCCACCATGACGGGTCACCATTAAGCTATTGGGTATGGTTTTGGATCTGATAACCCGCTAACAGCCACGACCAATGGTGATTTTCCATGTGTAAAATTCTCATTGGCCAACAGAACCACGTGTTAGCTCCGCGTTGGCACAGACGTCACTCATCCAATGGGCGAGATGCGCCTATGATATGTTGACACGTGGACCGGCCCAAAAGTGGCCCATAAAGATTAAATGGGCCAGCCCAACTAAAGGCCCACAAGATTTTGCAGACCATAATGGGCTGGCCCAACTAAAGGCCCACAAGATTTTGCAGACCATAATGGGCCGGCCTAGCTAAAAGGCCCACAAGATTTTGAAGACACTAGTGGGTCGACCCGTTAACAGGCTGCCATGTTTTGGGCCAAATGCCAGCCCATATTTGATCTGGTCCATTAACAGCCTGCCATGCTTTGGGCCTAATAAGGGCCCATATGAGATTCGGCCTGTTAATAGCCTACCACGTTTTGGGACATATTACGGCTCATATCAGATCCGACCCTTTAAGAGCCTTTGGGCTAAATTATGGCCCATATCAGATTCGGACCCTCAACTGGACCCTGTGCTTTTGGGCCACTTGCGGCCCAGTTAGGATTTCTGTTTGCTAAAGGCCCATTTAGTAATATGGCCTGATATTAGTTTCGGCTTGTTATAGGCCCGTTTAACATTTCGGCCCTATATTTATTTTGGCTTGTTAAAAGCCCGTCATATAGTTGGGCCTAAGTATGGCTCGCTTTGCATCTGGCCTGCAGACAACCGATAATCTGATTGGTCAAACAAGGACTGAGACAATTCTGGCATGTTAATAGCCAGTGATGTGATGGGCACAATCATGGCTAGGGTCTATTTCGGCCTGTTGCCGGCCCGTGAGCTCCTCGACATGTTTCAGGCCCAACCTACTTTTCAGCCTACTAAAAGCCCATTGAATGTTCTTGTGAAAATAGGGCTGGCGGTTTACTCGGCCTATTAAAGGCCCGAAACTACTAGTGGGCCAGTTTAAATTTAGGCCTGTTAACCAAGATGACTGGGCCCATGATGCGACCCATACATAGTGATTTGCATGATGGCCTGATTATGTACCGTAATTTTACGGTTTGGCTGGTTTACTTTTCATGGAGTGAAGACATGTATATATATATATATATACAGTAAAATAACTACAACATCGTGAATAAGAAAAAACCTAGACTATTCGATAAAGAAATTACGGCATATTACATCCACTGGGCATCAAAGTTTGCCACTATGATAATAAAGCACAAGCAGACAGCAGATTACATACATTGGGCATCAAAGATCGCCATGAGTTCAAATAAACACACCGACAAAATAATATACAAAACCGATATCACTTCAATAGAGTTCATGAAAGGTTAGCACTGCTCGGGAGCTGCAGCGCAAGCAGCTGAGCAAGCTGATGAGACTGCGCTTGTTTGACGCTTATATCCTCCTCACTCTGAAAGAGAAACAAGTAGACAGATGACAGGTTTTGCACATATAAGTATCAGTGCTGACAATTCATCACATTTCTTATTGACGAATAAAGTGACACAATTTAAAATAGCATTAACACAATATGGTATTGTTCAGGTTAAGGCATGGCAGGAAATGACATTGTGAAGGAGTTGGCAGCTTCACGACACCACTGGATTACAGATCAAGAACTCATAGGTATCAATGGTTAGTGTGTTGTCAATTTATCCCATTTCAGATGGGCAAATAAAGAGACGGTTTAAATAATAGTATAATGATATGACATTGTTCATAGTTAAGACATTGCAGAATATGACATTGTGCTGTAGTGGGTAGGTTCACCACACCACTAGATTACGGATCAAGAACAGAAGCATACATGCAGTGCAAAAGAAGATCACTTGCTCTGCATAGTTGAATTTACATAGTATGAAGAAGGAACTTGGTTGTACAACTGAAAACTTAAATTGATAAGGACAAACTTTTGTTTCTGAACTACATAATAAACTTTAAACATGAAATTTGATGCAAACACCAAAATTAAACAGTTGTTGCAGTCATGCCTAACCAAATATACACAACAAAGTTTGGAGGCTTGGGAAGGACAAACTTACATTAGTGGTGAAGACGGCTCTATAAAGACCTTGTCCATGCTGATGGGGGGGGGGACAATTCAAGAAGTTTACCACAGAATCTTCTTCACAAGCATTGCCTTTATTCTACATTTTGTTAAGAGTAAATATAGATGTGATAATATAAGAAAAATGGAGAATATTTAAGATAAGATGAAGAGTGATGCTACATAACCAAGTAGCTATAAATGTAAGTACAATGATACAGGCAAAAGGTACAGCCAAGAGCAATGCAGAGGTAAACTTTTTCAGTACTGTCGGTGTTATCCAACCTTATGGTAAGAGTAAATATTGATATGATGTGTAGAAAATGGAGGGCAAAGGAAAATAAGCTGCAGAGTGATGGTACATGAACAACTTGTCGGGAACGTAGCATGCAATTTCAAAGAAATTCCTACGCTCACGCAAGATCTATCTAGGAGATGCATAGCAACGAGAGGGGGAGTGTGTGTCCACATACCCTCGTAGACCGAAAGCGGAAGCGTTTACCAACGTGGTTGATGTAGTCGAACTTCTTCTTGTTCCGACCGATCAAGCACCAAACGCACGACACCTCCGAGTTCTGCACACATTCAGCACGATGACGTCCCTCGAAATCTTGATCCAGCAGAGTGTCGAAGAAGTAGAAGAGTTCCGTCAGCACGATGGCGTGGTGATGGTGATGGTGAAGTTATCGACGCAGGGCTTCGCCTAAGCACTACGTGAATATGACAGGAGGCGTAAACTGTGGAGGGGGCGCCGCACACGGCTAACAATCGTTGGCGTGTGTACTAGGCGCCCCCCACGTATATATAGGTGGGAGGGGGAGATAGGCATACTTGGGGCGCCCAAGTATGAGGAATCCTACTTGGGCTCCCTAGTCCAATTCACCCCCTTTCCTTTTACAGGAAGGGGGAAAGAGGGCAGAGGGAAGGAGGAAGGAAAGGGGGTGGGCCAAACCCCCACCTCCTTCTCCTATTCGGCCTCCTACCATAAGGGAGGGGGCGCCACCCCTTGTGGGCTGGTGTGCTCCCCTCCTATGTCCCATGTGGCCCATTATTCCCTCAAGGGGTTCCGGTAACCCCCCGGTACTCCGATATGTACCCGATACACCCCGGAACACTTCTGGTGTACAAATACAATCATCCTATATACCAGTCTTTACCTCTCGACCATGTTGAGACTCCTCGTCATGTTCGTGGTCTCATTCGGGACTCTGAACAACATTCGGTCACCAAATCACATAACTCAAATAATACAAGAATCATCATTGAACGTTAAGCGTGCGGACCCTACGGGTTCAAGAACTATGTAGACATGACCGAGATACCTCTCTGGTCAATAACCAATAGCGGAACTTGGATGCTCATATTGGCTCCCACATATTCTATGAATGTCTTTATCGCTCAAACCGTTATGACAACATACGTTATTCCCTTTGTCATCGGTATGTTACTTGCCCGAGATTTGATCATTGATATCTTCATACCTAGTTCAATCTCATTACCGGAAAGTATATTTACTCATTCCGTAATGCATCATCCTACAACTAACTCATTATTTACTTTTCTTGCAAGGCTTCTTATGATGTGCATTACCGAGAGGGCCCAGAGATACCTCTCCGATACTCGGAGTGACAAATCCTAATCTCGATCTATGCCAACCCAACAAACACCTTCATCGGTACCTGTAGAGCATCTTTATAATCACCCAGTTACGTTGTGACATTTGATAGCACACAAGGTATTTCTCCGGTATCCGGGAGTTGCATAATCTCATAGTCGGAGGAATGTGTATTTGACATGAAGAAAGTAGTAGGAATAAAACTGAACTATCATAATGCTAAGCTAATGAATGGGTCTTGTCCATCACATCATTCTCCTAATGATGTGGCCCCATTTATCAAATGACAACACATGTGTATGGTTAGGAACTTAACCATCTTTGATCAACAAGCTAGTCTAGTAGAGGCTTACTAGGGACACGATATGTTGTCTATGTATTCACACATGTATCAAGTTTCCGGTTAATACAACTCTAGCATGAATATTAAACATTTATCATGAAATAAGGAAATATAAAATCACAATTTTATTATTTCCTCTAGGGCATATTTCTTTCACAACTAGTACATGAACAACTACCTGTCAATATAAGTACACTGATAAAGGACAGCAGGTACTTACAAGAACAATGCAGAGCTAAACTTTTTCATTAGCATTGCATATATTCTACACTAATGTAACCATTAATACAGGTCAGATAATTTGGAGCGAACAATTGATAAGCAAGCTATCATGCATACTGCTGTCACATAATGAACCAGTTATGAATGCAAGTATAGTGATACAGGACAACAAGTACTAACAAGACCAAAGCAGCGAGCAACATATTTGCGATAACCTGTCGTCCTTTTCAAACCGGAATTATTCTTTGAGCGGATTTCCTGCAAAAGAGATCCGTAAGGCACATGCGGAAAAGTCAAAGTTCAAATTGTCATGTGATATCATAGACAATACCTCATCCTGGGAAAGAGACCAATGCATAAAAAGGTTTTTCCATTCAATGTCTTCTAACTTTAGTAGAGGAGACTTCACTAGAAATTTGTTTATAGACTTGCCATCAAAGTGTGATTTCCTCAGGTAACATTAATACTGCTGCAATGCTTCCATGAAAAGCACAAGCAAGCTTTGCTTGTCATGAATAATCAGATTGACCCTCGCCTACTTATATCAATGTAATGTAAATTATTGATGTGTTTAATCAGCAGAAAACATGAAAATAATCACCATGAATAATAGCACTTACACATAAGTGGGACAGGAAGATGTGAAAATGGTGTTTGTCTTCACTATAATCTTCCCATGATGGGAATATATGCACGTAGTCCCTAACAACATTGAAAGCATTGTCTTTTAAACTGGGAATAACTGAATGGGGTTCCAATCTATAGGAATTGGCCGTCTCTGTTGTTGGGGTAGGTCTTCGGCCGGTGGACTTGTTGTACTATTGATGGAGTGGCATTTTTCTATGGTACGGCTGGTGCTATGGCAACTGAAATCGATATACCTTTTGTTGGGCAGGTCCTGTGTGGTGGGGCTAGAGGTGTGGCCAGTGAAGTATGGGTAGAGTCTGCTGGAGTCAGACCTACGTTTTGTGTCATTGGTTGTAGAGCCAATATAAGTGGGGTGTTGTGTGATTTCTCCGACACCACCACGTTTTTCGAGGGCTTTGCTGGTGCTCCTTCAGGTTCGGCAATCACCCTCTTCCTTTTTGATGTCTGATGCACAAGAATAGCATTTGAGTGGAAAAAATGGTATGCTGACATATGGAATATGTATTGGTAATGGATGGGCATGACATCTTGACATATATGATGAGTAAACTAAGCAGATGGGGGTGCAACAAAGTAGAAGAAATGCAGAACACCTTATGCAAGATACGCGCAATCAACAAAACCTTGCCAAATTAGAACATGCACCTTGATGGGTGAACAAGACAGGCCATCTGCCTTCGACTCCTCGAGGTAAGAATAGTCATTAGGATCATATTCTGAACAAGAATCTGCAGGTGGGGAGCATATGAGTTTCATTGCATCCAGAATAGCACTCAATGCCTTGGTACCAATTTTGTTAGTCGTTGCAGTGTTCCATAATATTCTTCCGATGCATGCATTCTGATATTCATTGTGATTACATACAATATCCGAGTAGCATGAAAACTTAAATAGTAGTGAGATTATCTTGGTAATCCAGATGACATTCTAATATAGGGGCTCCCTGTAAACCCTTGTGTGCTATCACTGGATTCTGATGAGAGAGGCCATGTGTGTTGTAATATGGTGCGTGCATTAATATAATCGGGCACAAGTACACAAAAAATAGGCTCCAGAAGTAAGGATAGTTGGCAGATGATCGATTCATAATATACTGTATAGAGAGTTTATTGCCAAACCATGATAACAAGAGCACACGACAACTAGGCAGATCACAGTATACATAAAAGGGGTACAACATAACCAGTATATATAAATCAGGAAAGTGGAACTGGTTTGGAAATACGATGTTGTATTGCTGCTACTAGTTGAATGTCTATCGATCACGTACAGGCCAGCTCTGTCAGCTGTTGACTGCAGATGTCCTTGCTCCCCTTCCTGACAAGGAACACACTATACATACTAAATACAGAATAACAAAAGAGGAAGCATATTCTTGAGGTTCTGCTTCTTTGCATACAATGTTGGTTGCCCACTCATGATGACTCACAACGCCCAAAGAAATGCAATTCCATGCTGTCTCTCTATATGTGGCCACATGCATTTGGAAAGTCAAGTGGGAGCTGATAACCAACAAGTATAGGGGATCATTTGTAGCCTTCTTCAATAAATAAGAGTGTCGATCCCAACGACGAGCTAAAGGCAGAACAAATATTCCCTCAAGTTCAATCGACCACCGATACAACTCTATGCACACTTGGCATTTTCTTTACCTAAAACAAGTATGAACCTGTTTTGCAAGAATAAAACTACACGTACTTTACGAGAATAAAACGATGGATAAATTGCAAGATAGTAAAAGTGGATAGCTTTTGTCAACAAGAAAGTCATTTGTCCCTAGGTAATCGATAACAAGTACCGATAATCATTCTTGTAATTTTATATGAGGAAGAGGCATGAGCTAACAAACATTCTCTACTTGGATCATATGCACTTATGATTGGAACTCTAGCAAGCATCTGCAACTACTAAAGATCATTAAGGTCATGAAACCCAACCGTAGCATTAAGTATCAAGTCCTCTTTACTCCCATACACCATGACCCACTAATCCACGTTTAGGCTGCTGTCATCCCCCGCAACACTGACAATAAGCAAACCATGAACATATTGCAACACCCTACAGTGGGGCCCCCTCACGTTTGCGTGAGATGGAGGGCACCGTAGGACAGCACCATAAATAAAATATACAAACATACCAACCAAGATCACGATTAACCCAGCAGACAAAATGGATCTACTCAAACATCATAGGATAACCATAGATCACTTGGAAATAATATATGGAGTTGAGCACCATGTTTAAGTAGAGATTATAGTGGGGAGAAGGGGTGTTACACCGCTGCATAGAGGGGGAGAGAGTTGGTGTTGACTGTAGCAAGATTGTTCATGTAGATCGCCGTCATGATCCTTGCCCCGGCGGCACTCCGGCACCACCAGGAGAGAGGGGGAGAGAGCCCCCCTCCTTATTATTCTTCCTTGGCCTCCCCCCTAGATGGGAGGAGGGTTCCCCCTCTATTCCATGGCCTTGATGGTGGTGGAGGGGCAAGAGCCCCTCCAAGATTGGATCTCCCTCTCTGTTCTCTTCTGTTTCGCACTCCTAGATCTGGCCCTTCACGGTTTCTTAAATTCCCGGAGATCCGTAACTCCAATTGTGCTGAAATTTCTACACAAATTTTTTCCATAAATTATCTTTCTTGCACCAGAAGGGATCCAACCAACGTTCAAGGAGGGCACGATACACCAGGGCGCACCTAGGCCTTGGTGGCGCGCCCTGGTGGGTCGTGGAGGCCTCCGGCCTCCGTTTACGTTGATTCCACCTCCTAAAATTCACAAATGTTCCAAAATAATTCTCCGTAGATTTTTATCGCGTTTGGACTTTGTTTGATATTGATTTTCTGCGATACAAAAAACTTGCAAAAAACAGGAACTAGCACTGGATCAATAGGTTAGTCCAGTAAATCATATAAGAAGTTGCCAAAAGTATGTGAAAGTTGTATAATATTGGCATCAAACAATCAAAAATTATAGATAAGATGGAGACGTATCAGCATCCCCAAGCTTAATTCCTGCTCGTCCTTGAGTAGGTAAATGATAAAAAAGAAAAAATTTGATGTGAAATGCTACCTAACATAAACTTGATCATATGTCTAGTCATGGCATGAATATTAAGACATAAGTGATTCAAAGCAATAGTCTATAATTTGACATAAAGACATCAATACTCAGGCATCCCAATAAAAAATCATGTCTTTCAGAATATCAACGCTAAAGAAAGCTATGCCTACAAAATCATATAGTCTTGTCATGCTCTGTCTTCTTAACACAAAGTATAAATCATGTACTACCCCAGTGTCAGCCAAGCAATTGGTTCATACTTTTTAACGCGCTTCTGCTTTTTCAACCCTCATGCATTACATGAGCGCAAGCCATGGATAGAGCACAAGGGTGGAATAGAGTATGATGATAGGGGTAAATATAAAGAAGACAAAAAAGTAACAAAGTCTCATATCGACGCGGCTAACCAACGGGCTATGGAGATGACTATCAATTGATATCAACGTGAGGAGTAGGGATCGCCATGCAGTGAATGCACTAAGAGCTATAAGTGTATGAAAGCTCCATATGAAAACTAAGTGGGTCTGCATCTAATCCTATAATGAAATATTCCCACTAGTATATGAAAGTGACAACATAGGAGACTCTCCATATGAAAGACATGGTGCTACCTTGAAGCACAGGTGTGGTAAAGGATACTAACAATGCCCCTTCTATCTTTGTTTCTTTTTTGTTTCTTTTTTTTCTTTCTTTTTTTCTTCTATTTTCTATTTTCTTTTTCTTTTTTTCTTTTTTTTCTCTCATGGTCGGGAGTCTCATCCCGACTTGTGGGGGGAATCATAGTCTCCATCATCCTTTCCTCACTGGGGCATTGCTCTAAAAATGATGACCATCACACTTCTATTTACTAATAACTCAACAGAAATAAAAATTACAACTCGATACCTATAACAAAATATGACTCTATATGAATGCCTCTGGCAGTGTACCAGGAGGTGCAATGATCTAGCATAACATGTATAAAAATGATGCACGGTGGGTGAGACACAACTACTATGTCAGCTATATGATCATGCAAAGCAATATGCCAATGAATGCTCAAGTCATTAAAACCGAAGTGGTGGAAGTTGCATGGCAATATATCTTGGAATGGCTATGGAAAGGCCATAATAGGTAGGTATGGTGGCTGTTTTGAGGAAGATATAATAAGGCCTATGTGTGATAGAGCGTATCATATCACGGGGTTTGGATGCACCGGCAAAGTTTGCACCACATCTCGAGGTGAGAAAGGGCAATGGCGGTACCGTAGAGGCTAGCAAATTGCAGAAAGGTAAGAGTGTGTATAATCCATGGACTCACATTAGTGATAAAGAACTCACATACTTATTGCAAAAGTTTGTTAGCCCTCGAAGCAAAGTAATACTACACATGCTCCTTGGGGGGAGGTTGGTAGGAGTTAACCATTGCATGCCCCCGACCTTCACACAAAGATAGACAATCAAGGATAAATTGTGCTCCAACTTCCCGGCATAACGAGAGACTGTACGTGCATGCTTCGGGAATTACAAACCTTAACACCAACATTCTTACTAACCACGACCATTTACCAATACTTCCCACCTATTCCATCTCTATATCGCAAAACTATTGCAAGGAATCAACATATCATATTCAGTTATCCATAAGTTTTATGTAGAATTTTTGTGACTAACCATGCAAATGACCAATTCCTTTTGTCTCTCTAAATAGATATAAGTGAAGCATGAGAGTTTAATTCTTTCTATAAAAGACCATGCTATAACAAATATAAGTGAAGCAAAAGAGCATTCTACGAACATCGGTTTTCTATGTGAAGAGAAACAGGCAATCCAAACTTCAAATGATATAAACAAAGCACATGAAGCATTCTATAAAGCCATACTCAAAAGATATAAGTTAAGTGCAATGAGCATTCTATAAATCAACCATGGACTATCTCATACCACCATCGTGCATAAAAGAAAAATGAACAGTAAATGCAAAAGACACTCCAAGATTTGCACATATCACATGAACGAAACAAAGACGAAAACATACCAATACTTGTTGAAGAAAGATTGGATGCCTTCGGGGCATCCCCAAGCTTAGACACATGAGTCTCCTTGAATGTTTACTTGGGGTTCCTTGGTCATCCCCAATCTTGATCTCTTTCCTCTCCTCCTTCTCCTCATATCGAGACCTCCTCGATCTATGATCACTTCATCCACACAAAACTCAACAGAAAGCTCGGTAAGATCCGTTAGTATAATAAAGCAAATCACTACTCTAAGTACTGTTGCAAACCAATTCATATTTTTTTTGCATTTTATCTACTGTATTATAACTTTTCCATGGCTTATACCACCGATAGAATCGATAGTTTCATCAAAACAAGCAAAACAATGCATCAAAAACAGAATCTGTCTTAAACAGGACAGTCTGTAGTAATCTGAACGTTCACCATACTTATGGTACTCCAAAAATTCTGAAAAAATATGAAAAGGTAAAAAAGATGTATATAAAGACTGTGCAAAAAGTTTCAAAACCTTTCGTCATTCTAGTAAAAAATGTAAAATCGCGCGCTACAGCCAAAGTTTCTGTTTTGGCACTGCACATACCAACAAGCAATCTACTCATCCTAAAGGAAAATCTTGGCAAATTATTTTTATAATACAATGGAATTGTACAAGGGGATAATTATTTTTGTTGACAAGTTTCTGCAATTCAAGATTCACAAAGTTTCCATGGGCATGAACAAAGTTCAAGGCATGCTCCCGCTTCCACGGTGCTCGTCTATCTCACTTTCACTTTTCTTTTTGTGAAGTTTTAAGTTCCCCTCTATATTTTTTTTTGTTTTTAAACTATATAAAAGCACTCAACAGAAATAAATGACTCTCTAAAACTTCTGGGTTGTCTCCCTGGCAGCGCTTTCTTTAAAGCCATTAAGCTAGGCATAAAGTGCTCAAGTAATGGATCCACCCGGATCCCAAGGTATATCAAAGCCAATTTTAATTAACAATGATTTGGCATTTAGTAGTGAGCATAAAGCAACATATATCAAGCAATGACTAAGTCTAATTCTCTTCCTATCCATCGGCATGTCATACAAGAACAATTCATGCACATCAAGTGAAGGCCAATACATAGCATAAGTAGTTTCTTGCAATTTTTTCGTGTTGGAAACATAGAGAGGTGGAGATGTAGTTCCTCTCTCATAATAATTGCAAGTAGGAGCGGCAAGTACATACATATTATATTCATAAAAATCATCATGTGCAACGGTAAAAGGCAACCCATCAATATAATCCTTAATAAGAACAAACTTCTCCGATATAGTGTAGTTTGGAGAATTTAAAAAGATTATAGGACTATCATGTGTTGGTGCAATAGCAAAAATTTCATGTTTAACATAAAGAACAATAGAAAGTATACCTCCAATAGAATAAATCATATTGGCATCTTGGCCACAAGCATAGCAAGCATCATCAAAAAGGCATATTTCAAATGAATCAACGGGATCATAGCAATTACCATAGCATTCATCCTTCGGTAAGAACAAAGGGACATTAAACAATGTATGAGTTGAAGAGTTACTCTCATTAGAAAGTGGACACGGGTGTTCAATCCGCTCTCCCCTCCTTTTGTTCTTCGCTCCCTCCTCATGTTTTTCATCCAATGAGCTCACAGTTTCATCAATTCCTTCTTCCATAGACTCCTGCAAAATATTAGTCTCTTCTTGGATAGTGGAGACTTTCTCAATAAACACATCAATATCGGAATTGTATTTATAGTTATCATAGCAATATTTAAGGATAGCAAAATTTCCAGGTTTATAAACTGAATCATCAAAATCTTCAAACTTTTCAAACAAAGATTCAATTTCATAAGCACCCTTAAAAGCAACAAATTCTTCTATTCGTTCCACATCATAGTAATTATATATACCATTAGCATAAGAATCCAAGGTTTCATTATCATTAAATTCACATGAAAAGGGAAGATGTGGACCGTTCATCCTAGAGCAACAAGTATAATCATATCTCAAGCATAGCTCCCGAGCATACTAATGCAACATATAAATTTGATCCCATAAAAGTTTCCCTTTTGTGTCAAGCGATAATCCCTAAAGTATTCATGTTGATCCAACATTACTCCCATTATCAAGTTGAATGGGGTTTTCTCAGGGTTATCGAAGTAGTGCATAATATCTTTCACATAACGATCATCGAGGGTTTTAGGGGGTTCCCCATCTCCATGAGTAGCAAGTACAACATATTCTTTTTGGTGTTTCATGTTCCATATCCATAACTAAAGATAGAGAACAACTTAGAACATGAAATAAAAACTACTTAGTGATAAAGCAAACAAGCACACATGAGAATATTCACCCCACGCTATTGCTCCCCGGCAATGGCGCCAGAAAAAGGTCTTGATAACCCACAAGTATAGGGGATCATTTGTAGCCTTCTTTGATAAATAAGAGTGTCGAACACAACGAGGAGCTAAAGACAGAAAAAATACTCCCTCAAGTTTACCGACCACCGATACAACTCTACGCACACTTGACGTTTGCTTTCCCTAAAACAAGTATGAAACTATTTTGCAAGAATAAAACTACGAGTACTTTGCCAGAATAAAACTATGGATCAATTGCAAGGTAGTAAAAGTGGATAGCTTTTGTCAACAAGAAAGTCATTTGTCCCGATAACAAGTACGGGTAATCATTCTTGTAATTTTATATGAGGGAGAGACATGAGCTAACATACTTTCTCTACTTGGATCATATGCACTTATGATTGGAACTCTAGCAAGCATCCGCAACTACTAAATATCATTACGGCCGTGAAACCCAACCATAGAATTAAGTATCAAGTCCTCTTTACTCCCATACGCCATGACCCACTTATCCGTGTTTAGCATCCCCCGCAACGCTGACAAAAAGCAAACCATGAACACATTGCAACACCCTACAGTGGGGGGCCCTCACGTTTGCGTGAGATGGAGGGCACCGTAGCACAACACCATAAATAAAATATACAATCATACCAACCAAGATCACAATTAACCCATAGGACAAAACGGATCTACTCAAACATCATAGGATAACCATAGATCATTGGGAAATAATATATGGAGTTGACCACCATGTTTAAGTAGAGATTACAGTGGGGAGAAGGGGTATTACACTGCTGCATAGAGGGGGAGAGAGTTGGTGTTGATGATAGCAAGATTGTTGATGTAGATCGCCATCACGATCCTTGCCCCGACGACACTCTGGTGCCACCGAGAGAGAGGGGGAGAGAGCCCCCCTCCTTCTTCTTCTTCGTTGGCCTCCCCCCTAGATGGGAGGAGGGTTCCCCCTCTGGTCCATGGCCTCCATGGAGGTGGAGGGGTAGGAGCCCCTCCAAGATTGGATCTCCCTCTCTGTTCTCTTCTGTTTCGCACTCCCCAGATCTAGCCCTTCACGGTTTCTTAAATTCCCGGAGATCCGTAACTCACATTGTGCTGAAATTTCTACACGATTTTTTCCATAAATTATCTTTCTTGCGCCATAAGAAGGTCTCCAACCAATGTTCGAGGAGGGCACGATACACCAAGGCATGCCCTAGTGGGTTGTGGAGGTGTCGGGCCTCCGTTTATGTTGATTCCACCTCCTATAATTCACAAATATTCCAAAATAATTCTCCATAGATTTTTATCACGTTTGGACTTCGTTTGATATGGATTTTCCGCGATACAAAAAACTTGCAAAAAAACAGGAACTAGCACTGGGCACTGGATCAATAGGTTAGTCCAATAAATCATATAAAAAGTTGCCAAAAGTATGTGAAAGTTGTAGAATATTGGCATGAAACAATCAAAAATTATAGATACGATGGAGATTTGTCAGGAGCATTAGTTGACAAATTAAATGTGTGTCTGTTAATGAATATCAGTATCATAGCACAAACCGTATTTGAAGAACTAAACTTTGGCTTATGATTGGTGTGTTGTTTTTCTTCAAGAGTGGACTACTGCTAGTGCAACACAAAGCAGCTACACAGATCATAGTATAGATATAACGGGAAAACCGTAAGCATCTCAAGTAAAATCAAGAAAGTGGAAATTGCTGGAAAATATGGGCTACTATTGGCGGTATGGCTAGAAAGGCTTCGGATACCAGCTCTTCAACTGAAGGTGCGGTACTGTTAATATCAATGTAACTCTCAAAGGCGACATAGCGCCTCGCATTTCCTTGCTAATCTTATAGGATTCAAGTGGGAAGGCCACTACAATTCCTATTCCTATATTTACAAAATCGTACGAATCAAAGAGGCCTGAAGAGTTGAAAGTGTCCATCACAACTGACCGAATAGACCTCTACACTGCAAATGTCCCTGCTCCTCTTCACTACAAGGAACATACTGTACTACTATCATACTCCATCTGTTCCAAAATATAAGTCTTTGTAGAGACTTTCACTATGGATCACATACAGATGTTTACTGATACATTTTAGAGTGTAGATTCACAAATTTTGCTCCATATGCAGTCCATGGTGGAATCTATACAAATACTTGTATTTAGGAACGGAGAGAGTATTTATTTAAGAAGAACAGAAGAGGAACATGCTAAAGAAGAGCAAACATATTTTGGATAATAAAATGTTCATTGCATAGTGCCCACACATGATGAACTAGAGCACATTAAGAATGCAACTCCATGCTGTCTTTGTATATGTGGTGCACGTGCTTTTAGAAAGTAAAGAAGGAACATTAGCTGACCAATTAAACGTTATATGTTTTAGTAATATCATCATCATATAAGATTCGTATTTGAGCAACAAGTTTGGAATTATGAGTGGCACGTTGTTTAGCTTGATGGATTGAGGAGCAGTGCTAAGCAGCTACGATGATGGTACTGAATATAAAGGAATGTCTGCATGCAAGTCATGTGACTTTTGTCATTTGGGTCAATCGACCATTTCAGGTGGTTGGATGAAGATCCTACGTCTCCTAACCCTTCTTCTTACTTGTCTCTGATTCTTCCCCTACAGAACACTGCACGGGCTGCCAGCCGAACCACCAGCCGCGCCCCTCCCCCCGCCGCCCTCCCCTGAACTGCTCCCACCGCGTGTGTTCCTCTGCCAGCCCCACCCCCACCCCCACTCGTGCCGAGTTTTCTTTGTTCGGGGAGTCCCCACCACTGCCAGGCCACCGCCCCCACAACCAACATCCCCACCCGAGCCCCTTCCTTCCCTCCGGCGAACTCCGGCGAGCTCTCAAAAATCGGCTGACCCAAATTTGAAATTTAGCCTACTGCCATTTAACTAGTGTGGAATATAAAAGGGGAAAACCATAAGCATTGCGAGTATAGTGTTGAGCATGCATGGCGGATCTGAAGGTGCATACCGGACAAAGGAAACTTCGCAACCAATGTTTGCTTTAAACTAACAAGTAAGCTCCTAAGTGATGGACAAGAAATCACAGTAAAGCAGTGGTGATATATTATCTTGCTGTGATAAATAAGTTGAGCATATATGAAAGAGTGCCGCCTCTGGTGCGGCGCCGTGTATGCATCTACTGAGAATTTGACGGTGTTGTGGTAGCGATGGCTGTCAGCAACGTGGAAGTAGATCTAGGAGGGTAGACAGTGGTGGTGGGCGAAGTATCCCGGCGCGATGGACGAGGCGATCGTAGGAGTGGCACCGACAAGGTGGACGACAACATGGATGAAGCGAGAGGATGGGATGCAAGGATCCTGGTTCGAAGCCATGGATGAGAGAGGTCGATCTCTTGTAATGGACGACGATGTTGGGGTATCAACTCCGACATGGTGGAGGAGGACGACGGTGGATGGGGTGGCGGACGGAGGAGGCTAGGGTGGAGAGGGTGTTTTGGCGTCCACGGAGTACGAATGGGGAAATGAAGGGAGAGAGGAAGGGGGAACCATGTCTTCAGGGCGCGCTTGTCTCAAAAGTGAGGAAATTTAGAAAACTAGCCCCTGTTTAAAATTTCCTACATCACAACAATATTAGTTGGTTGGGGATATGACGGTAATCTCGCATACACCGAATATTTGCGGACGGAGATTTCGGTCGAGGAGAGCTTGTTTTGGCGCCCACCATGTACGAATCTGGGTGAGAGGCAATTTCGGCCGAAGAGGCAGTTTGTTTTGGCGCACACCATGTATGAATCTAGGTGAGAGGCGGTTATGTCACGTTTGAGTGAAATTACACACCTGCCCCTATCAAGACCTATTAAAATTGAGCCGACATGTGTTGCATGTCAGGGACATGCGGTAATTTCCATCTCCCATATTTTGGTTTCGGGTGGTTACTGCGAGTTTCGCCACTTAGTTCAATATTTTCTAGAAAAAGCTTGCACGTTCATCGTGCCAACTCAATTCGAATCCATTTTGTATTATATTTTTGTTCGGGCAGGATCCATTTTCGATTGGAACAAAATTCTATATACATCATTTTTATATATACTTTCAGAAGCACAAAAAAGAATTCTGCTCCTTTATGTATATAATATGATTTACAAATACAATGATCTCAAATTATACGGTTGAATTCAAAAAATTAAACCAAATTATGTTCTAGTAAAATGTATGGATCAGTAATATCTACATATTAAATAACATAGATACGCATGAATTCATATGAGTACGCATGTTTGATAGATCAATTTTGGTTCGAGTATGAATTACATGTATCATCATCTCGAATTCAAATATTTGAATTCCTTTTATGTTGACATTTTCTATACACGCAACTAAATATTTGAATCTCCTTTCGCACCCATCTCTCTCGCATGCTCCTTCATGTAGCTATCACTCTCTTTTCTCCAGCTCACCCGCATGCTCACTTCATGTTTCTCCTATTTTCGCAAACATGGTCTCTCGACGTCTCCCTTGAGAAGTGTCACACTCTCCATATCATTATACATTAAAAGGTTTTCATTATCTCTCACGTCCCTATCATTCTCTGGTATCACTAGGTACGTAAGCTTTTTTTCACCGCCACACACACACTCTTACTCGTCTTTCACTTTGTCTTTCTCTCTAGGGTTCTCTCATGCACCCTATATCTCTCTAGATATGACTCCTACCACCAAAATTACTCTCTCCCACACACACAACACTTGTTTTAGTCCTTTTCGATTTCTCCCAGTTATAAAACTGACATTATTCATTTGTTACCGATCAGACAAACTCTCCCCCTCCCTTTCTCTCTCTCTCTCTCTCTCTCTCTCTCTCTCTCTCTCTCTCTCTCTCTCACACACACACACACAACTCTTGCTTCCACTCCCCTTCCCAAATACCGTCTCTCTCTCACACACGCACACAAAACTCTACCTTTCACTCATACATGTCTCTCTCGCGCTCCTTGTATCTATGTAGATTTTTCGTCCCTTCTTGAGACATGCCCTCTCGATCGTGCACACACACACTATACCGTCATTTTATGGTAATACCTCTCGCACACACACTCTTTGTGTCTTTGTCACACAGGCACTCCATCCTCCTCCTCTCTCCCTCTCTCTCACACACACCACACACAAACACATGGCCTTTTTGCAACAACTAGCAAGATGCCCATGTGTTGCATGGAACATCAAGATGCATTTGTATGAGTAGTTTATCTTGTGGGCGAAAAGGATGAACGAGGGAAGGCCTTATTTGCAAATGTGGAGAGGGGTGTGGGTATCTTTTTGCAAAATTGCCATAGTTTCCTTCCTATCCGTCAAATATAAATTGGATGGCCTATATTGCAGGATGGCACGCACACCATCATCACCAACTTTGTTTTTTATGAGAGTAAAGATATACCACTTCTCAAATCTTGAAACCAACCATATTCCTACCTTATCTCATCAAAACCGCCAAAGGAATATATTTGGGGTGAAACATAACATATTTTTACTGATATACATATTTCAAAACTAGACTCTTTTCTATCAAATCGGTGAATATGTATTAATCTACTTTGATCGTGTGGCAACGCATTGGCGCATTGCTAGTTATTACTACTGTATAATTCTTTGGACACCAGATAAACGATGGAGTACATATACGAAGAGAAGAGGCGCACACACGCAGTTGGTCTCTCACTATCTCGCATACATGAGAGTTACGTAAAGGCACCTTAAACAAATAAACCCTAAAACCCTAGGTGCACGCACTGGTGCAGAGACCTGCTATACAAACGGTGTTTAACCCCTTTCCACGACAGCGTTTGGAACCGTCGCCAATTGATTGTGGGTGATAGGGGGGGTCCTTCCCACACGACCTAGAAACCGTCGGGGATAGGCCCTCCTGGCAAACAGGCTAGGGCAAAATGAGCTCGTGTGCGATCTGGTGGGGCATCAAAACCAAATTGTTTCCGTTCGTATGTACATCCCACACGGTGAATCCTAGAAAAACATTTCCATCCGTATGTATATCACACACACATTTTTTTTGTGGAAACGTTTGTACAAGGTGGCCTAACGCAAACTGTTCTCTACCGGAAGCCGTGTGTGATTGTTAGTTGATCGAACATGCCTACTTTCTAGAAACCGTGTGGGTTGTTTGAGTTCATCACCCACGGTGCTGTCTGAGTAACCGTCTGCAATAGAAAATCCCAATAAGCAGGGTAATTAGCCTATTATTGATAATCCATGTACTAATCAAATTGATATTTCTTATAAAACACACCTGATATTTCATATCCTTATAACAGCAACTAGGATTTCATAACCGGATTATATCAAATAGCTTCGGCACTCAGTTACGCCATTACACAACAGCACCAAGTTTCACATGCAACATTAAAAACCTTTGGAAAGTAGCATCATACACGATAAATAGACAGATGAATCTCATCTGGGAAACTGCAAAAGTGGAAGGCAAATATTGAGCCTTCAGTGATGTTGAATGTCCTTGCAACTTTAGGCCAGTGGCTATGGATAATTGCCCGCCCAACCTTCGTCCTCTTCAGCAAGACTTCAATATTGTACCGTGGGTGTTGAATGAATAGCTTCCTCACCTCTTGACCATGAAGGTGGTTTGAGAGGTAATCATCCGTGAACTGCTTTGAAAAGTACTGAAAACAAAGATATGCATAAATCACTGTTATAAATTTTGAAATGGTGGAAGGGGTAAAAACAAGATAAAAGAGTTAGTACCATCCTATAGTTGATTGATGTCTTCTTCATTGTGCAAACAAAGATCTTGCTATTATTCGTCGCAAGTTTCTTCATCCTAACAATCTTTCTGAGTTTCTTGACTTGACTGACATTCATGGACATCTCATTTCCCCATATGCAAAATGGGTCGAACAATGGGTCTAAGCCTCTGATAGCAGGACCTACATGTGCAAGACCAAATTGTAAGAAACCTAAATATTAGAATGATTCCTGCAACTGCACAATAATGTGCTATCAGCCAGAGGACTATGCTTGAACAAACCTCGATGGTAAACCGCAGTGGCTCCCATTGTTTCCCTGCAACACACATATGGAAGATCTTGATCAGGTTAACTGAGAGTCGCCATACTATCAGTAGAATATGTATTGAGTACAGCCAAATTCACTTTATTTCACATGCATATAAATACAAAATTGTACCCACAGCAAATGAAAATCAAATTGCAGAACTGAACCAAATAGTTAAATGGACAGTCGACCAAATGAACCAAAATAGTTAACTGAGCACGACATTGCAGAATAGAAACATGTACTAGAACATAAGACAGTTAACAAAACAAAGAATGCTTGAGAACACTACTATGAAATGTAGCAATTGTTGGACCAAACTGTTAACTGAACATTACATTTCAGAGGACCAAAGTGTTAACTGAACATTACATTTCAGAGGACCAAACTGTTAACTAAAAACCAAGGTATCAATCCAGTAGGAGACAACGCACAAGTCACCGAATACCTGCACAAACAATCAACAACTTTCACCCAACGTGATAAAGGGGTTATCAATCCCTTCATGGTTATTTGCAAAAGTGAGATCTAATAGCGATAGATAAACGGTAAACTAAATATTTTTGGTATTTTTGGTTTATAGATCGGAAAGTAAGAGATTGCAAAATAGTAGATTGGAAACTCGTATGATGTAAAAGAGAACTTATATGATGGAAAAGAGACTATGGGGCCATAGGTTTCACTAGTGGCTTCTCTCAAGATAGCAATATATGGTGGGTGAACAAATTACTGTCGAGCAATTGACAGAAGAGCACATAGTTATGATGATATCTAAGGCAATGATCATGAATATAGGCATCACGTCCGTGTCAAGTAGACCAAAACGATTCTGCATTTACTACTATTACTCCACACATCGACTGCTATCCAGCATGCACCTAGAGTATTAAGTTCATAAAGAACGGAGTAATGTATTAAGTAAGTTTACATCATGTAGAGGAATTAACTCAAACAATATGATGAAAACCCCATCTTTTTATCCTCGATGGCAACAATACAATACGTGCCTTGCTGGCCCTACTGTCGTTGGGAAAGGACACCGCAAGATTGAACCAAAAGCTAAGTAGTTCTCCCATTGCAAGAAAACCCAATCTAGTAGGCCAAACTAAACCGGTAATTCGAAGAGACTTGCAAAGATATCAAATCATGTATATAAGAATTCAGAGAAGACTCAAATAACAATAATAGATAATCTAATCATAAATTCAAAATTCATCGGATCTCGGCAAACACACCGCAAAAGAATATTACATAGAATAGATCTCCAAGAACATTGAGGAGAACATGGTATTGAGAATCAAAGAGAGAGAGAGGAAGCCATCTAGCTACTAGTTATGGACCCGTAGGTCTGTGGTAAACTACTCATGCTTCATCGAAAGGGTAATGGTGTTTATTTAGAAGCCCTCCGTGATCGAATCCACCTCCGGCAGGACACCGGAAAAGTCCCCTAGATGGGATCTTACGGGTACAGAAGGTTGCGACAGTGCAAAAGTGGTTTCGTGGACCCCCTCAATGTTTTTAGGGTATAAGAGTATATATAGGTGAAGGAACTAGGTCAGGAGACCCACGAGGGGCGCATAAGGCAGGGGCACGCCCTACCCCCTGGGCACGCCCTCCACCCTCGTGACCGCGTCGTTGCGTCTCCAACTTTATCTCCAAGTCTTCTAGTTTGCTTCTGGTCCAAGAAGATCATCATGAAAGTTTCATTCTGTTTGGAATCCGTTTGGTATTTCTTTTCCGCGAAACTCTAAAACAGGCAAAAAAACAGAAACTGGCACTAGTGTCGGTGGGAACGACACCTATAGGACCACAAGAATCCCTAGTGTGGTCGGAGGGCGCGGGGTTGTGAGAAGAGCATGTCTAAGAGCCAGCACAAAGGTCGTTTACCCAGGTTCGGGCCGCAGAGATCGCGTAATACCCTAGTCCTGCTTTAGTGTGTATTTGAATGTTCTTGAGCTAGCTATTGAGCGTGACTTGCTCAAAGATCTGAATCCCTCTCCAGTACGCCTCGGGCCTCCTTTTATAGTCAAAGGAGGCGCTACAGTGGCACACAGGAGGTGGAAAGGGTACAGTGTACAAGCTTATCGCTTGTTATTACGGAACAAGACACATTAAATGCGCCCTTGAGATGTCCCCCTCGCTTTATTGCCGCCACACCTTGCTTCGACACACGCCCAGGCCAGCGAGGCGGCCAGCGCCATGCAGGCTGGCAGGCTGCTGAGGTGGCACGGTGGAAGCGTCTTCACGAAGATCTGCATGCCACCACGTAGGTGCTTGCTGAGTTGGCCTTGGGACCGCATGTCGCCACGCAGGTGCTCGCCTGGCTGGCTGGGCTGGCAGCTACATGGGAACGGTGGTGGGGTCTTGGCGTGCGCGGGCCTGGCCGCGGCCCCGCTGATGTCCTCGACAAGGGTCTTGCCGAGGCGTCGTGGTTGTCCCCGGCAAGGATGTTGCCGGAGGTCTCGTCCTCTGGTCCTCATTTGGTCTTGTGTGTTAATGATCTTCACAAAGATCTGCATGCCACCATGGAGGTGCCTCCCGAGCCTTGGTTCCAACGTTGTTGATAGTGTTGGAAACCTCGGGCTCAAGGGTGGCGTGTTCCGCTGGTGCTAGGCAAGTCGCCCCGGCAAGGCCCTTGCCGGGGCCGTGGAGGCCGCCCCGGCAAGGGTCTTGCCGGGGAAGTCTACCTCGCCCTCTTGCTCTCTGTGTCTATGTCTTGGCATTGCTTTGATCGTCTTGTGTCTTCGGCTTCCTACACCTTCCCTGCTTAGTGTGGCCGTGGGCGTGGCTCGTACCGCTTGTGCACAGGTAAAGGGGTACAGAGTAGAGCCCCTACTTCTATACACCGACAGGAGCCCCCGGGCCTGGGCCACACATGAGCGTGACACATTGTTGGGCTAGGCCTAGAATGGTGCGTGGGCAGGCGGGGCCAATTTTTACCGCAATAACCCATTTGTCTGCTGTGTTTCCTCACGACTTGCGTTGAATGCGTGACATGGGGATCGTGCGTGGGGGTGACCGAAGCATGCTTGTGTCATCTTGCAGTGAATAGTAAAGAGTCGGCTTGCATGCCCCTTCAAGACCGCAGGGCCGCTGCTCATTTACTTTCTTCGTCTTGGAACCGTCGTCCATGTTTCTCACTACGCCCGCCCCTTGCGCCACGTACGCCGCATGCACGGCGCAGGGCGGGTGACAGGCATCTGGAATATGGGAAGACGCGCATGTGGGTCGATTGTTGGAAATATTCTATGGAGGAAATAATAAATTAGTTATTATTATTATATTTCCTTGTTCATGATAATCGTTTATTATCCATGCTATAATGTTATTGATAGGAAACTCAGATACATGTGTGGGTACATAGACAACACCATGTCCCTAGTAAGCCTATAGTTGACTAGCTCATTGATCAATAGATGGTTACGATTTCCTGACCATGGACATTGGATGTCATTGATAACGGGATCACATCATTAGGAGAATGATGTGATGGATAAGACCCAATCCTAAGCCTAGCACAAAGATCGTGTAGTTCGTATGCTAAAGCTTTTCTAATGTGAAGTATCATTTCCTTAGACCATGAGATTGTGCAACTCCCGGATACCGTAGGAATGCTTTGGGTGTACCAAACGTCAGAACGTAACTGGGTGGCTATAAAGGTGCACTACAGGTATCTCCGAAAGTGTCTGTTGGGTTGGCACGAATCGAGACTGGGATTTGTCACTCCGTGTGACAGAGAGGTATCTCTGGGCCCACTTAGTAGGACATCATCATAGTGTGCACAATGTGACCAAGGGGTTGATCATGGGATGATGTGTTACGAAACGAGTAAAGAGACTTGCCGGTAACGAGATTGAACAAGGTATCGGGATACCGACGATCGAATCTCGGGCAAGTACTATACCGGTAGACAAAGGGAATTGAATACGGGATTGATTGAATCCTCGACATCGTGGTTGATCCGATGAGATCATCGTGGAACATGTGGGAGCCAACATGGGTATCCAGATCCCGTTGTTGGTTATTGACCGGAGAACGTCTCGGTCATGTCTGCATGGTTCCCGAACCCGTAGGGTCTACACACTTAAGGTTCGATGACGCTAGGGTTATAGGGAATGTTTGTATGTGGTTACCGAATGTTGTTCGGAGTCCCGGATGAGATCCCGGACGTCACGAGGAGTTCCGGAATGGTCCGGAGGTAACGATTTATATATGGGAAGTCCTATTTTGGTCACCGGAAAAGTTTTGGGTGCTATCGGTAACGTACCGGGACCACCGGGAGGGTCTCGGGGGTCCACCAAGTGGGGCCACCGGCTCCAGAGGGCTGCGTGGGCCAAGTGTGGGAGGGGACCAGCTCCAGGTGGGCTATTGCACCCCCCCACCAGGGCCCAAGGCGCCTAGGGTTTGGGGAACCCTAAAAGGGGGTGCCCCCCTTGCCTTGGGGGGCAAGGCAACCCCCTTGGCCGCCGCACCCTCCTCAGATTGGATCTGAGGGGGGCGGGCCCCCTCTCCCTTGCCCCTATATATATGTGGGGTGTGGAAGGGCAGCCGCAACCAAGTTCTGGCGCAGCCCTTCCCCTCTCCCAAGTCCTCCTCCTCTCTCGCGGTGCTTGGCGAAGCCGTGCAGGATTGCCATGCTCCTCCACCACCACCACGCCGTCGTGCTGCTGCTGCACGAAGTCTTCCCCAACCTCTCCCTCTCTCCTTGCTGGATCAAGGCATGGGAGACGTCACCGGGCTGCATGTGTGTTGAACACGGAGGTGCCGTCCGTTCGGCACTAGGATCATCGGTGATTTGGATCACGACGAGTACGACTCCATCAACCCCGTTCACTTGAATGCTTCCGCTTAGCGATCTACAAGGGTATGTAGATGCACTCCCCTTCCCTCGTTGCTAGATTACTCCATAGATTGATCTTGGTGATGCATAGAAAATTTTGAATTTCTGCTACGTTCCCCAACAGTGGCATCATGAGCTAGGTCTATGCGTAGTTTCTATGCACGAGTAGAACACAAGTTGTTGTGGGCGTTGATTTTGTTCAATATGCTTACCGTTACTAGTACAATCTTGTTTCGACGGTATTGTGGGATGAAGCGGCCCGGACCGACCTTACACGTACACTTACGTGAGACAGGTTCCACCGACTGACATGCACTTGTTGCATAAGGTGGCTACCGGGTGCGAGTCTCTCCCACTATAGTCGGATCGTATTCGATGAAAAGGGTCCTTATGAAGGGTAAATAGCAATTGACATATCACGTTGTGGTTTTGCGTAGGTAAGAAATGTTCTTGCTAGAAACCCATAGCAGCCACATAAAACATGCAAACAACAATTAGAGGACGTCTAACTTGTTTTGCAGGGTATGCTATGTGATGTGATATGGCCAAAAGAATGTGATGAATGATATGTGATGTATGAGATTGATCATGTTCTTGTAATAGGAATCACGACTTGCATGTCGATGAGTATGACAACCGGCAGGAGCCATAGGAGTTGTCTTAATTTATTGTATGACCTGCGTGTCATTGAACAACACCATGTAATTACTTTACTTTATTGCTAAGCCGTTAGCCATAGTAGTAGAAGTAATAGTTGGCGAGACAACTTCATGGAGACACGATGATGGAGATCATGGTGTCATGCCGGTGATGATGATGATCATGGAGCCCCGAAGATGGAGATCAAAAGGAGCAAAATGATATTGGCCATATCATGTAACTTTTTGATTGCATGTGATGTTTATCATGTTTATGCATCTTGTTTGCTTAGAACAACGGTAGTAAATAAGATGATCCCTCATTAAAATTTCAAGGAAGTGTTCCCCCTAACTGTGCACCATTGCGAAAGTTCGTTGTTTCGAAGCACCATGTGATGATCGGGTGTGATAGATTCTAACGTTCACATACAACGGGTGTAAGCCAGATTCACACACGCGAAACACTTAGGTTAACTTGACGAGCCTAGCATGTACAGACATGGCCTCGGAACACAACAGACCGAAAGGTCGAGCATGAGTCGTATGGTAGATATGATCAACATGAAGATGTTCACCGATGATGACTAGTCCATCTCACGTGATGATCGGACACGGCCTAGTTGACTTGGATCATGTAATCACTTAGATGACTAGAGGGATGTCTATCTGAGTGGGAGTTAATAAGATGAACTTAATTATCCTGAACATAGTCAAAAGATCTTTGCAAATTATGTCGTAAGCTCGCGCTTTAGTTCTACTGTTTAGATATGTTCCTAGAGAAAATTCAGTTGAAAGTTGATAGTAGCGATTATGCAGACTAGGTCCGTAAACTAAGGATTGTCCTCGTTGCATCGTAGAAGGCTTATGTCCTTAATGCACCGCTCAGTGTGCTGAGCCTCGAACGTCGTCTGTGGATGTTGCGAACATCTGACATACACATTTTGATAACTACGTGATAGTTCAGTTAAACGGTTTAGAGTTGAGGCACCAAAGACAATTTTGAAACGTCACGGAACATATGAGATGTTTTGAGGGCTGAAATTGGGATTTCAGGCTCGTGCCCACGTCAGTAGGTATAAGACCTCCGACGATTTTCTTAGCCTGCAAACTAAGGGAGAAAAGCTCAATCGTTGAGCTTGTGCTCAGATTGTCTGAGTACAACAATCACTTGAATCAAGTGGGAGTTGATCTTCCAGATGAGATTGTGATGTTTCTCCAAAGTCATTGCCACCAAGCTGCTAGAGCTTCGTGATGAACTATAACATATCAGGGATAGATATGATGATCCTTGAGATATTCGCGATGTTTGACACCGCGAAAGTAGAAATCAAGAAGGAGCATCAATTGTTGATGGTTGGTGAAACCACTAGTTTCAAAAAGGGGCAAGGGCAAGAAGGGATACTTCATGAAACAGCAAATCAGCTGCTGCTCTAGTGAAGAAACCCAAGGTTGAACCCAAACCCGAGACTAAGTGCTTCTGTAATAAGGGGAACAGCCACTGGAGCAGAATTACCCTAGATACTTGGTAGATGAGAAGGCTGGCAAGGTCGATAGAAGTATATTGGATATACATTATGTTAATGTGTACTTTACTAGTACTCCTAGTAGCACCAGGGTATTAGATACCGGTTCGGTTGCTAAGTGTTAGTAACTCGAAATAAAAGGCTGCGGAGTAAACGGAGACTAGCTAAAGGTGAGCTGGCGATATGTGTTGGAAGTTTTTCCAAGCTTGATGTGATCAAGCATTGCACGCCCCCTCTACCATCGAGATTGGTGTTAAACCTAAATAATTGTTATTTGGTGTTTGCGTTGAGCATAGACATGATTGGATTATGTCTATCGCAATACGGTTATTCATTTAAGGAGAATAATGGTTACTCTGTTTATTTGAATAATACCATCAATGGTCTTGCACCTAAAATGAATGGTTTATTGAATCTCGATCATAGTGATTCACATGTTCATGCCAAAAGATATAAGATAGTAATGATAGTACCACCTACTTGTGGCACTGCCATGTAAGTCATATTGGTATAAAACGCATGAAGTAGCTCCATGTTGATGGATCTTTGGACTCACTCGTTTTGAAAAGTTTGAGACATGCGAACCATGTCTATTGGTGTATATGCATGAAGAAACTCCATGCAAATGGACCGTTTGGACTCACTTGATTTTGAATCACTTGAGACATGCAAATCATACCACATGGGCAAGATGACTGAAAGCCTCGTTTTCAGTAAAATGGAACAAGAAAGCAACTTGTTGGAAGTAGTACATTTTGATGTGTGCAGTCCAATGAGTGCTGAGGCACGCAGTGGATATTGTTATGTTCTTACTTCATGGATGATTTGAGTAGATACTGAGTATATTTATTTGATGAAATGCAAGTCTGAATTATTGAATGGTTCAAGTAATTTCAGAGTGAAGTTGAAGATCATCGTGACAAGAGGATAAAATGTCTATGATATGATCATAGAGATGAGTATCTGAGTTATGAGCTTTGGCACGCAATTAAGACATTATGGAAATTGTTTCACAATTAATACCGCCTGGAACACCATAGTGTGATGGTGTGTACGAACATCATAGTTTCACCCTATTGGGTATGGTGCGTACCATGATGTCTCTTATCTAATTACCACTATCGTTCATGGGTTAGGCATTAGAGACAACCACACTCACTTTAATAGGGCACCACGTAATTCCGTTGAGACAACACCGTTTGAACTATGGTTTGGAGAAACCTAAGCTGTCGTTCCCTAAAAGTTTGGGGCTCCGACGCTTATGTGAAAAGGTTTCAGGTTGATAGCTCGAACCCAAAGCGGATAAATGCATCTTCATAGGACACCCAAAAATAGTTGGGTATACCTCCTATCTCAGATCCGGAAGCAAAAGGGATTGTTTCTAGTAACGGGTCCTTTCTCGAGGAAAAGTTTCTCTCAAAAGAATTGAGTGGGAGGATGGTGGAGACTTGATATGGTTAATGAACCATCACTTCAACTAGTGTGTAGCAGGGCACAGGAAGTTGTTCCTATGGCGCCTACACCAATTGAAGTGGAAGCTTATGATAGTGATCATGAAACTTTGGATCAAGTCACTACCAAACCTCATAGGTCGACAAGGATGCGTACTGCATCAGAGTGGTACGTAATCATGTCTTAGGAGGTCATGTTGCTAGACAACAATGAACCTACGAGCTATGGAGAAGAGATGGTGGGCCCGGATTCTGACAAATGGCTCGAGGCCATAAAATCCGAGAGAGGATCCATGTATGAAAACAAAGTGTAGACTTTGGCAGAACTACCCGATGGTCGTAAGGTTGTTGAGTACAGATGGATTTTAGAAGGAAGACGGACAATGATGGTAAGTGTCACCATTAAGAAAGCTCGACTTTTCGTTAAGATGTTTTCCGACAAGTTCAAGGAGTTGACTACGGTGAGGCTTTCTCACTCGTAGCGATGCTAAGAGTCTGTTGGAGTTGGATTAGCAGTTACTGCATTATTTATGAAATCTTGCAGATAGGATGTCAAAACATTGTTTCCTCGACAATTTTCTTGAGGAAAGGTTGTATGTGATACAACCAGAAGGTTTTGACAATCCTGAAAGACGCTAACAAGTATGCAAAGCTCCAAAAATCCTTCTAAGGACTAGTGTAAGCATCTCGGAGTTGGAATGTACGCTTTGATGAGATGATCAAAGATTTTGGATTCATACAAAGTTTATGAGAAACTTGTATTTCCAAAGAAGTGAGTGGGAGCACTATAGAATTTTTGATGAGTATATGTTGCTAACATATTGTCGATCAGAAATGTTGTAGAATTTCTAGAAAGCATATAGGGTTATTGGAAAAGTGTTTCTCAAGGGAAAACCTGGATTAAGCTGCTTGAACATTGAGCATCAAGATCTATAAGGATAGATCAAAACGCTTAATGGTACTTTCAAATGAGAACATACCTTGACATGATCTTGAAGGTGTTCAAGATGGATCAGTCAAAGAAGGAGTTCTCGCCTAAGTTGTAAGGTATGAAGTTAAGACTTAAAGCTCGACCACGGCAGAAGAGAGAGAAAGGACGAAGGTCGTCCCCTATGCTTTAGACATAGGCTCTACAGTATGCTATGCTGAGTACCGCACCTGATGTGTGCCTTGCCACATGTCTGGCAAGAGGGTACAAAGGTGATCAAGGAGTGGATCACCAGATAGCAGTCAAAATTATCCTTAGAGGAATAAGGATATGTTTCTCGGTTATGGAGGTGATAAAGAGTTCGACGTAAAGAGTTGCATCGATGCAAGCTTAACACCTATCCGGATAGCTCTGAGTAGAGAAGCCAAATACGTATAGTGGAACAACCATTTGGAATAGCTCCAAGTGGAGCGTGGAAGCAACATTTATAATATGACCTAGAGATTTTCGAAGTACATACGGATCTAAATGTTGCAGACCCGTTGACTAAAACCTCTCTGACAAGCCAAACATGATCAAACACCAGAACTCATTGGGTCTTAATCACATGATGATGTGAACTAGTTTAGTGACACTAGTAAACTCTTTGGATGTTGGTCACATAGTGATGTGACCTGTAAGTGTTAATCACATGGCGATGTGAACTAGATTATTGACTCTAGTGCAAGTGGGAGACTGTTGGAAATATGCTCTATAGGCAATAATAAATTAGTTATTATTATTATATTTCCTTGTTCATGATAATCGTTTATTATCCATGCTATAATTGTATTGATAGGAAACTCAGATACATGTGTGGGTACATAGACAACACCATGTCCCTAGTAAGCCTCTAGTTGACTAGCTCGTTGATCAATAGATGGTTACAGTTTCCTGACCATGGACATTGGATGTCGTTGATAACGGGATCACATCATTAGGAGAATGATGTGATGGACAAGACCCAATCCTAAGCCAAGCACAAAGATTGTGTAGTTCGTATGCTAAAGCTTTTCTAATGTCAAGTATCATTTCCTTAGACCATGAGATTGTGCAACTCCCGGATACCGTGGGAATGCTTTGGGTGCACCAAACATCACAATGTAACTGGGTGGCTATAAAGGTGCACTACAGGTATCTCCGAAAGTGTCTGTTGGGTTGGCACGTATCGAGACTGGGATTTGTCACTCCATGTGATGGAGAGGTATCTCTGGGCCCACTCGGTAGGACATCATCATAGTGTGCACAATGTGACCAAGGGGTTGATCACGGGATGATGTGTTACAGAACGAGTAAAGAGACTTGCCGGTAACGAGATTGAACAAGGTATCGGGATACCGACAATCGGATCTCGGGCAAGTACTATGCCGGTAGACAAAGGGAATTGAATACGGGATTGATTGAATCCTCGACATCATGGTTCATCCGATGAGATCATCATGGAACATGTGGGAGCCAACATGGGTATCTAGATCCCGCTGTTGGTTATTGACCGGAGAACGTCTCGGTCATGTCTGCATGATTCCCGAACCCGTAGGGTCTACACACTTAAGGTTCGATGACGCTAGGGTTATAGGGAATGTTTGTATGTGGTTACCGAATGTTGTTCGGAGTCCCGGATGAGATCCCGGACGTCACGAGGAGTTCCGGAATGGTCCGGAGGTAAAGATTTATATATGGGAAGTCCTGTTTTGGTCACCGGAAAAGTTTCGGGTGCTATCGGTAACGTACCGGGACCACCGGGAGGGACCCGGGGGTCCACCAAGTGGGGCCACCGGCCCCAGAGGGCTGCGTGGGCCAAGTGTGGGAGGGGACTAGCCCCAGGTGGGCTGGTGCGCCCCCCACTAGGGCCCAAGGCGCCTAGGGTTTGGGGAACCCTAAAAGGGGGCGCCCCCCGTTGCCTTGGGGGGCAAGGCAACCCCCCTGGCCACCGCCCCCTCCTCAGATTGGATCTGAGGGGGTCGGCCCCCCTCTCCCTTGCCCCTATATATATGTGGGGTGTGGAAGGGCAGCCGCAACCAAGTTCTGGCGCAGCCCTTCCCCTCTCCCAAGTCCTCCTCCTCTCCCGCGGTGCTTGGCGAAGTCGTGCAGGATTGCCACGCTCCTCCACCACCACCACGCCGTCGTGCTGCTACTGGACGGAGTCTTCCCCAACCTCTCCCTCTCTCCTTGCTGGATCAAGGCATGGGAGACGTCACCAGGCTGCATGTGTGTTGAACGCGGAGGTGCCGTCCGTTCGGCACTAGGATGATCGGTGATTTGGATCACGATGAGTACGACTCCATCAACCCCGTTCACTTGAATGCTTCCGCTTAGCGATCTACAAGGGTATGTAGATGCACTCCCCTTCCCTCGTTGCTAGATTACTTCATAGATTGATCTTGGTGATGCGTAGAAATTTTTGAATTTCTGCTACATTCCCCAACATGGATACCCGCATGCCTTCAATTGGGAGAGGAGGGCGGTCGACGGCCTCGTCTGCTGCTATCTTAATGAGGTGGATTGGCTGAGAGGGGCAGCCGGGTCCTGATCCCGCCCCTTTATAAGGAGGGGAGGGGGAGGTACGGCACCCCTCAATCTTTCGCCATTCACTTCCTCCCATCTTGGCTTCTTCCTCCCTTCTGTCATGGCGAGAGGGCGTGCTGATGCTTCGACAGTGACGGCGAGGGTCTCCGCTCGACAACGAGCCCCTCCTCACCAAGAGCCCGTGGCGATAGAGCCGGCCATGAGGGGAAGGGGGAGGGGGCGAGGCCGAGGTTGTTGTGGCGCTCGGGGAATAGGAGGACGGGGCAGCGCATCGGCCTCGCCTCCGCCGGTGGTCCCTCCCCCAATGGAGAGCCACGTCGGGGACCGGCCCCGCGAATTCTTCATCGGGCTGCGCAAGCCGGCATGTCGTCGTCTTCGTCTCCCTACTCCATTTGCTCGGGAGATGGAGCTCGACCAACCGCAGGCGCTGAGACTGCATATGAGGGGCTGCAGGAATAGCGGCACATGGGCCAACGTTGATTTCCCAGCCCCCCATGTCATGTATCTCCGTCGAGGATGGAAGACCTTCGCTCACATCCACAGCCTGATGGCGGGGCTCATTCTCTATTTCAAACTAATGGAGACTGGCCTGCTCTCCGTCAAGGTCGTTGGAGACTTCGGGACTCGCCTGAAGTGCTGCATGGAGAACTCCTCTGATGACGAGGACTCGTCCTCGAGAGAGAGTGACGAGGAGGACAGCGGTAGCGATGATGAGGGTAGCAGGCGGGAGGATGACGGGTCCGACTAGGCGTCGGACCCGCCGTCCCCGGGCGGTGCCGGCAGCAGCAACATCTGCACCGGGCCCCTTCTTCCGGTGGGGCCGTCTCCTTGAACTTCTCGGGGTCGCCTCCTTGTGCGGCTGGCCTGGGAAGGCCAGAGAAGGCGAAGAAGGCGGGTGGCGAGCCGTCAAGTCAGAGTATGATGGCACCGACGCCTTCGTAGCATATTTACGGACCGCTGCCTCATCTTCTAGCTCTTCTCCCGACACCATCATCACCAGCCCTCCCCTAGGCGGCTGCCGACATGTTCTCTTGGCACCTTCTGCTTCTCGTACCTCGCCTAGGTGCTCCTTCTACCCTCTTGCCTTCTTGTTCCATTTCCTGAGGAGAGGGACAAGCAAGGGATTACGAGCACCTTATCTCTTTTTAGTTTGTAAGCCTACGGGCCTTAGTTAAATTTAAAACTTGTAATCCCCTTGCTCATGTTCACATTCCGTACGAAATGTACATGTATGGGACGTATTAATGAAAAAGGGTGCTTGCCGGGTTTCTTTGTGTGTGAGCGAAGCCCATACCAAGGGACTAATCCTTGTTATTTGTAATATAAACATTGTTGCCCGGCAATGAGCCTTGCCACTCCCTTTCTTCATTCGACCATACTCGTGCTCTTGGCGGAGACAGGGGTGAAGTAGGGTTAGGCCCCACGCTTCCTTCCTTGCCACCACGGCTACAACCAGACTCTGACCCAAGAGGATAGTTTCTTGGGTGCGGGCGAAGGGGAGCACGGTAACCTAGGAACAAAACGAGGTTTCATACGTCCCAACCCATACGGAAATGCAAAACAGGGGAAGAAAAACTTATCTGAATCTGTAGCCCCCCGACATCCTTGGTTTGTCGTGGGTGGAACCTTGTGTCTACAACCCCCGGCAACCTTGGCTTGCCGGGGCCGGAGCGCCGGCTTGTTCTCTTTCTTCCATATAGCTCGGCAGAAACATTCATGTACCCTACGAACCAAAGAGGACGGAAAGGAACAGAGAGACGCAGACTCGACCTCTATGCTAGGGGTTAGTCTCCGCTAAGCACTATCAACCCTAACCGAGGGAGATACTCAACCTAGCATGCATGCTACGACTTAGGCCGCCAGCGCTTCGTTTATTTTATGCTCAGGGTCTATGCCTCGCTTTGTACAGAGGGTTACATGCCTTGCCGGCAAGGCTTGTACAAAAGGTGGCTTGCTGGGGGGGCGGCAACCACGCCTTATGGGTAAAACTTGCGAAGATGCTCGATGTTCCAGGAGTTGCTCACTAGAATGGCATCTTCGGTCTCCAGGTGGACTGCGCCAGGCCTGGTGACTCGTATTACCCGATAAGGGCCTTCCCACTTTGGCGTCAACTTGTTGGAATTCTTGGCCGTCTGAACGTGCCGAAGAACAAGGTCGCCTTCTGCAAAGCTTCGGGCATGAACCTTGTGGCTATGGTAGCGGCGCAAGGCTTGCTGGTAGCATGCTGCTCTCACAGCCGCTCGAAGACGATCTTCCTCGAGGAGCGTTGCGTCATCTTGCCGCAATTGCTCTTGCTCAAGTTCATCATAAGCGAGCACTCGGGGTGACCCGTATATGAGTTCCATGGGGAGAACTGCTTCTGCCCCGTATACCAGGCAAAAGGTGTCTGGCCGGTGGCTCGATTTGGCATCGTTCTGATTGACCAAAGAACAGCCGACAACTCATCAATCCAGCGCCTTCCGCTCTTGTGCATCCTATCAAAAGTCTTTCTCCTCAGGCCCCGTAGCACTTCAGCATTCGCCCTCTCCGCTTGGCCGTTGCTCCGTGGGTGTGCCACGGAAGCGAAATAGACCTTGCTGCCGAGGTCTTCAATGTATTTCATGAAGGTGTGGCTTGTGAACTACGTGCCGTTGTTGGTGATGACTCTGTTTGGCACACCAAAGCGGAAAACTAGCCCCTTGAAGAATTTGACGGTTGACTGCGCTGTCACCTTCCTCACTGCTTCCACCTCCGGCAACTTTGTGAACTTGTCAATTGCAACGTACAAGTACTCAAAGCCCCCGACGACGCAGGGGAAGGGGCCTAGTATGTCGAGCCCCTAGACTGAGAATGGCAAGGAGAGAGGAATTGTTTGAAGGGCTTGATCTGGCTGATGAAGCTTCTTTGAATGGAACTGGCACGCTTCACACTTGGTTACTAGTGTCGTCGCATCCTGGAGGGCAGTGGGCCAGAAAAATCCTTGCCGGAAAGCCTTGCCGGCAAGGGCCGTCGACCCTATATGGGAGCCACATATGCCTCCATGTATCTCCGCCAACAACTTCAGTCCTTACTCCCGAGGAATGCACTTCAATTTCACTCAGTTTGATCTTTTTTTGTATAGAACGTTGTCAATGAACTGGTACAGGGCAGACCGACATGCTACTTTCTCCGCTTCTTCCTGCTCCTTAGGAAGTTCCCCTATTTGGAGGAATCAGACGGTATGATGTGCCTATGCCAGAGCCTGGGGCTCGACGGCAAGGACCAAAGGCATCTCCTCTGCCATGGGGACGCCTGCCTCTACGGCCAGGACTTGGCGCCCTGTCAGAGTCGGTTGCCCCGTGGCAGGCTCGGCATCCATGGCAATATCTTCGCCAGCGGCTCTAGGGAGCTCGGTGGGGAAGTACTTGCCGGGGCCTGACTTCCTCCGCTTGTTCTGCTCTGTTGTTGGTGCAACAGATGGTTTAGTTAACCGAAGCACAAAAGTACCTAGTTCCATAGGTAGCTTGAGGGCAGCGCGCTTCGGCAGGTAGTCGGCAATGTTGTTCTCCACTCGGGGGACATGCTCCACCTATATACCGTCAAAGCGCTCCTCTAGTTTCCTCACCTCATCCACGTAGGCTTCCATCAACGGGCTTTGATAATCCTTGTTGATCTGCCTGACGACAAGCTATGAATCACCCCTGACGATGAGCTTCTTGACCCCGAGGTCTGCCGCGATCCTGAGACCGGCAAGCAACCCCTCGAATTCAGCAGTGTTGTTCGTCGACATCTCCCTAGGAAAGTGCATCTGGATCACATACTTGAGGTGCTCTTTGGTGGGTGCGACGAGCAGCACACTGGCACCGGCGCCCTGTAGCAAAAAAGCCCCGCCAAAGTACATAACCCAGTTGCGACTTGTTTCCTTGCCGGGAAGAGCGGTTTCCTGGACCTCTTCGTCGGGCGTCGAGGTCCACTCTGTGATGAACTCTGCCAAGAATCTACTCTGGATCGTCGAGGTGCTTTCAAACTTTAAACCAAAGCTTGAGAGCTCCAAGGCCCATTCCACAATCCTCCCCGTCGCATCTGGGTTATGCAATATCCGTTGCAACGGAAGGCGGGTGATGGCGGTGATCTCGTGCGCTTGGAAGTAATGATGTAGCTTCCTCGAGGCCATAAGAAGGCCGAAGAGCAATTTCTGCACACCGGAGTACCTTGACCTAGCCCCCTGCAAGAGGGAGCTGACAAAGTAAACTCGGTGCTGCATCATTTTATTCTTCTGCACCACTTCACCTGGTTGCGTGGGCCCTGTCTCACTAGCGCCAGAACTTGCCAGGGGCCCAGCCTTGCCGGGAGCAGGCCCCGCCGGGGGATGCTCTGGTTCGCCATTCGTCAATTCTACCATTGCCACTGCCCCTTCATCGACCTCCCTCCGAGCCACCAGTGCGGCGCTAACCACTTGATTCGTCGCCGCTAGATACAGCAACATCAGCTCTTGTGTCTTAGGCGCAACCAGTATTGGCATGGACAAGAGGTATTTCTTTAAATCTTGGAGTGCTGCCTCGGCCTCCAGGGTCCACTCCATTGGGCCCGCCTTTTTCAAGATTATAAAAAAGGGAAGGGCACACTCAGCAGACTTGGATATGAATATGCTCATGGCGGTGACGCAGCCAGTGAGCCGACGCACATCCTTGATTCGCTTAGGTGCCTCAATCTGCTCAATGGCCTTGATCTTGTCCGGGTTCGCCTCAATCCCACGCTGCAACAAAAAGAACCCGAGAGGCTTGCCGGACGGGACACTAAAGATACACTTCTCAGGATTCAGCTTGAGGTTGATCTTGCGCAGGTTTGCAAACGTTTCTTCCAGACCTTGCACAAGTGTTGCCTTGTGCTTGGTTTTGACCACTATGTCATCCATATAAGCTTCCATATTTCTATGTAGCTGAGGCTCAAAACTAATTTGGACTGCTCTTGCAAAGGCCGAGCCAGCACTCTTCAACCGGAAAGGCATACGTAAAAAGCAGTACGTACCACATGGGGTGATGAATGCTGTCTTCTCTTCATCTTCTCTCGTCATGAAAATCTGATGGTATCCCGAGTAGGCATTGAGGAATGATAATAGGTCACACTCGGCCGTGGAGTCAACAATCTGGTCGATGCTCAGCAACGGGAAAGGGTCCTTTGGACAAGCCTTATTGATATCTGTGTAATCAATACACAGCCTCCACTTCCCATTCGCCTTGCACACTACAACCAGATTGGCCAACCACGTCAGATGGAGTACCCCTCTTACCAAGCCCGCCGCTTCCAGCTTTCTGATCTCCTCCGTGATGAACTTCTGCCTCTCCAGAGCTTGCTTCCTGACCTTCTACTTGACGGGCCGCACATGAGGACAAACAGCAAGATGGTGCTCAATCACGTCCCTGGGAACGCCGGTAATGCCGGATGCCTGCCACACAAACACATCGACATTTGCCCACAAGAAAGTGACAAGCTCACCTTCCTATTTGCCATCGAGGGTGGAGCTTAAGGTGAAAGCCATCCCGTGACGTCCTCTTTGACGGGCACCTTCTTGATCTCTGGTGGTGCAGCTCTGGATTTCTTGCTCTTGCCGGTGGAGCTCTCTGGCACATCCTCAACGGGAGCACAACACTCCGGAGAGGTGCGCATGTCGGAGTGGGTGTGAGAGGTCTCGCCGGTCTTCTTCCCTCCTGGGGCTTCAGCGGCAGGAGCAAGTGCCTTGGCGGCAACTGCTGCAACTGCTTCCCGCTAGAGTTGGTCAGCGCAGATCAGCGCGTCCTTCTTGTCAGAGGGGACGGTGATGATGTTCATCGGCCCAGGCATCTTCAGCGTGTTGTAGGCGTAATGTGACGCCGCCATGAACTTGGCTAGTGACGGGCAGCCGAGGATCCCGTTGTAGGGCAAGGGGATCTCGGCTACGTCAAAGACAATCCTCTCCGTCCGGTGATTCAATTCTCCTCCAAACGTCACGGGTAGCGTGACCTTACCCTTCGGCTGGCTTCTTCCCAGGTTGACCCCTTGAAACGTACCCGTCTCCTTGAGGTCTCCATCAGGAATCTGGTGCCTTCTGACCACAACAGGCGAGATCAAGTTCAGATCGGCCCTACCATCAACTAGCATCTTTGTCACCTTGAGGTTGCGGATCGTTGGTGAAACCAACAAAGGCACACACCTGACCGCAGAAGTGCGATCAGGGTGGTCCTCAGAGTCAAAGATGATAGGCATGCTGGACCACTTTAGTGGCTTCCGCACGTCGAGCGATGGCTCCACCGTTGTGATCTCATGTGCCCATTGCTTGAGCTGGCGGTGAGAGGTGTGCAGCGAGGTGCCACTGTCGACGCACATGGCCTCTGTAGCTTTCTGGAACTCGTGGTCGCTGGACTCGTCGTCCTCGTCATGATCATCATCTTCCTGCTTCTTATTGCGGCCCCGAGTGGGCCTCTCTTGCTGGTTATCCTTGCCGTGGCGGCCTCCTTGGCCGCCACGCTTCTTGTCGGATCCTTCGGCACCGCCCTGGCCCTTCTCCTTGTCCCGCCTCTCATACTCAGCTTTTTGCTTCTCAGCAAGCAGCTCAACTTGTTAGAAGTTTTAGAGGTCGTGGCCCTTGGTGCGGTGGATCTTGCGGTACTGCTTGTCAAAGCTTCCTGGCTTGTCGGCAGCCGCCAAGGCCCGGCAAGCAGCACACCCGGGAACTTCCTTGCGGGGTCGCTCACCTTGGCCTTCTTGGCGGCGCCGGTGTCGTCGGATCCCTCGATGGCAAGCACAACCTTGCCCTTGCGCTTCCTGTTACGGCACCGACCCTTCTTCGTCTGGGCGGCGGTGTCATCGTCTATGGAGTCGGTTTCCGCACCGGTGTCGTTGCCGGGGTACTTCCTCCCCTCTTCCGCTCGAGCGCATCTGTCGGCCAGAACATAAAGTTCGACCACATCCTTGACCTTGTTCATCGCCAGCTCTTCACGCATCTTGCGGTTGCGCACATTCTGATGGAATGCACTAATCACAGCGGCGGGATGAACGTTTGGGATGTTGTACTGCACTCTGCTAAACCTTTGGATGTACTTGTGCAGGTTTTCTCCTTCCTTCTGGGTGATGATATGCAGATCGCTTTCCTGACCATGAGCTTGATGGCCTCCAGTGAAGGCGCTAACAAACTCATGACATGGATCTGACCAAGAAGAAATGGAGTCCACCGGCAAGTGCATCAACCATGACATGACATTGGGCTTGAGCTCCAATGGGAAATAATCGGCAAGCACCTGATCATCGCGGGCTCCAGCAACTTGCATCGCGATGGTGTAGATGCCGAGGAACTCTAACGGGTGAGTCTTGTCGTTGTACTTCTCGCCAACGTTGGTCTTGAACGTGCGGTGGGAGGGCCATTGGAACTGCCGCAGCTCATGGGTGAAGGCCAGACGACCCACCTCGTAGGGTAGGCCACCGTAGCCTCCCGATGCCGGGTGGTCCATAGTGGGTCCTGCCCGCCTGTCTGGCCGGTGGCATGCATCACGCCGGCGCTCGATGGTGGTTCGAGCATCTTCAAGGGCTCGCTCCTGAAGAACTTGACGCTGATCGCGGTGGGTCCGTGGATCGGATGACGCTATGGAAATATTATCACAAGGGCCATCACGACGGATTGACACCCGTGGTAGCTGGTGTGGGGGAGGAGAGTGCACCGTGGCTGCATCACCCCCAGCCCTTCCACTACTGGCATGCAGTGGCTCGATAGAGCGGCGGCCCACGGGCCCTGCTAGTAGCGGCTCATCTTTGTTGGCGTTGCTGAAGAGGCTCCGGACAGTGGCTCTCCACTTGTTGAGCTTCTCCGCAACAGGAGGAAAGTCAAGGAGCAGCTGTGTGCGTGCCAAAGCTTCTGCTGGTGTGGACCGTGACGCGCTTCGACTTCTAACCACGTTAGAAGGAGTTCTACCATGGCCCTGCGGCAGTACGCCATTTTCACCAGTACTTCGGCGTGCATGCTGACCTCCTTCGTCCTGCGTATGGTGCACTGGACTCTTCCTAGGTCGGCGCCCAGGGTCACCAGCATGGTGACGCTGCTCGTCGCACACGACTTGGGAGGAGCGCGTCGTGGGCGCTGGCGCAGGCATCTTGGAGATCGCTGCGCCACCGGTGGGTGGCAGCGCGCCGCCCCTGGAGGGCCCGGTGCCGCCTGCGGGGGGCCCAACTTCGTCTCTGGAATTTGCGGTGTGCAGCCCGTCGTCTCGCGCACGAACGACGGCGCACGCTAGGTCTGGACTGCCAGGGCGATGTGGGTGTTCACGGGTCACGCCTCGGGTTCTGTCTGCAACCGGCCCGCTACTAGCCCACACCGGTACGGGTAGTCCGGCTTCGGATGAACCGATCGTTGTAGCCGTCTTCCTCTTGGGAGCCATGGCGATGAAGAACTACTAGACATCTACTAGACCAGATTTTCACAACTGCGCCCCCTACCTGGCGCGCCAAAGATGTCGGTGGGAACGACACCTATGGGATCACAAGAATCCCTACTATGGTCGGCGGGCGCGGGGTTGTGAGAAGAGCAGGTCTAAGAGCCAGCACAAAGGTCATTTACCCAGGTTCGGGCCGCCGAGATTGCGTAATACCCTAGTCCTGCTTTAGTGTGTATATGAATGTTCTTGAGCTAGCTATCGAGCGTGACTTTCTCAAAGAGCCGAATCCCTCTCTAGTACGCCTCGGGCCTCCTTTTATAGTCGAAGGAGGCGCTATAGTGGCACACAGGAGGTGGAAAGGGTACAGTGTACAAGCTTATCGCTTGTTATTATGGGACAAGACACATTAAATGCGCCCCTGAGGTGTCCCCCTTGCTTTATTGCCGCCTCCCCCTGCTTCGACACGTGCCCAGGCCAGCGAGGCGGTTAGCGCCATCCAGGCTGGCAGGCTGCTGAGGTGGTGCGGTGGCAGCATCTTCACAAAGATCTGCATGCCACCACGCATGTGCTTGCTAAGTTGGCCTTGGGACCGCATGTCGCCACGCAGGTGCTCGCCTGGCTGGCTGGGATGGCAGCTGCATGGGAACAGCGGCGGGGTATTGGCGCCCGCTGATGTCCTCGGCAAGGGTCTTGCCGGGGGCCCCGGCAAGGGTCTTGCCGTGGCGCCGCGGTCGTCCCCGGCAAGGATGATGCCGGAGGTCTCGTCCTCTGGTCCTCATCTGTTCTTGTGTGTTAATGATCTTCACAAAGATCTGCAGGCCACCATGGAGGTGCCTCTCGAGCCTTGGTTCCAACGTTATTGATAGTGTTGGAAACCTCGGGCTCAAGGGTGGCGCGTTCCGCTGGTGCTGGGCAAGTCGCCCCGGCAAGGCCCTTGTCGGAGCCGTGGAGGCCGCCCTGGCAAGGGTCTTGCCGGCGGAGTCCACCTCACCCTCTTGCTCTCTGTGTCTATGTCTTGGCATTGCTTTGATTGTCTTGTGGCTTCAGCTTCCCACACCTGCCCTGCTAAGTGTGGCCGTGGGCGTGGCTCGTACTGCCCATGCACAGGTAAAGGGGTACAGAGTAGAGCCCCTACTTCTGTACACCGACAACTGGGCTCTCGATTCATAGGATAGTCCTAAAAGTAATATAAAATAGCATATAAATGCCTATTAAACATCCAAAACAGATAATATAATAGCATGGAACAATAAAAAATTATAGATACGTTGGAGATGTATCAAGCATCCCCAAGCTTAATTCCTGCTCGTCCTCGAGTAGGTAAATGATAAAAACTGAATTTTTGATGTGGAATGCTACCTAACATATTTATCCAGGTAATTTTCTTTATTGTGGCATGAATGTTCAGATCCGAAAGATTCAAAACAAAAGTTTAATATTGACATAAAAACAGTAATACTTCAAGGATACTAACAAAGCAATCATGTCTTCTCAAAATAACATGGCAAAAGAAAGCTATCCCTACAAAATCATATGGCCTAGCTATTCTCTATCTTCATCACACAAAATATTTAAATCATGCACAACCCCGATGACAAGCCAAGCAATTGTTTCACACTTGTGATGTTCTCAAACATTTTCAATCTTCACGCAATATATGAGCGTGAGCCATGGATATAACACTATGGTATAACAAAATATGGTGGTTGTGGAGAAGACAAAAAGGAGAATATAGTCTCACATCAACTAGGCGTATCAACGGACTATGGAGATGCCCATCAATAGATATAAATGTGAGTGAGTAGGGATTGCCATGCAACGGATGCACTAGAGCTATAAGTGTATGAAAGCTCAAAAAGAAACTACGTGGGTGTGCATCCAAGTTGCTTGCTCACGAAGACCTAGGGCAATTTGAGGAAACCCCTCATTGGAATCTACAAGCCAAGTTCTATAATGAAAAATTCCCACTAGCATATGAAAGTGACAAAATAGGAGACTCTCTATCATGAAGATCATGGTGCTACTTTGAAGAAGAAGTGTGGTAAAAGGATAGTAACATTGCCCCTTCTCTCTTTTTCTCTCTTTTTCTTTTTTTATGTCCTCTTTTTTCTCGTCCGGAGTCTCATATCGACTTGTGGAGGAATCATAGTCTCCATCATCCTTTCCTCACATGGGACAATGCTCCAATAATGAAGATCATCACACCTTTATTTACTTACAACTCAAGAATTACAACTCAATACTTAGAACAAAATATGACTCTATGTGAATGCCTTCGGCGGTGTACCGGGATGTGCATTGACTCAAGAGTGACATGTATGAAAGAATTATGAATGATGGCTTTGCCACAAATACAATGTCAACTACATGATCATGCAAAGCAATATGACAATGATAAAGTGTGTCATAACCAACGGAAAGGTGGAAAGTTGCATGGCAATATATCTCGGAATGGCTATGGAAGTGCCATAATAGGTAGGTATGGTGGCTATTTTGAGGAAGGTATATGGTGGGTGTATGGTACTGGCAAAAGTTGTGCGGTACTGGAGAAGCTAGCTTGGTGGAAGGGTGAGAGTGCGTATAATCCATGGACTCAACATTGTCATAAAGAAATCGCATACTTATTGCAAGAATCTATTAGTTATCGAAATGAGGTACTACGCGCATGCTCCTAGAGGGATAGATTGGTAGGAAAAGACCATCGCTCGTCCCCGGCCGCCACTCATAAGGAAGATAATCAATAAATAAATCATGCTCCAACTTCATCACATAATGGTTCACCATGCGTGCATGCTATGGAAATCGCAAACTTTAACACAAGATCTCTCAAATTCACAACGACTTCACTAGCATGGCTCTAATCACCATCTTCATATCATAAAGAATCAAACTTCTCATGGTATTCAATGCACTTCATATGAAAGTTTTTATTATATCCCTCTAGAATGCCCATCATATCAGGACTAAATTTATAACCAAAGAAAATTACCATGCTATTATAAAAGACTCTCAAAATAATATAATTGAAGCATGAGAGTTCAACAATTTCTAAAAAATAAAGCCACCGACGTGCTCTAAAAAGATATAAGTGAAGTACTAGAGCAATATTGTCTAGCTGAAAAGATATAAGTAAAGCACATAGAGTATTCTAATAAATCAGGATTTATGCGTGTATCTCCCAAAAGGTGTGTACAGCAAGGATGTGTAAACTAAAAAGCAAAGACTCAAATCATACAAGACGCTCCAAGCGAAACACATATCATGTGGTGAATAAAAATATAGCCTGAAGTAAATTATCGATAGATGAAGAAAAAAGAGGGGATGACTTCCGGGGCATCCCCAAGCTTAGGCTCTTGCCACTCTTTATTCCATAGTCCATGAAATCCTTACCCAGAACTTGAAAACTTCACAACACAAAACTCAACAGGAAATCTCATGAGCTCCGTTAGTATAAGAAAAATAAATCACCACTTTAAGCTATTGTTGCAAACTCATTATTTATTTATATTGGTGTAATATCTACTGTATTCCAACTTTTCCATGGTTCATACCCCCCCCCCCGATACTACCCATAGATTCATCAAAATAAGTAAACAACACACACAAAACAGAATCTGTCAAAAACAGAACAGTCTATAGTAATCTAGAACTCTAGAATACTTATGTTACTCCAAAAATCCGGCCAAGTTAGGAACACCTGTGCAATTTGTGTACCAATCCATAGCAAAAAGAATCATACCAAAATCACGTTTTCGTGAATTATTAAAACTAATTTACTGGGCACAAAAGTTTCTGATTTTCAGCAGGATCAACACAACTATCACTGTAAGCTATCGTAAAGGTTTAACTTGGCACAAACACTAATTAAAACATAAAGCCACATATAACCAGAGGCTATATGAATTATTTATTACTAAACAGGAATAAAAATCAAAGAACAAAAATAAAAATGGGTTGCCTTCCAACATGCGCTATTGTTTTAACGCCCTTGGCTAGGCATCGATAATTTCAATGATTCTCACATAAAAGAGAAGAATTGAAGCACAAAAAGAGCATCATAAAACGGGTGACAAACACATCTAATTATAACATACTTCCTATGCATAGGCATTAAGCAAACAAATTATCGAGGTAAGCAAAAACTAGCATATGCAAGCGAGAAGAAAGAGATGATAGCAATCTCAACATGAAGAAAGGTAATTTAGTAACATGAAAATTTCTACAACCATATTTTCCTCTCTCATAATAATTACATGTAGGATCATAAGCAAATTCAACAATATAGCTATCACATAATATATTCTCAAAATGACCCACATGCATGCGAAGTTGACACACTTCCAAAATAGTGGGATTAAAATTAACTAAAGTCATGAACTCTCCAAACCCACTTTTATCAAAAATTTCATAAGATTGAACATTCTCCAAATATGTGGGATCTAAAGTTGACACTCTTCCAAACCCACTTTTGATATTATTGCAAACATTATTATCAATCTCATATTCATCATGGGACTTAAATAAATTTTCAAGATCATAAGAAGAATCACCCCAATCATGATCATTGCAACAAGTAGTAAACATAGCAAAACTAGCATCCCCAAGCTTAGGGTTTTGCATATCATTAACACAATTGACATTAATAGAATTTATAGTAAAATCATTGCAATCATGCTTTTTATTCAGGGAGCTTTCATGAATCTCTTCATAAATTTCTTCGTCACAATTTTCAGATTCACGAATTTCAAGCAAAACTTCATAAAGATGATCTAGTGCACAGAACTCACTAGCAATTGGTTCATCATAATTGGATCTCTTAAAAAGATTAGCAAGTGGATGAGGATCCATAAACTTTTAGCAAACGAAGATGCAAGCAAAAAGAAGGAACATCGTAACACAAGCAAACCAAGATCGAACGGAAGAAAGGCGAATAAAAAGGCAAATCTTTTCGAAAATCGTTTTAGAGGTGGGGGAGAGGAAAACAGGAGGCGAATGGCGAATAATGTAATGCAAGAGAGAAGAGTTTATGATGGGCACTTGGTATGGCTTGACTTGACGTAGATCTCCCCGGCAACGGCGCGAGAAATTCTTCCTTCTACCTCTTGAGATTGCGTTGGTTTTTCCCTTGAAGAGGAAAGGGTGATGCAGCAAAGTAGAGTAAGTATTTCTCTCAGTTTGAGAACCAAGGTATCAATCCAATAGGAGACAACGCACAAGTCAGCAAATACCTGCACAAACACTCAACAACTTGCACCCAACACGATAAAGGGGTTGTCAATCCCTTCACAGTTACTTACAAAAGTGAGATCTGATAGAGATAGATAAACGACAAATTAATATTTTTGATACTTTTGGTTTATAGATCGGAAAGTAAAAGATTGCAAAATAGTAGATCGGAAACTAGTATGATGTAAAAGAGAACTTATATGATGGAAAAGAGACCCCAGGGCCATAGGTTTCACTAATGGCTTCTATCAAGATAGCAAATATTACGGTGGGTGAACAAATTACTGCCGAGCAATTGATAGAAGGGCGCATAGTTATGACGATATCTAAGGCAATGATCATGAATATAGGCATCACATCCGTGTCAAGTAGACCAAAATGATTCTGCATCTACTACTATTACTCCACACATCGACCGCTATCCAGCATGCATCCAGAGTATTTAGTTCATAAAGAACGGAGTAACACATTAAGTAAGATGACATGATGTAGAGGAATAAACTCAAACAATATGATGAATACCCCATCTTTTTTTCCTCGATGGCAACAATAAAATACGTGCCTTGCTGCCCCTACTGTCACTGGGAAAGGACACCGCAAGATTGAACCCAAAGCTAAGCACTTATCCCATTGCAAGAAAAACCAATCTAGTAGGCAAAACTAAACCGATAATTCGAAGTGACTTGCAAAGATATCAAATCATGCATATAAGAATTCAGAGAAGACTCAAATAATAATCATAGATAATCTGATCATAAATCCACAATTCATCCGATCTCGGCAAACACAGCGCAAACGAATATTACATTGAATATATCTCCAAGAACATCGAGGAGAACATGGTATTGAGAATCAAAGAGAGAGAATAAGCCATCTAGCTACTAGCTATGGACCCATAGGTTTGTGGTAAACTACTCACTCTTCATCGGAAGCATAATGGTGTTGATGTAGAAGCCCTCCGTGATCGAATCCCCCTCCGGCATGACGCCAGAAAAGGCCCCTAGATGGGATCTCACGGGGACAGAAGGTTGTGGCAGTGGAAAAGTGGTTTCATGGCTCCCGTGGATGTTTTCTGGGTATAAGAGTATATATAGGCGAAGGAACTAGGTTAGGAGACCCATGAGGGGCCCACGAGGTAGGGGCGCGCCCTACCCCCCTCGGCGCGCCCTCCACCCTCGTGGCCGCCTTGTTGCATCTCTGATTTCATGTCCAAGTCTTCTGGTTTGCTTCTGGTCCAAGAAAGATCACCGCGGAAGTTTCATTCCGTTTGGACTCCGTTTAGTATTCCTTTTCTGCGAAACTCTAAAACAGGCAAAAAACAAAAACTGGAACTCAGCTCTTGGTTAATAGGTTAGTCCCAAAAATAATATAAAATAGCATATAAATGCCTATTAAACATCAAAAACATATAATATAATAGCATGGGACAATAAAAAATTATAGATACGTTGGAGACGTATCAACAACCGCGTGGTGGTGTCGACGGTGGCCTCGAAGATGAGGTGCTCCTCCAAGATCTAGCGGTCGGCACGCATGGCAGCCGTAGAGAGCACGTGCGCGCGTGCGACCATGATTTGCTTCTTCACTGCCAGATGCTACTGAGCTCCACATTATACTGTGTGCAAAATGGTTGTGGGTGGTGCTTAATTGGCGGAGGGGGACAGTGATTTCGGCGGAAGGTTTCATGCCGCCGGTCGGGGCATGTGGAAAGGGAAAGGAGGAGGATGGTGTGGGTGGGGTGTGGATTACCTAACCATATCGACGAGGCCGCGCATCAATAAGAAGGGTCGGCGGCGAGGAGGCCGCACAGCAAGAAGAAGGGTCGCCGGCGAGGAGGCGTCGCTACAAGAAGAAGGGTCGCCAGCGAGGAGGCGGCGCTGCAAGAAGTAGGGTAACCGGAGATGAGGCGGCGCAACAAGAAGAAGGGTCGCTGGCAAGGAGGCTGAGCTGCCAGTAAGCAGCGGCGAAGGTTTGAGCTTGGAAAGCATGGTGGAACAGTGGAAATATGGCTTTTGGTGGGAGGGAGGGGGCAGGGAGATAGATATTTCCGCGGTGGCAAAAAAAATCCGCTCAATGCCACGAGAAACTGGCGCGCAAGTGTGGTTCGAGCGGGGGCGGTGGACTGTAGACGACGAAGCTTCCTGCATAAGCCAGACAAGACGGTGCACCAAAATATTTTATATCGCATCCCACACGATTCTTTCTAGTAAACTGTTTATGGTATACCTGATTTTTTCATTATGTTTTGAAAGACAAAATGGTGTTACGGAGGGTAAGGATGGTGTTTGAATTTCTAGAACATTTATATACAGTGAACATGCAACTACATGAGTATCGTGTTTAAATTTGGAATTATTCCAGGTTCGTTTGGCATTTTTATGGATTAATTGAGTTTCTCGGCATTTAATGTGCATAATTCAAATTTGAACTACAAGCACATGCTCCAGTGCACCAAAGTTTGTTGAAAAATCATATGTGTGTCTTTGGATGAATGTATAGGTCCCATGCAAGAAATATTAATGAAATTCAAACATCTGGGCGTCGTGGCTCGACCGGGAATATTGAGAAACTTGGTTTTTAAATTCCTGGAAATTCAAAACTAGCCTGAAAATCATGAAACTTGGCATGGTGTCATTTCATGGCACCAACATGATGTGGCAAAAAAATGGCCGCATTTGGACAACTTTTTGGTATAAGCTTCTTGCAAACCGGAGCTTCTCTCGAGAAGGCTCGTGGTTCCCCAGGGGGGACATGCCACCTTTGTGTTCAAAACGATATACGCTGCCTCCCCCCCTTGTTTTTACAGAGTCAACATAGAACTATATGAGTGTCGTGTTAAAATTTGGAATTATTCTGGGTTCATTTGGACTTTCTTATACATTAATTGAATTTCTGGTCATTTAATGTGCATAATTCAAAATTTAACTACAAGCACATGCTCCAGTGCACCCAAGTTGGTTGAAAAATCACATGCGTGTCCTTGGGTGAATTTCTAGGTCCCATGCAAGAAATGGGAATGAAATTCAAACATCTGGGCATTGTAGGTCGGCCAAAAAGATTGAGAATCTTGGTTTTTTAATTCTTGTAAATCCAAAACACGCCTGAAAATCATGAAACTTGGCATGGTGTCATGACATGGCACCAACATGATGCGATAATTTTTGTCAGGACCCCGACTCGATGTCACATCGATCTAGCCGGTAACACCTCATATCACTTTGCGGCCTCACGCACGGTATCCCCACGGGTGTCGCCTTACCTTTGCCCGGGACCGTTTGCGCCTTTTGGCTCACGTATATGATAGTGTCGCTAGCATCCATATGATAAGGAGCCCGGGCTGACATGACTAGTCGTAAACCCAAAGTGGCACAGACTTACAGGGACAGGCATCCATGACCCAGCTTCGAACGTGTCGGTCATCAGCAAGTGGGTCCGGGCTGTAGCACTGGGCTAGCAGGACTCCGGTAAACCGGGCTGTAGCGGGCTAACAGGACTCCGGTACTCAAAGCGTGACATTTCCCCGAAGGGACAGACACAGGAACGAAGAAGGACACATGCCGGCCAGCCTAAGTGTTCCAGAGCAGTAGCAAGCTACCATGGCTCAGCGGTAACACTAGGAGACATTTCCCGGTAAGAGAGGCTACTAAAGATAAACAACTAGATAGTCAGATCCCACACATACCAAGCATTTCAATCATACACACAATATGCTCGATATGTGCAAATACAACGAAGCATCACAACATGACTCTACGACACAAGTACTTTATTTAAGGCTCAGGGAGCCATACATAACATACACAAAGGTACGGGTCTCACGACCCAACATACAAGTCATACAGTCATACAAACCAGCAGCGGAAGTAACTTGTCTGAGTACAGACAACTAGTAAAATAAAAGAGGCTTGGAAAGCCTACTATACTACGTGGTCCTTCACAAGCTCAGGGTCACCACCTGGGTCTTTAGCCTACTCGTTGATGTCAACGTCTACATAGAACCCATCAGAAGGGGTTGCAGCGTCTTCTGTAAAAATGTAGATTATAGCAACATGAGTACAAAGGTACTCAGCAAGACTTACATCAGATCCTACATACATGCATATTATCAAGAAGGGTTGGTGGGGTTATTGCAGCAAGCCAGCTTTGACTCTTGGCTAGGCTATCCTACGATACTCCAACTTGAAATGGTTTTGCGCACACGAGTCCACTACTCACCACTTCAATACACTACCGAGGATCCACCTCCGTCTTCCTACGGAAGAGCCATCCTCGGCACTCACACTTATCTTGAGGCTTTTAGTAGTTTCCATTTACTTGTCTATGAACTGTATAGGCAACCAAGTAGTCCTTTACCGCGGACGCGGCTATTCGAATAGATCATGTTAACCCTGCAGGGGTGTACTTCTTCATACATGTTTCCACCACTTAGCGTCTGCACACGACATGTGCTCGGCAGACTTCAAGCGAAAGCCGACGTGGGTGTAGACCACGACCTACCTAAACACTTAAGCCTCTAGTCCAGGTTTATCGCCTATCCAGGTTCCATCCGCAGGGAGTCCGGCCGAGGTTTCCCATACGGCCCCGAACGATGTGAACAGGGTTCCCGAGATACCTAACGGGTATTCGGTACACCGTGCCACGTACCTACCGCATCACAGCCCACCCCTACGGTCAGCGCTGTCCACGGCCTCCAGTAGGCTACAAACACCAGAAACTACTTGCAACTCCTGGACAGAGAGCTAGGGTGAATAAGAAGTCGAGCGGGGTCATATTTCAGGGCCCAATGCATGGTAGTAGCTGTATCTTAAATCACACATACAGATCTCAGTGCTTAAGGTCGGCTTCAATGAAACAACCCACCATGTACTCCTACATGGCCTCTCATCGATACCTTTACCAAATCGTGTTCACCACACCACTCTCATTACCGACATAATCATTTCACTCTAGCCATCACCCAGATGAACCAGACCTGACACGACTCTAAGCATAGCAGGCATAGCAAGGTAGGAACAACACATACATATGGCTCAATCAACTCCTACACATGCTAGTGGGTTTCATCTAGTTACTGTGGCAATGACAGGTCATGCAGAGGAAATGGGTTCAACTACCGTAGCACACAGCAGTTTGAAACGCGTTGTCTTAATGCAGTAAAAGAGAGCAGGAGCGAGAACATGGGATTGTATCGATATGATCAAATGGTTGGTTGCTTGCCTGATGGTTCGATGCACTGATACGGTTCTTCGTTAGGGTAATCACGGTACTCCTCGGAGGCAGAACCTGTCGCAAAGGACACCGATACACAACCATCACCAAACAATGTGCAACAATATGATGCATGCATGAAACATGGCAATATGAGTGTGTTGGGCTAATGCAACTAAAACCAGAAGGGTTTGAACAAATTTGAATCAAAGATTCAAATTTCAAACTCAAACATGGCCTTTTAAAGTGCTTTTCCTTATTCTGCTTAAAACATCAATTTAACTTGTTTGATCATGCATGAAAATAGTACAGATGGATAGATTGGATTTTTCTGATCATTTTTCATATATAATTTGTCCAATTTGGAGTTACAGAATAAAAGTTATGAATTTTTGAAGTTTAAATAATATTCTGGAATTTCCTGATTTAAATTAAATCCAGAAATATAAATATTGCGCCAGCATGACGTCAGCATGACGTCAGTGGTCAACTGCGGCTGGCTGGGGTCAAACCTGACGTGTGGGGTCCACACGTCAGTGACAGGGGGGTTTAACAGGGTTAAATTAATCCTAATTAGGGATTAGTGGCGCTGGGGCCCACTGGTCAGTGTCAGGGGGGTTAACTAACAGTGGTTAGCGCTAATCCTAATTAGCTACAGGGCTGGGCCCACCTGTCAGGGACTCAGGGGGGGTCCTGCCGTGGTCAAGGTGGGTCAAACCCACCGGCGACATGACGCCGGCGAGGCCCGAGACGGCGGCGCGATGCGGAATCGCGCTACAGGGCACGGGCGAGGCCGTGCTTGGGCTCGTTGGAGAGCCCTTGCTCCCGCGCGTCGAACGGTGGTGGTGGCCGAGCCTGGGGTGGCCGGTACCGTCGACGGCGAGCTCGTGAGCGGCGGCCGGAGTTCGGGTGCGGTCGGAATCGGCGTTGCAGGGCGTTAGGGGAGGTGTTGGTGCGTGCTACGTGCTCCTGGTGAGGTGTGGAGCACGATGGTGTGCTCGGCTTCGAGCTACAACGGCTCCAGCCACGGCGGCGACGAGGCACGGCGGCGGCGAGCTTCGGAGCTCAAGGGGGCGGCAGCTACAAGAGGCTAGGGACGACGGGGCAAGGGGGAATCGAGTCAGTGGCTCACCGCGGAGCTGCAGGGATGGTTAGCGGGCTCGGGGACGACCGGTAGCTCCCGATTCGACGGCGACGGTCTCCGGTGGCCGAGGAGGGGAACGGCGACGTGGCGGCGATGCAGGGCTTCCGGAGGCCCGTGGAGCGGTGGGGAGGAAGAGGGGGTCGAGGCGGAGCTCCTGAGCTCAGCGGAGGGGCGAGGGGTGGCCGGTGTCGGCTGCTATGGTGAACGGCGGCGACGGTGGTGTTCGGCCGTGTGAGAGAGAGCGAGGGAGAGGAGGGAAGAACCGCGGGAGAGTGAGAGAGAGCAGGGGGGAGGGCGTGGCGTCGTCCGGGGCATCGAGCGAGGAGGGGAGGGCAGGCAGGCAGGCGAGCAGGTGGCGTGGCGCGGTGGCGCGCGCGCGCGCCGGCCACACTCCCCTCCCTCTGTCGAGGACGAAGACGACAGAGGAGGGAGGCGGGCTGGGCCGCCTGCTGGCTGGGCCGGCCAGCTGGCTGGGCTGCACAGGGAGGAGCCCAGGTAAGCTTCTCCCTTTTATTTATTTTCTGTTTTCTAATTTCTGACATTTGTTTTGATTTAAATAAATATTAAATCATTTATTTAACTTATGCCAATTTTTGCAGGAGCTAGATATATTATTCCAGAGCTCCTTTATAAATGGCATAATATTTGGACATATATTAATATATAATAATATATTTCCAATGCAAATAATTATGCATTAATTCCAAATGCCCAAAATAAATACCTATGAGCTCTTAAAAATATTGGTTTGATTTTTATCTCTGTCCAATATTTTCAGAGAGCAACATGAGCATTTTCTTGGACCCTTTTGGAGAAATTTTTATTTGGATCATTTTCAAAAATGATTCTGAGGGTTTCACAGATCCCCATTTCAAGTTTCTGATGAAAGAGTAAACATGATGCAACACTCTAATGCATGACTAGCTAGGGTGTGACAACTCACCCCCACTCAAAAGAATCTCGTCCCGAGATTTGGGTTCCTCCGGGAAGAAGGCGGGATATTCAAGTCGAAGACGATCCTCCCTTTCCCAGGTTGCTTCATCCTCAGAATGGTGCGACCATTGAACTTTGAGAAACTTGATATTATGACGTCGGGTGGTACGTTCGGCCTGATCGAGGATACGAATGGGGTACTCTCGATATGTAAGATTATCTTGGAGATCAAGCGTTTCGTGGTCCACTTCACGGATAGGATCCGAGAAGCAACGCCTGAGTTGAGAAACGTGGAAGACATCGTGGACTCTGGAGAGGTGCGGAGGTAGTTCCAACTGGTAGGCAACTTCTCCTCGTTTGGCGAGAATGCGAAAAGGTCCAATGTAACGAGGAGCCAATTTGCCTTTGATACCGAAACGATGGGTTCCCTTCAGAGGGGTGACCCGAAGATAAGCCTTCTCGTCAACCTCGAAAGTCATAGCCTTATGTTTTCGGTCATATTGACTCTTTTGACGAGATTGGGCTGTTTTCAACTTTTCACGAACGATACGAACTTGTTCTTCTGCTTCCTGAATCATATCCGGGCCAAAGAATTGTCTTTCCCCGGTCTCTGACCAGTTAAGGGGTGTTCGACACCGTCGTCCATAGAGAACTTCAAAAGGGGCTTTACCCAAGCTAGATTGATAGCTGTTGTTGTAAGCGAATTCGGCAAATGGAAGGCACTTCTCCCAGTCCATTCCGAATGAGATAACAGAGGCTCGAAGCATGTCTTCTAGAATCTGGTTGACGCGTTCCACTTGACCACTCGACTGAGGGTGGAAAGCGGTGCTAAAGGAGAGACGGGTTCCCATAGCATTTTGGAAACTTTCCCAAAATCGAGAGGTGAAAAGACTTCCTCGATCCGAGTTAATTTCCAAAGGAACACCATGGAGGGACACTATTCGGGAGATGTATAAGTCTGCCAGCTGGCTAGCGGTTATACTCTCACGAACAGGTAAGAAATGGGCTACTTTGGAAAGACGATCGACCACGACGAAAATAGCATTATTCCCTCTCTTGGTCCTGGGAAAACCGGTAATGAAATCCATACCAATTTTATCCCATTTCCATTCAGGAATAGCTAAGGGTTGAAGGGTGCCAGCAGGCCGTTGATGCTCTGCTTTTACACGACGACAGACGTCGCAATTAGCAATATACTGAGCAATTTCTCTCTTCATCCTAGTCCACCAGAACCTCTGGCGTAGGTCCTGATACATCTTAGTACTACCGGGATGAATGGTGAGAGGAGATTCATGAGCCTCCTTAAGGATCAACTGCCGTAGATGCTGGTTCTTGGGAACCACTAGACGGTTCCTCAAAGTACACAACACCATGATCATTTGTGGAGAAACAACTAGCACCTCCGCTAGCAATGTTCTCTTTGATTTTAGATATTCCCTTATCTCGCTTTTGGGCAGCGATGATTTGATCCGTAAGAGTAGGTTTTGCCACCAAGGTGGAAAGAAAACCTTGAGGAACAATGTGAAGGTTAAGCTTCCGAAATTCCTCATGGAGAAGCGGTTGACTTTGTTGTAACATCAGGTTGTTACAATAAGATTTACGACTTAGCGCATCAGCCATGACGTTGGCTTTCCCTGGGGTGTAGGTTATTCCTAAGTCGAAGTCTGTGATCAACTCAACCCAACGTCTTTGCCTGAGATTCAGATCCGGTTGGGTGAAGATGTACTTCAGACTTTGGTGATCAGTGAATATTTCGCAACGATTACCGAGGAGGTAATGTCGCCAGGTCTTAAGTGCATAGACTACGGCTGCAAGCTCTAGATCATGAGTAGGATAATTCTCCTCATGTGGGTGCAATTGCCGTGAAGCGTAGGCAATTACGTGTCGATCTTGCATGAGAATGCAACCTAGTCCTTGTCGCGAGGCGTCGCAGTAGATAACAAAGTCCTTGGAGAAGTCTGGCGGTACCAGTACGGGAGCAGAGGTCAGGCGTCTTTTCAGTTCCTGAAAGCTGTGCTCACATTGTGGAGTCCATTCGAACTTCTTATCTTTCTTGAGGAGTTCGGTTAGAGGTTTAGCAACTTTGGAGAAGTTCTCGACAAAGCGACGACAATAGCTCGCTAAGCCTAGAAAACTCCGAACTTGCTTGACCGATTCAGGTGGAGTCCAATTAAGGACGGCTTGAACTCGCTCAGGGTTAACAGCAATACCTTTACCAGATATTACATGACCCAGATAGGTCACTTCTGACAACCAGAATTCACATTTAGAAAATTTGGCATAAAGGCGATGCTCTCGAAGTTTCTTCAACACTAGCCTTAGATGTTCGGCATGTTCTTCCTCGTTCTTGGAGTAGATGAGTATATCATCGAGATAAACTACGACGAATTTATCCAAATACTCCATGAAGATTGAGTTCATTAACCGAGAAAAGGTGGCTGGAGCGTTGGTTAAACCGAAGGACATGACGGTGTACTCGTATTGGCCATAACGAGTAACAAAGGCCGTTTTAGGAATGTCCCCGTTTCTGATTTTGATTTGATGGTAGCCCAACCTCAAATCCATCTTGGAGAAGACTGAGGATCCAGCGAGCTGATCATACAGATCGTTGATCCTGGGAAGTGGATATTTGTTCTTGATTGTGACCAAATTGACAGGTCGGTAATCTACAACCATCCGGTCCGTACCATCCTTCTTCTTGACGAATAGGACGGGGCAAGCCCACGGAGATGAGCTAGGTCGGATGAAACCCTTTTTCAAGGACTCATCGAGTTGTTTCTTAAGCTCGGCTAGTTCTAGGGGTGCCATCTTATAAGGTCTTCTAGCAATCGGAACGGTTCCTGGAATGAGGTCTATTACGAACTCAACATCCCTGTCAGGTGGAACACCTGGCAATTCCTCTGGAAAGACATCCGGGAAGTCACGGACTACCGGAATGTCCTCAAGGTCTGGCAAAGGGCTGGCGTTAAGAGAATATAATTGTCGCTTGGCTATTCGGGTCAAGACATTGACTATCTTCCCCGAAGGATGGGTGAGTTGAACAGTCCTAGAGAAGCAATCAATTTGGGCATGATGAGCTGACATCCAGTCCATACCCAGAATGATATTAATATCTGAAGATTTAAGGGCTATCAAAGATGCAAGGAAAACAAGTCTGTCGACTTGGATTTCATTTCCATGGCTTACTCTAGAAGTTTGCCATTTGGATCCCGGAGTTGAATTACCATAGAGGATTGGCATATCACAGAATGCAACGTTATGCAAACGAGCATAATTTTCAGATATAAAAGAATGAGAGGCTCCTGTATCGAAAAGAACAGATGCCGGGTGGCAATTAACAAGAAGCGTACCGAGAACGACGTTGGGATCCTCTTGAGCTTCTTCGGCAGAGATACAGTTGACATGGCCACGTGAAGCGGTGACCGGCTTGGCGTGGAAACTTTTCCTGTCGGCTTGCCACGGCCAACAGCTTTAGCAGACTGGTTGGGGTTGGTCTGGGGACACTCACGCATATAGTGACCAGATTCCCCACACTTGAAACAAGTCACGGAACTGGTACGTGGAGGAGCATTGTTAGTTGGACCCCCATAGGGCTTGGCTGGAGCAGACTGTTGAACAGGGCGAGGCGCCTGGAAAGGATGGCCTCGGTGTGAACCTGGGTGGCAGGGCGGTGTTGGGCACCCACACGCGGCGCTTCTGAGGACCAGCACCGGATGAGGAACCCATGTCACGGCCATGCTTGCGTGTTGCGTCATAGTCAGTCTGACCAGTTTCAGCACTGATGGCTTTGTTGACAAGTTTCTGAAAAGATGTGCACTCATGCAGACGGAGGTCACGGCGAAGCTCAGGACTAAGGCCCTTACGGAACCTTGCTTGCTTCTTGGCATCAGTAGAAACTTCCTCAGTTGCATATCGTGCGAGGTTACCAAACTCCCTGCTGTAAACATCCACAGAAAGTCGGCCTTGGGTGAAATTGCAGAATTCCTCACGTTTACGGTCCATGAGACCCTCCGGAATGTGATGTTCACGGAAAGCCTCGCTGAATTCAGCCCAAGTAGTGACATGGCCCGCTGGGCGCATAGCTCCATAATTCTCCCACCATAGACTGGCGGGGCCTTCAAGATGATATGCAGCAAAGGTGACCTTGTCAGCCTCCGCTACCAGCGCGGAACGCAGTTTGTGAGCGATACTGCGAAGCCAGTCATCAGCGTCGAGAGGCTCAACGGAGTGGTGGAACGTGGGTCGATGCAATTTGATAAAATCACCGAGTGACACCACGTTAGTCCTCTGATGGTGTGCTGTGTTCTGTTCAATACGCTCCAACAAACGGTTGGTCTCCCGCTTGTTTCTCTCAGCTTCCATCATAACCTCGGCTAGGGAAGGAGGATGAGGCAGATTTGCATCCCTGACTTCACTGCCTTCGGCCTGCTCTTGAGGAGCAGGGTTAGTGCGCGTGTTGACCATCCTAGGTAAACAAGACAATGATTTAGTCAGGATGATAAAATTCCGACATAGGATATAAAATGTAAGGAATAACTCGAAATGCAAGATGATCATCCGTATGACATGGTAGATACAGAAACTGCTTCTTTATTCCATCGTCATACACACCATACAGGGTTTAGTACAAGACCAAACAAAGTACTATTACGGTGAAAAGAGGATTACATCTCATCGGAGGCATTCCAAGCTCCTATACATTATTTTTCTACACCTCCGGAAAGAGTACAAACTAGGTCATATCCCACGAGTCACGCGGGACGATAGACGACACAGCTAGTGCGAACTAGTGATACTACCACTAACTCAGACCGATCCGTAGTAGTCCTCGTAGAAGTCACCTCCATAGCCTGGAAGCTCAACATGATCATCCGGAAACAGACGATCTCGCGGAGCTTGTGGACCATAGGGGCTAGGATGAGGTCTTGGACCAACAGACGGTGGCCTGCGGGGACCGCGAGGTGGGGTGATGCCTCCTACATCACGCCAACCCATCACGTCTGGCAGAGCAGATCTCACAGGATAGAGATCGCGCATATCTGAATATCCAGCTTGCACCGCCGGTGCGAACCGAGTCAAAGTGGCCCAGTGGTCAGCACGGGTATTGAAGAGCTCTAACCTCAAGGCCCGATTTTCACGGTCCTTATCCTCGAGCATCTCAGCAGTGGTGCGAGTCCGTGAATCCTCCTGGGTGGGGTCAGCATAGATAGCCTGGAGATACCCTTGTGCTCCCGGAAGTGATCCTGGCATATACCGGAAATCAGAGTCCCGAAATAGACCAGATCTGACTCGCATAATGGTCATCATAGAGTAGGCGGCGTCCTGCACAGCCATCTCAATAGTAACCCCGAGTCCATAGGAGCAGTGAAGGGGCTCGGTGGATCCAGGATAAGATGGAAATATCCTGACAGTGCAGAGATACTGGCTTTGATTAAAGTCTCGAAATTGCTCTTCGACCGTGTACTCAGGATACCAGCGGTATCCAGCCTCAGTCATTACCCTGACCAACTTGGCAGTATGGCCGGGTACATCTAGGCATCGAGTCAGGCGAACCACTTGATTGAGGTCGCGAGTGGCCATCTGAAAGCACAATCATAATGCAAAGGCATTAGAATTTCTAGCAAAATTTCGGCAGCATAACAGCTGTAAATGCTCAAGAAGGATTTGAGACATTTGACAAAGGATTTCGTACACACTCAACATCATCATATCAAAGTTCTGAATCCATTCTAACAACATAATGTGGTAGTAGAACTGAACTAGGCTTGTATCCATCAAACTTATAAGGTACTACTGATTAGTAACACGTGATCCTGATAGAGAGAATAGATCCTAATTCCTTAACCCCCGGTGGAAGAATGGACTGACTCAGATCAGAATGTCATAAGATAAAGGAGTAAAAAGAGCCTTACGTTCCAACCCACAAACAATTCCCCTACATATAACTAAAGAATTTCTAGACTCAACATCGACCAGTTTGGCTTGGAGAACCTACAGGCAGTCCGGCTCTGATGCCAACGCTGTCAGGACCCCGACTCGATGTCACATCGATCTAGCCGGTAACACCTCATATCACTTTGCGGCCTCACGCACGGTATCCCCACGGGTGTCGCCTTACCTTTGCCCGGGACCGTTTGCGCCTTTTGGCTCACGTATATGATAGTGTCGCTAGCATCCATATGATAAGGAGCCCGGGCTGACATGACTAGTCGTAAACCCAAAGTGGCACAGACTTACAGGGACAGGCATCCATGACCCAGCTTCGAACGTGTCGGTCATCAGCAAGTGGGTCCGGGCTGTAGCACTGGGCTAGCAGGACTCCGGTAAACCGGGCTGTAGCGGGCTAACAGGACTCCGGTACTCAAAGCGTGACATTTCCCCGAAGGGACAGACACAGGAACGAAGAAGGACACATGCCGGCCAGCCTAAGTGTTCCAGAGCAGTAGCAAGCTACCATGGCTCAGCGGTAACACTAGGAGACATTTCCCGGTAAGAGAGGCTACTAAAGATAAACAACTAGATAGTCAGATCCCACACATACCAAGCATTTCAATCATACACACAATATGCTCGATATGTGCAAATACAACGAAGCATCACAACATGACTCTACGACACAAGTACTTTATTTAAGGCTCAGGGAGCCATACATAACATACACAAAGGTACGGGTCTCACGACCCAACATACAAGTCATACAGTCATACAAACCAGCAGCGGAAGTAACTTGTCTGAGTACAGACAACTAGTAAAATAAAAGAGGCTTGGAAAGCCTAGCTATACTACGTGGTCCTTCACAAGCTCAGGGTCACCACCTGGGTCTTTAGCCTACTCGTTGATGTCAACGTCTACATAGAACCCATCAGAAGGGGTTGCAGCGTCTTCTGTAAAAATGTAGATTATAGCAACATGAGTACAAAGGTACTCAGCAAGACTTACATCAGATCCTACATACATGCATATTATCAAGAAGGGTTGGTGGAGTTATTGCAGCAAGCCAGCTTTGACTCTTGGCTAGGCTATCCTACGATACTCCAACTTGAAATGGTTTTGCGCACACGAGTCCACTACTCACCACTTCAATACACTACCGAGGATCCACCTCCGTCTTCCTACGGAAGAGCCATCCTCGGCACTCACACTTATCTTGAGGCTTTTAGTAGTTTCCATTTACTTGTCTATGAACTGTATAGGCAACCAAGTAGTCCTTTACCGCGGACGCGGCTATTCGAATAGATCATGTTAACCCTGCAGGGGTGTACTTCTTCATACATGTTTCCACCACTTAGCGTCTGCACACGACATGTGCTCGGCAGACTTCAAGCGAAAGCCGACGTGGGTGTAGACCACGACCTACCTAAACACTTAAGCCTCTAGTCCAGGTTTATCGCCTATCCAGGTTCCATCCGCAGGGAGTCCGGCCGAGGTTTCCCATACGGCCCCGAACGATGTGAACAGGGTTCCCGAGATACCTAACGGGTATTCGGTACACCGGCCACGTACCTACCGCATCACAGCCCACCCCTACGGTCAGCGCTGTCCACGGCCTCCAGTAGGCTACAAACACCAGAAACTACTTGCAACTCCTGGACAGAGAGCTAGGGTGAATAAGAAGTCGAGCGGGGTCATATTTCAGGGCCCAATGCATGGTAGTAGCTGTATCTTAAATCACACATACAGATCTCAGTGCTTAAGGTCGGCTTCAATGAAACAACCCACCATGTACTCCTACATGGCCTCTCATCGATACCTTTACCAAATCGTGTTCACCACACCACTCTCATTACCGACATAATCATTTCACTCTAGCCATCACCCAGATGAACCAGACCTGACACGACTCTAAGCATAGCAGGCATAGCAAGGTAGGAACAACACATACATATGGCTCAATCAACTCCTACACATGCTAGTGGGTTTCATCTAGTTACTGTGGCAATGACAGGTCATGCAGAGGAAATGGGTTCAACTACCGTAGCACACAGCAGTTTGAAACGCGTTGTCTTAATGCAGTAAAAGAGAGCAGGAGCGAGAACATGGGATTGTATCGATATGATCAAATGGTTGGTTGCTTGCCTGATGGTTCGATGCACTGATACGGTTCTTCGTTAGGGTAATCACGGTACTCCTCGGAGGCAGAACCTGTCGCAAAGGACACCGATACACAACCATCACCAAACAATGTGCAACAATATGATGCATGCATGAAACATGGCAATATGAGTGTGTTGGGCTAATGCAACTAAAACCAGAAGGGTTTGAACAAATTTGAATCAAAGATTCAAATTTCAAACTCAAACATGGCCTTTTAAAGTGCTTTTCCTTGTTCTGCTTAAAACATCAATTTAACTTGTTTGATCATGCATGAAAATAGTACAGATGGATAGATTGGATTTTTCTGATCATTTTTCATATATAATTTGTCCAATTTGGAGTTACAGAATAAAAGTTATGAATTTTTGAAGTTTAAATAATATTCTGGAATTTCCTGATTTAAATTAAATCCAGAAATATAATATTGCGCCAGCATGACGTCAGCATGACGTCAGTGGTCAACTGCGGCTGGCTGGGGTCAAACCTGACGTGTGGGGTCCACACGTCAGTGACAGGGGGGTTTAACAGGGTTAAATTAATCCTAATTAGGGATTAGTGGCGCTGGGGCCCACTGGTCAGTGTCAGGGGGGTTAACTAACAGTGGTTAGCGCTAATCCTAATTAGCTACAGGGCTGGGCCCACCTGTCAGGGACTCAGGGGGGTCCTGCCGTGGTCAAGGTGGGTCAAACCCACCGGCGACATGACGCCGGCGAGGCCCGAGACGGCGGCGCGATGCGGAATCGCGCTACAGGGCACGGGCGAGGCCGTGCTTGGGCTCGTTGGAGAGCCCTTGCTCCCGCGCGTCGAACGGTGGTGGTGGCCGAGCCTGGGGTGGCCGGTACCGTCGACGGCGAGCTCGTGAGCGGCGGCCGGAGTTCGGGTGCGGTCGGAATCGGCGTTGCAGGGCGTTAGGGGAGGCGTTGGTGCGTGCTACGTGCTCCTGGTGAGGTGTGGAGCACGATGGTGTGCTCGGCTTCGAGCTACAACGGCTCCAGCCACGGCGGCGACGAGGCACGGCGGCGGCGAGCTTCGGAGCTCAAGGGGGCGGCAGCTACAAGAGGCTAGGGACGACGGGGCAAGGGGGAATCGAGTCAGTGGCTCACCGCGGAGCTGCAGGGATGGTTAGCGGGCTCGGGGACGACCGGTAGCTCCCGATTCGACGGCGACGGTCTCCGGTGGCCGAGGAGGGGAACGGCGACGTGGGCGGCGATGCAGGGCTTCCGGAGGCCCGTGGAGCGGTGGGGAGGAAGAGGGGGTCGAGGCGGAGCTCCTGAGCTAGTCGGGGGAGCGAGGGGTGGCCGGTGTCGGCTGCTATGGCGAACGGCGGCGATGGTGGTGTTCGGCCGTGAGAGAGAGAGCGAGGGAGAGGAGGGAAGAACCGCGGGAGAGTGAGAGAGAGCAGGGGGGAGGGCGTGGCGTCGTCCGGGGCATCGAGCGAGGAGGGGAGGGCAGGCAGGCAGGCGAGCAGGTGGCGTGGCGCGGTGGCGCGCGCGCGCGCCGGCCACACTCCCCTCCCTCTGTCGAGGACGAAGACGACAGAGGAGGGAGGCGGGCTGGGCCGCCTGCTGGCTGGGCCGGCCAGCTGGCTGGGCTGCACAGGGAGGAGCCCAGGTAAGCTCCTCCTTTTATTTATTTTCTGTTTTCTAATTTCTGACATTTGTTTTGATTTAAATAATATATTAAATCATTTATTTACCTTATGCCAATTTTTGCAGGAGCTAGATATATTATTCCAGAGCTCCTTTATAAATGGCATAATATTTGGACATATATTAATATATATAATTAATATATTTCCAATGCAAATAATTATGCATTAATTCCAAATGCCCAAAATAAATACCTATGAGCTCTTAAAAATATTGGTTTGATTTTTATCTCTGTCCAATATTTTCAGAGAGCAACGTGAGCATTTTCTTGGACCCTTTTGGAGAAATTTTTATTTGGATCATTTTCAAAAGTGATTCTGAGGGTTTCACAGATCCCCATTTCAAGTTTCTGATGAAAGAGTAAACATGATGCAACACTCTAATGCATGACTAGCTAGGGTGTGACAATTTTTTTGGCCGAATTGGGACAAGCCTTGGTATAAGCTTCTTGAAAACCGGACCTTCTCTCAAGAAGGCTCGTGGTTCCAAGAGGGAACATGTCACCTCCGTGTGCGAAACGACATACATACACTACCTTCTCCCACCTTAATTTTTTTACACTGGTAGATTAGACCAAATAGAAGTATCGTGCTAATTTTTGGAATTATTCCGGGCTCGTTTGGCCTTTTTTATACATTAATTGAATTTCTAGGCATTTAATATGCATAATTCAAATTTGAACTATAAGCACATGCTCCAGTGCACCAAAGTTGGTTGAAAATCACATGTGTGTCCTTGGGTGAATTTCTAGGTCCCATGCAAGAAATGGGAATGAAATTCAAACATCTGGGCGTCGTGGCTTGGCCGGAAAGATTGAGAAACTTGGTTTTTTAATTCCTGTAAATCCAGAACATGCCTGAAAGTCATGAAACTTGGCATGGTGTCATGACATGGCACCAACATCCTATGGTAATTTTTCTGTCCGATTTGCGAAGGCGCACACATTAACAATCAACAACGTCATTTTTGAACAAGTGTTGTCACATTACAAAACAACTATTATTGAAACCGTGGGCGTTCTACTTACCAATTTCGTGCTACCACACGTCCCCTTTTTTTATTGGTAGGAGGTGACGTGCGGGGTAGCTATTTGAGTACGGGAGGTGTGCGATCAGACCCCTGCACGTGCTCATCGGGAGCAGAGCCCTTTGACCTCTATCTGCCGCGCACCTCCCTCCCAACGTCTCCATTAATGGCGCCCAAGCCCCTGTTTCACGGCATGACTATGTCTCACTGGACTGAGATTTAAGAGATAAAAATGAAAATATGAAAAGAAACCTTTGCATGGATCTTGATGTAATATTCGACTGACCTATATAGCATCAACTGCGACTTATAGCAAGCATGATGAATATAAGGACGATGACAGTGGATAATAATTGTCTTACATATTTAGGAACATAATTTAAAAAAGCCACATGCGGCAACGCTCGAAATACACAAGGGCAAAATAAGAAAGAAGACAACAATCTAGCTCGCTGATCTCCACTTTCTTGATGCGTTGTTGCACGCCGCGGGAACTAGCCTCCACGGAGAGTGGTGATGAGCTCTTTCCTGTCCTCAATATGATGCTTGAGGGCATCCACGGATTCCTCCACTAGCCTTTTGTGCTTCATGCGCAGCACGACATTCTCGTCCATAAGTTGCTCGACGATGATGCTAGTCCTCTTCAACAAGGCATTGGCCTCCTCCTGCTGCTCCGCATTTCCGACAATGTTCACGCTCAACAGGTCGCGCTCGGCCTGGAGCTTCTCATTGCTCTCCCTTTGTTGCCGGATAACGCCGGTAGCTTGTTCAAACGAGGCTTTCATTTCGTCCTGCAACCTCGCCCAACCGGAGATCTGATCCATCTGGATATGGATGATCGCATGCATGCGCCGGTAAGAGTCCTCGCCTGCCTGCGAGACATTTTCCTGGGCCGCCGTGGCATGGGAAGACATCTTTGTTGCTTCCGCGACGCGGCCGCACTAGTCTGCTGCATCAACGGTGCGGCGGGACCTCCATGCTGCTTCGGCAGCGCAGCGGGACCTCTGTGCTGCTACGGCCGTGCGGCGAGACATGTCGGCTGCTTTCACGGTGAGGCGGGACATCTTTGGTGCTTCCGCTTCCATGCTCGCCTCTCCCTGGTGGCAATCTCTTGACCCGGAACTCACGCCGGCCATGGCAGACGCAAGGGAACGATGATGAATGACTTGTTTGTTTTTGTGGATGAGGAGTTGAGGAGGAATGTGCAGTCATCTTGGAGTAGTAGTATTTATAACCGAGTACTAATACACTCCTAAGTGGGAAACCGTTTAGGTTTTGATCGATGCGAACAGGTTTGCAATTTGGAATGTGACAGGATGCAGGCTCAAAATTTATTGATGGTTCTATAATGTGGGCACACTTTCTCGGCCGCGTACATGGCGTTTTGCACCATAGGGTGCACCGCAATAGGCAATGTCAACACACGTCTTGTTCCAAGAACCGTGCTCGCTCGTTATTACCATTGCACATGCTTCTTTTAACTAGAATGTGTGCCAATCTAGCGCACTCACGTTGATATGTCTAACTATTTCTGTTTGTTGTGGCTAATCGCAAACCGTTCATCCATGTGAAGTGTATGCCATCAATGCATACACTTTGATCTGGCTGACCATTTCTGTTCTCTTGCCTAATCGCAAACAGTTAATCCTTCTGAAGCATATGCCCTCAATCGCACACACCTTTATCTAGTTGCCCATTTCCGTTGTTCCGCCTCATCACAAACAGTAAATCCGAGTGAACTGTATGCCGTATATCGCACACGCCTTCATCTAGCTGCCCGTTTCCATTCTTCTTCCTCATCGCAAACAGTTCACTGAACTGAACCGTATGCCCTGCATTGCACACGCAACCAAAATTTGAACCGTGTTTAGTGCATCTGTCATCATAAAAGTTTTGCACCTTTTTTGACGGTTTTTTTACATCATGATATGTCTCCAACGTATCTATAATTTTTGATTGTTCCATGCCATTATATTACCCGTTTTGGATGTTTATGGGCTTTACTTTACACTTTTATATCATTTTTGGGACTAATCTACTAACCGGAGGCCCAGCCCGTATTGCCATTTTTTTGCCTATTTCAGTATTTCGAAGAAAAGGGATATCAAACGGAGTCCAAACGGAGTGAAACCTTTGGGAGCATGATTTTTGGAATGAACGTGATCCAGAGGACTTGGAGTGCAAGTCAAGAAGCAGCCGAGGCGGCCACGAGGGTGGAGGGCTCGCCCCCCTACTAGGCGTGCCCCCTATCTCGTGGGCCCCTCGGGCGTCCACCGACCTACTTCTTCCTCCTATATACACCCACGTACCCCGAGAACATCAAAACAAGCCACGAAAACCTAATTACACCATCGCAACCTTCTGTATCTGTGAGATCCCATCTTGGAGCCTTCGACGGCGCTCCACCGGAGGGGGAATCAACCATGGAGGGCTTCTACTTCAACACCATAGCCCCTCCGATGAGTTGTGAGTAGTTTACCACAAACCTTCGGGTCCATAGTTATTAGCTAGATGACTTCTTCTCTCTTTTTGGATCTCAATACCATGTTCTCCTCGATCTTCTGGGAGATCTATTCGATGTAACTCTTTTTGCGGTGTGTTTGTCATGATCTGATGAATTGTGGGTTTATGATCAAGTTTATCTATGAGTAATATTTCAATCTCCTCTAAATTCTTTTATGTCTAGTTAAGTTATCTTTGCAAGTCCCTTCGAATTATCAGTTTGGTTTGGCCTACTAGATTGATCTTTCTTGCAATGGGAGAAGTGCTTAGCTTTAGGTTCAATCTTGTGGTGTCCTTTCCCAGTGACAGCAGGGGCAGCAAGGCACGTATTGTATTGTTGCCATCGAGGATAAAAAAGATGGGGTTTATATCATATTGCATGAGTTTATCCCTCTACATCATGTTATCTTTCTTAATGCGTTACTCTGTTCTTTATGAACTTAATACTCTAGATGCATGCTGGATAGCAGTCGATGTGTGCAGTAATAGTAGTAGATGCAGGCAGGAGTCGGTCTACTTGTCACGGACGTGATGCCTATATACATGATCATGCCTAGATAATCTCATAATTATTCGCTTTTCTATCAATTGCTCGACAGTAATTTGTTCACCCACCGTAATACTTATGCTATCTTGAGAGAAGCCACTAGTGAAACCTATGGCCCATGGGTCTATCTTTTATCATATAAGCTTTCAATCTACTTTTATTTCCATCTTTACTATTCCAATCTATATTATAAAATACCAAAAATATATTTATCTTATCATATTATGTCTATCAAATCTCACTTTCGCAAGTGGTCGTGAAGGGATTGATAACCCCTTTATTGCGTTGGTTGCGAGTTTTTGTTTGTTTGTGTAGGTGCGTGGGACTTTTGAGGAGCCTCCTACTGGATTGATACCTTGGTTCTCAAAAACTGAGGGAAATACTTGCGCTACTATTGCTGCATCACCCTTTCCTCTTCAAGGAAAACCAACGCAAGCTCAAGACGTAGCAAGAAGGATTTCTGGCGCCGTTGCCGGGGAGGTCTTCGCTCAAGTCAAGACATACTTGCTCAAGTCAAGACATACCAAGTACCCATCACAAACTCATCTGCCTCGCATTTATATTATTTGCCATTTGCCTCTTGTTTTCCTCTCCCCCACTTCACCCTTGCCGTTTTATTCGCCCTCTCTTTCCCAATATCCTCTCTCTTTCATTTGCCTTTTTGTTTGCTTGTGTGTTGGATTACTTGTCGCGATGGTGCAAGATAATACCGAATTGTGTGATTTCTCCAATACCAATAATAATGATTTCCTTAGTAATCCTATTGCTCCTCTCAATGATGTTGAGTCTTGTGAAATCAATACTGCTTTGCTGAATCTTGTTATGAAAGATCAATTCGCCGGCCTTCCTAGTGAAGATGCCGCTACCCGTCTAAACAACTTTGTTGATTTGTGTGAGATGCAAAATAAGAAAGATACGGATAATGATATTGTTAAATTGAAGTTATTTCCGTTTTCACTTAGAGATTATGCTAAAGTTTGGTTTTCGTCTTTGCCTAAGAATAGTATTGATTCATGGAACATGTGCAAAGATGCTTTTATCTCTAAGTATTTTCCTCCCGCTAAGATCATCACTCTTAGGAACGATATTATGAATTTTAAACAACTTGATCATGAGCATGTTGCCCAATCTTGGGAAAGAATGAAATTGATGATTCGCAATTTCCCTACTCATGGTTTGAATTTATGGATGATCATACAATTTTTTTATGTGGATTGAATTTTGCTTCTAGAAATCTTTTAGATTCAGCCGCGGGAGGCACGTTTATGGAAATCACCTTAGGAGAAGCTACAAAACTCCTTGATAATATTATGGCTAATTATTCTCAATGGCACACCGAAAGATCTACTAGTAAAAAAGTACATGCTATAGAAGAAATTAATGTTTTTAGTGGAAAGATGGATGAACTTATGAAATTGTTTGCTACTAAGAGTGCTCCTATTGATCCCAATGATATGCCTTTTTCTACTTTGATTGAGAATAATAATTAATCTATGGATGTGAATTTTGTTGGTAGGAATAGTTTTGGAAACAATGCTTATAGAGGAAACTTTAATGCTAGACCCACTACAAAAAAAGACACATCCGTGGCATTTTGGGCCGAACGAATTTTTTTCTGTCTTACATATGACACTTCTATGACGATAATTGTGACAAAACCCGTTATCATCATAGATGTGGTGGGATCCTACTTCTATGACAAAAAATCATGACAGAAAATGAGCTTTTCGTCCTGGGCGGGCCGGAGACGCAACTGCATGACATTCTTTGGGCCGTCCATGACGGAAAAATCTGTGGTAGAAGCGAGGGGGAGGAAAATTACGGGGAGTTGCCGGTTACGGTGGGAGGTCGGGGGCCGAGCGATGCGCGTTTCTCTCGTACACATACGCACGTGTGTGCGAGGCGTTGGCTCTAACTGAACCCGAGTGAGGCGTTGGGCTCTAACTGAACCCGAGCGATTGCACTGCAGGCTACGCGCTACTGAACCCGAGCGATCGATTGATGGCGGTTAACTGAACCCGATGGAGCGGTTCCTTCGCTACTGGTGCTAACTAAAGCCGATCGATTGGATGAACAGTGAGCGTTGCGGAGGGGGTGGATGAATAGTGAGTGGTGGCATTGCCTCTGGATGAACAGGACCCCGTGGTGTGGAGGGTTTGATTAAAAATAGACGGTGGAGGGGTGGCCGTGGAGGTGTGGTTGAACAGGACCCCGTGGTGTGGAGGGCTGGATGAACAGTAGACGATGGAGGGCTGGATGAACAGTAGATGGTGGAGGGGTGGTTGAACAGTAGACGGCTGAGTAGCGCGCGGTGGAGGCTGGATGAACATGAGCCCGTGGAGGCTGGAGGAGGTCGACGGTAGCCCATGGAGGCTAGAGGAGGTCGACGGTGGAGATGAACAGTATCCCGTGGAGTCCCGTTTTGCGGTATGCCACACCCCTCCCGATGAATAGGACCCCCGTTTCGACCATAGGAGGTCCGTTTCCTCCGTTTTGCGGTACGCCACACCCCTCCCAATCAACAGGACCCTTGTTTCGACCGTAGGAGGTCCGTTTCGTCCATTTTGCGGTACGCCACACCCCTCCCGATCAACAGGACCCTCGTTTCGACCGTAGGAGGTCTGTTTCGTCCGTTTGCGGTATGCCACACCCCTCCCGATCAACATGACCCCCGTTTCAACCGTAGGAGGTCCGTTTCGTCTGTTTTGCGGTACGCCACACCCCTCCCGATCAACAGGACCCTCGTTTCGACCGTAGGAGGTCCGTTTCCTCCGTTTTGCGGTACGCCACACCCCTCTCGATCAATAGGACACCGTTCCGAACATAGGAGGTCCGTTTCCTCCGTTGTGCGGTACGCTAGGCCTCGTTTCCATCGCCTGTTCCGTGCAAGCCGGTTGGCTCCCACGCGTTACGTTGCCTCCCGATGAACACGACGCATTCCGTTGCCTCCCCATTAACACGACGCATTCCGTTGCCTCCCCATGAACACGACGACGACACTGTTTCTCCGTTCCGACCCAGCCATGTACACAATCCCTGGCCGTACGTATGCGCGAGTAGGCGTTCGAGACCCTGCCCGTATGTACGTATGTGGCCGTATTTTCATTCTTGCACCCTCGCCGTTGTACGTACGTATACATGCTACATGCGCGCCTCTACTACGACACGTGCGCGCCTCTACAACGACCAGTATGTATGTACACGTTTGCGACCAGAATGACAACGCTACATACGCTTCGACCAGGTGGGTCCCGACTGTCAGGCACTTCCTTGCGTGCAAAAATGTAGCTGGTCCGTTTTGGAAAAAAAGTAGCTGGTGGGTCCCAGCAGTCAGAGGGGCGAATCGTTTTTTTTGCCTGGACGCACTTCCTTTGCTTGCGAAGATGTAGCTGGTGGGTCCCAGCAGTCAGGGGGCGAATCGTTTTTTTTGCCCGGACGCACTTCCTTGCGTGTGAAGATGTAGCTGGTGGGTCCCAGCAGTCAGGGGGGCGAATCATTTTTTTGCCCGGACGCACTTCCTTGCGTGCGAAGATGTAGGTGGTGGGTCCCAGCAGTCAGGGGAAATATGGTGGCCCGTCCGGTGGGTCCCCGCTGTCAGGTGGAGGAATCATTATTTTCCGCATAATAAGGAGGCACTTCCTTGCTGCGGCCGTGGACCCACCTGTCAGCCTCTCCACGTCCGATGGAAGTCGTTCCTTGACCACGTTGACCACACCGCGCCGAGAGCACCACAGCGGTGGACGACGGTGAGGCCTAGGAAGGGGACGACTCGGAGCCGGGGAAGACGCAGCAGTGGATGCCCACACGAAGAGGAGTATGAGGGTTCACTGGTTCGGCTGCAGTGTGAGGCTGCTGTCGCCACAGAATAACAGGGGGTGTGGGTGAGTAGAGGGATGGCCGGGCCAGCGGTGGGTGTAGTAGGGGGCGGTGAGGCCTCCGCGGCATCAGAGACGGCCACGGGAGGCAGGAGCACGCGGCACGACTGGCGCTGGTTTGGGCGGCTAGAGGAAGAAGACTAGAGGTTGAAGAAGCACTACAACCGTTGGATGAACATCGTACGGTAACATGAGCTAGAATCGTTTATATTGACTAAGTTGACAAAGCCCTCTGTCCCCGTCAACTTGGTAGGCCCACAAGACAGCCTCCCAGTATGCTGGGTTCCAGCTGGCAGGGGGAGTATTCATTTTTTTGTGCGTAATAAGGAGGCACTTCCTTGCGTGCGAAGATAACTGGTGGGTCCGACAAGTCAGCGGGGGGCATGTTATTTTCGCGAAATACAGAGGCCTTTCCGGTGGGTCCCAGATGTCAGGTAGAGGAATCATTATTTTGTGCGTAATAAGGAGGCATTTCCTTGTGTGCGGGCGTGGAACCAGCTGTCAGCCTCTCCACGCACAGTCTACTTCCGATGGTGTCATTCGTTGACCACGTTGACCATGCCGCACCGAGCGCATCCAAGGTGGTGGACGACGGCGAGGCCCCGGACAGCAACGAGCCGGAGATGGGAAGACGCGGGAGTAGAGCCGTAGACGAAGAGGTGTACGAGGGTTAACTGGTTCTAGTGCGGTGTGGTTCGGCAGTCGGTGGAGAAGAACAGGAGGTGTGGAGGGGTGGACGGATGGCCTGGCCAACGGTGGAGTACCGCTTCATAGCGAAGCGTGCTAAGCAGAGTTGCTAGCAACAGGCGGTAGGAGGTGGTCCCGGCGGCGCTGGAGGAAGAAGACGAGAGATTGAAGATGGATGCCGGTCGTTGGATGTAAATCCAATGGCTAACATGTCAGAATCATTTGTTGACTAAATTGACAACGACTTGCGTTGGCTTCGATGTATTGGTCCACATTTCAGCCTCCAAAAATGTGGCACGTATCAACCCATCTTTTCAGAATTTATAGTCTTTTTTTTGCGCGGTAGAATTTGCAGTCAATTTGATCTTTTTTGAATTACAATCATTAGCTGGGCTGGGTGAACAATTAATGTAGCGTCCATGTGGCCCATTTATTTTATTTCCTAAAAAATTATAGGCCATTTGCATTTTATCTAGATACACGATTTTGCTTTGCTGATTCTAATTATAATGTTGGGTTGGGCCAGCAATGTTATCAAAAAATAAAAAAGAGCTGAGCATTTTGTTATAAATATATTTAAATAATAAGTGGTATTATTACATTCGTCCTTAAATCTTACTAAGCTTTTGTACACAATCACTAGGATTTTCATGCTAAAACAATCCAGGATTTTATTTGTTAAGAAATTATTTTTATAAGTTAATAAGATGTGGGATATTGCTTTCTTACATATGTAAGTATCTGTTAAATACTATATGATGACAATAAAAATAATATATAATAACATATAAAATAATTTAAATATATATAATATAGTTAGAAGGGAAACATAAGTTGTACCTGGCGTTCCTATTCTTATATAGAAAAATAGAACTGACCTTTGTGTTTGCTTCAAAAAAATACATAAATTGGGCTGCCAAAAATAAAACCTCGGATGGGAGGTCCATAGGCCGGTCGATACATGACGGCCCTAAGAAAATACAAACAGGCCCTCCCATCCGAGGTCGTGGGCTGCGCATGTTAAAAATGAAAGTCTAGACGGGGCAGCCCAAAACCACGTCCAACACTTGCCAAAACTTCGTCCCTCGTTTTCTCTGTGTTTCGCACACTCGACATTGTGTGGGCATTTTGACTGTGCATCATATGAAGATGTGCTATGCATGAATGTTGATCAGTATGATGTTAACTGGCTGGTAGTTCCATTTTCGACCATGAATAAAACTTCCAACATGATGTTAACCCTGTTTGAAAAGGCCGTGTTAATATAAATGCTCCGCCTCTGAAAGTTGCAGTTTCTTATCTAAAACTGAACTTGCAGTTTCTTCTCATCTGCACTTTTATACTCATATGAAACTACATTTTTTTAAGTGCTAAAAATAGATCTCTAGTATTCATAAAATTCTTCATATGCTCAATACTGCAAATCTGAAATTCAAAAGACATTCATATCTAAAAGTACTCTCAAAATACACAACACAAAACACAACTCACAACCTGCAAATACTGACAACCATAAGCTCCTCCTCACAATTCACAACCTGCCCGACTATTGGGCTGGGGGGTCGGGGGAATCCCCCTCCTATTCCTCGACGGCAGACAGCCGCCCCGTGAGACGATGTGAACGGCGAGGGAGACGATGGCGGGGAAGCGTCATCGGGCCAACTGCTTTTCTCCTCTTGCAGTTGGGTTCGGTCGACGAAGACTCCACCGGCTTGCTCTGGCAGGACACCCTCACAAACGGCACCCTGTAGATACTCGATCCTTCAATCTCTGGCGGATGCTCCATCCGGGATCGATACTCCCACCACCGCTCCCTCACGACCGGACTCGATGAATCTGTTTGCTCCATGGCCCAGAGGAGCAGCTCTATGTACTCCGACGCGACTCCCTCCGGGAGTATCACCGCCTTTTCGCTCTGTTGTAGATATTTGGCCATGGATGTCGCCGTCGCCGCTAGTTGGTCCTTGTTGTCAAACCAAGACTGTATCTCCAACATCCTAGCTAGGTTCACAGGGTCGCCGTCTGCGATCCTCACGTATCGGTTGTACTCCTCCATCGATCTACTTCTCCACAGCACCTTCACTCGCCGGCGGTGGTTTTTGAATGGAAGAGGAGAGGAGCAGCGCTAATTTTGGATTAGAACGGGAGAGGAGCGACGCTGGTTTTGGACTGGAACAGGAGAGGAGGGGCAGTGGTTTTGAAATGGAAGAGGAGAGGAGCGGCGCTGGATTTAGATTGGAACAGGAGAGGAGCGGCGGTGGTTTAAGAGGAGAAGAGCGGAAGAGCGGCACTGGTCTTGGAAGTATTTTTTTGTTGTTTTGCGTATTTTGGATCAAAGTTTGACCACGTACTGTATGTGACAAGCAAAATGTGAATGCATGTCACCAAAAATTGTATCGTTTGGTTCGTATCTGAATGTACTTTCAAATTATATTATTTTTGCAACGTATAACATATATTTTATGTCCGAAAATCATGGTCAATTATGACCCAGAATAAAAGGGAGACTAGTTAATGTGGGGTCGCTTTCTTAATTGAAGGGTAAATTGATTTTGATTTTGATCCAGTCACAGCGCGCTGGCCCTCTCGCCCAATCCTAAATCACTGCCGCACGCTCCTCTCCCTCTTCTCCATTGCAAAACCACCTCCTCTCCTCTCCATCATCTCCATTCCAAAACCACCATCTCGCCTCTCCCTCTTCTGGTCTTCTCCATTGCAAAACCACCTCCTCTCCTCTCCATCATCTCCATTCCAAAACCACCTCCTCTCCTCTCCATCGTCTCCATTCCAAAACCACTGTCTCGCCTCTTGATAACCCACAAGTATAGGGGATCGCAACAGTTTTCGAGGGTAGAGTATTCAACCCAAATTTATTGATTCGACACAAGGGGAGCCAAAGAATATTCTCAAGTATTAGCAGCTGAGTTGTCAATTCAACCATACCTGGAAACTTAGTATCTGCAACAAAGTGTTTAGTAGCAAAGTAATATGATACTGGTGGTAATGGTAACAAAAGTAAAGACAACAAAAGTAATGTTTTTTGGTACTTTGTAGTGATTGTAGCAGTAGCAACGGAAAAGTAAATAAGCGAGAACCAGTATATGGAAAACTCGTAGGCACCGGATTAGCGATGGATAATTATGCCAGATGCGGTTCGTCATGTAACAGTCATAACATTGGGTGACACAGAACTAGCTCCAGTTCATCAATGTAATGTAGGCATGTATTCCGTATATAGTCATACGTGCTTATAGAAAAGAACTTGCATGACATCTTTTGTCCTACCCTCCCGTGGCAGCGGGGTCCTATTGGAAACTAAGGGATATTAAGGCCTCCTTTTAATAGAGAACCGGAACAAAGCATTAGCACATAGTGAATACATGAACTCCTCAAACTATGGTCATCGCCGGGAGTGGTCCCGATTATTGTCACTTCGGGGTTGCCGGATCATAACACATAGTAGGTGACTATAGACTTGCAAGATAGGATCAAGAACACACATATATTCATGAAAACATAATAGGTTCATATCTGAAATCATGGCACTCGGGCACTAGTGACAAGCATTAAGCATAGCAAAGTCATAGCAACATCAATCTCAGAACATAATGGATACTAGGGATCAAACCCTAACAAAACTAACTCGATTACATGATAAATCTTATCCAACCCATCACCGTCCAGCAAGCCTACGATGGAATTACTCACGCACGGTGGTGAGCATCATGAAATTGGTGATGGAGGATGGTTGATGATGACGACGGCGACGAATCCCCCTCTCCGGAGCCCCGAACGGACTCTAGATCAGCCCTCTCAAGAGAGATTAGGGCTTGGCGGCGGCTCCGTATCGTAAAACGCGATGATTTCTTCTCTCTTATTTTTTTCTCCCCGAAAGCCAATATATAGAGTTGGAGTTGGCGTCGGAGGGCCACCAGGGGGCCCACGAGGTAGGGGGGCGCCCCCCACCCTCGTGGACAGGGTGTGGCCCCCCTGGTCTTCATCTTTTGCGAGGATTTTTTATTGTTTTTTCTAAGGTGTTCCGTGGAGTTTCAGGTCATTCCGAGAACTTTTATTTTCTACACATAAAACAACACCATGGCAGTTCTGCTGAAAACAGCGTCAGTCCGGGTTAGTTCCATTCAAATCATACAAGTTAGAGTCCAAAGCAAGGGCAAAAGTGTTTGGAAAAGTAGATACGACGGAGATGTGTCAACTCCCCCAAGCTTAAACCCTTGCTTGTCCTCAAGCAATTCAGTTGACAAAATGAAAGAGAAAAAGAAAAAGTTTTACAAACTCCGTTTGCTCTTGTTGTTGTAAACATGAAAAGCCAGCATTCAAGTTTCAGCAATTATTATGAACTAACCATACTCACAATAACACAAAGGTCTGACAATTACTCATATCAATAGCATAATCAGCTAGCGAGACATAATAATAAAACTCGGATGACAACACTTTCTCAAAATAATCATAACATGATATAACAAAATGGTATCTCGCTAGCCCTTTCTGAGACCGCAAAACATAAATGCAGAGCACCTTTAAAGATCAAGGACTGACTAAACATTGTAATTCATGGTAAAAGAGATCCAGTCAAGTCATACCCAATATAAACCAATAATAATGAATGCAAACGAGAGTGTGCTCTCCAGCGGGTGCTTTTTAATAAGAGGGGTGATGACTCAACATAAAAGTAAATAGATAGGCCCTTCGCAGAGGGAAGCAGGGATTTGTAGAGGTGCCAGAGCTCAGTTTTAAAATAGAGATTGAATAACATTTTGAGCGGCATACTTTAGCTGTCAACGCAATAACTATGAGATGACGATATCTTCCATGCTAAACAAATTATAGGCGGTTCCCAAACAGAATGGTAAAGTTTATACTCCCCCTCCTCCACAAGCATCAATCCATGGCTTGCTCGAAACAATGAGTGCCTCCAACATCCAACGGGTCCCAGGGGAGTTTTGTTTGCAGTTAATTTGATTTAGTTTGCACAAAGCATGGGACTGGGCATCCCGAAGACCAGTCATTTTCTCGTGAATGAGGAGCGGAGTCCACTCCTCTTGAGAATAACCGCCTAACATGGAAGATAAGGGAAGCCCTAGTTGAAACATGAGCTACTCGAGCATACAAAACAGAATTTCATTTGAAGGTTTGGAGTTTGGCACATACAAATTTACTTGGAACGACAGGTAGATACCGCATATAGGTAGGTATAGTGGACTCATATGGAACGACTTTGGGGTTTAAGGAGTTTGGATGCACAAGCAGTATTCCCGCTTAGTACAGGTGAAGGCTAGCAAAAGACTGGGAAGCGACCAACTGAGAGAGCGACAACAGTCGTAAACATGCATTAAAATTAATTTACACCGAATACAAGCATGAGTAGGATATAATCTACCATCAACATAAATATCATGAAGGCTATGTTGATTTGATTCAACTACATGCGTGAACATGTGCCAAGTCTAGTCACTCAATTCATTTAAAGGAGGATACCATCCCATTATACCACATCATAATCATTCTAATAGCATGTTGGCACGCAAGGTAAACCATTATAACTCATAGCTAATCAAGCATGGCACAAGCAACTATAATCTCTAAATGTCATTGAAAATATGTTCACTTCATAATAGCTGACTCAGGAACGATGAATCATCATATTTACAAAAACAAGAGAGGTTGAGTTCATACCAGCTTTTCTCATCCCAATAAGTCCATCATATATCATCATTATTGCCTTTCACTTGCACGACCGAACGATGTGTATAATAATAAGAGTGCACGTGCATTGGACTAAGTTGGAATCTGCAAGCATTCAACTCAAGAGAGAAGACAAGTAATATGGGCTCTAAGTTAAATAATCATTCATGCATATAAGAGCCACTAAGCAATTTCAATAGAGTCTTCTCGACCCCCAAAGAAAGGAAAAGAAAAATAAAAACTATTTACACGGGAAAGCTCCCAACAAGCAAAAGAAGAACATGAAATATTTTTGGGTTTTCTTTTTAATTACTACAGCAAGGAAATAAACTACTACTAATTTTTTTTGGTTTTTCTTAAGGTTTATCAAATACACAAGAAGAAAGTAGGAAAAAGAAAAGAAAATAAACTAGCATGGATAATATAATGAAAGAGTATGAGCACCGACATCTAGCAATGAGTGTGTGTGAACATGAATGTAACGTCGGTGGGAAATACGTACTCCCCCAAGCTTAGGCTTTTGGCCTAAGTTGGTCTATTGCCAGGGATAGCCTGGCGGATATCCGTAGGTGAAGCTGGGGTCATACTGTGATGCAGCTGCTATCGCCGCCTGAGATGTAGCGTGGCGTCGAGCAGCCTCCTCTCTCCTCTCATACTCATCTGCCTCCTCTCTAGTGATAATATATCTTCCTTTTGTCTGAAAATCAAAGAAGGCAGGAGCAGGAAGAGCAATATGGACTACATGACGTTTGTTAAAGATTAGTCGATACTGGAGAAGTGGTTCAGTCCACTCAACAAACTGGTGAGATGCCATAGAATCAAAATCTAAATAAGAAGGGGGTAACTCCATATCACCCTCGCGAATGTCTATCTCAAGAAAATTAGCTAAGCGGGTTGCATAAATTCCTCCAAAGAAATCTTTGTTATGTCTATTCTGATGCAACCTACGAGCTACAATGGCTCCCGTATGATAAGATTGGTCTCCTAACACAGCACTTCTGAGAATGCTAAGATCAGGGACACACAAGTGACATGCTTCATCCTTAGCATTTATGCATCTACCTATAAAGAGAGCAAAATGATGTATAGCAGGAAAGTGAATGCTCCCTAAAGTGGCTTGTGTTATACTCTAGATTCCCCCACAGTTATTCTAGCAAGAAAGTCTCTATATTTGGATTTATGGGGATCCCTGACATTACCCCATGATGGAAGTTTGCAAGCAGAAGTGAAATCCTCTAAGTCCATGGTATAAGATTTGTCGTAAAGGTCAAACATGACTGAAGGAGAATTACGTGAAGATGAAAACTCAAACCTCCTCACAAATGAACTTGTGAGATCATGATACTGGGGGCATTTGTCAGCTTCAAAGTCCTCAAGACCGGTGTTACTCAAATATGCACTAAATTCTTCTTTGGTTCCCACTTGATTCATAAAATTTTCCGAAGGCCATTCACAGGGCCTTACATGAGCGTCTCTTGGTGGTTCCTCGTCAGCATCACGTATTGCAAGCCTGGGGCCTTGCTTCCTTGAAGGGCCACCTTGGAACATCCTCCTAAATATATTGTTTCCTCTGAAAATTTTCTAAAATTTTTAGTAACTTCAAATAAAAGTGAACCAACTTCAATAAAATTGATAGCAACAACTCCCACAAGTGCCTAGAGCCCATATAAAGCATTGGAACTACTTGGAACCATATAAATTTGACATGCAAGCTCAAGAACATGGTCACCTATGCAGCACAAATTTGCAATGAATAAAGCACTAGAACAAAAACTAATTAGACCAATGGAGGAGTCACATACCAAGGAACAATCTCCCCAAGTAGTTTTGCGAGAGGTGCTTTGAGCAAGGAGATTGAAAATCACAACAACGGGGGCTGGAACTCATGCTTGAGTTGTTTTTTCGTGTTTGTGCGAGACAGAGGAAGAAGATGGGTGCGGGAATAAGTGGAGGAGGGCAGGGGGGTAGGGCGCGCCCTCCACCCTCGTGGCCAGGTGGCAGCTCCCCCTGCGGTGATTTTTGCACAGTAAATCCTTAAATATTCCCTAAAAATCATATTAAATTGGCATGGCATTCTGAGGACTTTTATTTTCGGGATATTTTTTATTGCACGGATAAGTCGGGAAACAGATAGAAAATACTATTTTACTTTATTTCTACTAAATAACATGAAATATAAAGATGGTACAAAAAGTTGTGCTTCTAGTTTCATCCATCTCATGCTCATCAAAAAGAATCCACTAACAAGGTTGATCAAGTCTTGTTAACAAACTCATTCCGATAATCATGGATCCGGAGAAATTTCGAATAACACTAAGTTACCTCAATGGGGATGTGAAAATCCCCAACAATAAGAATATCATACTTTTTCTTGACAGTAGGGAGAGGAAATTCAAAACCTCCAAATATAATCGATGGAATTTTTCCAATAGAGTTGATACTATAAACTTGAGGTTGTTTCCTCGGAAAGTGTACCGTGTGCTCATTGCCATTAACATGAAAAGTGACATTGCCTTTGTTGCAATCAATAACAGCCCCTACAGTATTAAGGAAAGGTCTTCCAAGAATAATAGACATACTATCATCCTCTGGAATATCAAGAATAACAAAGTCCGTTAAAATAGTAACGTTTGCAACCACAACAGGCACATCCTCACAAATACCAACAGGTATAGCAATTGATTTATCAGCCATTTGCAAAGATATTTCAGTAGGTGTCAACTTATTCAAGTCAAGTCTATGATATAAAGAGAGAGGCATAACACTGACACCGGCTCCAAGATCACATAAAGCAGTTTTAACATAATTTCTCTTAATGGAGCATGGTATAGTAGGTACTCCGGGATCTCCAAGTTTCTTTGGTATTCCACCCTTAAAAGTATAATTAGCAAGCATGGTGGAAATTTCGGTTTCAGGGATCTTTCTTTTATTAGTAATGATATCCTTCATATACTTAGCATAAGAATTTGTTTTGAGCACATTAGTTAATCGCATACGCAAAAAGATGGGTCTAATCATTTCAGCAAAGCGCTCAAAATCCTCATCATCCTTTTTCTTGGATGGTTTCGAAGGAAAAGGCACGGGTTTCTGAACCCATGGTTCCCTTTCTTTACCATGTTTCCTAGCAACGAAATCTCTTTTATCATAACGTTGATTCTTTGATTGTGGGTTATCAAGATCAACAACAGGTTCAACTTCTACATCCTTATCATTACTAGGTTGAGCATCAACATGAACATTATCATTAACATTATCACTAGGTTCATGTTCATCACCTGATTGTGTTTCAGCATCAGAAACAGAGATATCATTTGGATTCTCAGGTGGTTCAGCAATAGGTTCACTAGAAGTTTGCAAGGTCCTATCATTTTTCTTTTTCTTCCTCTTAGAAGAACTAGGTAGATCAATGTTATTTCTCTGAGAATCTTGCTCGATTCTCTTAGGGTGGCCTTCAGGATACAAAGGTTCCTGAGTCATTCTACCAGTTCTAGTAGCCACTCTAACAGCATAATCATTTTTCTTACTATTCATTTCATCAAGCACTTCTTTCTGAGCTTTAAGTACTTGTTCTACTTGAGTGGTAACCATAGAAGCATGTTTGCTAACAAGTTTAAGTTCTCCTCTAATATCAGCCATATAATCACCCAAGCGTTTAATCATAAAGGTATTTTGTTTTAGTTGTCTACCAAAATAAGCATTAAAGTCATCTTGCTTAAACATAAAGTCATCAAACTCATCCAAGCACTGACTAGCAATTTTAGTAGGAGGAACTTCAGCTTTATCATATCTATAGAGAGAATTTACCTTTACTACCTGTGTCGGGATATCGGGAGGTTCTTCAGTAAATAAGTAATTGAGATCATATACTTCTTCAGCAGTTGGTAAATTAAGACCATGTATTTCTTCAATAGGAGGTAAATTCTTAACATCTTCAGCTTTAATACCTTTTTCTTTCATAGATTTCTTTGCCTCTTGCATATCTTCGGGACTGAGAAATAGAACACCTCTCTTCTTCGGAGTTGGTTTAGGAATAGGCTCAGTAATTGGCTCTGGAACTGGCTCAGGAGGTGGCTCGGGAGGTGCCCAATTATTTTTATTTGCCAACATATTATTCAATAGAATTTCAGCGGCATCCTGTGTTCTTTCCCTGAAAAGAGAACCAGCACAACTATACAGGAAATCTCTGGAAGCATCAGTTAGTCCATTATAAAAGATATCAAATATTTTAGGTTTCTTAAGAGGATGATCAGGAAAAGCATTAAGTAACTTGAGAAGCCTCCCCCAAGCTTGTGGGGAGACTCTCTTCTTCAATTTGCACGAAGTTGTATATTTCCCTCAAAGCAACTTGTTTCTTATGAGCAGGGAAATATTTAGCAAAGAAGTAATAAATCATATCCTGGGGACTCTGCACACAACCAGGATCAAGGGAATTAAACCATATCTTAGCATCACCCTTTGATGAGAACGGAAATATTTTGAGTAAATAAAGGTAGCGCGATCTCTCATTATTAGTAAACAGGGCAGCTATATCATTTAACTTAGTAAGATGTGCCACAACAGTTTCAGATTCATAGCCATACAAAGGATCAGATTCAACCAAAGTAATTATATCTGGATCAATAGAAAAATCATAATAATCCTGATTAGGAACACAGATAGGTGAAGTAGCAAAAGCAGGGTCGGGTCTCATCCTATCTCTATAAGATTCTTTACTCCATTTAACTAGCAACCTCTTAAGTTCATGTCTATCCTGGCAAGCAAGAATAGCTGCAGAAGATTCCGCATCAAAAATATAACCCTAAGGAATAGCACGCATATTTTCATCATCACTAACATCATCGTGTTCAGGTTCAATAATTTCTCTTTCTCTAGACCTAGCAATTTGCTCATCAAGAAATTCACCAAGGGGCACAGTAGTATCAAGCATAGAAGTAGTTTCCTCATAAGTATCATGCATAGCAGAAGTGGAATCATGAATAACATGCGACATATCAGAATTCATAGCAGTAGCAGGTTTAGGTGTCGCAAACTTACTCATAACAGAAGGAGAATCTAGTGCAAGGCTAGATGGCAGTCCCTTACCTCCCCTCGTAGTTGAGGGCAAAATAGTGGTTCGATCGTCTTTCAAGTTCTTCATAGTGTCCAGCAGATATAAATCCCAAGTAACTCAATGAATAGAGCTATGCTCCCCGACAACGGCACCAGAAAAATGTCTTGATAACCCACAAGTATAGGGGATCGCAACAGTTTTCGAGGGTAGAGTATTCAACCCAAATTTATTGATTCGACACAAGGGGAGCCAAAGAATATTCTCAAGTATTAGCAGCTGAGTTGTCAATTCAACCACACCTGGAAACTTAGTATCTGCAGCAAAGTAATATGATAGTGGTGGTAATAGTAACAAAATTAAAGACAACAAAAGTAATGTTTTTGGTATTTTGTAGTGATTGTAGCAGTAGCAACGGAAAAGTAGATAAGCGAGAACCAGTATATGGAAAACTTGTAGGCACCGGATTAGCGATGGATAATTATGCCGGATGCGGTTCGTCATGTAACAGTCATAACATAGGGTGACACAGAACTAGCTCCAGTTCATCAATGTAATGTAGGCATGTATTCTGTATATAGTCATACATGCTTATGGAAAAGAACTTGCATGACATCTTTTGTCCTACCCTCCCGTTGCAGCGGGGTCCTATTGGAAACTAAGGGATATTAAGGCCTCCTTTTAATAGAGAACCGGAACAAAGCATTAGCACATAGTGAATACATGAACTCCTCAAACTATGGTCATCACCGGGAGTGGTCCCGATTATTGTCGCTTCGGGGTTGCCGGATCATAACACATAGTAGCTGACTATAGACTTGCAAGATAGGATCAAGAACACACATATATTCATGAAAACATAATAGGTTCAGATCTGAAATCATGACACTCGGGCCCTAGTGACAAGCATTAAGCATAGCAAAGTCATAGCAACATCAATCTCAGAACATAATGGATACTAGGGATCAAACCCTAACAAAACTAATTCGATTACATGATAAATCTCATCCAACCCATCACCGTCCAGCAAGCCTACGATGGAATTACTCACGCACGACGGTGAGCATCATGAAATTGGTGATGGAGGATGGTTGATGATGACGACGGCGATGAATCCCCCTCTCCGGAGCCCCGAACGGACTCCAGATCAGCCCTCCCGAGAGAGATTAGGGCTTGGCGGCGGCTCCGTATCGTAAAACGTGATGATTTCTTCTCTCTTATTTTTCTCCCCGAAAGCAAATATATAGAGTTGGAGTTGGTGTCGCAGGGCCACCAGGGGGCCCACGAGGTAGGGGGCACGCCCAGGGGGGAACGCCCCCCACCCTCATGGACAGGGTGTGGGCCCCCTGGTCTTCATCTTTTGCGAGGATTTTTTATTGTTTTTTCTAAGGTGTTCCGTGGAGTTTCAGGTCATTCCGGGAACTTTTTTTTCTGCACATAAAACAACACCATGGCAGTTCTACTGAAAACAACATCAGTCCGGGTTAGTTCCATTCAAATCATACAAGTTAGAGTCCAAAACAAGGGCAAAAGTGTTTGGAAAAGTAGATACGACGGAGACGTATCACCTCTCCCTCGTATGATCTTCTCTCCATTGCAAAACAACCTCCTCTCCTCTCCATCATCTCCATTCCAAAACCACCGCCTCTCCTCTCCCTCTTCTCTATTGCAAGACCACCGTATCTACTCCCATCTTCCAAAGCTAGCACCGGACCACTCAGAACGACATCTATGGAGAGGATGCAACAGCGAATCAGGCAGATCGCCGACGGCGACCAGGCAAAGTTAGCCAGGTTGAAGGAGATCCTTAGTTGGTTTGGCAATGAGTGGGAGATTTCGAGGACGGTGCGGGCCATGTGGCAATGTATGCGAAAGAGCGAGACGGCGGCGATGAGGGCGGCGATGTACATGTACTCCTCGGCGGCAGTCACGTAGAAAAGGGGTCCGTTGATAGATGTCCTAATTAACATAGCCGGCTTGACCTAGATGGCAGCCGAGTAGTCACTGTTCGTGCATGTGCCCCCAATGACTAGCCCAACTCAGTTGTCGCCCCTCACAGTGATCCGAAGCACATGACACATAATTTTGCGAGATGACAAGAAACTTTTTTTAGATTTCTCACCACAACTACAACCATGTACAACATAGCCTGCAAGATATGTAGACGATAGCCAATCCAGGAGTGTCTGCTGGAGTATGGTCACATGCATGGACGAACTGATCTTCCGTGTCTTGCACGGATCGTCCAGGCACCAACGTAGTACAACACTTCTCTAGTACTATCGCTCGTCTCCCTCTTCTATTAAGTCACCCGACTTGCGGGGCCGGGGAGTGTGCCTATGGTCGGTTCTCAATTGCCATCCCACATGTGTGTGCAAATGCAATATGACGCGTGTTCCATTCGGAGAGCAGCGTGCCAGACCGACTGACCGTCTGGGGTGCGACGCGAACGCGACGGGCGTGTTGTATACTTCGTACATGTGTACCGCTGTTTTCTAGATGCTTTGCTCCATGGCGCGGGCGCAATCCATGGATACAAAATTAGTATTTGTATACTATTTAAAAGTCGAGGGCGGGGCTTTCCTGCCCGGTAGGCGGCGGGACAGTTCCGCCTAGTCGGTTCGACAGAGATGCGAGAAGACGAGGGAGTAGGCTGCTGCAAATGTAGGGTTGTGTGATTTGACAGTGAGTTACTGCTAGACAGGTGGGGCCCCATGATTTGACTTGCCATTATCATTTTAACTGCGGCGCTACGACCGGCGCGAGTCTCCTGATTCCTGACCACCTCCATACAGGTGCCTCTCCCAATGCTCCACCATGTAGTAGAGGATGGCTCTTGCATGAGAGCCCACTTCTCCACTTTTTCCTTGCCTCTCTTTCCTCCACATATGCAAAAATGCCATGTAAAGCGCACTATTGTACTTACTTGCTCCTACAGGTGCTTAAGCTTGCCACATAGGCATAGAGTCTGATGTGGCAAGTAAATCAAGAAGAGAGAGACTAGTTTGGTGACCCAAGGAAGAAACAATGCTAAGCGCGTGTACCTAGGTGAAAAGACAATTTTGAGTCTATAGCTAAGAGGGTGCTTGGATACGTTTTAGTCCCATGACTAAAAGTAGTGAGACTAAAACTTGCTAGCCTCACCCATGCTTGGATCCAAATACTAAAGAGACTGAAATCAAGTTAATGAGCATTTATTATCCTCCAAACCCTCCAATCCAGAACTCGCATGTGTTAAAGGAGAGGAGTTAAATTAGGATAGAGAGGACTATTCCATATTTTAGTAGGTTTCCCCTGACTAAAAAAATTTAGCCTCAAGACTAGTCCTGGCCTCTCTTTAGTCAGGGGTGCTAGCCTCTAAAAGAGACTATTTTTAGTCAGACTAAAAATAGTCCCTTGGATCCAAGCACCCTCTAATTAAATGAAGCAAACTTAGCAACACCATTTCATTGGAAGAGGTCACTCCTTGGCAAATGCAATAAATACTAGTACTCCCTGTGTCCCATTATATAAGAACATTTTGACACTACACTAGCTAGTGTCAAAAACGTTCTTATATTATGGGACGGAGGGAGTACGAGAGGAGTAAAAAAATACTCTTATAGCCAACCTTGTTGTAGTATGAGTGACTAAGTGATGACTATGTATGACATGCCAACATAAGATAGCCTAACGCACAGTGTTAAATCTCCAAGGGAGCGACCACGCGAGCGACGCGACGGTCGTGGTAGGCGCGACCATGATACGGGCTGCTGGCAGCCCTTGGATCTGAGATCAAACGGTCGCATGCTAAGTTGCTGAAAATTTGCAGATAACTCTCCAGGATAGGATATTCACCCATAGGTCTAGAATCACGCAATGCAACCGTTTGATCTCAGATCCAAGGGCTCTCGTAAGCCCGTATCATGGGAGAATGGAAAGTCACTACCCTGCCGTTCGCACGCTGGCAGTTCGCTCCTACTCGTCCCCACACATCTTTTAATACTACGGCGGTTCGCTCCTAGTCGTTCCGTACATTCACATTAGTACATTATGGAAGTTCCACTAATCCTAACCCTCCTCCCAAATCCATGGCGTCCCAAATCTCCCCGATCGGCTGTGAGTACAAGGTTAGAACCATCACCGGCGATGAATTTGATGTCATCTACACCCGTACTTCCGCGATGATGAAAGGATGCCTTTCTCGCTTCAGACGCATGTTCGAAAACTCACATGATGAGTGGGTCGCTGGGCTAGATGTTGAGTACACCACAGTCGTGAGACGAGAGAAGGATCTAAAGGACGAAGAGAGGAAGAAGCCCACTGTGATCCAGGTTTGCGTGCATGACTTATGCTTGGTATACCACATATGCCATGTCGACGTTGAGTGTCAAATTCATTACTGTAGACTTTGGTAATGACAAAGAAGTCTTGCATCGGATAGGCCTTGTTGTAGGCAACACCTTCGACCTCCAAAAGAATCGGCTGGTGTCCTCTCATCAGCCTTCAATGCTGACCCTGGCAGGAGCCATGGTTCATCCTTCGTACGGTAAACTGGAGAAACCTCATTACACGTTTCATCGTCATGCATGGCAGCGGAATGTACTAGATATAGACCACATCCAGTATACTGCAATGGATGGCTACCTTTGTTTCAATATCTACAAGGGTTGGATGAAGAGCAATAGCCAAGTTGGCGGTTCAAGCAAAGAAGTATCGACCAAGAGGAAGAGGGACAAGGACGAAGTCGAGGACGTGGACGAGGGCTCCGAGTAAGGTGGCAGTGTCGTTGCTCATGGTGGTTCTAATGCAGTGTCTACCGGAATAGTTGCAAAGTTTAATTTCAGGTGTGCTTAATTTAATTTGAGGGGTGTGTTGTGCTGAGCCCCCAGCAGAACTATGTTATGTTTCTTCTTGTTACTTTAACTCTTCAGTAAGTACATACTAGTATTTCTTACATTTCATCTTTTAGTTGGTATAGTACTACCACTCGTTTCTTCACATTATATACGTACAATATATATGGCCAACATCATATAGCCAGCAGTTTAGTTGTCAAAGATTTTCAGGGTGCTTAGTTTTGTCAAAGAATTCCAGGGTGCTTAGTTTTATTTGAGGGGTGGGTTGTGCTGGACACCATTATTGTGACTAGCCTTTTTAATAGTACTATATGCATAATTTGGCGACGAGCGCTCTCTATATGTACCACCTTTTTGTATTTCAAGTTTTGCTCCATGGCGCAATCCATCGATACTACTGCTGTACAAAAGTATACATTTTTTAAAAGGCTAGAGGGCGGGGCAGTCTAGCTTGGTCGGTTTCACGAGAGGCGAGGGCCTTTTTGATTTGACGGCTCATTACTGCTGGAAGGCGGGGCCTTGTGATTTGACTGCTCGTATAAATTCGTTGACGACCTGATCGAGGAGGAGCAAAGAACCGTGCGGTATACTCAAGTTTTCCACTGGAGTAGTACTGAGACGGAGGAGCACGAAACACGGCAGCCCGGTGCCATATGGCAATAAAAATGATCTAATTTGCTAGTCATCTCATTGTTAGCATTGTTCTATTCATTCCCTCAAAAAACAAAAACCATTGTTCTATTCATGCCTCGCACAGAACGTGACATGTGCGGCAAAACACCCGAAGCAAAAGATGAAACACAGCAGCAAAAGAAGAAGGAAGATTATCACCCCAAATGATCTAATTCGCTGCGGAGTCGTAACTGCTTCTTCATCGCCTCCATGACCTCCATCTCCTTGCGCTTCTCCTCCGCCATCTTCTTCATTCTGTCCATGATGCGGGATTTCTCGACGCGAGCCTTCATCATCTGTTCCACGGCTGCATTACGTACCTTGACAGCAGCCGGGTGCTCGATGTGGAGCTTCGCCAACTCCTCCTTCTGTTCCATAACGAGGGCCTGCAACATCTTCATCGAGGAACTACTATTCTCATGCAGCTTCTTCCAGCCGGCGTTCTTCTCCTTTAACAGGTCGATCTCATGGCAGAGCTTCGCCTTGTCCTCCTGCAGTCGCAGGATTTCGCCGGTCGCCTTCTTCTCCGAGGCAATGCTCTTCTTCAGCAGCATTACCAAGCCAGCAGTCAACTCCCCCTGCTGATTGAGCTCAGCGGGCATGTCGTCGAGGCTCTCCTTCAGCAACTCCGTCAAGCCTTGGATGAACTCCTTCTGCTTATTGAGGTGCTTATTGAGCTGATCGGGCATGCCGTCGAGGGATAACGACTCCAGCTCTGCCGGCTCGGCATGTTCGCCTCCGCGGCTAGGGCGCTCCTGGGAGCCATCGCCTGCCCGTGAGAGATCTTTCAAGGTCTCTGCATGGCGGCGAGCCCTCTTTTTTTTCCGCAGCCTTGGTTGCCGCTCCCTTGTTACGAGTAGTTCTCGACCTAGAGCTCTGCTCACTAGCCATGGCAACGACGGACGAAGAAGAAGCACTTATGAGGAGGAAAGGTAGAGTAATTTTCGGTTAGGTAGTTCCCCTTTTTATAACCTAAGTACTAGCACTAGTAGTACTAATACCTGTATAGTGGGAACACGTTCAGGTTTGGTACGTACTAGTAGGTGTGAGCAGGCTTTTGAATGTGATGGGAACAAGGTAAATATTAATTGAAGGTTTTGGTTTTGAGGCCCGAAACGGCTCCCGGTGAGTTTAGCGGAACATAAATTTCAAGTACTACACTGCTCAACTGCGTAAATATTATGTTACTGTCAAAAATTGGCACAAAATACGAAGGAGACCAATGGAAGTACTACTAGCAACCCACGATTTAACTACTCGCATGCGCGTAGTGGAGTAATAATGTCTTTCTTCCGCCATCACGTCCACTCAATTTCCATGCGTTGTATTAATTGACCATCAATGAAGTGAACAACTTTACACACGTTAAATTATCACATGGGGTGGATCTTGGTACAAAATTGCGTCCGCCCGTGTACCCGCGTGTGCGTGCGAGGGAATGAGTGCGTGCGTGGCATGCGTGCACATCTTCGCTTCGTGCATGTACCGCCAGTATGGCTCAGGGAGGACGAGTACATTCTTCTGGAACCAGCAGCACGTCACTGTGATCAATCCACGCAAGGAGGTCGCGACAACGCCTCCACATGTGCTGCGTGGCTTCATGAACTGTAAGAGAGACATTGTGTAGCGTGCCATTGGTATTCTAATTTACGTGTTTTGCACATACTCGAAGTACTAGTAAGGTACACGTGCATTGCACGCATCAGATTTTGCAACCAAATTATGAATAAATACCACACTATAGCATGTAAGCTCTGAGTCATATATGCGTGATGTAGCCCTTCGTTTAATTCTTATAGTTCATCTCATTCAAAATCAATTAGTTTTTATGAAAAAGCTAAGAACGCGTGAATAGGAAAAACATGGGATTATAGTGGAATGTTGTCTTGAATCCTACAGGATTGTACGAGTGTTTGATTGTGCATAGAAAAAACACAGAATTCTTTCAAAGAGGTTTGAGTGGATGGGATGTTTCCTATGAAATCTAGTGCAAATGAATCATATGGAAAAATTCCTATGGTTTACAATCCTACGAATCAAACAACCAAGATAGGAAAAATTCCTAATGATTAGAATCCTCCAAAATTCCTTTGAGAATCCTTTGAATCAAAGAAGCCCTTAATCTATTTTATGATTCATGGAATTGTGTGTTGTAAAGCATAAAGTAAAAACAAATAATGGCAATTCAACTAGAAAAAAAGTTTGGGCAGTTATGATACGGAAGATTCTAGAACAAAAGAGAACCACTGTTGTTTTGAGGTTTGTGCATTATGCTTAAGTTCAACCATGGAGTCTGCTAGATTGTACATGTGGCAAAATCTGGTGGGGGGCTAGAAGATGGTGCGAGGGGCCGAGTGGAGGGAGACTATGAAGGAATGCACAAGTGCGAGATCGATATTTAGAGAGAGGGGGCGAACACGTGCGCTGTTGCACGCAGTGGCGGAGCCATGAAAAATAAATGAGCTAGGGGGCCAAGCATTGCTAATCCTTTATGAGGAGGGTCAATTCATGAAATTAAACCTTTTTTAGCAGCAATTGTCTAATGATCACATTCATATTAGCCTCGATATATAGTGATGTTAGGGGGGGCAGGGCCCTTACTGCCCCTGTCTTCGCCATTGTGCACGCGTCTGAGAGATGAAGCGGAAGGCATAGATGATGAGAGGGGGACGTTGGATATATAATTAATGTGGGTGTATTAGCTATTTATGTTAATCCTATATAGAGAGGTATAGATTGATCGATGTGGACGTGGGAAAGAGGGTGGGACCTCACTGGATATATCGATTGATCGGTTTGTGTGGAAAACTATGAAAGACCTAGCTATATACACACATACATAGAGGAACATCGATCGTTGTGCATGCACGCGTGAGAGATAAAGAATTCCCGGTATGATGGAGAGGGGCATGTGTGTGGGTGTGTGCCTTCATGGGAGACCGACCTGAAGAAAAAGATTGCAGTGCGATAGATAATGCCGACTGGTAGTGTGTGTGCATGCATGCACGAGAGAAAGTTAGTGGTACAATTATAAAGAGAAGACTACTGTGTGGATGTAAAAGAATATGTGAGGTCATAATCAATGTAAAGTTGAATTCAAATATTTGAATAAGAGATCCTGATGTTTGAAAACCATGCATGCATGAATATAACGGAGATCTGCGTTGTATGGTTTGGAAACGAGCATGTTGTAATGTATACACATTGAACAAGGTCAGACTGATTTGAATTTGAGATACCAATGGCAGACATCATTTGCCCACGTCGCATCCGTGCATGGACACACTATTCTAATTGGAGATGATGGGCGGCTTTCGCATCACATATCTATATATATACCCCTATATATATATATTATATATTTTTTTTATATTATGTGCGGGTAACTTTAACTTTGAAAGATGGTCGTTGGATGAGGCGAATCCGATGGTCCAAAGATGGCAAATTTGAGCACTATTGGCCGTTGGATATCATCTAGATTCCACCAGATTTCACCACATGTATAATCTAGAAGAGTCCATGGTTGAACTTAAGCATAATGCACAAACATCAAAACACAAGCACTTCTTATTTGTTCTAGAATCTTCCATATCAGAATTGCCCAAATGTTTTTCTACATGATTTGCCATTATTTGTTTTTACTTTATGTCTTATAACGCACAATTCCATGAATCTTAAAATAGATTAGCTTTCTTATAAAAACTAGATGGTTTTGAATGAAATGAACTATAAGAATTAAACGAACATCTACATCATGTATATATGACTCAAAGCTTGCATGCTATAATGTGATATTTATTCATAATTTGGTCGACAAATCTCATGCGTGCAATGCACGTGTACCTTACTCTAGTCTAAATGGTGTTTGTGTGTGTGTTGTGCGTGTTGAGGTGCAAATTGTCTTTTTTTGGGTACACGTTATGCTTGTTCTTCTGAAATTTCAAGCCGCGCCTTGTTATGCCGAAAATTGAAGCTAGCGTCTCTGTCTATCGTGCTGCGAAACTCCCGCCTCTTCAACCCGCGCCTTGTTAGCCCGAAATATTTAAGATATATCTTTGTCTCGTTGTGCTTCGACAACTCCCTCCATCTCAACCCGCTCCTTGCTATTCCGAAATTCCAACGCACGCGAAAACTCCCTCCTCCTGTGAAATCCCAACACGCGAAATGCCCGTGGTACCCCTGAACCGAAACAACCGCCTCAAATCAGTGGGGGTACTTTCATAACTTACCCCACATTTCGGACAAGCGCGTCTCTAAGCCATGGTTCCCCACTGCCATCCCATCCGCCCACCCATTCATACACCGAGGCCGCGAAAACCCGCGACGAAACCCCACACACTGTTCCGTCCGCCACCCAGCCGGAGCCTCTTCCCCGATGACGTCGTCCATAGCAACACCTCGACGTCCCTCATCCACCGTACCGGATGAGGATCCGTCGTCGATCTCATCGTCCCGCCGGTTCAGCCACCACATCCTCCACCTCCAAGGAGCTGCCCCAACGTTCCCCTCGTCTTTCGCGCCACCTCCATTCCCACACCGCCGTCTTCACCTACACCACCGGAAGAGCATCATCATCACCGTTTCCTCGGATGAAGCTGCGGCATAATCGGCGCCACCAAAGAGGTTGTACACTAATCACCGCATTTTCTTCTTGATTCGATCTCACGGTGCTGCCGGCGCTCGGTCCCAAGCCGACACGGCGCGGCTCCATACACGGCGGCATCGCTGGCCACTTCCTCCATGGCGTCGCTACCTCGGCGGTGATGTCCACATCAGTAGGAGCTGCTGCCGCTTTAGCTCTCGCTCGCGGTGCTGCTCTGCTCTTGCTCTCGGACCCCTGCCTGGTTTGCTCTTGCTATTGCTCTTGCTCGTGCTGCTGCTCTCGCTCTCCCTCTTGCTTGCGATGCTGCTCCGATTTGGCTACACTTCAGTCGACTGGATCGACTTTTGGGTCAGTCAATTTTCAAGGGGTGGGCTCGCCGGGGTGAAGGAAGAACCAGCCACAGTAGGGAGGGGGGCTCGCCGGAGAGGTACCCCACTATCTATCTTAGGGTTCAGGTTGGGGCGGTGGTCGCCGGCGGTGGCGGGGTGTTGGCGGGGCGGTGGCGTGGGGATCGCCGGAGAAAAAGCTCGGCACGGGGGGGCCTAGAGGGATGGCAGGGGCGACGGCGGACCAGCGGTGGGGAGTGTTTTCGAGGCGGGCGGGACAACGCACCGCCGGCCGCGGGAGGCGGGGGGCTGCTGTTTGGCCGGTGGTGGCTGGCGGCTCAGGGGGGTGGAGGTTGAAAATGAACCACATGCCCTTGATTTCGTATCCAACGGCTGCAAAATCGACTGACCAGAGATGAAAAAGTCAGTCGACCGATGTGTAGCCTCACCTTGCTAGTGCGTTCAGTTTCGACAGCAAAATTCAGTTTCGACGGCAAAATTCAGTTTTGACAGTTAGGTTCAGTTTCCACAGTTAGGTTCAGTTTCGACAGTTAAGTTCAGTTTCGACAGTTAAGTTCAGAGATGAGCGGCTGATGTATTTTACATCTAGCACTTTGTGGTTATGTATTTTACGTCATGTATTGAGATGCTATTAGAATTCCACTCAGGTTAACGTTGTTCGTTGTCTCTCTTGTCCTGCTTCAGCCTCGGCGTCGTACAACTCACCGGAGCTGCTCCAACGACGAAACCCTCCATCACAGCGGAGCAGTACCTCGGGCTTCATCTCCAGACGCCTAAGATCTTCTTCTTCTCCTCCGACAGCAAAGTCAGCCGGAGCATCCTCACCGGCCAGCCCAATCACGCTGAGATCGACATGGCTTCGCCAAAGAGGTTGTACACTTGTTGCATCTCTTTTTTACTCTACATGTTATATATATTATCGACTGAGCACTCGTAGTAACGGGAAATACGATTATTTTATCCTATTATATGACAAGCAGTGAGGTACCAGGCAACTTAGCTATCCGTGATGGACTCTCTTGAATGCCATCATTATTTATCTCTGCGCGTTTGAGCTGTGCATTTGTCGATGGGCCTGGGAGTTGAGCTAGTATGGCAGTGGCCTGGGTCCAAAGTAATAGAAGTAGCACAAAAACATTTTTTTAGTGTAGGATTTTCCTTGCTCAAGCCTGCTTACTAGAATTGCCAGTGCTTGAAAGGAAAAGTGAATGAAAAACATAGGAATTGGAAAGTTTTCTATGGTACTACTTTTCATGAATTTGGTGCAAAGGAATGGAGCAAAGGAAAACTGTAGGATTTGTTCCTTTAGTGTCTCCTTGAAAGAAAAACCGTAGGAATTCTAATTTCCACTTCTCCTCCTTTTCATATTCCTATTCATCAAGCACAAGACTAAGAGATTGTAGCATAATAGCATTATAACCATACATTTTCTTGTGGTTTGACTTAATCTCACCATGCTTTTTTGCATCCTGTGATCTTCCAATTGTTGTGAATCAAACACCCAGATTGGCAGAAATCTTGTGTTTTTAAATTCTCTGTTTTGCACGTGCATTCCTATCATATTCCTGTCTATTTCCTATCCCTGCATTGTTAGAATCCTCAAATTCAAACAAGCCCTTACTCAATTACTTCTGTTACAGATATGTGTCAAAGAAAACCTTGTGTGGTTTGTCCTGCTCCTGCGACGCTGTGTTCCACGCCAGCTCAACTGCTCCAATGATGGAAGGGTTCACCACAGCAGGGATCCGCTCTCCAGACTGTCTTTCGCCGCCTTAGATCTTCTTCCTCGCCGTCGGCAGCCACGACAACTGCATTACCACCATCAACTGAGCAGATGACCTTGAGGACTACACGGGTCCGCAAGAGAGGTCGCACTCTTCCGTGTCTGCTTATGTTATGCATCGCTTAATATGATGACATGCTACATTATCATCGTGTTCACCTATTAGACTCCGATTCAGGTCCAAACTAATGCTGAAACTTGAGTATTTAAATGGTTGTGGGGTACATATTGGGGCAGCAATCAGTACTATCTGTCTACTATCTAGTTAATCTCCGGTGTCTACTATGAGTTTCATGTTGGGTGCAAACAAACATTAAAGGAGCCATTATCTGTATTTTTTAACTAAAGCTATTATCTGCCTGCTATCATTGGTTTTGGGTCTATCCACAGTTTGCTACCATCACTCTGGATTTGTGCATGCACTCCTTATATAATCTCACTATCTTTTATTCCTATGCATGCCAGTTATTGTACACAATGGAACTGATCATGTAGAGCAAAAGAGACGAGCCTTGCATGGCAATAAAATTTCATGCAGACATCGTTCCATGGTGGGCGCAAAGGCAGCCCCCCATGCACCCATTTCGGATCGTAATCAAGAGGAAGATAACTGTTCTGAGGGGGATTCAGAAGGAGAAGACCACTCCTATTTACCCCATGAGGTCTTCGCTCTAACTTGGCATGTTGATGTTGGTAATATCATGCATATGGTGCCTTGCATTGCTTACTGTATACATTAAAGATGTCATCTGCTTAGTTTAGACATGCTTTGTGTCAATGCCATCTGTTTAGTTTCTTTATCGTATATGTGAATCATGCAATGCCATCTGTTTAGTTTCTTTATCGTATATGTGAATCATGCAATGCCATCTTGTCTAGCCAGGCATCATATATCACTACTAGAAACTGGGAATTTGCCATCAGCCAGCTCTTTGCCATCTGCCAGCTGATGGCAAAGAACGTCTTTGCCATCTGCTTATAAAAAACAGATGGCAAAGAACTGACAGACGGCAAAGAACATGGTTGCCATCAGCCAATTCTTTGCCATCTGCTAGTGGATGGCAAATAATCTTTGCCATCTGCCAGCAGATGGCAAAGAATCTTTTTCGTCTGTTGGCAGATGGCAAAGAAGTGGGTGGGGCCCAATGGATGACGACGCTGTAACGGCCCAGTAGCCCCACCTCTTTGCCATCTGCCAGCCGCTGGCTGATGGCAAAGATATGGGCCTTTGCCATCCGCTGGCTGATGGCAAAGAGGTCGGACTATCTCCTCCCCTCTCTTCTTCTAAAAAAAATTCTCCTCCCCTCTCTCCCAGCCCGGCCCCACCCCTCTCTCTCTCTCTCCCAGCCCGGCCCCACCCCTCTCTATCTCTCTCCCCACCTCACCCACCCACCACTTGTCTAAAAAAAACCAACCCCAAATCGCACCCGCGCGCCCCAGCCGCCGGACGACCCCAGCACCGCCGCCGGCCCGCCACCGCCCAGCACCGCCGCCGGCCCGCCCCTCCCCGCCACCGCGGCCCTTCCCCGCCCCTCCCCGCCACCGCAGCCCTCCCCTGCGCCCGTCCCTCCACCGTTCTAGGCCGCGGCACCGCCCCCTCCCCGCGGCCCTCCCGGCCACCGCGGCCCTCCCGGCCACCGCGGCCCTCCCGGCCACCGCGGCGTGCCCCGCGGCCCTCCCCGCCACCGCAGCCCGCCTCTCCTCTCCAGTCCTCACCTCAGAGCTCAGACCATGGATCTCGTGGCGCCGGCGGCCGCACGCCCGCTGCACCGGATCTGAAGCTTCTCCTCCCCCTCTTCCTCACCCCGGTCAGATCTTCTTCGTCTCGTGTTCCTCCCCGCGCCGCCGGCCGCTGGTCCCCGACCTCATCCCACCATGGATTTGACACCCCCGTGCTCTTCTTCTCTTCAGGCAGGTGAGCCCCGTCCCTCCCAAATTGGTCCCTCCTCCTCTGGTCAAGTTCTGCCTCTGCTACTGTGTAGTGTAGTGTTGACTGCTAGTGTTGTTGCTTGCTAGCCTGCTGCTTGATTTCGTTGCTGGCTTGCTGCTGCTAGATGATGTTGTTACGTGCTGCTGTTGGCTTGCTACTGCTGGTGGCTTGGTGCTATTAGCTGCTGCTTGTTGTTAGCTGCTAGCGTGCTACTACTAGCTAGCTACTACTGCTTGTGTTACTAGTTGTTGCTGCTGCTACTTGCTGATACTACTAGCTACTGCTGCTGCCTACTGGTGCTACAAATATCTTCGTAACTGAACTGACCATAATCATTAGGTGTATAGAGGATTTTATGGTTTCTATTTTATAAATAATGAATGTAACAACACTAGCGATCTTTCAATTTTGTCGAGTAAATCACGTAAGATAGAAGTGTGCCTATTTGTATCACATATTGGAGTGAAGTGCTGTCACTACCAAGTATCAAATGTAGCTTAGGTTCAGATAAGCTTTTCCCAAAATTAAAATACTACCAAGGGATCACTCCTTGGCATTTATTTTGTATTTTTTATTTATAACACATCTCATGCCTTGCAGGATCGACTTCCTTCTCAATAGTGAAATTTCTTCTGTTGTTCAAGTGAGAGAAACATGCAGGTATCTTAATGATCCACTAAATTATTTTCGGTAAAAGTTTGCTTCACATCCATTGTGTAATATGAAGAGAAATCATGGTGCTTTTCCTTTCGTCGTGTACAAAATTGTTTCCTGTCCATTACTTAATTTGTAGATGAATAATAGGGTACTTATTATTTGCGTGCATGGATTTCATTCAAATAGAATTTTCAAAGACAAATTAAATGCCATACCTTACTAAACTCAGATTAGCGCATCCAGCAGAGAAAAGTTGTGTACTTATTCCTAACAGTACCAAATAATTTAAATTCTGAATGGTTTTCGTCAGCAACTATTGTGAGTTGTCTTTGCAATTCCACATAGTAATTAGTTATAATGTCATACCTTGCACCATTTTCAGAAATCAACAGTTTACCCTTCCTGGTGCTTTATCCCTTGGAAGAAATCTTTATGGTGCTTCCGTGCTCTCCTAAAAGCCAGTTTAAACAGACTTAAAGAGTAGTGTTATCAACGGATAGTAAGAGAGCACCCTCATCTTGCTTTCAACCACTTGCTTCTGGGCTTCACTTATATTTTTATGTACTGAACAATCTCCGCAAAGTTCGCATTCTCCTACTGAATTAATAGTGCCAAGTCATAAGTCTGCAGCTAAATTTCAGGGAGAAGAAATTATCAAAAGACAACATAGGATAAATGTTACATATTCGTAGATTATTAATATTATTAGAAATGCACTGCCTGCATACTATTTGGTGCATTTTGGTACTCATGTGTCTATTTCCTTCACAGCAAAATAAACATGACCAATTTACCGCATTTTTTTACTGGCCATGGGTTCTGAAAATAAATATCTGAAAATTAAGATAAACATGACTCTTTAGAAATAAGGCTAGGATACCTGATGTTAAAATAGAGACCGTGCCAATGAGTAATTCATCAACGTTTTGTAGCTAGCATTCCTATTGTTCTAGAGAAGCTGCTTATGCTTCTTAGAGTAAGGGGCCATACCATAATTAGTACAATTGCTTCCAAGCTCTTGGTGACATATTTTTCCTTCCATTCCATTTGCAACATGTAAGCCATGATTTCTTGTTTTTAGAGTCCTTCTCAGGGAGGAGTTCGAGGACAGTCTTGAAAATCCAGATCCGGTACCTTTGGCGTTGTTGACGACAGACCAAGCTAACCTTGCGGTTCAGGCGGACTCGAATGTTGGATCTGGATGCGGGTAGCAAATTGGCGGCGGTGGTACTGAGAGGGCGAACTGCAGCGAGCGGTGTCGTCGAGGGGCTTCGCCGACAGCATCCGCAGTTAACGTACAGGGTCAACCCTCATGCCCCTGGTTGGTCTAAGAGGTATGACATCTGAATCTGTTGCGTCAACTAGCTGTACAATTTTTCAGAAATGGTTCATGCTGATTTGCTAGGCACTCCTTACAATGTTGTAGTCGTGTAGTGCGCCCAGGATTTTGCTGTTTGCTATGCACTATCTCGCTCTGAACCCGTGTACTGCTCTTCCCCTTCCGCATTTGACAACCTGTAGTCCTTACTTGCGGTTGGCCAGGTAGTTGTTTGTTGATTTAGGTTCGCCGCCGCCATTGATTCCTGCCACCATTGATTCCTGCGTCTTTTCTCAGGTCTCCCCATCATCAGGAGTTGAAAAAACAGCCTGGAACATCCAGATCCAGTGCCCCTAGTCCTGTTGCCACTGCACAAGGCGAAGCCGACGAGTGCTGGAGGATTTGAACTGCGTGTCTGGCTATGTGCAAGAGGTCAGTGGCCGCAGCCAGTGAAGAGCAGGAGGTGAGGTCCGTCGAAGGAAGAATGCTTCCCCGGCTCAGTCCGCACAATCCACATTAAAGGTTAACCCGGAGGCACCATGATGGACTAAAAGGTGATTTTCTCACTTTTTTCGTCTGAACCGCCATGACGTTATGATACAGTAGATTGCAGCTAAGCAGACATGGTACTATTTTACAAATTGCTTCAGATAATGGCATCCTGTAGGGTGCTATTTTTGCTTATATCCCTGCAGATCCAGCAGTTGTTGGCATAGCAAATGTATATGTGTGTGCATGTGGCAACTGATTCGATTCGCAACAGTAAGTCAGGAACCACCTGAGCGGCTTGGTTGGCTTGCTGAACACCGGCTAGCGCCTGTGCCCGGCGGTCTGAACCGAAGTGAGCCTACGAACATACAAATCCTGGAACTTGGAGAAAGGGCATCCACGTGACTGGTGGAACAAGAAAGCCAAATCAGAAATCTGTGGGGGAGATCAACATGACTTGAAATAAATTAGTAGAAAATGTATCCAGGCTTCTCCCCGCTTCCGAGCTATATTTTTCACCAGCTCATGGCCACCGAAAAGGCATGATGTGAAAGGAAGAAGACCTGAGTAGGGACATCAGTGGTTGTTTGGATTAGGAGAATTTAAGTTGGGTCGTTAGAAAACCAGTTTTAGGAGAAATTTTAGGAAAACTAGTTTTAGTTGTTTTTTTGTTACGCAATTCTTTGTTTGGATCAAGAAACCACTTTGACAAAACTCTGTTTGGGTTAAATCCTTCGAAGAACCACTTTATTAGACGCCTGACCCTCGCTCCATTGTATGGGCATCGGCATGGTTCTGTCTGCCGTGGTCATGCTCAGTGCCGAGAGCTGTACATCGCCGCTAGCGGCGCCTCCATGTCCGTGGAGCATCGTGTCACTGCTATTGGTGTTCTAGCTAGTGCCACAAGCTGCGGCGTTGTGCCTCTCGGAAGGCGTTCAATCAGCTGAGCCAGATGGCGTTCCGATACAAATTGTTCATGTAGAACATGCCCAGCATTGCCAGCTCGCTACTGTTCTGTGGCCAGGCGCTATCAAAACTACCAAAGCAGGCTCCTGTGCACTTGAGGAGGGTCAGGTGGACCAAACTGGCTTGGTTTACTTGTATTTTGGTTTCGAACAAAAAAACTCTGAATATATAGCTTCTTTGACACATATATTGACAGTGGTGTCATGGAGACATGTTGGAAGAAATGATACATGTCCCTCTGTTAATGATATGGTTGTAAATTACTGCATGTGATTTCTAATTTTAGAATGTTGAGTAGACTATTGTTGTAGATCAATAAATTTTATGAAACTTACGTTTGGTAGTGTTTTTGAATCGGCATGCCTGATCAGGTTTTCTGAATTTGGTTATGTGGTGACAACACGTGTCCCTTTGTTATGAGTGTACCCGTGGTGTGCAGCTTGTTGGGGTGCGCCATGTGCTTTCCTTGTGTAATTTTCTTAAGATTTTCGCCTTAAGATAACTTAATTGCATTGCTCGTGTCTCAGGTCCATAATTTGTATTTTCTTCCAATTCTTCTAACTTTCTTCTTTCCCATTTTACAGATTTGCTTAAGATCACGTAAGCTTGGGTTGGTGGAGTGCTTGTATTTAGTTTTTGTTTTGACCTTGTGAAACTTGCTACCTATGGATGAAACTGTGTAATATTGATGAAACTATGTATATGTATGGATGAAACTTGCTACTATTGTTAACATGTGTTGGATATATATGTGTCCATGACTATTGGTAATATGTGTTGAATACGCTATATTGGTCATATAAATATATTTGTGTTTGATTTTCTGTGAAAATGAATTGATATAAGAAAAAACAAAATTAAATGGGGCAATATAGTCACTTTGCCATCTGCTGGCAGATGGCAAAGAGCTTTGCCATCAGCTGGCAGATGGCAAAGAGGCCACGTGTCATCCACATGTAATTTGGGCTGGCTTATTTGGGCTCTTTGCCATCTGTCAGCAGATGGCAAAGCTCTTTGCCATCTGCTGGCAGACGACAAAGCATGCAGCCTTTGCCATCTGCTGGCAGACGGCAAAGCATGCAGCCTTTACCATCTGCTGGCAGACGGCAAAGAGCCTGCAGCCTTTGCCATCCGCTGGCAGATGGCAAAGTATGCCGTTAGCCTTCTAACGGGGCTAACCCCGTTAAGAGGCTTTGCCATCTGCCAGCTGATGGCAAAGGCATATGCTCTTTGCCATCAACCAGCAGACGACAAAGAAGCCTTTACCGGCAGGGTTTCAGACAAACTGTTTGCCATCTGCTGGCAGATGGCAAAGCCTTTGCCATCCGTCGACCATGCCTTTGCCATCTTCCATGGCAGATGGCAAAGTGCCAGATTCCAGTAGTGTATGTGAATTTTGCAATGCCACCCTGGTTAGCCAGTCATCTTATATGTGAATTATATCACACCATCATTTTTTTATTACGTGTTAAATTTGTCAACAATTTTAGTACATTCAATTACTCTTCCTGTGCATCAGCCATTCGGCACGGTCATGGAAAAAATCTAGAGTGGAAACAAGGTCTTCAGAGCAGACAATGCTATCTGACGAAGCGCATGTCTTGCTGGTTACCGATAGCTCCTCAGAGGAGGATTCAGAGACAGATGACCAGTCATATTTCCCCCCTGAGGTGCATGCCCTAACTTGGCAGGGTTATGTTACTCATATCGTGCGTATGGTATCTTGCATTGCTATGTCATTTGCTTAGTTTAGACATGCTTTGTGTGAATGCCACCTGTTTAGTGTCTAATTACCATATATGTGAATTATGCAATGCCATCTTGTTGCAAGACATTATATATGTGAATTATGCAATGTTATCTTGTTGCAAGGCATTATGTATGTGAATTATGCAATGCCATGCTCTTTAGGCAAGCGTCATATATGTTAATTATATCATGCCGTCCTTTTTTTGTATTTCTCATTGCTTTTGTCGACAATGTTTGTATATTCAACTGCTCTTCCTGCGCATCAGCCATTTGAATTGGTGATGGAGAAATCTGGAGTGAAAACAAGGTCTTCAGAGCAGACAATGCTACCTACTGAAGCAGATATCTTGCTGGTTACAGATAGCTCTTCAGATGAGGATTCAGAGGCAGATGACCAGTCAACCAGTCCTATTATCCCCCTGAGGTGTATGCTCAAACTTGGCAGGGTTATATTACTCATATAATGCATATGTTATATTGTAATGCTTAGTTTTTACATCATATACACAATATTGAATGCCATCTCCTTAGTTGACACATCATATATGCAATTGCCCTCTGCTCACTTCCTTAGTATATAAATCATATATTTGAATTATGTCACGCCATGATGTTTACATAAACAGCATGTATCTGAATTATGGCATGCCAACCCATTTTCTAAAGACATAATATAGTTATATCATATCATCCTGTTTACATAGTCATCATATTTTAAATTATGTCATTCTATCCGTGAATTATATCATGGCATCATGTTTCCATCGACGGCATGTTTGTGATTTATGGCATGCCAACCACTTTAATAGACACATCGTATAGTTATATCATGTCATCCTGTTTACATAGTCATCATATTTTGAAGTATGTCATTCTATCCTGTTTAGTTAGCCATCATACATGTGAAATTGTGTCATGCTATCCTGTTTAATTAGCCATCACATATGTGAAATTATGTCCTGCTATTCTGTTTGCTTAGACAACATAAATGTGAATTATTTCATGCCCTGTTTTCTTCCCTACTATCCATTGCACCTATCTATCTTACAATGTCTGTACATTCAATTACTTTTCTTGTTTATCATCCATTTGAATTGGAGAGGATGATGGCAGTATCTAAGGGAGTAATAACATGGTCTTCAGAAAAGATCGTGCTACCTGTTGATGCAGATAGAACCACGATTGTACTTGCCCAAGAATCAGCCCCACCACACATAACCCACACTCATGCAGATTGTACCCCTACCCAGTTGGACAGAGAACCAGCTACACCCCTTCTAAGCCCAACCCCAGCAGATAGACACCCAGTTCCCGTTGACACAGCACCGTCTCCACCACAGAGCACCCAAACACGAGCAGTTAGTAAGGTAACTACAGTGCCCAAATCACGAGGACCACCACTCCGAACCCAAAGTCAACGCTTAAAGCAGAAGAAGAATTGTTCTCAGGTCAGGTTCCGTAGCTATGGTTCATACTACTTTGCTCTTGCATCACTGTATTTATTGATACCAACCAATTTCAAATTTGAAGGATGCAATTGAAACTCCAATGGCGCAACATGTATGTTTTAAACCTGTTTCTTCAACGTGTTTGGCTGTTTGCTGTTGTAACTTGCTCTATGTTGATTTCAGTTTCAATTGAATAAACAGTTATGTTCTCATGCCATGCACATTACAAGTGTTGTTATTGCTGTGTAGTTTCCCACACTTATATTCTGTCTATGCTGCTTTGTCTTAAATAGATATGATTCGAACTGTATCTATCTTGATTTGGCAACATAAACTAGAATGATATAGACCACACAGTGACCATACTACATAAATATATGTTTGTTTCATGCTGTTATCCTGTCCGCCTTACTACTGAACTGGTTTACCAAAATGAGTTTCATATACTACATTGTAAACCTGAGATGTGTTTGTTTGTTTCTCTTTTAGAATGCGGATAAAATATTGGAGAAGAGTACCCTGTTATGTAATGGTAAAGGAAGTACTGCAGATAAGGTTCAAGATAGTGAGACATCCCTGTTGGTCTCCAAGAAAGCTGATAAAAACTATATTGAGGACACTGAGACAACCCCAAAGTCCTGTCTTGATGTAGTGTTCGAGTTACTGGCTACCACTGCTGGCACCAGCTCTTCGTACTCGTTGCCTGAATCAGTTCGGCTTCTTGAGTCTCAACTTCAAGTTGAAAGACATCGATCAGATGTTATGCGACAGGAAGCCGAAGGACTGAGGAAGTCCCTGCAGAATTCAGATGCATACTTTCTGGTGCAACAGCAAGCGCTGGAGGACTTAAGCGCCAAACAAGAGAATGTTAATAAGCTTGCTAAGCATCTTGCCAGCATTATGGGTACCCAGGATATTGTTTCTTGAGCTCTTCTGAAGTGGTTTCAGTTCTGGACTTGTTTTGCTGCGGCGTTTATATGCTGCTGTGTTCCCTATATTTGCACTGGTGGCGAACTTTGATGCCTAGTGGATGTAATATGTGTAATAGCCATGATAGCCTAGTGTAAGTTGCTTGCTTATTTATTTCCTTGTTGTCTTGTTTATTTGTTTGCTTGTAGTCAGTGCAGTTCTTTTTCTGCGGTTTGCTAGTGGCTGCAATAACCTATTTTTTAAAACCAGGCCACAATAACCATGGGCTAATATTTACTGTAGTGACACTGGACCTACGGGCCGTAGAAACAGTGGGCCTTCTATGGGCCGTATAAATAGTGGGCCTTCTACGGGCCGTATAAATAGTGGGCCTTCTACGGGCCACAGAAACAATGGGCCTGCTACGGGTCGTATCATCAATGGGCCTTATAAGGGCAGTATGATCGATTGGCCAAACATGGGCCAATAATAGGCCGCATAATGGCCGTAAAAGGGCTAGAGTTGGAATCGTCCGTTCATGGGCCGACCATAACGGGCCATTGTTAATAGGTCATATTTCATGACGGTATGAAAACGGCCCAACGTGTTAACGGACCACAAACGGGCCGACTGTAACCACGGGCTGAATTTGGCCCATAAGCCAAAAATGACAGTAACGGGCCGTAAGTAAACGAATGCTGGAAATGAGCCCAAGAATAAATGGGCTCTGAGAAGGCCGAAAGATAACATGGGCTGGAAACGGCCCAATGGAATAACGGGCCCTTAATGGGTATAAAGTGATATACTGTTCATTACGGGCCAGTTTCACCACGGGCCGTTAATGGGTGTAAAGTAATACACTGTTCATTACGGGCCAGTTTCACCACGGGCTGTTAATAGGCCAAGAGTTACGTAGGGCCTCATATGGACCGAAAGACGTCATGGGCCATACATGGGCCAGAAGTGAAAACGGGCTGGAATCATATTGGGTGGCCCAGATGACGCTATTGGGCCTAATTCGGATAGGGCGTAACGAGCCTTGGGTTAGCGGGCTGTAAATGGGCTATATGCGAACAAGCCGTTAACATGCTTTACAAGGGCCGACCCGCCACCTTTTGACCAAGTCAAACGGGCCGGCCTTTTCACAGGAATGGGCCTCTGTTGGGCCGTGCCACGTGTCGACGTATCATAGGCGCCTTCTGTCCAATGAGTGGATGGCATCTGTCCCAACGGTGAGCCGACACGTGTTTCCTCCAGCCAATGATGATTTTACACGTGGGAAATCCCCATTGGTCGGGGCTGTTAACGGGTTATCGGATCCAAAACCCGACCCGATAGCTTAACGGCGTTCCGTTATGGTGGATGCCACGTGTTGGTCACCCTTGACGAAAGCACTTCTATGACGCGCGATTTATCGTCCGTGATGATAATTTTGGTAATGTCATGGAACACTTCTACGACAACACAGGTATGACTATCTTGATTCTGTCATAAATTTGTCATGGATGTACATGCATGACAAAAAACGCGACCTACTGTGACAAACACGTATCATCACAGAAGTGTATTTTTTTTGTAGTGACCGTTCCCTAGTAATTCCTCTAATAATTATGGAAATTCCTACAATAATTATTATGGTAATTTTAATAATATGCCCTCTGATTTTGAGAATAGTGTTAAAGAATTTATGACCTCTCAAAAGAATTTTAATGCCTTGCTTGGAGAAAAATTGCTCAAAGTTGATGATTTGGCTAGGAACGCTGATAGACTCTCGCTTGATATTGATTATTTGAAACTTAGATCTACTCCTCCTAAGCATGATATCAATGAGTCTCTAAAAGCAATAAGAATTTCCATTGATGAGTGCAAAGAAAGAACCGCTAGAATGCGTGCTAAGAAAGATTGCTTTGCAAAAGCGTGTTCTTCTAGTTTCCATGAAAATAATGATGAAGATCTTAAAGTTATTGATGTGTCCCCCATTAGATCTTTGTTTTTCAATATGAATCTTAATAATGATGGGACTGGAGAAGAGTCAACTTTAGTTAAAAGGCGTCCCAATGATTCAGAGTTTTTAGATTTTGATTCTAAATTAGATAAAAGTGGGATTAGAGAGGTCAAGACTTTAAATAGCATTGAACCCACCATCTTGGATTTCAAGGAATTTAATTATGAAAATTGTTCTTTAGAAGATTGTATTTCCTTGTTGCAATCCTTTCTGAATTCTCCTCATGCTTATAGTCAAAATAAAGTTTTTACCAAACATATTGTTGATGCCTTGATGCAATCTTATGATGAAAAACTGAATTTGGAAGTTTCTATACCTAGAAAACTTAATTATGAGTGGGAACCTACTATAAAGATTAAAATTAAAGATCATGAGTTGTTATGCTTTATGTGATTTGGGTGCTAGTGTTTCCACAATTCCGAAAACTTTATGTGATATTCTAGGTTTCCATGATCTTGATGATTGCTCTTTAAATTTGCACCTTGCAGATTCCACCATTAAAAAGCCAATGGGAAGGATCAATGATGTTCTCATTGTTGCAAATAGAAATTTGGTGCCCGTAGATTTTATCGTTCTTGGTATAGATTGCAATCTTTCTTGCCCTATTATTCTTGGTAGACCTTTCCTTAGAACGATTGGTGCGATTATTGATATGAAGGAAGGGAACATGAGATTCCAATTTCCATTAAGGAAAGGCATGGAGCACTTTCCAAGAAATAAAGTCAAATTACCTTCTGAATCTATCATGCGAGCTACTTATGAATTGAGTGCGAAAGATGGCACTACTTAAATCTATCCTCGCTTTTATGCCTAGCTAGGGGCGTTAAACGATAGCGCTAGTTGGGAGGCAACCCAATTTTATTTTAGCTTTTTTGTTTTTGTTTCTGTTTAGTAATAAATTTTGCATCTACCTTCTGTTTAGATGTGTTTTTATGTTTTAATTAGTGTTTGTGCTAAGTAGAACCTATAGGATAACCTATGGTGATAGTTAATTTGATTCTGTGGAAAAACACAAACTTTGCACGCACACAAATAATTTTAGTAATTCACAGAAACGTGATTTTGCGTTGATTCTTTTTGCTGTAGATCAATAGACAAATTTCCCAGGATTTACTATTTTGATAGGATTTTTATAGTTCCAGAAGTATTCGAGAGTTACAGATTTCTACAGAATGTTCTGTTTTTGATAGATTCTGTTTTTCGTGTGTTGTTTGCTTATTTTGATGCATCTATGGCTAGTATTAAGTAGTACGAACCATAGAGAACTTGAAATACAGTAGGTTTAACACCAATATAAATAAAGAATGAGTTCATTACAGTACCGTATGTGGTGGTTTTTTCTTTCTTTCACTAACAGAGCTTATAAGATTTCCTGTTGAGTTTTGTGTTGTGAAGTTTTCAAGTTTATGTAAAGATTTGATGGACTATGGAATAAGGAGTGGCAAAAGTCTAAGATTGGGGATGCCCAAGTCACCCAAGATATTCAAGAATATCCAAAAGCCTAAGCTTGGGGATGCCCCTGGAAGGCATCCCCTCTTTCGTCTTCGTTCATTGGTAACTTTACTTGGAGCTATATTTTTATTCGCCACATGATATGTGTTTTGCTTGGAGCGTCTTGTATGATATTAGTCCTTGCTTTTTAGTTTTCCACAATCATCCTTTCTGTACATGCCTTTTGGGAGAAGCCCACTTGATTAGAATTTATTCGAATACGTTATGTGCTTCACTTATATTTTTTGAGCTTGATAGTTTTTGCTAGTGCTTCACTTATATCTTTTAGTCCACGGCGGTGGCTTAATTTTGAAGAATTGTTGATCTCTCATGCTTCACTTATATTATTTTGGGAGTCTCTTAGAACAGCATGGTATTTGCTATGGTTATAAATTTGGTCCTAGAATGATGAGCATCCAAGTTGGGTATAACAAAAACTATCATTGAAAGTGAATTGGATGCTATGATCAATTTGATACTTGATAATTGTTTTGAGATATAGAGGTGGTAATATTAGAGTCATGATAGTTGGGTGATTATGAATTTAAAGAATGCTTGTGCTAAAGGTTGTGATTCCCGTAGCATGCACGTATGGTGAACCGCTTTGTGATGAAGTTGGAGCACATTTTTATATATTGATTGTCTTTCTTATGAGTGGTGGTCAGGGACGAGCGATGGTCTTTTCCTACCAATCTATCCCCCTAGGAGCATGCGCGTAGTACTTTGTTTTCAATGACTTGTAGATTTTTGCAATAAGTACATGAGTTCTTTATGACTAATGTTGAGTCCATGGATTATACGCACTCTCACCCTTCCACCATTGCTAGCCTCTCTTGTGCCACGCAACTTTTGCCGGTACCATACACCCACCATATACCTTCCTCAAAACAGCCACCATACCTACCTATTATGGCATTTCCATAGCCATTCCGAGATATATTGCCATGCAACTTTCCACCGTTTCGTTTATATGACACCCATCATCATTGTCATATTGCTCTTTGCATGATCATGTAGTTGACATCATATTTGTGGCAAGGCCACCTTCATAATTTTCATACATGTCACTCTTGATTCATTGCATATCCCGTTACACTTCCGGAGGCATTCATATAGAGTCATATCTTGTTCTAAGTATTGAGTTGTAATCTTGAGTTGTAAGTAAATAAAAGTGTGATGATCTTCATTATTAAAGCATTGTCCCAGTGAGGAAAGGATGATGGAGACTATGATTCCCCCACAAGTTGGGATGAGACTTTGGACTTAAAAAATAATAAGAAGAGAAAGGCGAAAAAAAGAAAGGCCAATAAAAAATGAGAGAAAAGGAGTGAATGGACAATGCTACTATCCTTTTTACCACACTTGTGCTTCAAAGTAGCACCATGATCTTCATGATAGAGAGTCTCCTATGTTGTCACTTTCATTTACTAGTGGGAATTTTTCATTATAGAACTTGGCTTGTGTATTCCGATGATGGGCTTCCTCAAAATGCCCTAGGTCTTCGTGAGCAAGCGAGTTGGATGCACACCCACTTAGTTTGTTTTGTTGAGCTTTCATACATTTATAGCTCTAGTGCATCCGTTGCATGGCAATCCCTACTCACTGACATTGATATCTATTAATGGGCATCTCCATAGCCCGTTGATACGCCTAGTTGATGTGAGACTATCTTCCTCCTTTTTTGTCTTCTCCACAACCACCATTCTATTCCACATATAGTGCTATGTCCATGGCTCACGCTCATGTATTGCGTGAAAGTTTAAAAAGTTTGAGATTACTAAAGTATGAAACAATTGCTTGGCTTGTCATCAGGGTTGTGCATGATTAAATAATATTTGTGATGAAGATAGAGCAACAGCCAGACTATATGATTTTGTAGGGATAACTTTCATTGGCCATGTTATTTTGAGAAGACATGATTGCTTGATTAAGTATGCTTGAAGTATTATTATTTCTTATGTCAATATGAACTTTTATTTTGAATCATTTGGATCTGAACATTTATGTCGCAATAAAGAAAATTACTTTGAGAATTATGCTAGGTAGCATCCACATAAAAAATTCTGTTTTTATCATTTACCTACTCGAAGACGAGCAGGAATTAAGCTTGGGGATGCTTGATATGTCTCCAACGTATCTATAATTTTTGATTGTTCCGTGCTGTTATATTACCCGTTTTGGATGTTTATGGGCTTTACTTTACACTTTTATATCATTTTTGGGACTAACCTACTAACCGGAGGCCCAGCCCGTATTGCTATTTTTTTGCCTATTTCGGTATTTCGAAGAAAAGGAATATCAAACGGGGTCCAAACGGAGTGAAACCTTCGGGAGCATGATTTTTGGAACGAACATGATCCAGAGGACTTGGATTGCAAGTCAAGAAGCAGTTGAGGCATCCATGAGGGTGGAGGGCGCGCCCCCTATCTCATGGGCCCCTCGGGCGTCCACCGACCTACTTCTTCCTCCTATATATACCCACGTACCCCGAAAACATCAGAACAAGCCGCAAAAACCTAATTCCACCGCCGCAACCTTCTGTATCCGCGAGATCCCATCTTGGAGTCTTCGCCGACGCTCCGCCGGAGGAGGAATCAACCACGGAGGGCTTTTACATCAACACCATAGCCCCTCCGATCAGTTGTGAGTAGTTTACCACAGACCTTCGGGTCCATAGTTATTAGCTAGACGGCTTCTTCTCTCTTTTTGGATGTCAATACCATGTTCTCCTCGATCGTCTTGGAGATCTATTTGATGTAACTCTTTTTGCGGTGTGTTTGTCGAGATCCAATGAATTGTGGGTTTATGATCAAGTTTATCTATGAGAAATATTTGAATCTCCTCTGAATTCTTTTATGTGTGATTAAGTTATCTTTGCAAGTCTCTTCGAATTATCAGTTTGGTTTGGCCTACTAGATTGATCTTTCTTGCAATGGGAGAAGTGCTTAGCTTTGGGTTCAATCTTGCGATGTCCTTTCCCGATGACAGCAAGGGTAGCAAGGCACGTATTGTATTGTTGTCATCAAGGATAAAAAGATGGGGTTTATATCATATTGCATGAGTTTATCCCTCTACATCATGTCATCTTTCTTAATGCGTTACTCTGTTCTTTATGAACTTAATACTCTAGATGCTTGCTGGATAGTTGTCGATGTGTGGATTAATAGTAGTATATGCAGGCAGGAGTCGATCTAGTTGTTACGGATGTGATGCCTATATACATGATCATGCCTAGATAATCTCATAATTATTCGCTTTTCTATAAATTGCTCGACAGTAATTTGTTCACCCACCATAATACTTATGCTATCTTGAGAGAAGCCACTAGTGAAACCTATGCCCCCCGGGTCTATCTTTTATCATAAAAGCTTTCGATCTACTTTTATTTGCATCTTTACTTTTCCAATCTATATTATAAAATACCAAAAATGCATTTATCTTATCATATTATCTCTATCAGATCTCACTTTCGCAAGTGGCCGTGAAGGGATTGACAACCCCTTTATTGCGTTGGTTGCGAGTTCTTGTTTGTTTGTGTAGGTGCGTGGGACTTTTGAGGAGCCTCCTACTGGATTGATACCTTGGTTCTCAAAAACTAAGGGAAATACTTACGCTACTATTGCTGCATCACCCTTTCCTCTTCAAGGAAAACCAACGCAAGCTCAAGACGTAGCACACCACCATTTGCGATTATTGCACCACACATAGTTTCGTTGAAGGGTCTCTGATCGTAGTGTCGCATTAGCAGCATCGTGCAGTAGTGCCGATTGCTGCATGCGCGGGTAACAGGTACGTTGTGGAGCGCAACTTTGTAGGAATAATCAGCTCACGTGATAATTTGATCTGTAGGAGTTGATGGTCGGGACCATAGGTGAACGACCTGGAGGCGGTGGCTCGCCAGTCGCCACTGATCGAGTAGCCACGTTTAAAATACAATTTTTTTAGCGGGGTAAGAGTTCTGATTTTCAATGGTGCGTTATAAGTACTAGTTTTTAGAACGATTGGTATGGAGCAAAAATGGAACTCATAATTACTACCTCCTTCCTGGTTTACTAGTCCCCATCATATTTTGGGTCAAAGTTTGTCCATGGATTTTACTTGTAAAATGTGAATGGAAAACGAGATTTTGTTATACCCAAACAAAAAAGGACTGGAGGGAGTGATTGCTCTGACATGGACACGACGTCTCATAGCGCAGGCATTGAACCGGCGTGCCAACCAAGAGGGCCCCACTCGTTGCACGCCAGGCTGAACATGCCTCCTCGCCGCATGCAACCGGCTTCAGACTGCCCCGCTTGCCTCCATTGATGAATCCACGCGTGTGCGGGCAACACGTCCTTCCGCGAGCCGGACGACATTTTAGAAAGCAACGCCGGTTGGCTCCTCTCGTCCGCCCGCTATTTAAACGAGGCCATACGCCTAGCAAGAACTGCACCACACCGCCGCTCCCCATATCCTCATTGCACCATTTTCTCCACACTCTCCATAGCATCCGGCGAGCAGGAAGACGAGTTCTCTGGCATAAAAGCCGGCTAGGTGGCCTGACGAGTTAGGCAACTCGCCGCCCCAACTCCCTCCCCGCCCCAGGCCGTTTGTACCATGGGCGAAGCTGTAGGAAGGCAAGCGGAGAAGCAAGCCGCCACTCCAAGCTGGCCCCTGGTGCATCAACTCAACGCTCCAAGCCTGCTCGCAGAAGAGTCGCCAGTTGTTGCATGCCAGCACATGGGGACCACGGTGTCCAGTGCACCATAATTGGCCGCGCCATCCGACGTAAACGTTGGCGGAACCGCGGCATGCTGGTGGAGGTGGCCAACACGTCTGTGGCCACCGCCAACACCGAGGAATAGTATACTCGGGAGTCGCCGCCACTCGGAACCCACGAATGCTACGACTACCGCATCGTCGGCAGACACCTGGTGTGTTTCCCGGTTTGGCTCAAAACATCGTGGACCCCAGCCGCAGCCGACATTAGAAATATTATACCTGCCTCCAGAAGTTATTCGCGTTTTGTCAAAAAGTGTCCAAAATATAATTATTTATGTATGGTCTTGACTTGTTGTGCTCGCACTGGTAGTAGGAACTAGAGATTTTTCTTTATCTATAACTCTCCTCACATTTTTTTGGATTTGAAGTGAATCATCACTACAAAAAAATACACTTCTCTGATGATACGTGTTTGTCACAGTAGGTCACGTTTTCTGTCATGCATGTAAATCCATGACGATTTTATGACAGAATAAAGATAGTCATACATGTGCTGTCGTAGAAGTGGTCAAAAGGTAGCGGGCCGGCCCACGGAAAGCCTGTTAATGGCATGTTCGCATATAGCCCATTTACAGCCCGCTAACTCGCAACCTGTTATGGCCTACCGGATTTGGCCCAATAGCGTCATCTGGGTCATCCAATTGTAACTCTTGGCCCATTAACGGCCGGTGGTGAAACCGGCCTGTAATGAATAGTGTATCGCTTTATACCCAGTAACGGCCCATTATTCCATTGGGCCGTTTCCACCCTGTGTTACCTTTCAACCTTCTTAGGGCCCATTTATTCTTGCGCTCATTTCTAGTATTCGGTTACTTATGGCCCGTTACTGGCCTTTTCTGCTTGTGGGCCAAATTCAGCCCGTGGTTACAGTCGGCCCGTTTGTGGCCCGTTAATCCATTGGGCCGTTTTCATGCCGTTATCAAATACAGCCTATTAATGACCCGTTATTGTCAGGCCATAAAACGTACGATTTCCACTCTAGCCTGTTTATGGCCCATTTTCCGGACCGTTATTGGTCCACGAATAGTACGGACCATGTTTGGTGAAATGATGATACAAACTGTACAAGGCACATAGATTAGACGGCCCATAGAAGGCCTATGGAACCTACGGCCTGTAGAAGGCCCATGGATCCTACGGCCCGTAGAAGGCCCATGGATCATACAGGCATGGAGGGCCATGGTCACTACAAAAGGTAGCAGGAGCATGGTTACAACAGTCCATGTGTTGCCATGGCTATTGTGGCCTAGTTATAAAAATAGGCCACCAGAAAAACGATGAAAAAGAACTGTACTGACTACAAGGAAACAACTAAACATGACAAAAAGGAAATAAATAAGCAAGCAACTAATGCTAGGCTATTACGGCTACTACACATATTACATCCACTAGGCATCAAAGTTCGCCACCAGTGCAAATATAGGGACCAAAGCAGCATATTACATACACTGGCCATCTAAATTGCACAGCGGTGCAAATAAATGCGGCAGCAAAACAAGTCCATAACTGAAACGAATTTAGACGAGCTCAAGAAATGTTATCCTGGGTATCTACCATGCTGGGAATAAGCTTAGCACGCTTATTAGCTTTGTCCCGTTTGGCACTAAAATCCTCCAACGCTTGCTGTTGTACCAGAAAGTATGCGTATGAATGCTCCAGGGAATTCTGCAGTCCTTCGGCTTCTTGTCGCAGCACTGCGGATCGATGTCTTTCAGCTTGTAGTTGAGTCTCAAGAAACCAAACTGATTCAGATACTGAGTTTGAATAGCTTGTGCTAGCGGTAGTGGCTAGTAACTCGAACACTAAACCAAGACAGGACTTTGGGGTTGTCTCACTGTCTTCAAGATAGTTTTCCTTAGCTCTTTTATCATCTTTGTTGGAGACCAACAAGGATGTCTCACTATCCTGAACCTTATCTGCATTACTTCCTTTACCATTGCTTAATAAGGCACTCTTCTCTTATATTCTGTCAGCATTCTAAAAGAAAAACAAGCAGACACATAACAGGTTTAGCATGTACTAGTACATGAAACTCATTTCGGTGAACCAGTTCATTTGTAAGGTGGACATGATTAAACTACCAAGTCTTATATTGCCAAGTAGTACATAATAAAAGCATCAAACAAACATATATCTATGTCCTATGGTCACTGCATTGTCCTGCAAAATCAAAATAGATACATGGTCCAAATCATATCAATTCAAGACAAAGCAGCACTAAAAGAATACAAAGTGTGGGAAACTATATGGCACAACAAGATTTCAGATGGGTACCACGGGTCTACATGTACAACAACACTATTGGCTCTGTTGTGATGCGGGTAATGTGCATGATATGAGAAGTCAACTATATACACAATTGAAATTGAAATCAACAGAGCTATTTATAAGAGCAAGCCTGTTAAATAAACATGCGTAAACATACTTGTTGGGCCATTGGAGTTTCGATTGGATCCTTTAATTTTAAAATAAGTTTGTATGAGTAAACACAGTGATACAAGAGCAAAGCAGTATGCAGGATAGCAATGGAATCTTAAATGAGAACAATTGTTCTTCAGGTTTAAGCACTTGTTCTACATGAACAGAGTACAGTAAGACATAGGCATATAGTACTTAAAAATAAAAAATGAGCTCATAGACCTTACCACATTCTTGGTTCGGGACTAGTACAAAATGAGGCGTTCCCAGTCATCGTCCAGTAAATGTGTCTCAAGAGAACGTAAGGGAATTTGATGAGTTTCTTTGCCACTGAAGTACATTTTCTTCAGGTAACTCCAATACTGCCACCAAGCATTCTTGAAGATAGCAGAGGTATTAGCACAGGTTACCTCATCCTGTGTTTCCAAATCGGTCCTTCTCTATAGAGAAAAATGGGAAAATTTGTTGTATTATAACCATCATGGAGGTAGAATGTATGGGACAAAGCAAAGTAATTGCCATGAATAACATTACTTACACATAACTCCTGGACAAACACCTGCAATCGGCATTTTCCTTCATATTCAGTATAATATTTCCATGATGGGAAGATACACACATAGGATTTAACAACATCAAATGCGATAGATGCTAAACTACGAATGGCTGGTTGGGCTTCCTCCACAGGAATAGGTGTACTGACTGGTGGAGTTGGGGTTCGCCGTGGTAGTACTGGCGCTTTGGGCACTAGAGCTGCATTACCAACTGCTCTTGTTTGGGAGCTATGTGGTGGATATGGTGTTGTGTCAACAGGAACTGGGATCTGCTGGGGTTGGGGTTAGATTGGGTGAAGCTGGTTCTCTGTCCATCGCAGTAGGGGTACAATCTGCGAGAGTGTGGGTTATGTGGGGTAGGGCTGGTTCTCGTGCATGTACAACCGGGGTGCTATCTCCACCAAGAGGTAGCACTATTTCATTTGAAAACCATGTTTTTACTCTGCTAGATACTGCCATCACCCGCTTCAATTCAAATGGCTGATAAACAGAAAACATAGTTGAATGTACAGACATTGTATGAGAGATAGATGCAATAGATAGTGTGGAAAAAGAGGGCACGAAATAGTTGACATGTATATTGTTTAACTAAAAAGGATAACATGACATTTTTCACATATACGATGCCTATCTAAACTGGATAGCATAGCATGACATAATTCAATGATATGATGACTAACTAAACATGATGGCATGAGATAATTATATGATGTCTTTAGTAAACAAGTTCGCACGATATAATTCACATACATGTTATCTAAGTAATCAGGATCACATGATTTAATTCACATATGTGATTTATATGCTAAGTAGAGGCCATTCGCATAGATGATGTCGTAACTAAGAACATGGTGTTGAATATTGTGTATATGATGTCTAAACTATGCAATGCAAGACATCATATGCATGATATAAGCAGTATACTCGTGCCAAGTTAGAGCATACACCTCGGTGCGGGAATAGGACTGGTCATCTGTCTCTGAATCCATCTCCGAGGAGCTATCAGGAACCAGCAAGAGATCTGCTTCGACAAGTAGCACTATCTGCTCTGAAGACCTTCTTTTCACTCCAGATTTTTCCATCACCCACTCAAATGGCTGATTCACAGGAAGAGTAGTTTAATGTACAAACATTGTCAACAAATGGAAATGTAATTAAGAAAAGGATGGGCAAGATATCATTCAAATATATGATGCCTGGTTAAACAGGATGGCATTGCATATTTCACATATATTATGGCTGGCTAAAAGAGATGAGACTGCATAATTCCCATATATTGTATAGAAACTAAACATGTGGCATTATAGAACATGTGTAAACTGAGTAGATGACATATATGATGTCGAAAGTAGGCACTGCATGGCAACATATGCATGATATGACTAACATCATCATGCCAAGTTAGAGCAAACACCTTGGGGGTAAATAGGAGTGGTCATCTGCATCTGAATCTGCCTCAGAACAGATATCTTCCTCTAGATTACAATCTGGGGAGGGAGGGAGGGTTTTCCATTGAACCAACCAGGGAGCAATGTCTGCATGACATTGTATTGCCGCACAAAACTCTTCTATTTTTCTATACATGTTCAACATGACTGTGTAAAATATCTAACATGCATACGGAGAAAATATAGTGAGATTGTGTAAGGAGAGCATGCAGAAATCTAGAGTGATGGTAAAAACCAGTGGATGGATCCAAAAATAATGATAGTAGGCTGGTGATACCTTTAATTCAATTAAAAGACAAATGATGATTGCTTTACTGTTTCTTTCCCACCCAAGGTGAACAACATAGGCAGATATACTATTCATTGCTGCCTCGATATGTGCCAGATAATAGACAGAGATACTATTCATTGCTGCCTTGGTATGTGCCCCACAACTAATTTGAAAACTCAAGTTTGAACATTAATTTGGACCAGACTTGGAGTCTAAGAGGTGAAGAGGACGATAAAGTAGCAGGTAATATTAAGCAATACATAATATAAGCAGAAACAAAATAGTGTGACCTCTCTTGTGGACCCGTGTACTCCTCAGGTTCATCTGCTGAGTCGATGATGGTGATGCCATTGCGGTGGGTGCCGGTGGCAGGGAAGGAGATCTGAGGCGGCGAAAAACAATCAGGAGTCTTGCTATCTGGTTTGGTGGATGCTTCTGTCGATGGAGAAGCTCATGTGAGGTGGACGACGTCGCGGCAGGAGCAGGACAAACTCCACAAAGTTTTCTTCGACACCTACGTGTAACTGATGTAATTTTGTAGGGGCTCCTTTGGCTTGCAGGATTCTAAAAATGCAGGGATAGGAAAAACACCGAAATAGGATAGGAATGCACATGGGAAACATAGCATTTGTAAACACAGGATTTCTGTCAACTTGGATGTTTGGTCCATAGGAATTGGAAGAGGAGAGGAATGCAAAGAAACATGGCCAAATTAAAGTGAAACCATATGAAAGCATGTACAGTTAGAATGCTATTCTGCCACTAATGCACTTAGTCTTGTTTTGATGCATAGGATTTTGAAAAGTAGGTGCAGGTGGATGTTTTTCTCCATTCCTTTCAACCAAATTCATGAATAATTGAATAGTAGAGTGCCATAGGAAAATTTCCTATTGCTATGTTTTTCCTTCAGTTTTTCCTTTGAACCAAAATAGCCCTAATGTATGGACATGAATGTAGAGTAATAAGTGATGCAACAAGTGCACAACATATTTGTCGTAGCCGTGTCGACCTCGGCATCATTGGGTTGGTCGCTGAATAAGTTGAGGCAGAGGTGGCTATCGGAGGTGTGGAGGAAGATTTGGGGAATCTGCAGACAGCTTCCTGGGCATTGTTCTGTTGTGATGGATGGTTCCGTCGTTGGAGAAACTGAGCCGAGCCGTAAGACGTCGAGGCTGAAGAAGTACAAGACAGACATCGTTAATCTCAAGTGGGATTCTAATAACATCTCCAATAGATGTTGTAAAATACATTACCAAAAAGTAATAGATGTAAAATTTACATCACCAAGAAACACCTGACTACAACAGATGAGGTAAAAACCGTTGACTCTGGACTTAACTGTCGAAACTGAAATTTACTGTGGAATCTGAATGTTACTGTCGAAACTGAATGCACTGGTAGCAGAGAGGCACTTCACATGTAGTTTAGGCTGCTCGACCACTAGTAGTAGAGAAACAGTGATCTAAATCAGCAGGCGATCGACGGGGAACACTGTAGCAGATAGCAGCCGGAGCAGCAGCGCCTGGAGGAGCAGCGCAAACTAGAGCTAGAGCAGCAACTCGCGTAGCAGCAACAGCCCGTGTACTAGCATCAGCAGCGCGAGTGAGAGCAAGAGCAGAGCAGCAGCACGAATGAGAGGGAGAGTAGAGCAGCAACGCGAGCGAGCGAGCGAGGGCGGAGCAGCAGCAGCAGCGCGAGTGAGGGAGCGCCAGAGTAGCAGCAGCAGCACGAGCGAGCGAGAGCCGGAGCAGCAGCAGCAGATCTGACTGGTATGGACGCTGCCGCCAAAGGGGCCTCGTGCTGGGGGAGAGCCGCTGTGGAGATGTCGCCCATGGCGCCGGCTTCGAGGTATCCGCGCCATTTGGGTGCGGGATGGAGCACCGCCGGTGCCGGGAGGTCAATTTAAGGAGAAGGTGCAATGCGATGAGTGTACAACCTCTTTGGTGGCGCCAAGTAGGCCTCGGCTTCATCCGAGGAGTTGGTGAGGATGTTGTGGTTCCGATGGAGCAGGTTAAGGCGGCACTGTGGGGATGGAGCAGCCGCGATAGATGAGGCGATCGTCGGAGCAGCTCCTTGGAGGTGGAGGACGGGGCGGCTGAACTGACAAGACGACGGATCCTCATCTCAGGAGGTGGATGAGGGACGTCGAGCTGTTGCGGTGGACGATGTCGTCGGGGAAGAGGCTCCGGCTCGGCAGCGGTGAGGTGGCGGACGGAGGAGGATGGGGTTTCGTGGCTGGAGCAAAGAGGTTATGGCGGCCTGGGATTTCGAATGGCAAAAAGGAGGCGATGGGAGGGGGAAGCATGACTTAGGGACGCACTTGTCCAAAATGTAGGGTGTGTTACAAAAGAACCCCCACTGATTTGAACTAGCGACCCTTTCGGCTCAGGGTTAGAAGAGGGATTTCGCTTGTCGGGATTTGGCAGTTGGAGGGAGTTTTCACGCGTGTTGTAATTTCGGGATTGCAAGGCATGGGTTGTGAAGGCGCGCGTTTCAGGAGCACGATATCTGAATTTTCGGGATATAACAAGGTGCGGGTTGAATTTTAGGGACAAGCCTAACATGTAATATTGTACGTACCAAATCAATTCGCACTTCCCTCAATGAAAAAACGAAAAAAATAAAGCTATTCACACCACACAAAGAGAGAGTCTTGTCCCGTTTTACTGTACAAATGCTATTCAAAGCTATGTATGAATCCATGTTATGTCCAATTAAATTTTTTCACTGTCTGTATAATGCATGTAACCTACTCATATCAACATTTTAGTGCATTCCAAATGTCTATACTACGGCTGCAATTCGAACTAGATTTGAATTCGTTTCTCTATTTGAATAAGAATCTACAATCATGATTGTTGCCAACTTAAACGATCATTCGTGTATTATCTTAACAACACACCACATGATTACTATAGAGATAGAATGAACTCGGATTCAAAATTTTGAACACACTTAATGTTGATTGGAAATAATAGTACATTTGATGTACTAACTAGGTACTCATGATCTAAACCATGTTCCATACGTACACCATGTTTATCACGCAAGGTATAGTGCCCCACCCCCTACACTATGACAAGTATTTAGCCCTAAGCTGCAAAAGCCACACATTATCCCAAATTATAATCAATGTTCTATATATTATATGTAGTATAACATGTTAATAACCACACCATGCGTATCACCATTATATATATATTCATGCATGCATTAGTTTAAAACACTATGATGTCTTCTTCAAATATCCGAATCCACTTTTTTATAATGAATTATGATCTTTGTTCGTCTTTTACACCTTCACGGTCCTCTCTCTTTGTAGCTAGCTAGCGCTAACTTTCTATCATGCATATGGACACGCCCGCCCCCCTCTCGGCCTCCCATAGTGTCCCCTCCATCGCGCACATTCATTTCTCTTTAGGTCGTTCACCTATGCTGTGTGTAACATACTTTCTCTTCTTGGATCATATGCACTTATGATTGGAACTCTAGCAAGCATCTGCAACTACTAAAGATCATTAAGGTAAAACCCAACCATAGCATTAAAGTATCAAGTCCCCTTTATCCCATACGCAAACAACCTACTTACTCGGGTCTGTGCTTCTGTCACTCACGCCACCCACCATAAGCAAATCATGAACATATTGCAAACCCTACAGCAGGAATCCCTCATGCTTGCGCGACACGGAGGGCACAATAGGAAAGCACCAATAATAAAACATGCAATTCAAACCAATCATAGCAACTCATCAATCACCGGTAGGACAACAAAAATCTACTCAGACGTCATAGGATGGCAACACATCATTGGATAATAATATGAAGCATAAAGCACCATGTTCAAGTAGAGGGTACAACGGGTTGCGGGAGAGTGGACCGCTGAATATAGATGGGGGAAGGTGATGGAGATGTTGGTGAAGATGGCGGAGGTGTTGGTGTAGATCGCGGTGATGATGATGGCCCCCGGCAGCGTTCCGTCGCCACCGGAAGCAAGGGGGAGAGAGCCCCCCTTCTTCTTCTTCTTCCTTGACCTCCTCCCTAGATGGGAGAAGGGTTTCCCCTCTGGTCCTTGGCTCCCATGGCGTGGGAGGGGTGAGAGCCCCTCCGAGATTGGATCTATCTCTCTGTCTCTCTCTGTTTCTGCATTCTGGAATTCTGCCCTAGCACCGTTTCTTTTATATCCGGAGATCCGTAACTCCGATTGGCTTGAAACCTTCGCCCAGATATTTTTTCCAAAAAATAGCTTTCTTGCGGCCAAAGAAGGGCATCAACTGCCTTACGAGGGGCCGAAGAGGGTGCGGGGCGCGCCCACCTCGAGTGGGCGTGGGCCCCTGTCTCGTGGCCACCTCGGGCACCGTCTCGCGTTGATTTTACTTCCCAAAAATCACAAATATTCCAAAATAATTCTCCTTCCGTTTTTATCCCGTTTGAACTCCGCTTGATATGGGGTTTCTACGAAACATAAAACATGCAACAGATAGGAACTGGCACTGGGCACTGGATCAATATGTTAGTCCCAAAAATAATATAAAAAGTTGCCAAAAGTATATGAAAGTTGTAGAATATTGGCATGGAACAATCAAAAATTATAGATACGACGGAGATGTATCAGTATGCAAGTTCCTCATCCCAGCATGACTAAGTCGTCGATGCCATAGCCAGCATGCTAAAGCTTTTGCAAGTAGACATGTGGCAGGCTGTGGTCCTGCAGAGAAATCAACAATATACAAGTCTCCTTTCCTAAAGCCTTCGAAGACTTTGGAATTGTCAGATTCCATCAGCACAATGCAACCATATTTTCCATAGACGACAACCATATCAAAATCACAAAGCATTGAGACAGACATGAGGTTGAATCCTAAGGACTCGACAAGCATGACTTTGTCCATGTGTCTATCCTTTGAGATCGCAACCTTACCTAGACCCAATACCTTGATTTTGCCTTTGTCAGCGTATGTGATATGCTTCAGAGGAGATGGTGACAAATCAGTGTCCATCAACAAGTTCTTGTCACCGGTCATGTGGTTTGTACATCCACTATCGAGGACCCACTCAGTAGCTTTAGGTTATTCATCCTGCAGATGAATTAGTGCAACTTACGAACCCATATACTTCATCAGTGAAGAATATGATATCAATTTCATCAACATTAATAGATATATTAATATGAGGATGTGAGAAATGAGTGATTCATTTATTTATGATTAGCTTGCGTCCATTCAAGCACATTCAGGTCTCCAGCAAATTCCTCATACGATTAAGATCGTCTAGAGACCTGACCCTGCATAAGAGATTAGTTCTTTTTCTTCACCACCCACATCTGGAGGGGTGGCAAAGAGTTCATCATTCTGCGAGCTCCATAAGAAAAAGATGGCATTGAAGCCAGTGCACTTCGTTTCACAAAAGAGTGGTGAGGATAAGCATATGAATAAGGAGAGAAATTCTTCAAGGACTTATGAACATAATGGTTTGAAGAATAATGCACATATTCATGGCCTTTAGACTTTCCCTGCGAAACATAAGTGTTAGCACGATGATGTTCATATGAGGATTTTGATTCATGTGAAGAATTTGGTCCATATGAAGAATTTGATATGGAGTTCCTATTCTTCATAGGTGGTGTCATGATGACATTCACCTGAAGATTTTGAACGTACCTTTTGGGAACCCAGATTTTCTTCATAGGGGGACCGTTCCTGCAGTTAGTTCCAACACATCGAGCAAATACTTCACCATTCTGATTCTTGAACAATTTATAGTTGGAGTCAAATGACTCATCAGAGGAATATGAAGAATCACAGGTAAAGCCAGATAGAGTGGATGGATCTATAGGAGGTCCTTTAGCAGCAACCCATGAGGTTTTGGGATACTGCTCAGGTTTCCAGTAGGTCCCACCAGCATTAAGTTTCCTCTCAAAAGCAATACCCTCTTTCCTAGGATTCCTGTTCAAGATTTGCTTTTTGAGCACTTCACATAGAGTCTGATGCCCTTTGAGGCTTTTCTAAATGCCTGTCACATACAATTCCTTCAGCCCTGCATTATCGTCAGTGATACTTGTGGTATCCTCAGATGAGGAATTCGTGACCACAGAGACAGTTGAAGAATAGAAGCATTTGAACATTCAGGTGATGAATTAGAAGATTCACACTCAATGCATTTCAGACATGGTGGAATAAATTCTTCCTGAGCGGAACTGATCTGTTGAGCAAGCAATGAATCATTTTCCATCTGAAGATCCTCATAACTCACTTTTAACTTCTCAAGATCTTGCTTTCTCTGAAGAAATTCATAAGAAAGCTTCTCATGATCAGTTAAGAGAGTGTTATGATGATTTTGAAGGTTGTCAAACTTAGACTGAAGTTTTTGAAGACTATCAGTCAAAGCCTTAGTTCGATTCAATTCCTCATTCAACATATCATCGCTTTCATCAAGCATGTTTTGAACTTTTTCAAGAGCTCTTTGTTGTTTAGTGGCAAGGGAAGCAAGTTTAACATAGCTGGGTCCAAATTCATCACCCGATTCATCATCACTAGATTCGGAATGGTAGCATTCAGTTACCTTGGCATCCTTTGCCATAAGGCATGGTGCAATGGATATGATTCAGGTGTGAAAGTTATCTCCTTGAGTGATTCCTTGAAATCCTCAAACCACGGATCATGACGAGTATGATGGCCTTCGTAGACCTCAGAGAGTCCGTCCCAGATAAGCTTTGCATGGTTGAGATGCATGATGTTCCTCAACTGATTTTTGGACAAATAGGAGCAGATGACATCCTTTGCCGTGAGGTTGAGTAGATTGTACTTGCGAATATCATCAGCCTCTGCCATCTTGCATAGATCAGTAAGACGAATCTCAGTGATGGTCCATAGTTTGTTGTTCATCGCCATGAGTCGCTTCTTCATCATGGCCTTCCACTTGGGATACTAATGACCGTCAAAGATGGGCCAATACACTTTCTTCATTCCTGCAGTCGACATAACTAAAACTCCAGGAGGTTAAACCAAAATCACACAGAACAAGGGAATACCTCGCTCTAATACCAATTGAAAGTGCGTTACGTCGACTACAAGGGGGTGAATAGGCTATTTCTACAAATTCTTCACTGATGAATTTCAGGGTGAGGAAATTTCTAAGTCACGAACAACTAGCAGCGGAATAAGTACTCAGGTATAAGCATAACAGAGCAACAACATAGTCATCATGATGAAATGAAAGACGGACACAGAGTACAGAAAGCGTAAACACAGGATAAGCAGGCTGAAGACAATGTGACTGAAGAAATTGGATTGAAGAAATAGAGAAAGTCTTCAGTCAAAATCTTCAAACAGTAATGATCAGGTTCATCAACATATGAATGAGGAAATGAAAGGGTTGAGGAAATAGAACCAGTAGGCTTGGTGAAGACATTGATTTGGTAGACCAGTTCCAACTGCTGTGATAGTTGTACATCTGGTTGGAGCGGCTGAGTATTTAAACTCGCGGACACACAGTCCCGGACACACAGTCCTCACTGTATTCTCCTTGAGCTAAGATCACACAGACCTCACCCAACACTCATGGTAAGTCTTCACAGGTGACTTCCAAACCTTCACAGACTCGGTCACTCGGTAATCCACAATTCCTCTTGGATGCTCAGACCATGACGCCTAACCGTCTGGAGGATACACAGTCCTCAAAGGTAACAAGCATCGGTTCTACACAGGAACAATCTCTTCAGTGATGCTCAATCACTTTGGGTTTGTAGGTTTGGGTTTGGGATTTGGGTTTTCCTCACTTGATGATTTTCGCTCAAAGTCCTCGGAGTATGGGATGCTCTCAATTAACAAGTGTCAGTTTCTCTCGGAGCATACAACCAACTAGTGGTTGTAGGGGGCGACTATTTATAGCCTAGGGAGCAGCCCGACATGATAAGACATAAATGCCCTTCAAGGATATGACCGTTAGGTGGTAGAATATTTTGGACAGTGGCGCGTAGCACAACAACATGCGGATTTGAGGTTCGAATTCCTCAGGGCTATCATGTTCCTCACTGTGTAGGAAATTTGCATTGGCGAATTCCTAACTCCTCACTCAGAACAAATTCCTCAGAGACCAGCAGATCTTTGTCTCTGTCACTGAAGAAATTGACTGAACTGATATGAGATTTCCAATGGCTTCACTCGAAAGAATTGGGTAGGTGTAGGATTTTGAGATGAGCATCACTTGGAAATCAGTTTCCTTAGTATTACCTCGACCCCCTTTAACAGTACGGTGTTTCCTATGACTCAAGAAAGAGAAAATGAAACTACGAAAACAAAAGTATTCACGCTTCATAATCCTTGCATGAATATCCAAGTCTTCAAGGTCACACCAATTTCATCACTTTCAAAGTCTTCAGGAGAACCAAAGTCTTCAGCCGAAGACATTCATTTTTAGGGGTTCACTGTAAATATGAAACTCCTCATTGACTTATAGAGCCTGTGTACACTCACAAACATATTAGTCCCTTAACCTATAAGTCTTCAATACACCAAAATCACTAAGGGGCAGTAGATGCACTTACAGTAAGGAACTGCCATCTAGCTCTGCACTTGATTCACCTTCTATTATGAGTAGACTTGCAACACCACCACATGCTATTAATCCTGATATGTTGCAAGTTATTGATGATGCTACTTCTATGAATACTACTCATGACGATGCTAGTACCTTGATTAATGATGGTGTGCCACTAACACTATAGGAATCAGGAACTTTGCCATTAGCCATGGCTGACAGCAAAGGCATCCACGGCGAACGGCAAATGCCTTTGCCGTCAGCCAGCAGATGGCAACACGTCCGGCTGAACAGGCTACGACAAAGGCTTCTTTGCCGTCTGCTGACGAACGACAAAGATGCAAAGGTCTTTGCCATCCGCCAGCAGATGGCAAAGAGCCTGGACGGCACACGTGTCAGCTTAGGTCCGTTAACGGGTTAATGGCATGCTTTGCCGTCCCCCAGTGGATGAAAAAGACCTTTGCGTATTTGGTTGCTTTGTCATCTGCCAGCGGACGACATAGCGTGCCACGTGGCGGCACCTGGGGGCCTGGCCTATTTGGTTCCTTGGTCGTCCGCTAGCAGATGACAAAGATGCAATGGCCTTTGCCATTCACCAGTGGACGACAAAGCATCCAAATAGCTAGCCTACTGCACCAGGTTGCACAGGTAGCTGACACGTGGCATATTTATCGTCCGCTGGCTGATGGCAAAGCTCTTTGCCGTCTACCAGCAGACGGCAAAGAGCCTGTATAGCCCCTGTTTTTTCTTAAATTCATTCAATTTCATAGAATTTCACACACACATATATATACACATATGAAAATACTTTCGACAAGCATACCAACACATATACATACCAAATCATATCCCTGCCATATGGTATGATCATCAAAAACATATACATAGCAAATGGTTTCATCCAACACATGTACATAGCCAACATATCCAACAACAATCATACAATGGTTTCATCCATACATACATATATAGGTAGCAAGTTTGACATTGTTCATCCTACAAAATCAAAACAAGAAGGAAGCATAAAGAGAAGAGTAGACTCCATCAACGCAAGCTTCCTCATCTGCAAATTGGGAAAGAAGCAAGTTAGAAGAAGAAGAAGAAGAAGAAGATTTTTTATTCTCTTTCTTTTTCTCCTCTCCTCTTTTTTATCATCATCTTCTTCTAACTAAGGTAGGTAAAAAGGCCATTTTATTGCTAAGCTATGTAAAAATGCTAAGTGTAGGTCATTTTAGAGCTAAGCTAGGTAAATAGGTCATTTTGGATCCTACTAAGGTTATTATGTCATTTTCAAAGAAAGTAAGGTAAGTCTATATCATTTTGGAGGTAACAAAGATTATCATGACATTTTTTAGGAAAGTAAGCTAAGTATAGCTCATTTTTTGTCTAACTTAGGTACTTATGCCATTTAGGAAGAAAGTAAGCTAAGTATGCATTTGTTAAGCAAAACACTAGAGAAAACTTACCCTCATCACAACAAATGCGATGAAGATCACAACTAAGGTAACAATTGATTCAACGACATAATGATACCAAGCCTCATTATCAATGGCATAATTTCTAATCTTCTTAATCTTCAAGCGCATTGCATCTATCTTCAAGCGCATTGCATTCATCTTCATCTTGTGATATGCAACTCCAATTTGGCAACATACAATGCGCTTGAAAATAGATGCAATGCATCTGGACCCGACAATCCTTTAAACCCACATCGGCAACATACAACTCCAATTTCATCTTCTCTTCTTCAATTCTTTTAAATTTTTCTTTCAAATACTCATTTTGTTTTTCAACTAAATTTAACTTCTCGACAAGAGGGTCGGTGGTAAATTCTGGTTCACATACCTCCTAGATTAAAATATCTCTATGTCAACTTGATGGCCATAATTGTCATAAATGCGAAATGCAACAAATAGTTATAAAAGAGGATTTACCACATCGGCATCATAAAGCAGGCGAGGGCTAACAGGGATAGATATCAAGACCATGGCACTATGTATAACAAACAATCATACAAAGTAAGAAAATTATACAAGTAACTATATAAATTATACAATCATACAAGTAACTATATAAATCAAGTACAACATAAATTTTTTAATACCTAGTAATAATCTGGATTGTCGGGTTCAATAAATGCTTCGGGATCAATAGATGCATCATCATCATCACTATCAGTAATGGCGTGCTCATCATCATCATTAATAAGTGCATTATCATGTGGAAGGCCACCTCTACTTAATCGGTCAAGCATTGACAGGTCATCCGCATCAGTAACCTGGCTCTTCTTGTTCCGGCTGAGGGGTGAAGTCAGGTTCACTGTCATTGTCTACTTCAATGTTTTGGGGGAAAGTAGAGCAGTTCTTGAAAGTTTTTTTGGAAAGATGTGTTTCTTGGAAGAATTCTCCTTCATATGTGTCTGGGTTAATGTGAGGTTCAAAATCCTCTTCATTGGGGGGAGGTGGTATAACACGTGGCGGCACTTCATAAACGACATCCCAACTAAGGATGGCAATGGGTAGGGTATGGGGCAGGTAGAGCAATACCATACCCATACCCGTGTAGTCAATGGGTACAAAACCCTACCCATACCCGTACCCGTGGGTATGATACTTTACCCGTACCCATACCCGATGGGTACCCATACACTTTGGGTACCCAACGGGTAGATCAAACAGTACACAAATTATTCACAATTTTACATTCATCTATAGCACATTTAACAAAAAAAATGATCTCAAGTCGATAACAAATAGCCGAGTACTTGAAAATTATCTCAATTTAAATTGACAATTTGTAAAAACTTTAACATAGGTTCATAAGCTCACAACATAACTTTAACATAGGTACACTTGTGATTGTGAATCACGGTAAGATTCACATGTCGGTATTAAATGGGTAGGGTATGGGTATATCCATGGGTAAAAGGCTATACCCGTGCCCTACGCATGAATTAACGGGTAGGGTATGGGTACTACTCGTGGGTATAAAATTGTGCCCATACCCTGCCCATGCGGGTACGGTACCCGCGGGTACCCGTACCCATGGGTAAAATTGCCATCCTTAATCCCAACCATTGAGATTAGGATCACTTTGACAGGCCCACGGTAGATAGAAACTTGGGTTGCCTATTGAGCCATAATATAGACATCGGGAACATCCAAATGGGTGCTTTGTTTGATTTCCACTAGCCCTATATGTTCATTAGTCCTTCTAGTCTCCTTCGGCTGGAACCAATAACATTTGAAGACTACAACGTTTGGTGGGTTTGCACCATAGAATTTAAGTTCATAAATTGCTTCAACTCCTCCATAATACTCGGTATATCCTTCACCGATAGCAGAGACACAACAATTTGTAGATTTTTGGTCGGCCATAGATAGGTCTTTGCCATAAGTACAAAAGCGATACTCGTTGATGTCGTATTTGTCAAATGAACGGACCTTATAGTCAAAACCATTAGCGACTTGTCTCAGTTCAGCGTCCATAAGCTCTGAATTAGCCTACAAGTTTAATACAAAAGGGATTGTTGCATTAGCCACAAATTATACAAAGAAATGAAATGGTATAATGGAAATTACCATTTGTTTGAACCAAGAGATGAAACCGGGATAGCCGCCTCCATGCTTTGCCAGAGCTCATACTCTTTGACGGAATCCTTTTGGATCACCGCTCCATACGAGAATTTGGCGACATAACGACTATATCAAATTTATCCAGGAATAAGAGCAGTTCAAAGGAATTAGAAGTTGGGAAACAATGTACCAAGAACTTACTCGATGTACGGCCGCACTACTATTAGGTTGTTGAAGATATACAACAAAATGGTCTGCCATTCTTTGAAATCCAACGTTAAGGAATTAGAAGCACCGGCTGGTGCCAGATCCCCTTTGAACAGGCTGATGTTGGATCAACCCTTTTTAGGGTCACCAACATTGTACAGAGGCTTCGGATTATGCAAATGACGATTTTTGGCTTTCTAGTGTGCTGTCATGAAGTTTTCCACCTCCTCAGTTATGAATGCCTCGCCCATCCATGCTTCAATTCTACGTTTATTTTTACATTTTGCTCGAAGCGTCTTCTGCATCCTCTCAGTTGCATAGCACCAACGATTCTGCACCCCCCCAATCTTGCCTTGATTGGGAGATGCGAAATCATGTGATGCATTGGATTAAAGAAGCCCGATGGAAATATCTTCTCTAACTTGCAGATCAACTATGGTGCCAACTCTTCCATTTCTTCTACCAGGTCAGGCGATGGTTCTTTAGCACAAAGAACACAGAAATAATAGCTCAACTCTACCAATACTAGCCATTCATCCTCAGGGATGAATCCATGCAACATCCCCGGCATTACCCGCTCAATCCATATGTGCCAATCATGACTCTCGAGACCAAATATCTTCAATTTTCCAAGACTCGCTCCCTTCTTTAGATTCGCTGCATACCCATCAGGGAACATCAACTGCATTTTCACCCACAAGGTTATTTCCCTCATAGCTGGCCTTCCAAGATTGAACCATGCCTTTGGCTTTATCCATTTCTTCTTTCCTTTTGGTGGTTGCATGTTTTGTAATGGTCTATGACATAGCGCCTCCTGATCGAACCTTGCCTTAGGATTATCCTTTGACTTCCCATCTATGCCAAACAATGTACCAAAAAGTGCCTCGGCGATATTCTTCTCAGTGTGCATCACGTCAATGTTGTGTGGACAAAGGAGGTCTTTGAAGTACGGCATATCCCACAAGAATGTCTTGTGAGTCTAGGCGTGTTGCGAATTATACCCCTTGAAATACCCTAGACGCTTTGGATCTGGCTCGAGAGTGTTTAACTGATCCAGGATCTCTTGGCCTATCAATGGAGGTGGTGCAGAGTCTTTCACAACTCTAAATTTGATGAAGTTTTGCTTGTCTTTCCTGAACTTATGGCGAGGATGCAGGAACGGTCTATGCATGTCGAAGCAAGAAAACTTGCAACCGTCCTCAAGCCAACGAAACTGAAGAGCTCCCTTGCATGTGGGGCACAGGAACCTTCCATGCACACACCAGCCAACGAATAGCGCATACGCCGGCAAGTCATGCGTCGAGTACATGTACCACACACACATTATGAAGTTCTTTTTGATAAAGGCGTCATATGTCTTGAACCCATTATCCCAGGCTTCTTGCAATTCGTCCTTCAGCGGATGCATGTACACATTCATATCTTCCCCGGATAGTTGGCCCCTGGAATTATCAACGCCAGGAAAATGTTCTTTCTTTGCATAATCTGTCCGGGGGAAGATTGAGTGGAATGACAAATACGGGCCAACAACTGTATTGGATTGCCGTGAGACCAAACACACTGAACCCATCCGTGCTGATGGCGACTCGAGGATGCCTCGGATCTGCCGCTTTGACGTCATGTAATGCATCGAAGCGCTTCCAGGCTTCACCGTCCGATGTGTGCACCATCATCAGCTTCCCATCTGCATCTAGTTGGGTTCTTCTGCCTGTTTTATGCCATCTCATCTGTCTTGCCATCTCTTCGATCATGAAAAGACGTTGAAGTCTTGGTATGATTGGCATATACTCTTGATAACCCACAAGTATAGGGGATCGCAACAGTTTTAGAGGGTAGAGTATTCAACCCAAATTTAATGATTTGTCACAAGGGGAGCCAAAGAATATTCTCAAGTATTAGAAGCTGAGTTGTCAATTCAACCACACGTGAAAGACTTAATATCTGCAGGAAAGTATTTAGTAGCAAAGTAGTATGGAAGTAACGGTAATGGTGGCAAAAGTAACAGTAGCAGTTTTGTAGCAATCATAACAGTGGCAACGGAGAAGTAACTTAGCAAAGATCAATATGTGAAAAGCTCGTAGGCAATGGATCAAGGATGGATAATTATGTCAGATGCAATTCATCATGCAACAGTTATAACATAGGGTGACACAGAACTAGCTCCAGTTCATCAATGTAATGTAGGCATGTATTCCGAGTATAGTCATACATGCTTATGGGAAAGAACTTGCATGACATCTTTTGTCCTACCCTCCCATGGCAGCGGGGTCCTAATGGAAACTAAGGGATATTAAGGCCTCCTTTTAATAGAGTACCGGACCAAGGCATTAGCACTTAGTGAATACATGAACTCCTCAAACTACGGTCATCACTGAGAAGTGTCCCGACTATTGTCACTCCGGGGTTTGCCGGATCATAACACGTGGTAGGTAACTATAACTTGCAAGATAGGATCAAGAACTCACATATATTCATGAAAACATAATAGGTTTAGATCTGAAATCATGGCACTCGGGCCCTAGTGACAAGCATTAAGCATGGCAAAGTCATAGCAACATCAATCTTAGAACATAATGGATACTAGGGATCAAACCCTAACAAAACTAACTCGATTACAAGGTAAATCTCATCCAACCCATCACCGTCCAGCAAGCCTACGATGGGATTACTCACGCACGGTGATGAGCATCATGAAATTGGTGATGGAGGATGGTTGATGATGATGATGGCGACGGATTCCCCTCTCCGGATCCCCAAACGAACTCCAGATCTGCCCTCCCGAGGAAGAACAGGGCTTGGCGGCGGCTCCGTATCGTAAAATGCGATGAATCCTTCTCTCTGATTTTTTCTCCTCAAACGTGATTATATAGAGTTGGAGTTGAGGTTGGTGGAGGTCCAGGGGACCCACGAGGCAGGGGCACCCCCGAGGGGGCTGGGCGCGCCCTGCATCCTCGTGGATAGGGAGTGGGTCCCCCTCTGTTGATTCTTTCTCCAATATTTTGTATTAATTCCGAAACGTGACTCCGTGAAGTTTCGGGTCATTCCGAGAACTTTTATTTCTGCACAAAAATAACACCATGGCAATTCTGCTGAAAACAACGTCAGTCCGGGTTAGTTCCATTCAAATCATGCAAGTTAGAGTCCAAAACAATGGCAAAAGTGTTTTGAAAAGTAGATACGTTGGAGACGTATCATATACCGAAGAACATTAACGGGGATTTTGGTGTGTGTCTTCTCACCAATACTGTTGTTTACCACAACATACCTGGATGACTTGCAAAGGGGACAATAGTTCAAGTCCGCATACTGAAGCCTAAATAAGGCACATCCATTCTCACAGGCATGTATATTCTCATAGGGCATCTTAAGAGCACGGAGGATTTTGTCTGACTGGTACAGGTTTGCAGGTAGTACATGGCCTTTCGGTAGAAAACATCCAAATACTGTCATCATCGTGTCATAGCATTCTCTACCCAAGCTGAATTGAGCCTTCAGAGCCATTATTTGTGAGATGGCATCCAGCTGACAAAGCTCAGTGTGCTTGTGGAGGGGATGTTTTGAAGACTCCAACATCTCATTGAAGGCCTTTGCAGATTCCTCCATCTCATCGTTCGAGTCCCAAGCATCATCAAAGTTTTGCACCATGTCTTGCATCCCGGTACGATGCTCATCGGTGCGACGACGAAGCACCTCAGCTCTGGCGCGTTGGCCAGACTCGCCATGAAATGTCCACACCGTATAATCTGGTGTAAAACCCCTCTTCTGCAAGTGTTTGCCCATTTCATCCTCTGTCCTCTTGTACCAATTGTTGCACCCGACACAGGGGCACCAGCTTGTCCTCTGGCCATTTGCAAATGGGGCTCTCAGAAACCCCTTGGTTTTTGTCAACCATTCAATGGTCATGTCTTTCTGACTAGTGTGACTGGTGTACATCCACGCACGATCACTCATCTTGCCTAGCTGTTGTACAAATAAAAAATAAATAAATTAATCAGCACGTATATATTCATCAGTTAATGGAGTTTTTCACTTTTATTACGCCCATGCAACCTAGACGCTAATAGGTAAAGATAGGTCCTAATCCCACCCAAGTATGTGTAGATTGGGTTCGTTTTCCCATTCTTTGCTCTGGATCCAACACAAAATTTTGGCAGCACCTCCCTGCTGTTCTCCTGATACACGTCTCGGCAATAAGCAGAGAGGATGTGTACCCGGAGAACAACAGGGAGGCACTAACGAAATGCTGTATCGGATACGGAGCAGAGCATATGGGAAAACGAACCCAATCAACACATACTCGGGCTGTCCATGGATAATGTTGGACAATTCGAAAGAATCACGGTTATAAATATGCAAATGCATGCATATTTATAGATGTAACCCTTTCGAACGGGAGACACATAGTGGTCACACATACTGATGATTGAAGGCACCTATAGCTAGCAAGTTTCATTGGCACGAAGACCGGAATAGAGCAAGTCAAGGGGGGAGGTGGAGATGTCATCTGTGCTAACCCACGAACGCAGGGTATAGCTCGTCGAACAGACCCTCGCAGCAACAAAAAACTGCACATTTAAATTTAAAGATGAGTTTCATACAAATATTGTTTTTTTTCGTCAACCTAACTAAATATTTACAACAGGACGAGCGGGTTAGGGGTTCCTCGGCGTCGATAGAACCCTAAATAGCAAGTATCATCGGTGCAAGATACATGAGGCGCTCAGCGTTGAACACTAGATCCACGTCCCACAAGTGACGCCAGCACCCGACATCCCGCAACAATAATTCTGGTGGCCGATGACGGTCGAACAACTTGGCAAATTTGTTTGGCAGCCTTTGCAATGAGGATTAAAGCCAAGTTTTGAAAGTTCAAACAACCAAACCGACTTGAGTCAGTTTGGGTGTTACGAGTTTCAGCTTTTAATTGTCATCTTAGAGGCTACCGGACAAATTCGCAATGGTGTTCGACCGCCATCGACGCCGAGAACTGTTGCTGCGGGATCCAGGATGCCTGCGTCACTTGTGGGACGTGGATGTACTACTCGACACAGACAGCCACATGTATCTCGCACTGACGATACTTGCTATTTTGGGTTCCATCGACACCGAGGAACCACCTAACCCGCTCATCCCCGGGTGCCCTAAATTAGCATGCATTCAATAAGCAAAACTACATCATCTCTTGCGTCTGTACATCGTCGAATATTATCACTAATACATCTCGAATAGTATCATACAAATAACATCGATAATACAGCTAGAACCCTAGTGAATGACGGGTATCGGCGCGGCGGTGGACACCCAAAGGGAAGGAACCATCATAGGATCATAGCTCTAGTGAGATCCCTGAAGAACCTGCCACGTATTGTCGAACCTCCCCTCCAACGCAACCATGTAGTGGCGGACGTGCTCGTCCTCCTTGCTGAGACAGTGACGTACCACCTCTGCGGTGTCCGAAAGCATCGGCACCGTCTCTGGCCCACGCGACCGCCACCAAAGAAGGTTAGGGTCAAAGATGGCTGGCTCCTCACCAAGTTGCGCCCCCCGGAAGGTAGCACCTCCCAGTACCAGCCCGGCAGAGCCTGGTCTCGGACATGGCCCCTCTGATCAAGCATGCCTCCTCCACCCAGTTGACAATGAGGATGCGGGGTAGGCATCGTTGACGTCGATGCGGGAATAAATGCTTTAACTAAAAATATAACAACAAATGTGACATGTTCAAAATAAACCAGAAACTTAACCTAAACTAAACTAAACCTAAACTTTCTTCTTTCTTTTTTATTCTTTCTTCTTAACCTAAACTTAACTTAAACTAAACTAAATCTAAACCTAAAGCTAAAAAACATAAACTAAACCTAATTAACTAAATATAAAAAACAGAAAAAAGAAGAAGAAGAGGGATGTCTCACCTTCAGGCGGCCAGGGCGGCGAGGTGGGGTGGCGGGGCGGAGCGGTCGGGCCGACACGGTGGGCGGGGCTGCTGGGGCAGCGAGGCGGGCCGGGCCGGCACGGCGGGGCGGGGCGGCCGGGGCGGCGAGATTGGCGTGGCCGGGCGGAAAGGTGGGCCGGGCCTGCACAACAAGGCGGGGCGGCTGGGACGGCGCGACGGGGTGGGCCGGACCGGTGCGGCGGTGCCGGGTGGCCGGGGCGGGGCGGCGGGGCGGGTAGTGATGAGGGGAGGGAGAGAGAGGGGAGAGAGGGGTAGAGCGAGGGCCATTTGTTATATAGGGCACAACTCTTTGCCGTCTGCTAGAAGATGGCAAAGAGCCTAGCTAACGGACGTTAGTTTGGCCACTTTCTTTGTAGTCTGCTAGCGGATGGCAAAGTTTCTTTGCCATTCGCTAGCAGACGAGAAAGAAAGCGGTCGTTAGGTGGCTCTCGCTAGTGGCCGACCCTCCGTCTTTGCCGTCTGCTAGCCGATGGCAAAGAGGCGGCTGACGGCAAACACTATCTTTGCCTTCAGCTCCTTCTTTGTCGTCAGTTTTCTGCAAGCCGATGGCAAAGACCCTTTTTGCCATCAGCAAGCTGACGGCAAAGATCTTGAGTCTAGTAGTGTAAGTGATTTTCTTGATAAACAAATTGTAGAGTTAGAGAGAATGGAATTACTAAAACTAGTGAGATCATTGGAACTGATGAAATACTTGAAACTTAAAATCTTGAAACACCTATTAGTCCTAGATCTCCTAGATATGAATTGCCTAAAGTGCCTGAAGGTTATGTTATGGATGAGAATACAGCTAGAGACTTTTTTGCTTGCAATGACAGGGATGATCTTAAGAAATTATTATGCAAACTAAAAGAGAAATCTTTCAATGCTAGAATGAAATGTGATTCTCAGTTTGCTACTTCTCATATCTTTGTTGATGATAAGGATTATGAATTATCTGTTGATCAAGAGTTAATTACTTTGGTTGAATCTGATCCTTTCCATGGTTATGAAACTGAAACTGTTGTGGCACACCTTACTAAGTTGAACGACATAGCCATCCTTTTTGCTCAAGATGAGAAAATTTGCTATTATTATATCCTCAAGTTATTTCCATTCTCATTAAAGGGTACAATACTCTTGCTACTGGTTGTGTGCATAGTCTCCAGGATATGATTTATTACTTCTCTGAAAAATATTTTCCTGCCCATAACAAACAAGCTGCCATACAGGAAATATTTAACTTTGTGCAAATTGAAGAAGAGAGTCTCCCACAAGCTTGGGGGAGGCTTCTCCAATTGCTTAATGCTTTGCTTGATCATTCTCTCAAGGAAAATTAAATACTTGATATCTTCTATAATGGACTAACCGATGCTTCTAAGGATTTCCTACATAGTTGTGATGGTTGTGTTTTCAAGGAACGAACTATTGAACAAGTTGAAGAATTATTGAATAACATATTGAAAAATTATGATGATTGGACTCTTCCCGAACCACCGCCTAAACCCACTCTGAAGAAGAGGGGTATCTTATATCTCAGTCCTGAAGATATGCAAGAGGCAAAGAAATGTATGAAGGAAAAAGGTATTAAAGCTGAGGATGTCAAAAATTTACCTCCCATTGAAGAAATACATGGGCTTGATACAGCACCACCACCTAAGGTGGTAGAGGTAAATTCTTTAATGAAATTCAATGACAATGATAATCCTTATAATAAACATCCTAGTCAATGCCTTTATGAGTTTGACAACTATATTAGAAAACAAGACCACTTCAATGCCAATGTTATGAAACAATTGAAATACAACTCTGATATGATTGCTCGCTTGAGTGACTTGTTATTTAGAATCTCAAATGATGTTAGAGGTGTAGGAAAACATGCCTCTATGGTTCAAACTCAAGTAGAACAAGTTGCTAAATCTCAAAGAGAATATCTTGCTGAAATGAACAATAATGTACATGACTTTGCTATTAGAGTAGCAACTAGAGGGGGTAAAATGACTCAGGAACCACTTTATCCTAAGGGACGACCTAAAAGAATTGAACAAGATTCACAAAGAAACAACACCGATGCACCAAGTCTTTCTAAAAAGAAAAAGAAAAAGAAAAATGATAGGACTTTGCATGCCTCTAGTAAACCTGAAATAGAAAAACCTCCTGAAGCCAACAATGACGTGTCTATTTCTGATGCTGAAACTCAATCTGGTAATGAACATTCATCCAGTGATAGTGAAAAAGATAATGATAATGTTCATGAAGATACTCAACCAGACAGTGATAAACAACCAGATGATGATGTTGAGATAGAACCAACGGTTGATCTTGATAACCCACAATCTAAAAATAAAAGATATGACAAAAGAGACTTTGCTACTAGAAAACATGGAAAAGAAAGAGAACCATGGGTTTAAAGACCCATGCCCTTTCCACATAAATCCACTAATAAAAAGGATGATGAAGAATTTGAGTGTTTTGCTGAAATGCTTAGGCCAATCTTTTTGCGTACTCGCTTGACTGATATTTTAAAGATGCCCCCTTATGCAAAATATATGAAAGACATCATCACAAATAAGAGAAAGGTATCGGAAGCTAAAATCTCCACTATGCTTGCTAATTATTCTTGTAAGGATGGAGTACGAAAAAAACTTGGAGATCCGGGAATACCAACTATACCTTGCTCCATAAAAAGAAATTGTGTCAAAATAGCTTTATGTGATTTAGGAGCTGGTGTTAGTGTTATGCCTTCCTCCTTATATAAAAGACTTTATTTGAATAAACTCACACCTACTGAAATATCTTTGCAAATGGTTGACAAATCAACTACCATACCTATTGGTATTTGTGAGGATGTGCCCGTTGTTGTTGCAAATGTTACTCTTTTAACTGACTTTGTTATACTTGAGATACCCGAGGACGACAACATGTCGATTATCCTAGGTAGACTCTTCTTGAATACTGTAGGGGCTGTTATTGATTGCAATAAAAGCAAGATCACTTTTCATATCAATGGTAATGAGCATATGGTGCACTTTCCGAAGAAACAATTCCAAGTGAATGGTATTAATGCCATTGAAAAATTTCCAACACTCACTATTGGAAGTTTTCAATTACCTATACCTACTGCCAAAAAGAAATATGAAATGCTTATTGTTGGGGACATGCATATCCCCGTAGAGGTAGCTTAGTGTTTTATGAACGTTCTTCGGTTTCATGCTAATCCAAAGTGGTTGTTAATAAGACTTGATCAACCTTATTAATGGATCATTTTTGAGAGGTATGAAGTTGATGAACCTAGTAGGCACAACCTTCTGTTTCCCACTCTTGTTTTCTGTTTTTCTTAGTTAAATAAAATAAAATGCCATGTTTTGTCTGTTTTCTTAATTTACCATGTAATAAAAATGACCCAAAAATAAAAGTTCTCAGAATGCCATGAAAATTTAATACGATTTTTTCTGAATATTTCTGAAATTTTAGTGCAAATAACCTCATGGGGGTGCTCCAGGTGGGCATTACCCACCTGGGCGCATCAGCAGCCCCAGGCGCGCCTTAGTGGGTTGTGGTCCCCATGTCGGGCCCCTCACTTACCTCTTTAGCCCATGTCACCATGTACCTCTAGAAAAAATCACCATTGCTCTCTCTCTCTCGTGTTCTTGTTCTCAAACCCACGGATTTTGATCTCTTTGCTCGAAGCTCCGTCTCTGAAACTGTTCTGGGGGATTGCTACTTGGTAGGCGACTCCTCCATTGGTCCAATTAGTTTTTGCTTCAGTGAATTATATTTTGAATAATTAGCTACTCTTGGTGCTACTATAGATGAGCTTGCATGTTGAATTCTTAGAGTTCTAAGTGGTTTGAATGCTTAATATGGCCTCTATGCATCCCTATGAGTAGTTGTTATCAATGTTGCAAAGTTTTGTTGACAAAAATTTTGTGGACAAAAAAGTTCAGAATTTTATTTATAGGAATAAGATGAGCTTCTTTAGGAAGTTTGCTTCCAAAAAGAACTCCAGGGGAGTCATTGGGGAGTCATCGAACAATGATCTCCGCACCCGGAGAATGGGGAGTGATACGTCCATTTTGCATCATGCTTTTATATCAATATTTATTGCATTATGGGCTATTATTACACGTTATGTCACAATACTTATGGATATTCTCCCTTATTTTACAAGGTTTAGCATGAAGAGGGAGAATGCCGTCAGCTAGGATTCTAGGCTGGAAGAGGAGCAAATATTAGAGGCCTATTCCGCACAGTTACAAAAGTCATGAAACTCCACGAAAGTCATTTTTGGAACTAATGATAAATATTCAGCGGAAGAAGTACCAGAGGGGGCCCACACCCTGGCCACGAGGGTGGGGGCGCGCCCCCTGCCTCGTGGGCCACCTGACAGCCCTGTAGTTCCCATCTTCTGCTATATGACGTCTTTTACCCTGGAAAAAATAATAGGCAAGCTTACGGGACAAAACTCCACCGCCACGAGGCGGAACCTTGGCGGAACCAATCTAGGGCTCCGGCAGAGCTGTTCTGCCAGGGAAACTTCCCTCCGGGAGGGGGAAATCGTCACCATCATCATCACAAACGATCCTCTCATCGGGAGGGGGTCAATCTGCATCAACATCTTCACCCGCACCATCTCCTCTCAAACCCTAGTTCGTCTCTTGTGTTCAATCTTTGTACCAAAACCTCAGATTGGTACCTGTGGGTTGCTAGTAGTGTTGATTACTCCGTGTAGTTGATGCTAGTTGGTTTATTTGGTTGAAGATCATATGTTCAGATCCTTAATAAATATTAATACCCCTCTGATTATGAACATGAATATGCTTTGTGAGTAGTTACGTTTGTTCCTGAGGACATGGGTGAAGTCTCGCTATTAGTAGTCATGTGAATTTGGTATTCATGCGATATTTTGATAAGATGTATGTTGTCTCTCCTCTAGTGGTGTTATGTGAACATCGACTACATGACACTTCACCATTATTTGGGCCTAGAGGAAGGCATTGGGAAGTAATAAGTAGATTATGGGTTGCTAGAGTGACAGAAGCTTAAACCCTAGTTTATAAGTTGATTCGTAAGGGACTAAGTTGGATCCATATGTTTCATGCTATGGTTAGGTTTACCTTAATACTTCTTTTGTAGTTGCGGATGCTTGCAATAGGGGTCAATCATAAGTTGGATGCTTGTCCAATAAAGGGAAGTACCGAAGCACCAGTCCACCCACATATCAAATTATCAAAGTAACGAACGCGGATCATATGAGCGTGATGAAAACTAGCTTGACGATAATTCCCATGTGTCCTCGGGAGTGCTTTTCTCATTATAAGAACTTGTCCAGGCTTGTCCTTTGCTACAAAAAGGATTGGGCCACCTTGCTGCATTTTATTTACTTTTATTTCTTGTTACCCGTTACAAATTATATCATCACAAAACTATTTGTTACCTACAATTTCAGTGCTTGCAGAGAATACCTTACTGAAAACCGCTTGTCATTTCCTTCTGCTCCTCTTTGGGTTCGACACTCTTACTTATTGAAAGGACTACGATAGATCCCCTACACTTGTGGGTCATCAAGACTCTTTTCTGGCACTGTTTCCGGTGAGTGAAGCGCCTTTGGTAAGTGGAACTTGGTAAGGAAACATTTATATAGTGTGCTGAAATTTATTGTCACTTGTTACAATGGAACATGATCCTTTGAGGGGCTTGTTCGGGGTATCTTCACCCCGACCAGTAGAGGAAAGAGTTTCTCCTCAACCTACTGAACCTACTGAAAATGTTTACTTTGAAATTCCTTTGGGTATGGTAGAGAAACTGCTAGCTAATCCCTTTGCAGGAGATGGAACATTGCATCCCGATTTACACCTTATCTATGTGGATGAAGTTTGTGGATTATTTAAGCTTGTAGGTATGCCCGATGATGTTGTTAAGAAGAAGGTCTTCCCTTTATCTTTGAAGGGAGACGCATTGACATGGTATAGGCTATGTGATGATATGGGATCCTGGGACTATAAACGATTGAAATTGGAATTTCACCAGAAGTTTTATCCTATGCATCTTGTTCATCGTGATTGTAATTATATATATATATATATATATAATTTTGGCCTCGCGAAGGAGAAAGTATCGCTCAAGCTTGGGGGAGGCTTAAGTCAATGTTATATTCATGCCCCAATCATGAGCTCTCAAGAGAAATGATTATGCAAAACTTTTATGCTCGGCTTTCTCTCAACAATCGCACCATGCTTGATACTTCTTGTGCTAGGTCTTTTATAATGAAGACTATTGAATTCAAATGGGATTTATTGGAAATAATTAAACACAACTCTTAAGATTGGGATTCCGACGATGGTAAGGAGTCAGGTATGACACCTAAGTTTGATTGTGTTAAATCTTTTATGGATACCGATGCTTTTCATGGATTTAGCACTAAATATGGACTTGACTCTGAGATAATAGCTTCTTTCTGCGAATCATTTGCTACTCACGTTGATCTCCCTAAGGAGAATTGGTTTAAATATAATCCTCCCACTGAAGTAAAAGTAGTTTCACCTATTACAGTTGAAGAAAAGACTATCACTTATAATGATCCTATTGTTCCTGCTACTTATATTGAGAAACCACATTTCCCTGTTAGGATAAAGGATCATGCTAAAGCTTCAGCTCTGGTTCGTAAGAGTAATACTAGAACATATACACCTACTGAGCAAATTAAAGTTGAACCTAGTATTTCTATGGTTAAAGATCTCTTTGCTGATAATATTGATGGGCATGTTATTTACTTTCGTGAACAAGCTGCTAGAATCGCTAGACCTGATGCTAAGGCACATAGACCTATTGTAGGCATGCCTGTTATTTCTGTTAAAATAGGAGATCATTGTTATCATGGCTTATCTGATATGGGTGCTAGTGCTAGTGCAATACCTCATTCCTTATATAAAGAAATTATTCATGACATTGCACCTGCTGAGATGGAACATATTGTTGTTACAATTAAGCTTGCCAATAGAGATACTATTTCACTAATTGGGATTGTTAGAGATGTTGAAGTCTTGTTTGGGAAAGTCAAATATCCTACTAATTTTCCTGTTCTTGGTTCCCCACAAGATGACTTTTGTCCCATTATATTTGGTAGACCCTTCTTGAATACTGATAATGCCAAGATTGATTGCGAAAAGGATGTTGTTACGATTGGCTTAGGAGATATGTCTCATGAGTTTAATTTTGCTAAATTTTGTAGACAACTCCATGATAAATAATTGCCTAGTAAGGATGAAATTATTGGTCTTGCTTCTATTGCCGTGCCTCCTACTGATCCTTTAGAACAATATTTGCTAGACCATGAAAATGATATGTTTATGAATGAAAGAAGGGAAATAGATGAAGTCTTCTTTAAACAGGGACCTATTTTGAAACACAACTTGCATGTTGAAATCCTAGGGGATCCCCCTCCACCCAAGGGTGATCCCATGTTTGAGCTTAAGCCATTACCTGATACTCTTAAATATGCTTATCTTGATGAAAAGAAGATATATCCTGTTATTATTAGTGCTAACCTTTCAGAGCAAGAAGAGGAAAGATTATTGAAAACTCTGAAGAAGCACTATGCTGCTATTGGATATACTCTTGATGATCTTAAGGGCATTAGTCCCACTCTATGCCAACACAAAATAAAATTGGAAGAAGGCGCCAAACCAATTATTGATCATCAACGACGCTTAAATCCTAAGATGAAAGAAGTGGTGAGAAAAGAAATACTAAAGCTCCTTGAGGTAGGTATAATTTATCCCGTTGCTGATAGTCAGTGAGTAAGTCATGTCCATTGTGTCCCTAAGAAGGGAGGTATTACTGTTGTTCCTAATGATAAAGATGAATTGATCCCGCAAAGGATTATTACAGGTTAAAGGATGGTAAATGATTTCCGCAAATTAAATAAAGCAACTAAGAAAGATCATTACCCGTTACCTTTTATTGACGAAATGCTAGAAAGACTATCCAAACATACACATTTTTGCTTTCTAGATGGTTACTCCGGGTTCTCTCAAATACTTGTGTCAGCAAAGGATCAAGAAAATACCACTTTTACTTGCCCTTTCAGTACTTTTGCATATAGACATATGCCTTTTGGTTTATGTAATGTGATACGTCTCCAACGTATCTATAATTTTTGATTGTTCCATGCTATTATATTACCCGTTTTGGATGTTTATGGGCTTTACTTTACACTTTTATATCATTTTTGGGACTAACCTACTAACCGGAGGCCCAATCCAAATTGTTGTTTTTTGCCTATTTCAGTGTTTCGAAGAAAAGGAATATCAAACGAAGTCCAAACGGAATGAAACCTCCGGGAGCGATCTTTTTGGAACAAACGTGATCCGGAGGACTTGGAGCGGAAGTCAAGACACAAAGGAGGCGACCACGAGGGTGCCCGGAGCGCCCCCTACAGGTGGGCGCCCCCCCACCCTCGTGGGCCCCTCAGGCGTCCACCGACCTACTTCTTCCTCCTACATATACCCATGTACCCCGAAAACATCAGAAGCGACCACAAAAAACTATTTCCACCGCCATAACCTTCTGTATCCATGAGATCCCATCTTGGAGCCTTCGCCGGCGCTCCGCCGGAGGGGGAATCGATCACGGAGGGCCTCTACATTATCTCCAAGGCCTCTCCGATGAGTTGTGAGTAGTTTACCATAGACCTTCGGGGTCCATAGTTATTAGCTAGATGGCTTCTTCTCTCTCTTTGAATCTCAATACAAATTTCTCCTCGATCTTCTTGGTGATCTATTCGATGTAACTCTTTTTGCGGTGTGTTTGTCGAGATCCGATGAGTTGTGGGTTTATGATCAAGTTTATCCATGAGAAATAGTTGAATCTCCTCTGAATTCTTTTATGTGTGATTAAGTTATCTTTGCAAGTCTCTTAGAATTATCATTTTGGTTTGGCCTACTAGATTGATCTTTCTTGCAATGGGAGAAGTGCTTAGCTTTGGGTTCAATCTTGTGGTATCCTTTCCCAGTGACAGCAGGGCAGCAAGGCATGTATTGTGTTGTTGCCATCGAGGATAAAAAGATGGGGTTTATATCATATTGTATGAGTTTATTACTCTACATCATGTCATCTTTCTTAATGTGTTACTCTGTTCTTTATGAACTTAATACTCTAGATGCATGCTGGATAGTGGTCGATGTGTGGAGTAATAGTAGTAGATGCAGGCAGGAGTCAGTCTACTTGTCACGGACGTGATGCCTATATACATGATCATGCCTAGATAATCTCATAATTATTCGCTTTTCTATCTATTGCTCGACAGTAATTTGTTCACCCACCGTAATACTTATGCTCTCTTGAGAGAAGCCACTAGTGAAACCTATGGCCCCCGGGTCTATCTTTTATCATATAAGCTTTCAATCTACTTTTATTTGCATCTTTACTTGTCCAATCTATATCATAAAATACCAAAAATATATTTATCTTATCATATTATCTCTATCAGATCTCACTTCTGTAAGTGGTCGTGAAGGGATTGACAACCCCTTTATTGTGTTGGTTGTGAGTTCTTGTTTGTTTGTGTAGGTGCGTGGGACTTTTGAGGAGCCTCCTACTGGATTGATACCTTGGTTCCCAAAACTGAGGGAAATACTTATGCTACTATTGCTGCATCACCCTTTCCTCTTCAAGGAAAACCAACGCAAGCTCAAGACGTAGCAAGAAGGATTTCTGGCGCTGTTGCCGGGGAGGTCTTCGCTCAAGTCAAGACATAGCGAGTACCCATCACAAACTCATCTCCCTCGCACTTACATTATTTCCATTTGCCTCTCGTTTTCCTCTCCCCCACTTCACCCTTTCCGTTTTATTCGCCCTCTCTTTCCCAACCTCCTCTCTCTTTCGCTTGCCTTTTTGTTTGCTTGTGTGTTGGATTGCTTATCGCGATGGCGCAAGACAATACCAAATTGTGTGACTTTTCCAATACCAATAATAATGATTTCCTTAGTACTCCGATTGCTCCTCTTAATGATGTTGAGTCTTGTGAAATCAATGCTGCTTTGCTGAATCTTGTTATGAAAGATCAATTCTTCGGCCTTCCTAGTGAAGATGCCGCTACCCACCTAAACAACTTTGTTGATTTGTGTGAGATGCAAAAGAAGAAAGATACGGATAATGATACTGTTAAATTGAAGTTATTTCTGTTTTCACTTAGAGATCGTGCTAAAGTTTGGTTTTCATCTTTGCCTAAGAATAGTATTGATTCATGGAATAAGTGCAAAGATGCTTTTATCTCGAAGTATTTTCCTCCCGCTAAGATCATCTCTCTTAGGAACGATATTATGAATTTTAAACAACTTGATCATGAGCATGTTGCCCAATCTTGGGAAAGAATGAAATTAATGATTCGCAATTGCCCTACTCATGGTTTGAATTTATGGATGATCATACAAAAAATGTATGCCGGATTGAATTTTTCTTCTAGAAATCTTTTAGATTCGGCCACGGGAGGCACGTTTATGGAAATCACCTTAGGACAAGCTATTAAGCTCCTTGATAATATTACGGCTAATTATTCTCAATGGCACACTGAAAGATCTACTAGTAAAAAAGTGCATGCTATAGAAGAAATTAATGTTTTGAGTGGAAAGATGGATGAACTTATGAAATTATTTACTACTAAGAGTGATCCTATTGATCCCAATGATATGCCTTTGTCTACTTTGATTGAGAATAATAATGAATCTAAGGATGTGAATTTTGTTGGTAGGAATAATTTTGGTAACAATGCTTACAGAGGAAACTTTAATCCTAGACCGTTCCCTAGTAATTCCTCTAATAGTTATGGAAATTCCTACAATAATTCTTATGATAATTTTAATAAGATGCCCTCTGATTTTGAGAATAATGTTAAAGAATTTATGATCTCTCAAAAAAAATTAATGCTTTGCTTGAATTTTTTTTCTTAAAGTTAATGATTTGGCTAGGAACATTGATAGACTTTCGCTTGATGTTGATTCTTTGAAACTTAGATATACTCCTCCTAAGCTTGATATCAATGAGTCTCTCAAATCTATGAGAATTTCCATTGATGAGTGCAAAGAAAGAACCGCTGGATTGCGTGCTAAGAAAGATCACTTTGTAAAAGCGTGTTCTTCTAGTTTCCATGAAAATAGTAATGAAGATCTAAAGTTATTGATGTGTCCCCTATTAAATCTTTGTTTTGCAATACGAATCTTAATAATGATGGGACTGGAGATGAGTCAACTTTAGTTCAAAGGCATCCCAATGATTCGTAGTTCTTATATCTTGATGCTAAATTTGGTAAAAGTGGGATTGGAGAGGTCAAGACTTTAAATAGCATTGAACCCACTATCTTGGATTTCAAGGAACTTAATTATGATAATTGTTCTTTAGTAGATTGTATTTCCTTGTTGCAATCCATTGTGAATTCTCCTCATGCTTATTATCAAAATAAAGCTTTTACCAACCATATTGTTGATGCCTTGATGCAATCTTATGATGAAAAACTTAATTTGGAAGTTTCTATACGTAGAAAACTTTATGATGAGTGGGAACATACTATAAAGATTAAAATTAAAGATCATGAGTGTTATGCTTTATGTGATTTGGGTGCTAGTGTTTCCACAATTCCGAAAACTTTATGTGATATTCTAGGTTTCCATGATCTTGATGATTGCTCTTTAAATTTGCACCTTGCGGATTCCACTATTAAAAAGCCAATGGGAAGGATCAATGATGTTCTTATTGTTGCAAATAGGAACTATGTGCCCGTAGATTTTATCGTCCTTGATATAGATTGCAATCTTTCTTGCCCTATTATTCTTGGTAGACCTTTCCTTAGAACGATTGGTGCGATTATTGATATGAAGGAAGGGAATATTAGATTCCAATTTCCATTAAGGAAAGGCATGGAGCACTTTCCAAGAAATAAAGTCAAATTACCTTATGAATCTATCATGCGAGCTACTTATGAATTGAGTGCCAAAGATGGCACTACTTAGATCTTTCCTCGCTTTTATGCCTAGCTAGGGGCGTTAAATGATAGCGCTAGTTGGGAGACAACCCAATTTTATTTTTTGTTTTTTGTTTTTGCTTTTGTTTAGTAATAAAAATTTGCATCTACCTTATGTTTAGATGTGTTTTTATGTTTTAATTAGTGTCTGTGCCATGTAGAACCTATAGGATAACCTATGGTGATAGTTAATTTGATTCTGCTGAAAAATAGAAACTTTGCGCGAACGAAAATAATTTTAGTAATTCACAGAAATATGCTTTTGTGTTGATTCTTTTTGCTGTAGATCAATAGACAAATTTTCCAGGACTTCCAAGTTTTGTACGATTTTTATAGTTCCAGAAGTATTTGGGAGTTATAGATTTCTACAGACTGTTCTATTTTTGACAGATTCAGTTTTTTGTGTGTTGTTTGCTTATTTTGATGCATCTATGGCTAGTATGTAGGGTATGAACCATAGAGAAGTTAGAATACAGTAGGTTTAACACCAATATAAATAAAGAATGAGTTTATTACAGTACCTTATATGCTGGTTTTTCTTTCTTGCACTAACGGGGCTTATGAGATTTCCTGTTGAGTTTTGTGTTGTGAAGTTTTCAAGTTTTGGGTAAAGATTTGATGGACTATGGAATAAGGAGTGGCAAGAGCCTAATCTTGGGGATGCCCATGGCACCCCAAGATATTCAAGGATAACCAAAAGCCTAAGTTTGGGGATGCCCCGGAAGGCATCCCCTCTTTCGTCTTCGTCTATCGGTAACTTTACTTGGAGCTGTATTTTTATTCGCCACATGATATGTGTTTTGCTTGGAGGGTCTTGTATGCTATTAGTCTGTGATTTTTAGTTTACCACAATCATCCTTGATGTACACACCTTTTGGGAGAAACCCACTTGATTGGAATTTATTAGAATACTCTATGTGCTTCACTTATATCTTTTGAGCTAGATAGTTTTTGCTCTAGTGCTTCACCTAAATCTTTTAGAGCACGGCGGTGGCTTAATTTTGTAGAAATTGTTGATCTCTCATGCTTCACTTATATTATTTTGAGACTCTCTTAGAACAGCATGGTATTTGCTATGGTTATAAAATTGGTCCTAGAATGATGGGCATTCAAGTTGGGTATAATAAAAACTATCATAGAAAGTGAATTGGATGCTATGATCAATTTGATACTTGATAATTGTTTTGAGATATAGAGGTGGTGATATTAAAGTCATGCTAGTTGGGTGATTATGAATTTAAAGAATACTTATGTCGAAGTTTGTGATACCCGTAGCATGCACGTATGGTGAACCGCTTTGTGATGAAGTTGGAGCACAATTTTATTTATTGATTGTCTTCCTTATGAGTGGCGGTCGGGGACGAGCGATGGTCTTTTCCTACCAATCTATCCCCCTAGGAGCATGCGCGTAGTACTTTGTTTTCAATGACTTGTAGATTTTTGCAATAAGTATATGAGTTCTTTATGACTAATGTTGAGTCCATGGATCATATGCACTCTCACCCTTCCACCATTGCTAGCCTTTCTTGTGTCGCGCAACTTTCGCCGGTACCATACACCCACCATATACCTTCCTCAAAATAGCCACCATACCTACCTATTATGGTATTTCCATAGCCATTCCAAGATATATTGCCATGCAACTTTCCACCATTCCGTTTGTATGACACGCATCATCATTGTCATACTGCTCTTTGCATGATCATGTAGTTGACATCGTATTTGTGGCAAGGCCACCTTCATAATTTTCATACATGTCACTCTTGATTCATTGCATATCCCGGTACACCGCCGGAGGCATTCATATAGAGTCATATCTTGTTCTAAGTATTGAGTTGTAATCTTGAGTTGTAAGTAAATAAAAGTGTGATGATCTTCATTATTAGAGCATTGTTCCAAGTGAGGAAAGAATGATGGAGACTATGATTCCCCCACAAGTCGGGATGAGACTTCGGACTTTATAAAAAAAAGAGGCCAAAGTGCTCACCAAATAAAAAAAAGATAAAGGCCAAATAAAAAAAAGAAGAAAAAAAAGAAATGAGAGAAAAAGAGAGCAGGGACAATGCTACTATCCTTTTTACCACACTTGTGCTTCAAAGTAGCACCATGATCTTCATGATAGAGAGTCTCCTATGTTGTCACTTTCATATACTACTGGGAATTTTTCATTATAGAACTTGGCTTGTATATTCCAATGATGGGCTTCCTCAAAATGCCCTAGGTCTTCGTGAGTAAGCGAGTTGGATGCACCCCACTTAGTTTCTTTTGTTGAGCTTTCATACATTTATAACTCTAGTGCATCCGTTGCATTGGAATCCCTACTCACTCACATTGATATCTATTAATGGGCATCTCCATAGCCCGTTGATACGCCTAGTTGATGTGAGACTATCTTCTTCTTTTTTGTCTTCTCCACAACCACCATTCTATTCCACATATAGTGCTATGTCCATGGCTCACGCTCATGTATTGTGTGAAGGTTGAAAAAGTATGAGATTACTAAAGTATGAAACAATTGCTTGGCTTGTCATTGGGGTTGTGCATGATTAAATACTTTGTGTGATGAAGATAGAGCAACAGCCAGACTATATGATTTTGTAGGGATAACTTTCTTTAGCTATGTTATTTTGAGAAGACATGATTGCTTTATTAGTATGCTTGAAGTATTACTATTTCTTATGTCAATATGAACTTTTATTTTGAATCATTTGGATCTGAACATTCGTGCCACAATAAAGAAAATTACATTGAGAATTATGCTAGGTAGCATTCCACATCAAAAATTCTGTTTTTATCATTTACCTACTCGAGGATGAGCAGGAATTAAGCTTGGGGATGCTTGATATGTCTCCAACGTATCTATAACTTTTGATTGTTCCATGCTATTATATTACCCGTTTTGGATGTTTATGAGCTTTACTTTACACTTTTATATCATTTTTGGGACTAACCTACTAACCGGAGGCCCAACCCAAATTGCTGTTTTTTTTGCCTATTTAAGTGTTTCGAAGAAAAGGAATATCAAACAGAGTCCAAACGGAATGAAACCTTCGGGAGCGATCTTTTTGGAACAAACGTGATCCAGAGGACTTGGAGTGGAAGTCAAGAAACAAAGGAGGCGGCCACGAGGGTGCCCGGTGCACCCCTACAGGTGGGCGCGGCCCCCACCCTCGTGGTCCCCTCGGGCGTCCACCGACCTACTTCTTCCTCCTACATATACCCATGTACCCCAAAAACATTAGATGCGACCACGAAAAACTATTTCCACCGCCGTAACCATCTGTATCCGCGAGATCCCATCTTGGAGCCTTCGCCGGCGCTCCGCCGGAGGGGGAATCGACCATGGAGGGCCTCTACATCATCTCCAAGGCCTCTCCGATGAGTTGTGAGTAGTTTACCACAGACCTTCGGGTCCATAGTTATTAGCTAGATAGCTTCTTCTCTCTCTTTGAATCTCAATACACAGTTCTCCTCGATCTTCTCGGAGATCTATTCAATGTAACTCTTTTTACGGTGTGATTGTCGAGATCCGATGAATTGTGGGTTATGATCAAGTTTATCTCGGAGAAATATTTGAATCTCCTCTGAATTATTTTATGTGTGATTAAGTTATCTTTGGAAGTCTCTTTGAATTATCAGTTTGGTTTGGCCTACTAGGTTGTTCTTTCTTGCAATTGGAGAAGTGCTTAGCTTTGGGTTCAATCTTGCGGTGTCCTTTCCCAGTGACAGCAGGGGTAGCAAGGCACGTATTGTGTTGTTGCCATCTAGGATAAAAATATGGGGTTTATATCATATTGCATGAGTTTATCCCTCTGCATCATGTCATCTTTCTTAATGCGTTACTCTGTTCTTTATGAACTTAATACTCTAGATGCATGCTGGATAGCGGTCGATGTGTGGAGTAATAGTAGTAGATGCAGGCATGAGTCAGTCTACTTGTCACGGACGTGATGCCTATATACATGATCATGCCTAGATAGTCTCACAATTATTCTCTTTTCTATCAATTGCTCGATAGTAATTTGTTCACCCACCGTAATACATATGCTATCTTGAGAGAAGCCACTAGTGAAACCTATGGCCTCAGGGTGTATCTTTTATCATATAAGCTTTCAATCTACTTTTATTTGCATCTTTACTTTTCCAATCTATATCATAAAATACCAAAAAATATATTTATCTTATCATATTATCTCTATCAGATCTCACTTTCGCAAGTGGCCATGAAGGGATTGACAACCCCTTTATTGCGTTGGTTGTGAGTTCTTGTTTGTTTGCATAGGCGCGTGGGACTTTTGAGGAGCCTCCTACTGGATTGATACCTTGGTTCTCAAAAACTGAGGGAAATACTTACGCTACTATTGTTGCATCACCCTTTCCTCTTCAAGGAAAACCAACGCAAGCTCAAGACGTAGCATAATGCACCTGCTACCTTTCAAAGCTGCATGATGGCTATATTCTCTGACTTTTGTGCAAAGATTTGTGAGGTATTCATGGACGATTTATCCGTTTATGGATCCTCCTTTGATGATTGCTTGAGCAACCTTGAACGAGTTTTGCAGAGATGCGAAGATACTAGTCTTATTTTGAATTGGGAGAAGTGCCACTTTATGGTTAATGAAGGCATTGTCTTGGGGCATAAAATTTCTAAAAGAGGTATCGAAGTTGATAAAGCTAAAGTTGGTGCTATTGAAAAGATGTCGTGTCCGAAGGACATTAAAGGTATAAGAAGTTTCCTTGGTCATGCCGATTTTTATAGGAGGTTCATTAAGGACTTCTCTAAAATCTCTAGGCCTCTGACTAATTTATTGCAAAAAGATATTCCTCTTGTCTTCGATGATGATTGTGTAAAAGCATTTGAAATACTTAAGAAAGCTTTGATTTCTGCACCTATTGTTCAGCCACCTGATTGAAATTTACCCTTTGAAATTATGTGTGATGCTAGCGATTATGATGTAGGTGCTGTTCTAGGACAAAGAGTTGATAAGAAACTAAATGTTCTTCAATATGCTAGTAAAACTCTAGACACTGCTCAGAGAAATTATGCTACTACTAAAAAAGATTTCTTAGCAGTTGTATTTGCTTGTGATAAGTTCAGACCTTATATTGTTGATTCTAAAGTAACTATTCACACTGATCATGCTACTATTAAATATCTTATGGAAAAGAAAGATGCTAAACCAAGACTTATTAGATGGGTTCTCTTGCTACAAGAATTTGATTTGCATATTATTGATAGAAAGGGAGCTGAGAACCCCGTTGTAGACAACTTGTCTAGGTTAGAGAATGTTCTTGATGACCCACTACCTATTGATGATAGCTTTCCTGATAAACAATTAGCTGTCATAAGTGCTTCTCATACTGCTCCATGGTATGCTGATTATGCTAATTACATTGTTGCTAAATTTATACCACCTAGTTTCACATACCAGCAAAAGAAAAAGTTATTTTATGATTTAAGACATTACTTCTGGGATGACCCACACCTTTATAAAGAAGGAGTAGATGGTGTTATTAGACGTTGTGTACCTGAGCATGAACAGGAACAGATCCTACGCAAGTGCCACTCCGAGGCATATGGATGACACCACGCTGGAGATAGAACTGCACATAAGGTATTGCAATCCGGTTTTTATTGGCCTACTCTCTTCAAAGATGCCCGTAAGTTTGCCTTGTCTTGTGATGAATGTCAGAGAATTGGTAATATTAGTAGACGTCAAGAAATGCCTATGAATTATTCTCTTGTTATTGAAACGTTTGATGTTTGGGACTTTGATTATATGGGGCCTTTTCCTGCCTCTAATGGGTATACACATATTTTAGTTGTTGTTGATTACGTTACTAAGTGGGTAGAAGCTATTCCAACTAGTAGTGCTGATCATAACACCTCTATTAAGATGCTTAAAGAAGTTATTTTTCCGAGGTTTGGAGTCCCTAGATATCTCATGACTGATGGTGGTTCACATTTTAGTCATGTTGCTTTTCATAAAATGCTTGCTAAGTATGATGTTAATCATAGAATTGCATCTCCATATCACCCACAGTCAAGTGGTCAAGTAGAGTTGAGTAATAGAGAGCTCAAATTAATTTTGCAAAAGACTGTTAATAGATCTAGAAAGAATTGGTCCAAGAAACTTGATGATGCATTATGGGCTTACAGAACTGCATATAAGAATCCTATGGGTATGTCTCCATATAAAATGGTTTATGGAAAAGCATGTCACTTACCTCTCAAACTAGAACATAAGGCATATTGGGCTCTTAAAGAGCTCAATTATGATTTCAAACTTGCCGGTGAGAAGAGGTTATTTTATATTAGCTCACTTGATGAATGGGGAACCCAAGCCTATGAGAATGCTAAGCTGTTTAAAGAAAAAGTTAAAAGATGGCATGACAAAAGGATACAAAAGTGTGAGTTTAATGTAGGTGATTATGTGTTGCTTTTCAACTCTCGTTTAAGATTTTTTTTGCAGGAAAACTTCTCTCTAAATGGGAAGGCCCTTATGTTATCAAGGAGGTCTATCGTTCTGGTGCCATAAAAATCAACAACTTCGAAGGCACAAATCCGAAGGTGGTGAACGGTCAAAGAATCAAACATTATATCTTAGGTAATCCTATAAATGTTGAAACTAATATTATTGACACTGTAAGCCCGGAGGAATACATAAGAGACACTTCCCAGAACGTTTTAGACTCCAAAAAGGAATAGGTATGTGGTATGGTAAGTAAACCGACTCCAAAACAGTTCTAATAGAAATTTTTCTATATTTTGGAATACTTAAGAAAATAGGAAAATAAGAAGTAGTCCGGGAAGGACACGAGGCATCCACGAGGGTTGAGGGCGTGCCCTACCCTACTGGGCATGCCCCCCTGCCTCGTGGGCACCTCGTGTGCTCTCTGGACTCTGTTTTCTTGCACGATACTTCTTTTGGTCGGTAAAAATTCATTATATAATCTCCCGAAGGTTTTGACCACTGTATCACGCAAAAACCTTCTGTCTTTGTTTCGAGTTGTTTTTCTGACAGATCTAGAGCATCATGACGGCACCCTCCTCCAACAATGAAGAAAAGGATGCTTGGCTATTGAAGATAGAGCTGAAGAGAGAAGAACCTGAGGAGACCAACAAGGATGAAGGGATCAAGTAGGCCATGGAGGATCAAGCTCCGGCGGTGGAAGAAGAAAACATCCCTCAACCTCTTCCTAACCTCTTTACCCCAACTGAGATTGAAGCTTTCAAGATGATTGAGTTAGCTCACATACAAAACAAGTATCTCACACAGGAAAATATTTTGTTGAAGGATCATATCGTCGCACTTAAGGGCATTATCCGCAAATTGGAAGAGCTTCTACGCTCGATGCGCGACTATCCATCATCATCACCACCTCCGAGGGCATAATCACATGGGTATGGGCACTCCCCTTGGCAACTGCCAAGCTTGGGGGAGGTGCCCCGGTATCGCATTACCATCACACTCCTATCTTTACCGTTTTACTTAGTTCGATCCTTTTGGTAATATCTTGATCTAGTAGAATAAAGTTTTGGTATGAATTAGTTTTGAGTTTTGCTTTGTGATCCCTCTATGTAATCGAGTCCGTGAGCTATATATAATAAAGATTAGTGTTGATTCAAGGGCTTGCTATCTTCCTATGATCTTTAGTGCATAAAAGAGTAAAAAGAAATAAAAGAGATCATATTGATCTTATGGATAGTAATGACTTCACATATAAAGAGTATGATGATTAAAAGTTGTTGAGAGTTGGCAAACATAGTTTTGGTCATTGTTGCAATTAATAGGAAGTAATAAAGAAAGAGAGGTTTTCACATATAAATATACTATCTTGGACATCTTTTATGATTGTGAGCACTCATTAAAATATGACTTGCTAGAGAGTTGATGTTGGACAAGGAAGACAACTTAATGGGTTATGTTTTCTCACATCTTAGTTAAAGTATATTGTGATGGATCATTCAAACACGTTGAGCTTGCCTTTCCCCCTCATGCTAGCCAAATTCCTTGCACCAAGTAGAGATACTACTTGTGCTTTTAAATATCTTTAAACCCAGTTTTGCCATGAGAGTCCACCATATCTACCTATGGATTGAGTAAGATCCTTCAAGTAAGTTGTCATGTTGCATGCAATAAAAATTGCTCTCTAAATATATATGACTTATTAATGTGGAGAAAATAATCTTTATACGATCTTGTGATAAGGAAGTAATAAAAGCGACGGACTGCATAATAAAGGTTCATATCACAAGTCGCAATATAAAGTGAAGTTCTTTTGCATTAAGATTTCGTGCATCCAACCAAAAAGCACATGACAACCTCTGGTTCCCTCTGCGAAGGGCCTATCTTTTACTTTATGTCTTTTACTTTATGCAAGAGTCAAGGTGATCTACACCTTTCCCTTTTTCATTTTATCCTTTGGAAAGCACCTCGTGTTGGAAAGATCTTGATATATATATCCGATTGGATGTAAGTTAGCATGAACTATTATTGTTGACATTACCCTTGAGGTAAAAGGTTGGGAGGCAACACTATAAGCCCCTATCTTTCTCTGTGTCCGATTAAGACTCCAGAACCATAAGTATTGCGTGAGTGTTAGCAATTGTGGAAGACTAAATGATAGTTGAGTATGTGGACTTGCTGAAAAGCTCTATTATTGACTCTTTCAGATGTTATGATAAATTGCAGTTGCTTCAATGACTGAGATTATCGTTTGTTAGATCTCAATGAAGTTTCTGAATCATGCTTGACATTGTGAATAGATTATTACTTGAGCATAGGAAATCATATGAAAAATTATATATGTTGTTGTTATAAGAATGATCATGATGCCCGCATGTCCGTATTTTATTTTATCGACACCTCTATCTCTAAACATGTGGACATATTTTTTGAGATCAGCTTCTGCTTGAGGACAAGCGAGGTCTAAGCTTGCGGGAGTTGATACTTCCATTTTGCGTCATGCTTTTATATCGATATTTATTAGCATTATGGGTTGTTATTACATGTTATGTCACAATAATTATGGCTATTCTCTCTTATTTTACAAGGTTTAGCATGAAGAGGGAGAGTGCCGGCAGCTGGGATTCCGGGCTGGAAAAGGAGCAAATATTAGAGACATATTCTGCACAGCTCCAAAAGTCATGAAACTCCACGAAAGTCTTTTTTGGAATTAATGATAAATATTCAGCGGAAGAAGTACGAGAGGGGGCCCACACCCTGGCCACGAGGGTGGGGGCGCGCCCTACCCCCTGGGAGAGCCCCCCTGCCTCGTGGGCTACCTGGCAGCCCTCCGGTGCCCATCTTCTGCTATGTGAAGTCTTTTACCCTGGAAAAATAATAGGCAAGCTTATGGGACGAAACTCCGCTGCCACGAGGCAGAACCTTGGCGGAACCAATCTAGGGCTCCGGCAGAGCTGTTCTGCCGGGGAAACTTCCCTCCAGGAGGGGGAAATCGTCACCATCATCATCACCAATGATCCTCTCATCGGGAGGGGATCAATCTTCATCAACATCTTCACCAGCACCATCTCCTCTTAAATGCTAAATCATCTCTTGTATCCAATCTTTGTACCAAACCTCAGATTGGTACCTGTGGGTTGCTAGTAGTGTTGATTACTCCTTGTAGTTGATGATAGTTGGTTTATTTGGTGGAAGATCATATGTTCAGATCCTTAATGCATATTAATACCCCTCTGATTATGAACATGAATATGCTTCGTGAGTAGTTACGATTGTTCCTAAGGACATGGGTGAAGTCTTGCTATTAGTAGTCATGTGAATTTGGTATTCGTTCGATATTTTGATGAGATGTATGTTGTCTCTCCTCTAGTGGTGTTATGTGAACGTCGACTACATGACACTTCACCATTATTTGGGCCTAGAGGAAGGCATTCGGAAGTAATAAGTAGATGATGGGTTGCTAGAGTGACAGAAGCTTAAATCCTAGTTTATAAGTTGCTTCGTAAGGGGTTGATTTGGATCCATATGTTTCATGCTATGGTTAGGTTTACCTTAATACTTCTTTTGTAGTTGCGGATGCTTGCAATAGGAGTTAATCATAAGTGGGATGCTTGTCCAAGAAAGGGCAGTACCCAAGCACCGGTCCACCCACATATCAAATTATCAAAGTAACGAACGTGAATCATATGAGCGTGATGAAAACTAGCTTGACGATAATTCCCATGTGTCCTCGGGAGCGTTTTTCTCATTATAAGAACTTGTCCAGGCTTGTCCTTTGCTACAAAAAGGATTGGGACACCTTTCTGCACTTTATTTACTTTTATTGCTTGTTACCAGTTACAAACTATCTCGTCACAAAACTATCTGTTACCTACAATTTCAGTGCTTGCAGAGAATACCTTACTGAAAACCGCTTGTCATTTCCTTCTGCTCCTCGTTGGGTTCGACACTCACTACAAAAAAAAGACATATCCGTGACATTTTGGGCTGAACGAATTTTTTTCCTGTCATACATATGACACTTCTATGACGATAACTGTGACAAAACCTGGTATCATCATAGATGTGGTGGGCTCCTACTTCTATGACAAAAAATCATGATAGAAAATGGGCTTTTCGTCCTGGGCGGGCCGGAGACGCAGATGCATGACATTCTTTGGGCCATCCATGATGGAAAAAACCATGGTAGAAGCGAGGGCGAGGAAAATTTCAAGGAGTTCCCGGTTACGGTGGGCGGTTGGGGGGCGAGCGATGCGCGTTTCTCTCGTACACGTACGCGCGTGTGTGCGAGGCATTGGCTCTAACTGAACCCAAGCGAGGCATTGGGCTCTAACTGAACCCGGGCGATTGCACTGCAGGCTACGCGTTACTGAACCTGAGCGATCGATCGATGGCTGTTAACTGAACCCGATTGAGCGATTCCTTCGCTACTGCTGCTAACTGAAGCCGATCGACTGGAAGAATAGTGAGTGATGCGGGGGGTTTGGATGAACAGTGAGCGGTGGGGGTGGATGCAGGACCCCGTGGCGTTGCCTTTGGATGGATAGGATGACCCCGTGGAGGGATGGATGAACAGTAGATGGTGGAGGAGTGCCCGTGGAGGGGTGGTTGAACAGTAGCCAGTGGGGTAGCACGCGGTGGAGGCTGGATGAACATGAGCCCGTGGAGGCTGGAGGAGGTCGACGGTGGAGATGAACAATATCCCGTGGAGTCCCATTTTGTGGTACGCCACACCCCTCCCAATGAACAGGACCCCCGTTTCGACCGTAGCGCTCCAACATAAGTCTGTTTCGTCTGTTTTGCGGTACGCCACACCCCTCACGATCAACAAGACCCCCGTTTCGACCGTAGGAGGTCCGTTTCCTCCGTTTTGCGGTACGCCAGACCCCTCTCGATGAACAGGATCCCGTTTCGAACGTGGCCGGTCGAACACAAGGCCGTTTCCTCTGTTTTGCGGTACGCCAGGCCTCGTTTCCATCGCCTGTTCCGTCCAAGCCCTCCCGATGAACACGACAACACATTCCATTCCGACCCAGCCAGTTGGCTCCCACGCGTTCTGTTGCCTCCCGATAAACACGATGCATTCCGTTGCCTCCCCATGAACACGATGCATTCCGTTGCCTCCCCATGAACATGACGCATTCCGTTGCCTCCCCATGAACACGATGATGATGTTGTTTCTCTGTTCCGACCCAGCCATGTACACGAGCCCTGGCCGTACGTATGCACGACTAGGCATTCGAGACCCCGCCGGGATGTACACATACGTGGCCGTATTTTCTTTCTTGCACCCTGGCCATTGTACGTACGTGTACATGCTACGTGCGCGCCTCTACATCGACCAGTATATATGTGCGTACACGTTCGCGACCAGAATGACAACGCTATGTACGCTTCGACCAGGTGGGTCCCGACTGTCAGGCACTTCCTGGCGTGCAAAGATGTAGCTGGTGGGTCCCAGTAGTCAGGAGGGCAAATCATTTTTTTTCGGACGCACTTCCTTGCGTGCGAAGGTGTAGCTGGTGGGTCCCAGCAGTCAGGGCGGAAACGTTTTTTTCACAAAATACGGTGGCCCGTCCGGTGGGTCCCCACTGTCAGGTGGAGAAATAATTATTTTGCGCGTAATAAGGAGGCACTTCCTTGCGGCCTCCATGGACCCAGCTGTCAGCCTCTCCACGCATAGTACTCTTCCGATGGAAGTCGGTCGTTGACCACATTGACCACACCGTGCCGAGAGCACCACAACGGTGGACGACGGCGAGGCCTAGGAAGGGGACGACGCGGAGCCGGGGAATACGCGACACTGGATGCCCACGCGTAGAGGAGTATGAGGGTTCACTTGTTCGGCTGTGGTGTGAGGCTGCCGTCGCTGCAGAATAACATGGGGTGTGGGTGAGTGGAGGGATGGCCTGGCCAGCGGCGGGAGTAGTAGGGGGCGGTGAGGCCTCCGCGGCATCACAGCCGGCCACGGGAGGCAGGAGCACGCGGCACGATCGGCGCTGCTTTGGGCGGCTGGAGCAAGAAGACCAGAGGTTGAAGAAGCACGATGGCCGTTGGATGGACACCGTACGGTCACTACAGCTAGAATCTTTCATATTGACTAAGTTGACAAAGCCCTCCGTCCCCGTCAACTTAGTGGGCCCACAAGTCAGCTTCCCACCAAGGTGGGTCCCAGCTAGCAGGGGGAGTATTCATTTTTTTCTGCTTAATAAGGAGGCACTTCTAGTGGGTCCGAGCTGACAGCGGGGGGAACATTTTTTTTGTGAAATACGGTGGCCCGTTAGGTGGGTCCCAGCAGTCAAGGGGCAAACGTTTTTTCCACAAAATACGGTGGCCCGTCCAGTGGGTCCCTGCTGTTAGTTGGAGGAATCATTAATTTCCGCGTAATAAGGAGGCACTTACTTGCCGCGGCCGTGGACCCAGCTGTCAGACTCTCCACATACAGTATACTTCCGATGGAAGTTGTTCCTTGACCACGTTGACCACGCCGTGTTCTGTTGCATGCATGCGTCTATGGGCGTGGTGCGCCCCCACTGTCAGCCTCTCATGTACAGTCATCTTCCGATGACTCTTGGTTGTTGATCACGTTGACCACACCGTGCCGAGCGCACCCAAACTGGAACAAACCGGAGATGGGAAGATGGGGCAGTGGAGTCACAGATGGAGAGGAGTGGGAAACTTCACTGGTTTGGGTGCACGGCACCACAACCGCGGTGCCGCCCACGGGAGTCAGGAGCAAGAACAGAGGTGGAAGAAGGAGCACGGCTGTTGGATTAACATCCAACGGTCCAGCTGCTAGAATCATTTGTTGATTAAGTTGACAAAAGTCGTGCGTACACGTCCGCTTAGTAGGCCCACAAGTCAGCCACCAAATCTGACGGGTCCCAGCTGTCAACAAGATGAATAATTTTTTCGCAAAACAAGGAGGCACTTCCTTCCATGCAAAGATACAGCCGGTGGGTCCCAGCTGTCAGGTGGAGGAAACATTTTTTTCAGCTTAATAAGGAGGAACTTTCCTTGCGTGCGACCATGGACCTCATGGGTCCCAGTCGTCAGGCTCTCCACGTACAGTCCTCTTCCGATGACTCTCGTTTGTTGACCACGCCGCACCGAGCGCAGCGAGGTGATGGATGACGGCGAGGCCCCAGGCGGGAACGGCTCGGAGATGGGAAGATGTGGCAGTGGAGTCGCAGGTTGAGAGGAGGAGAAGGGTTATAACTGGTTCTGTTGCAGCGTGGGGCTGCAGTATGTGAAGAATAACAGGAGGTGTCGAGGGGTGGAGGGATAGCCTGGCCGGCGGTGGGGTAGTGCTTTGCAGCGGTGCCTGCTAAGCAGAGCCGCTAGCCACCAGAGGCCGGACCAGGCGGTCCCGGCGACGCTGGAGGAAGAAGACGAGAGATTGAAGGTGCATGCCGGCCGTTGGATATAAATCCAATGATTGTGGATGACACAATCATTTGTTGACCAAGTTGACAACGCCCTGCGTAGGCTTCGACCTATTGGCCCACATGTCAGCCTGCAAAAATGTGGCATATATTTAACCCATGTTTTCTAGAATGTACAGTCCATTTGCTGGGCTGGGTGAACAAATAAATTCACGTCAATCAGGCCCATTTATATTTTCTAAGAAATCCCAACCCATTTGCACTTCCTTGAAATACACGTATTAGGTGGGCTTGTTATATATATAATGTTATGTTAGAAGGAGCAATTAATATCAAAGAATAAACCAGAGAGGCACATTTTATATATATATATTTAACAAATTAGCGAGTTATTGCTCAAAATAAAAATAAGCGCGTTATTATTAAATTGGTCCGTTAAATTTTCGCAAGCTTTTGTACGCAATCACCAGGATTTTCCTTGCCTGTGAGTCAAAAACAACCAAGATTTTCCTTGCCAACTTCCGTTAAACATTTACTTTTATAAGTTAATAACACGTGGGATGTTTTTATAATGTATATATAAGTCTCTATAAAATATACGATAATAGTAATAATATAAATATATATAATGTGGTTAGAAGGGAAAATATAAATTGGACACAACATTGTTATTCTTATATATAGATAAATAGAATAGAGACCTGCGCTTTATTAAAAAATGCATTGGGCTGCCAATCTTTAATAAAAAGCCCATAGGCCGGTATGGACCTCAAAAAATAAGTTGAAACCACTGTCTCCGTATGTCGTGGGCTACGCATGTTAAAATACAAAACCTAGGCCTAGCTGATACTTGTTCGCCCTCTGAAAAAAATGATACCAGATCCCCGAGCGAACTGGATTAAAGAGGGGGCCGGCGGCACGACTGAAGAAGCACATCAGGAGCGATTTTTTTCTTCAGTGGATGGCTCTCGATAGCGTTTTTTACTTGCCTCTGCACCATACAACTTGTATTTTTGGCCTCCTAGTCCGTCGTGGTGGACCAGCAGCCCGTTTGCTGGGCGGGCCAACCTACAGAAACCAGCACTTGACTTTTCATCAAGCCCCAAAAACAACACAGTACTATGTTTGTTTTGAGGCCGAAAACATTACGGCAGGGGTTGAGCGGGGGAGAGGGGAAGACAGAGTAATAAAAGGATTAAAAAGAGCTGATGCACCATTGCTACCCTAACAAAGCAGGTGCAATTCTTCTCGGGCAGAAGGTGTGCCGTTGACACCCACATGTCACATACCCCACAGTAGGCATACTAACAAGTTCACACACAAATACAACAGAAAAGGAAACATTCGTATCAAACTCAAGTTCACAGGACACATTCATATTCATAGCCAACATTCACTATCAACAACTCAAAAGATTCATATATACACAAGCTCAGCATATCTATGCATCCAAATGATTGATAGATCACACGACAATATTCATACATAATTCACAAAAAAATTTAGATATACACATGTTCAGTATGTTTATGCATCAAAATGATTGAGATCACAGCCAATATGATTCGTGGACGAACTTTAATTACCTAGGGTACACGCTGGTAAATGGTGTTCAATCGGAGGTACTTCTTGCTAAAATTAGTTCTTGTACGAGTAAACTTTCGAGTACATAAGAGGCAGCACAGACAATCTGAACTTTGCTTGTAGGTTTATCCTCAAATAGTGGCCTCGTGCCGAGGGAGGTTTGAGCAACTTGGCCACTACTTTCATCCAACTAGTTTACTGGCTCATCTTGGTCCTGTATCTCGCCAAAATTCTACATTGCAGACAAGAAAGGAGGCGGTTGAGAAAATGAACCACCCAAATTTTTTGTGCAGTTCAACTGAAATGGAGCATCCTTGGCATGCAGACTGATTAAGTGCCAGATGAATATACGCGTCAACCAACTTGTCTGGAATCTTTAGACTCCATGCCATATAGTTCGCTACCATATGTGCCGATAACCAAAAGGCACAAGTTGGGACCAAAGACTGGACTACGTTTTTCTGGGCTATGCACCAAGCAATATTTTTGGCATTCACTCTCCTAATACTTGGAGTTTGACAATTGGTTGACGCCGGTTGATACTCGAATGAATATAGGCACTTCTTCTTATCAACATCAATGCTTGTCTGAGTGAACTTTGGAGTACATAGCAGCAGCATAAGTACCTATCCATCTGATCATTTTGTGCAGTTCTACTGAAATCACCCGATGTAATGATTTGCCTGTGAGTTCAGGTCCAAATTACTCCTTTATGAAATCGGCAAACAGTAGCACAATACCACATTACCAATACATATCAAAAGCACAATAATCAAGATAAAGACCAGTACCAACCTGTGTGAGGTAGCATATTAATTACTATTTCCTTTGACTGGAAGCCGAGATAAGCGAAGTGACTGACAGCGAAGGAAGAAAGCAAGCCGAGATTAGCAATTGACAGGAAAGGACGAAAGCTGTCGAGGCAATGAAGCACCCAAAGTTTTTGTGCAGTTCCACCAAATCGAGCATCCCTGTTGGCACATATATTGAGAGAGTGAGATTACTGTAATAGTGGGACTAGTTGATGAAACATACACTAACAAATAGAAGCACCTCATTATCTTAATGGGTAAAGTTAGCAACATAGTAGTCTTGCTTAAAGAGAGGTATTAGTTTATTTAATCAGTGCCAATTAGCTCAACACTCAAAGCATTGCCATTTATCATAGGTTGCAAAACTTTAACGTGCAAAGATAAAGGAGTTTCTCATGACAGTAGCACGATACAAATAGAGATGACAGCAAACTAATATGGATGAAGGCCTTAGGCCCGTACCAACCTGAGAAAAAAAGCTTATTCATGTAGTCCCATAAGAGATGATAAAGCACTCACTGGAATCACACAATAGTATATATTTTTGTGCACTTCAAATGTATGGTTGAAATCACTCTTGTTTACCAGTGCTGAGATTATATCGAAAGATTATCAAGAACTTCCAGCAGAGTTAAAGCACTGGCTGGGATACAGTTCATTGTATTGTCTTGTGTAGTTCCACTAAAATGTATGATTGGCACAACATGATCCCTGTTTGCACAAGTAGGAACAAGGTGAAACCTTCATTAGCTTAGTGAGAAAGGATAGGAAGACATTAGCATATTACTCAAACAGTAGCATCAAATTCATGATGGACAATACGCAAAACATTGCCTCATTGAACCAATGGCAATAAATTGACATGCAAAACAATAGCACTATTATGTCATGACACTAATAATATTCCCTCCCTGCTCCACCACATGATTCACCTCCATAGACAAACATACACACGTACATGATTCAACATAGGGTCCTACTAAAGATTTGTTTAACTCCAACAGGAAAATTAGGCAGTAATAAATTAGTGGTACTTAAGTACTCCTAATTAATTAAGTGAGACAGCAGAAGTGGAAGGGCTCCCTGGAGGATCGTCTCACATGTAAGGTAGTCGTTGCCGGAGCCCTTGAATGGCCTCGACTGAGGCCTCTGGCTTCAGCAAGATCGCCTTGGCACTGTTTATTCTTCTTCTTCTTCCTCTTCATGCTCTGTTTCTCTTTCTCCTCACCAGTTGGTGAAACCAAGTACATGATTGGCCTTCTAATTCAGAATTGGTTTTGTCAGTGAGGGAGTACAAGTGTACTAGTAAAAAATAGCATTATTTTCTCATGGCAGTCGGAAAATAGAGATGAACACATGCATTAAATATCATTCTTACCTAAAGGAAGGTTATGGCGCCAATATGGATGATGAGGATTGGAACACAGATCTCCCTTTGTGCAGTTCCACCGAAATGAACCAACTGTTCCATTCTGACATTCCAGTTAAACAGCACAAAAGTCACTTCTTTTAAGAAGAGTTTTGTGCAGTGCACCAAAAGGTCACAACAGCAACCAGGTGAATTGGATATCCCTGTTTGCACAAAAAGGTACAGAGGAAACAGTCAGAGTCTCAAACAATTACAGGCAAAAACATTTGGCTAAACTTGTCATGGCTTATAACAGTGGCATGGCTTCATTTTTACCAGGGACATTAGATTAAGAACAGCTAAATATTTGGTATAAGGGCATGGGACAGTGGGTGCACCAGCAGTCCAGCACCATGTACGTAAACAGGGGCATAAAGTGGTGATTCATAGTTTGTTGCCCCGAGAAACAAACATCCAAGAAACATATCTGGGTTGGTCCCATTTTTGTTCACTCTAGCCACCTACTCCTATGTGTGGATAGCAAATCTAGTCCTGGTCATACCACTGTGTACAACGTTACCCCTATATTTCCCTTTTCGACCAAGAGACCGGTTGGATGACCAGTCTGTACTACTTTCACCCCCTTTCCTTCCTGTTTGTACCAAGTCCGATGTACATACTAAATTCCCCCACCCCCACTTTATTTCTTGTTTGAACCAAGTACTCCCTCCGTCTGGAATTACTTGTCATCAAAATGGATGTGTCTAGAACTAAAATACATCTAGATACATCCATTTCAATGACAAGTATTTTCGGACGGAGGGAGTACAAGATTCGACTCCATGAAGTAGCTTTACCTCTAACAATAGAAAAAAAATAGGTGACGTTGGACCATCCGATCGAGAGGGGCTGAGAGGTAGAAAATGATGCACATGCAGCGACGTAGCGAGCTGGGGAAGTAGAGCTAAGGCGGTTTCGAACGAAGATATACCTGAAGGTCGTCGGGATGTGGATAGGTGGGCGGCGGGAGGCCGGATCCGCCCACAGGCAACGACGAAGGGATCGGAGGACCTCCCGCGTCGGCGCTCGGCCAGAGATAACGGTGCGGCCGGCAGTGGGTCTCCTCCCTCGCTGTCGACGACGGCCTAAACGCTGCCCCTCCTCCCCTTCACCGGCGGAGGGGGATACGTCCGGATCTGTAACCAGCGGTGAGGATAGAAAGCCAGTGTTTTTTGAAGGGAGAAAGACAGTGTTACTACCCCTATCTTGTTTAGATCTGGAGAGGATGAGAGTGTGTGAATAGAGCAACCCTAGCAAGCAAGCGCGGAGGCTCCGGCCTATATATACGTAGTGGGGTAGTTTTCCTTTTTCACTCCATCAAAACAATCGTTTAAAATTGTGTACTACTACATGCCAGGTCGCGGTTTTTTTAGTTGTTGATTGTTTTTTGAGATAGCTACCCGCTTGTTCCAAGTGGTGTTACGGTGTGCCAGGTCGCACTTTGTATCGTTCAAGTCTGGTACTACAAGTCCCTCCATTAAATGAACAACCACCCCCTCGTAAAAATTGTGAACAAGCCCACGGCTAAAATTAGCGGAAACGTGGGTTGCCCCAACATGCATTATTATTTATATTTTCTACTCCCTCCGTTCCTAAATATAAGTCTTTTTTATTAGCCACACCTAAGACAAGAATTTTTTTATTAGCAGTGAACCCCACATGTCATAGACACAAAAATTGTGGCAAGATTCCCTTAGGCAAGCCAAAGTGTGTCTAACAATTTGAGCAACTCAGGTTAGGCAAGTGTGGCAAGTGTGGGAAAAATAATGTGGCAACATAAGACAAACATAGTCACAATCCAAACAGCCCCGTAATTTTTTGTGACATGCATGAAAATTTGGTTAGTTAAATTTATAGTCAAAATTTGGCAAGGTGCATCAAATCAACACATGCAAGTACCAAAAGGAAAGTCATGGCATGCATGCATGCGTTGTACTCCCTACGTTTCCAAATATAAGTCTTTTTAGAGATTACAACAAGTGACTACATACGAAGCAGAATATGTCTACATACGAAGTAGTCCATTTGAAATGTGTAAAAAGACTTATATCGAGTGCAGTGCTTTGATGTGTCATGTCAACTCGTACAAGACCGAGAAATTTGATTACTACAACGCCCTCTCCCTCGCGGACTGAGCTCCAGTTCCTTAACTGCACCTGCCTTTGGCTACATGACAGGAGGGCCAACCACCTATTGGGCCCACCTATCATAGACGCAAAGGCAGGAGCGGTAAGTAGAAGCTTTTGCTACACGCTATCCCTCCCGCACGAGGTGGACGGACATGCAGCAGTGGATTCGATACTATAGAAGTAGGAGTAACATCATTGTTCGTCTTCTCGAAGAGGCAAAGAGCCAAGCGCAACCCAAACGTGGCAGTTGTGAACACATATACTAGCCAGGCTCTTGCATGAGTCAAGATTGCTACTTGTTTGACAATTAAAATCCATCATCCATTGGTTGATACTCATTCTGCATAGGTCCACGCGCTTAGCACCGTTTCCTCCTGGGGTCACCAATGTTTATTTGCTAATTAATAGCATTGCATGCAATGAACTAGCCATTGCAAGTCATTAAAAGCATGCACACCTCTCATCTCTTATTGGTTGATATGTCAAGAAACAAGAAACAAGGTAGAAGTTAATGCACCGCGCCTAAGTGTTTTGGGACTATTTGGTTTTCGTAAGATGACTTACACACCTAGACGGAGGGAGTAGTATAGCCCTGTAAACCGGAAAGGAGTATTTGCCTTTCTAGAGATTTCAACAAGTGACTAGACTACACCGCGTGCAGTACTCCCTCCCTTCCGGTTTATAGGGCTCAAATCTCAAATCTCATGAACCAAGGCATTTTGCGATTGGAGGAATGTATCTCGTACTTTACAAAACTACCCTAATTAAACTCATGCATTAATTACGTAGTTCTCTCGTTTTCCTCTCCGCCTTGGTCGCGGTGCACAATATTGAGCACTCCTATATGACTAGCCGCTCTATCTACATGCGGGACATTTCAAAGCATCCGGGCCCGCGTGCCATCCACCAAATCACAGCGAGGTGCTACAGTCGAGACTCACCTGTCACCCCGGTGTGGCCGTCATGACCCGTCATATCACAAAACCCACACCTTTACCAGCAGTGGTAAGGTGGCCTCCAAGTTGGACTGGACGAAGCAACCATCATTTCACTGGAACGCTCGTTCAAGCCCTTTCTTCCCTTTCTTGAAGAAAACCTCACTCCAGGCTACTCACTTCTGCCATTTTTCTTCTGTACCGACGAAGGAAAGGTGGGCGAATCAGTTATGCTGCTATATTTTCATTCCAAGAATCTTCTTTTTGCGAAGCACCGACCGATTCTCACATCCTATTCTTTTCCCGTTTTCATTGCGATTGTGGTTTCCTTTCGATTGCTTTTTGTTTGTCAGTTCATTGATGGATCCTGGAGCACTAGGCAAAGAGTTGCCGGCGGACAACCCACTGGAGACAGCGATCTCCAGGAAGCGAGCACCGACCAACGAGTTGACCATGTTGGCGGGCCAACCCATGGAGACGAAGAACTCCAAGAAACAAGCACTAGCCAAAGAGTTGACGATGTTGGCGGACGAACTCCTCAAAGAAAGTTGGAAGAACGGCAAGGGCCCCACCGTGCCTACCCCAGGAACTCTGATGGCCACCTATGCGAGGCTCAAGGCCGAGTTTGAGGAGATAGTCACCGTTGAGAAGCAGTATTCCCCTGGCAAGGTGATGGCCCCCATCGAGGACGAGGAGATGGCCCCCGGAGGGATGAGATCCCCCGGTGAGCTGGACAAGGTAAAAAATAATGGCTTATTACCATAGTTGTGGTTTTTGATTATTTGCAATGTGCTTGCTAATATGTTAGGGTTGTGCAGGTGTCGGTGGATGTCCTTGATGATTCCAATGTCGCGGCTAGTCATGTTGGCATTGCCCCGGAGATCTATTCCGATGCTGCTGTCCATCTTGTGGACAGCGCCCCAGAGATCGATTCCGATGTCGCGGTCAGGCCTGTGGACATCGCCCCAGAAATCGATTCCCATGCCGCTGTCCGTGCTGTGGTCATTGCCCAAGAGATCGATGACAAGAAATAGTTGGTCGCACTAATCCTTCAGGGTAATTTGCATTGTCCTGTGTTTAATTACCAGAACGATGCATGTTATCAAACCATCTTAGGGCTAGTGCACTGTCTTGTGTGGGCGGTACTTGCTACTTTTGTTTGATAGTGAATCATGCGAACCCTCTCCGAGTTATGGAAACAGATGTATCCTCACCAGCTTTTGATGTAATATATGGCATGCTTAGATGTAAGTTTGAACTGTTTATCATATCAGCAGGGCTTGTTTGATGATTCTTGGTGTTAGTAGGCTAGCTACTGTGCGAGCTATAGTACTTGCAAAACACTCACCGAAGAGAAACGTTGGGGCTGATGAGCTCGTGGTACGCTTATACTTATCCCTCGTCGATCGACCAATAGCCCTAGCTCCTAAAATTGTAGGCTTAGCGATCGATCAGACAATAGTCGACACGGATACATTCAGGCCTCATTTGGTTCATAGGGTAGGAAAATCGTAGCAAAAGTACAGAGAACGTGCAACACAAAATCATAGCAGTGCAGAGACGTACTCCCTCCGTTCCAAAATAGATGACCTAGGCGGGCTAGTTTGGCCTAGTGGGTTTCAGTGATATGACGTGGTACAGTGCCGTCCAGTCTTCGCGTGTGGTAGCAGTATTGCGGGTACAGTAAGTTTTCTTGAAGAAGCGGAATTCAACGAAGTCATGATGGTTCCTTCGTCCGAACAACTTACAGTGGGAAAGGTTGGGCCTGCGATACGACCGGGGTAGACCAGCATAATTTTGTGCATGGCAGGTGGACCAGGATGGTCGATGTCACACATGTCGGCGAATGAAAGTATTCTTTCCGATATAGAGGACGAGCAACGAGTATTCATTGTTTATTTTTGATGAAAGCTATTGTCTCCACTGTTACGACGGAGGAGTGTGAAACACGGCAACCCAGTGAACTTGGCATGTGCACCACTCCCTCCTTCCTCATGTAATGCCCAGGTTACAACTCTTTCTCACTTTCTCTCTATCTATTTCCTCTCAAATGTTTTTACCTTTCTTTTTTTAGACACAATTGTTTTTATGCCTTTTTTAGAATTATTTATTTATACCTAGGAGCACGTGTAGAGACGGGCTCTTGCAGAGCCCACTCCTTGACTTTGTAAATGCCTCTCTCTCCTCCACATAAGGAGTACTACTTGCTATGCATGCATGCGGCGGGCAGCTCGCGTCTTGAGGGGCCAGGTCGGTGAGAGCGGGCTCCGAAAGCGGTCCGGACTCCAGCATGGCCCACCTCACATTATCACCATATATTTCTTGGAGTCCGTGCACGGCGGGCGGGCGATCTCTTCTCCCTCCCCCGTTTCTCTCTTCTCAGCCGACGCCCGCCGAGCGATTAGATTTCGGCTATCGACGGTTTATTCAATTACGGTCCCACATGTCAGTGAAATTGCAAGACAACGCGTGTCCCCTCTGGTGAGCGGCGTGCGAGCCGGACTGTCGGGGGTGCGACGCGTACGAGTCGTAAGTGTGCCGCCTTTTCCTTTAGAACTTGCGAAGCGTAACATTTTCGCGCGATCGATCGATAGAAATCCAGAACAAAATGACGAGGGCGGTGCTTTCCCGCTCGTTAGGCGGGCTAGTTCGAGTGATATGACGTGCTACAGTGCCGTCCACTTGCTCCATTTTTATGTAAGCAAGAGTTTACACTCTTACGCGGGAGGAGTGCGAAACACCGCGGATCTGATTTTGATCGAGGGATAACTGTTCCCTGCCAAATAATGGAGGACTGTTAGCGATTATAGCATGATAGTTAGGGCATCTCCAGCGCTGGCCCACAAATTTACACCGGCATCTGTCCGAGGACACTGATGGATGCCATCCGATGCTGCCCGCATACCTTTCGACAACTATATGAACTAACCGGACGAAATTCGTGCAAACAAAGCAAATTTCAAATTAACCGGATGAAATTCATTACATTTCGAAAACTTTTCCTACAAACTGGACGAAATTCATTACATATTTCGCACAAACCGTACTAAAACCTACTGTAAACCTAATCTAAACGATCGCCGGCGCCCGACCACCATGTCCGGCCATGAACCCGAGAAAGCCGGCCATTGCCTTTGCCTCCTCCTCATCCGCCTCGATAACCTCCTCCTCCGGAGCACAAGGTTCTGAAGATTTCCGCCTCCACGTCGCCGTCAAGCGGCTAATCGGCCGCCGATGTTTACCCCACCAAGCTTGGCATCGACTGAGTGGAGTAGCGGTGGCCTTCCTGGGACCAGAGCGGCGGCGACCTACCGTGTACTACTCTTCCTCGCTGCCGGCTGCGCCCGCGCACTGCGCCCGGCTTCGTGGTCGTGGCGGCGGAGGGCGGCCGGGGGGGGTGCCGGTGATCTCCTTCGTTTGCTCCTGCGACAGTACGTCGAAGAGAGCTTTGGAGCGCGCCCGGAGCGGAGCCGCCGATGTCCCTCGTCTGCTCCTGCGACAGTACGTCCAAGAGAGCTTCGGAGCGCCAGGAGGCCATGGTTGGAGTGGTGCCGACAGAAGGAAGGGACCGGAGGAGAATAAGTGTGGGTCTTTGGCTATGGCTGGGAGCTGGGGCTCAAGTTAATATAGCGGGCGAATGGCAATGAGCCGCGGCAGACGGATGGACAACTGGCGCCGGAGTAGGTTCGTCGGGCGTGAATGCGGACGCTGCTTCAGTGACTTAACTGCAGATGCGTTGGGTTACTGACATGTGGGCCCAACAGGCATCTGGCCCGCATGTCAGTGACACACCAATTGCACCTGCAGTTAAGTCCGGTGAATGCGGCATTGACATTCTGGAGAGACGGTGACCGTTTCAGGCGGGAAGCGCGCGCTAGCGATGGAAGGGGTTTCGGTGTGCAGTGGCACTAAGATCGGTCGCTCACGATAGTACATACTCCGTACCATACTACCATAGTACCCTCTCTAGCTAGGCTGTTTTATAGATTGTCGTTGTGATGGACGATATACATGAGCAAGGCGCTCCGAGTATGACCGTTGGTGTTGAGCCAGGTGAATACATGCTCGGCGTTCGCGTAGGCCTCCATCAAACGTCTAAACAGTAATGTCAGGCACCGCCGGGGCGCGCAGGTGATGGGCTCGCCGTTTGCGTTGCGCCATGAGCAGGACTTTGATTTAGAGGGCGACGTGCATGCATTAGCATGCTTTGACAGCGTGAGCGTGAGTGTCTGACGCGAAGTATTTCATTTTCATTTGGCTGACGAGGGTGCGTTGCAGCGACGAGTCCGTGGTTTGATTCCCCACATACGCATAATTTTGGTTTTTACAGTATTTCTTTCTCCATTGACAGGTAGGCCCGCGTAGATAGATAAAGAACACGAGCTGATGAGGCGCATGCGGACTGTTTGACTGGTCAACCAGACAAATACGGAGCTATACGCTGAGCCAGTGACCGTATAATCACCATATCTCGTATACAATGATCAAAGTGAGCTATCAAGACAAGTTCGATGACCGCCAATGCATTTTACTCGGTAATAAATGACCAGGATTGAAGGGGAATCCAAATTTCCTTCGTCTTCTGTCCTTGAGCTCTTGACAAACCAATGCACTATACGGTTGTCCGGCCACTCCACCCCAGAGCTCTCACCAAGCGTCGTTCATGCCACCGCGCCGCACACTAACCGGTAAGGCAGCGATGGCATCCCGCCGCGCCGAGTTCCTCGCCGCCCACGACCGCACACAAAATGGTAGGGAAGCGATGGCATCCCGCCGTGCCGAGTTCATCGCCGCTCGCGACCTCACAACTATGTGGGAGGAATTTGAAGATGCCAAGGCCGAATGGGCGGTAGAGCAAGAGGCGGCCAAAGCCGCACAGAGGGAGCGGAAAAGTCAGAAAGCACTCAAGAAAAGAGAGGCCCGCCGCCGCAAGAAAGAAAAGGACGCACGCGCTGCTGCGGAGAGGTCGGCGGAGATCCAAGCACGGTGGGGTGTCGCCGACAAAGCCGGGAAGGAGAACGACGGCGTCTGGCCAGCATGTGAGAAGTAGTAGTACTAGTAGTTAGTGTGTGTGTCTGTGTCTGAGTACGAGCATGTACCAGTACTACTAGTTACTACTGTAGTTTTTAGAGCAAATTACCAGTACATTAGCCTAGACTAAATGGAAAAATTCCTATCCTATGCATCAAATGGCATCTCTTTCTCTATAGGAATTGAGATGCATGTCATCTCACTTCCTATGATTTATTCCTATAAAATTCCTATCCTATGAACGAAAGGAGGCCTCTGTTGGAGTAACTACTGTAGCTAGCAGTACTGCTGGTACAGTAGTTTTCTTCAAGAAGCGGAATTCAACGAAGTCATGATGGTTCCTTCGTCCGAGCAACTTCAAAGTGGGAAGTGGGCCTGTGATTTGACGGCTCATTAGTCATTGTTACTGCGGCGCGACGACCGGGGTGACTCTCCCTTGGAGTTCTGCGTGCATGGCAAGTGGACCAGGATGGTCGACGTCCCACATGTTGGCGAACGGAAGTATTCTTTCCGATATCGAGGAGCAAGGAAACCGCGTGGTATAGTATCACTGCTGATTGGTTCTCAAAAAAATAGTATCACTGCTGATTTATAATTATTTTTTATTTCTGATGAATGCTAGCGTTTCAACTCTTACGACGAAGGGTGCCAAACACGGCACGTGCTGGATGTCCCACACGTCAGCGAAAGGAGTGGGACATGAACAGCGTGGTAGAGCCCAGCGTAAAAAAACAGCGTGGTAGAGCGTCTCCACTTCTTCCACTTCTGGGTCGGAGACCACACGTAGTAGTACTTAGTGGTATGAACGATACAAAGTGCGACCTGGAGAGAAAGACACGTCTAGTTGGAAGGTCTCGGGGCATACACGTAAACAAATATAAAAGTTAATATGTGCCTCCAACTAATATAGTAGTAGTAGAGTACTTAGGCACGTACTCCATAACATCACCGTGCATTGCACGTACAACATTTAGTGGTAGTACGTAGTAAGAGACAAATGCCGCCCAAGAGTTCCCTTCTCGACCTACTTTTGGGTGTTTGGTAGAGTGTATGGAGGGTGCATGAGTCCACACTAGTTTAGCACAAATACACTAGAAGCATGCATGAAGAGAGCATGCATGAAGAGGGGTGTTGAGTTGAGCATGCATGAAGAGGGAACAACTATGCTGAGACGAGAACGCAACCAAACACACCCTATATGCCACGCATGTTCATACCATTTGTGCCTTTCTACTTCACTTACTGCGCTACATTACTCAGGTTCGTACGTCCACTCCTGGGTACATGTCCGTCTCGTAGTTCCAGTCCCACGTGTTCTTCATATAGATGGAACGATCCTTGCATAACACGTGCACCTTGATGCTAGATGTCTCGCGTGTTGGCAAAAGGATGAACAAAGCTCACGTAAAAAAATAGAGTGGAAGAACATAGATTCCCGACGACCGAGAAGGAGCAAGGAACCTCGTGGTGGAGCGTCTGCACTCATAATATTTAATATTATTCAGCGATATAAAATCAACCAATCATCTCCACAGTGGACTGGAAGAGTACGAAACACGGCAGCCCAGTGTAGTTACATCATACTAGTACATGGCTAACCCACGCTATCACCATATTTCTTGGCTTCCGTGCGACACCTATCTCTAGTAATCCAGCAGCCTGTATCGCTTCTCCCTCCTCGTCTCTATCAAAGTGCGGCGGGCTGGCGTTTTTGCCGTCTATTGAGGTCGGTTAACTCATCACATGTTAGCGACATGCCAAGAGCATTCTAAAAAAATTCCTTTCACGTTCCGTTTTCAAAAAGAAAAAAATCCTTTCACGTACGAATTTGACTGTATGCTTTGAGCAACTTGCATGTCCTATACTGCTCCTGTTTGATACTCTAACTTAGCTAGAGGTTAGACTAACTCATGACTAACCCTGAACTAACTGTAGCCAAAGAGGTGTTTGGGTGACAGGGTTAGATTGACAATAAATGCACTTGATGGAGAGAGAAAAGTGATTTTTCAGTGGTCCCAATGAGAACTATCTCCAGTTAGCACCTCTTGGGTGGGATAGTTTTTTTTGGTGGGTTCGGTGCAACTTGCTCCAATTTAAACCCTCATGCTTGGATACTTTAGGGCTATTTGAGCCCCAACTAGCTCAAACTAACTCTAACCCATGGATCCAAACAGGGCCTATGGCCAGTCTCGACGCGGAGCAGTCGCGTGCACCGGGAAGCGGCGCTCTCTCGGCCGTCGCGCCACTTCAAAGCCGGCGCCAGTGAGAGGTCGCCTCCGCTCTGGCCGGGCATTAATGCGGCACTGACGCTCCAGGGCGACGCTGACCGTTTCACGCGGGAAGCGCGCGCTGGCAAGGGAGTATAGGTTTTGAACCGTTTCAGGTGTAGTACTGGTAGTTTGCAAAACTACTCAATTATTGCACTCAGTTTCCTAAGAAATTGTGGTAAAAAACGTTACTCCACAGCCCGCTTCCCTTCTCCTTCCTCTTCCACCGCCCGCGCACGTCCGCGGGAAGCGACCGGTCAACCCTTATATAGGAGTGCTAGCACAAAAAGATGCATGCATGACCACTAAAATTTCCATATTAAAGCGCCGCTCCGGCGGGAGTATGGCGTATGTTGTTACCTTCGGCCGGGCCATGGCTACCGGGCGACGGCGACCAGAGAAGAGGCGGCGGGAGGGGAATGAATGCAGCTACTGTTTGGGTTCGCCTTCCGGCTTAAATAAATGCGCAGCATCACGTGTACCCGCGGGTGCACAAATTGTAACATACGTGTCTGCTTAAGTGGGCGTCACGTAACTGGTGTGTGTGTGAGAGAGATTCTGAGAGACAGAGTGCGTGTGTGCGACTCTACTCTTCGGACATGTACTCAACCTTTTGCATCGGGATATAAGTATAATGGTATTTACTTTAGCTAGTGATTTACGTGGCCATGTTAACGTGGTTGTGTCAAAAAATGTCACTTCCTGCTCGTGATTTGCGTTATATAATTACAAGCAAGATTCTCGTGCATTGCACGGAACATCAATATGCATTTTTTTACAAAACACCTGTTGTGATTGACCCATGCAGGAGTAATCCCATGTGTAAAAACTAATGATATCTCGAGAATTTTATCGGAAAACTGGTATCTCGAGAATGTCATAAAAAATGAAAGATGAGAGATAAGGCGAGGAGGAGTGGAGCGTGGTGGTGACTGGTGGTCGGAATGGGCGGAGGCATGGGGATGGACGGCGCCGGCAGGCGGCAGCGGCCACCATGCTAGATTGTTCCAGAGACTTCCTTTTTTAATTGCTGAGCAATGAGGTTGTGGGAGATAAGGATGTGGAGAGAGGTGCGGGTATCTTTTGTAAAATTATCATAGTTTGCTTTCTATCCGTCAGATATAGATCATACGGTCTGTATTACAAGATGGCAGGCACACCATCATCGCCAACTCGTTTTTTATAAGGGTACAGATGATAAGTTTGCTGACTACTAAAGTAAAGTGGAATTTGTCCATGTTATGCAAGTAAATTAAGGTGATTGTTTATCATACGGGTAAGGTTGGATGAAGGGTGGTAGGAACAAATGCTCCGCCTAGAGCATGTGTGTGTGAGATGGAGTCTTAGTGTGTGTGTGGGGTGTGTGTGTGTGTGAGAGAGAGAGAGAGATGGAGTCTTAGTTTGTGTGTGTGTGAGAGAGAGAGATGGAGTCTTAGTGTGTGTGGGGGGGTGGGTGTGGTGCGTGCGTGCGTGTGTGTGTGTGTGTTTGTGTGTGTGTGTGAGAGAGAGAGAGAGATGGAGTCTTAGTGTGTGTGTGGGGGGGTGCGTGCGTGTGTGTGTGTGTGTGTGTGTGTCGCGGGGTCCTCTGTGGCGGATGTAATTCAAGTGTGCATGGCTTCATCATAGAGAGGTGATGTGTATGGAAGAGGCCACCAACGATGGGGTGCGAGAGAGAAAATGCCCGTAGAGAAGGAAGAGAAGGTGTGTGCGCGTGAGAGGAGTCGACATCGAGAGAACGTGTTTGTTCGAGAGACACCGAAGAAGACTACTATATATCGATGGTGCATGTAGGCGAGAATTAAACAAAGGGATGGTCTTATTGGTTTCAGAGATATAGGGGAAGAGTGAGAGGCAGGGGGGGTAGCTAGAAGGAGATTGTTAAGTGTGAGTGTGTGTTTTACCCATCCAGGCGGAAGTTATGTGCACACAAGAGGAGAACGATTCGATGTGGCGTTAGGATTGAGGGTAATTAACTACGTATGGAGACATAGAGACCTTGAACGTGCATGTGTGAGAGGTATACATGTATACGTGGGATGTGTGTGTGTGCGCGCGCGCATGATCGAGATAAAAGAAAGAAGACATAAGTCATAAGATCAACGACATGGGAGAGACGGATCGGTATGACAATATGCATGCATGTGAGAATGCAGGGAAGAAGGCCCGACAATTGAGCATGTGTTTTTGTCTTTAAGAGATAGTGGCGTGGGCTGGAGCATGCATCTATGGCGAGCAGAGGGAGTGAGGCACAACGATTGTGCAAAAGAGATCAACCTATAAATGCATATGTATGGAGAGACATATATAGTGTGGGTGATAGGAAGCAAGACTCCGTGCGAGAAAGAAATGTTGACGGAGAAACTACAGATAGATACAGAGATGGAGATGCTAGCTAGAGGGACATCCGCTAGTTTGGGTGTTGGAGATGACCGCCGGGTGGTTCAGAGGGTGAAGTTATATATGTGTGTGAGAGGGCACTTGACTGCATGTAGAGAGAAACATATGTAGTGTGCGTGATAGGAATCAAGAGTGAGGGCGAGAAAGAAGGTTGATGGAGAAACAGATAAATAGAAAGATAAAGATGCTAGCTAGTGTGCGTTAGAGATAGGAGTCGAGTGGATCAGAAGGCTGAGTTATGTGTGTGGGTGTGAGAGAGATAGAGAGAGGGTGCATGTGAGTCACATACAAACAGATATCAGAGAGAAATGAGATCCCGAGAGACGGAGTTTTGTGTCTGCGAGAGAGAAAGATATTTCACAACGAGAGTGATAGCTAGAGAGACATATGAGGGAACGCAAGATATCTCTAGGGAGAGAGAGTGTGTGTGAGCGACATACAAGAGAACAATGGAGAAATATGAGACCCTGGGAGACAGAGTTTGTGTTTGTGTGTGAGAAAGAGATATTTAAGAGGAAGAGTCGTAGGTTCTCATATCTAAGGAGCGAAAGACATCTCTGTATGAGGGGTGTGCGAGTGGCACACATGGGAATAGTAGAGAGAAATGAGACCCCGGGAGACAAAGTTTTGTGTTTGTGTGAGAGAAAGAGATTCCACATGGAGAATCATAGTTAGAGACACATAGCAGGGAGCGAGATATACTTAGAGAGAGATAGAGTGATGAAGGTCGAGGGAGAGAGTACCGTCAGTGTGTTACGAAGATAAAAGATCATTGTCGACATACAGGTAGCACGAGAGATACCTGAGAGACGATGAACGCGTATAGGTCCAGAGAGATAGTCCTATATAAGCATGAGTGATAGCTATATGAGACGAATATCTGGATTAAAGGGGATTCAAATATTTAAACTGGAGATCACGACATCGATAATATCATAACGCAAATTGGTGTATCAAACATGCATATTCATTTGAATTTGGGCACACGTGTAATGTTATATAGTTTATCAATATTGGTGATCCATAGATTCTTTAATTACAAACAATGCATGGTTTATATGCAATTAATGTCTAAACGGGATTACACTATATGTTGCGTGTGTGAAACACATTATACATGTTTGAGAAGTAAAAAAACCCGCATGAAACACACATTAATTGGAGACAGTTAGCGAGGAATGCATACATTGGATTTCAACATAAAGTGGTTTCAAATATTTGAAAATCCAAATTGATGGATACAACCTTATGAATCTGAGATCATGCCATTTGTAAACCATATTTATGTATAAATGGTGTTGTGCTTTTGAAAGTATATATAAAAAATGATGTATATAGAATTTAATTCCAATTGAAAATGGATCCCGCCCGAAAAAAATAGAATACAAACGGGATTCGAATTGAGTTGGCACGGTAAACGTGCACTCTGCAAAATTTGAACGAAGCGGGGAAAGTCGCAGTAACCGCCCGAAACCAAAATCTGCGAGATGGAAATTACTACTGCCTATCCCTGCCACGCAAAGCCTATCTGCTGGATTTCTATAGGTTTCGATAGGGGTAGGTTTGTAATTTCACCCAAACGTGACGTAACCGCCTCTCACCCGGATTCATACACGGTGGGCGCCAAAACACAGTGTGTCCTCGGCCGAAATCGACTCCCTCCCCGATTCATATTCATACACGGTGGGCGCCAAAAACAAACTCTCGTCGGCAAATATTCGGTGTATGCGAGATTACCGTCCTATCCCCAACCGACTAATATTGCTGTGATGTAGTAGAAATTTGAAACGGGGGCTAAGTTTGTAAATTTCCTCGCATTTGAGACAAGCGCGCCCTGAATACATGGTTCCCCCTTCCTCTCTACCTCCCTTTTCCCCATTCGTACTCCGTGGGCGCCAAAACACCCTCTCCACCCACCCTCCTCCGTCCGCCGCCGTCCGCCACCCCATCCACCGCCGTCCTCCTCCACCATGCCGGAGCTGATACCCCGACGCCGCCGTCCATTACAAGAGATCGACCTCTCTCATCCACGGCTTCGGACCGGGATCCTTGCATCCCGTCCTCTCGCTTCATCCCCGCCGTCGTCCACCTTGCGGCGCCGCTCCTACGACCGTCTCGTCCACCGCGCCCCGCCGCCACCGTCTACCCTCCTAGATCTGCTTCCACGCTCCGACAGCCATCGCTACTGCAGCACCGTCAAATTCTCAGCAGATGCATACACGGCGACGTACCAGAGGCGGTACTCTTTCGTATCTGCTCAACTTATTTATCGCAGCAAGAAAATAGATCGCCACTTCTTTACTCTGATTTCTTGTCTTGGTTGCGAAGTTGCCTTTGTCCGGTTTGCACCTTCAGATCCGCCATGGCACGCTCAACACTATACTCCCAATGCTTATGGTTTTCCCCTTTTATATTCCACACTAGTTAAATCACAGTAGACTAAATTTCAAAATTGGGTCAGTCGATTTTTCAGAGCTCGCCGGAGTTTGCCGGTGCGAACGAAGGGGCTCGGGTGGTTGTGGGGCCTCGCCGAACGAAGAAAACTCGACGCGGGTGGGGGTTGGAGCGGGGGTGGGGGTGGCGGAGGAACACAGGCGGTGGGGGCCGGTGGTCCGGCCGGCGGCCCGTGCGGTGTTCTGTATGGGAAGAATCAGAGACGAGGAAGAAGAAGGGTTAGGAGATGTAGGATCTTCATCCAACCGCCTGAAATGGTCGAGAGACAGCTGGGAGTTGCATTCTTAATGCGCTCTGGTTCATCATGTGTGGGCACTGCGCAACCAACATTTTATTATCCAAAATCTGCTTGCTCTTCTTTACCATGTTCCTCTTCCGTTCTTCTTTAATATGTACTCTCTCCGTTCCTAAATACAAGTCTTTGTATAGATTCCACCATGGACTACATATGGAGCAAAATGAGTGAATCTACACTCTAAAATGTATCTGGATACATCTGTATGTGATCCATAGTGGAAATCTCTACCAAGACTTATATTTTGGAACGGAGGGAGTATGATAGTAGTACAATATGTTCCTTGTACTGAAGATGAGCAGGGACATTTGCAGTGTAGAGGTCTATACGGTCGGTTGTGATGGACACTTTGAGCCTCTTTGATTGGTAGGATTTTGTAAACATAGGAATAGGATTTATAGTGACCTGCCCACTTGAATCCTATAAGAATAGCAAGGAAATGCGGGGAGCTGTGTCGCCTTTGAGAGTTACACTGATATTAACAGTACCACACCTTCACTTGAAGAGAGCTGGTATCCGAAGCCTTTCTAGCCGTACCGGTAATACTAGCACATATATTCTAGCAAGTTCCACTTTGCTGATTTTACTCTGATGCTTAAGGTTTTCCCATTATATCTACACTGTGATCTGTGTAGCTGCTTTGTGTCGCACTAGCAGGAGTCCACTCTTGAAGTTAAACACTGCAATGACTTACAAAATTGGCACCAAGGCATTGAGTGCCATTCTGGATGCAATGAAACTCATATGCACCCCACCTGTTGACTCTTGTTCAGAATATGATCCTAATGACTCTTGTTCAAAATTGCCACATATAGAGAGACAACATGGAATTGCATTTCTTTGGGTGCTATGATTCATCATGAGTGGGCAACCAACATTGTATGCAATGAAGCGGAACCTCAAGAATATGCTTCCTCTTCTGTTCTTTAACATGTTCCTCTTTGTTTATTCTGTATTTAGTACGTACAGTATGTTCCTTGTCAGGAAGGGGCGCAGGGACATCTGCAGTCAACAGCTGATAGAGCTGGCCTGTACGTGATCGATAGGCTTTCAATTAGTAGCGGCAATACAACACCATATTCTCAAGCCAGTTCCACTTTCCCGATTTATATATCGTGGTTATGGTGTACCCCCGTTATGTACACTATGATCTGCCTAGTTGCTGTGTGCTCTTGTTACCATGCTTTGGCAATAAACTCTCTATATAGTATAATATGAACCTATCATCTGCCAACTATCCTTACTTATGGAGCCTATTTTTTTGTGTACTTGTGCCAGATTATATAAATGCACGCACCATATTACAGCACACATGAGCTCTCTCATCAGAATCCAGTGATAGCACACAAGTGTTTACAGGGGCGCCCCTATATTAGAATATCATCTGCATTACAAAGATAATCTCACAACTATTTATGTTTTCATGGTTCTCTGATATTATACACAATTACAGTGAATATCAGAATCCGCGCATCAGAAGAATATTGTGGAACACTGCAATGACTTACAAAATTGGCACCAAGGCATTGAGTGCCTCTGGATGCAATGAAACTCATACGCTCCCCACCTATTGATTCTTGTTCAGAATATCATCCTAATAACTATTCTAACCTCGAGGAGTCAAAGGCAGATGGCATGTCCTGTTCACCCATCAAGGTGCATGTTCTAATTTGGCAAGGTTTTATTGATTGCGCGTATCTTGCATATGTTGTCTTGCATTTCTTCTACTTTGTTGCACCGCCATCTGCTTAGTTTACTCATCATATAACTCGAGATGCAATGCCCATCCATTATCAATACATATTCCATCTGTCATCATACCATGTTTTTCCACTCAAATGTTGTTCTTGTGCATCAGACATCAAAAAGGAAGAGGGTGATTGCCGAACCTGAAGGAGCACCAGCAAAGTCCTTGAAAAACGTGGTGGTGCCAGAGAAATCAGACAGTGCCCCACTTATATTGGCTGTACAACCAGTGACACAAAACATAGGACCGACTCCAGTAGACTGTACCCATACTTCACTGGCCACACCACTAGGCCCACCACACAGGACCTGCACTCCAGCAAAAGGTATACCGATTTCATTTGCCATAGCACCAGCCGTACCACAGAAAAATCCCACTCCAGCAAAAAGTACGGCAAGTCCACTGGCCGAAGACCTATCCCAACTGCAGAGACGACCAATTCCTGCAGATTGGAACCCCATTCCATTTATTCCCAGTTTAAAATACAATGCTTTCAATGTTGTTAGGGACTACATGCATATATTCCCATCATGGGAAGATTATAGTGAAGACAAACACCATTTTCACATCTTCCTATCCAACTTACGTGTAAGTGCTATTATTCATGGTTATTATTTTCCTGTTTTCTGCTGATTGAAGACATCAATGATTACATTACATTGTTGTAACTAGGCGAGGGTCAATCTGGATAGTCATGACGAGCAAAGCTTGCTTGTGCTTTTCAAGGAAGCATTGTAGCAGTATCGGTGTTACCTGAGGAAATCACACTTTGATGGCAAGTCTATAAACGAATTTCCGGTGAAGTCTCTTGTGCTAAATTTAGAAGACATTGAATGGAAAAACCTTGTTATGCACTGGTCTCGTTCCCAAGATGAGGTAATGTCTATGAAATCACATGACAATTTGAACTTCTACTTTTCCGGATGTGCCTTACGGATCTTTTTTGCAGGAAATCTGCTCGAAGAAGAATTCCGGTTTGAAAAGAACGACAGGATATCGCAAATATGTTGCCCGCTACTTTGCTCTTGTTAGTACCTGTTGTCATGTATCACTGTACTTGCATACATACCTGGTTCATTATGTGACAGCAGTATGCATGATAGCTTGCTTATCAATTGTTCGCTCCAAATTATCTGATCTGTATGAATGGTTACATTAGTGTAGAATATATCCAATGCCAATGAATTTTTTTAGCTCTGCATTGTTCTTGTAAGTACATGCTGTCCTTTATCAGTGTACTTATATTGACAGGTAGTTCTTCATGTACCATCACTCTGTAGCTTATTTTCCTTTACCCTCCATTTTCTACACATCAGATCTACATTTACTCTTACCATAAGGTTGGTACTGAAGAAGTTTAGTTGTGCATTGCTCTTGGTTATGCCTTTTGCCTGTATCGCTGCACATACATTTATAGCTACTTGGTTATGTAGCATCACTCTTCATCTTATCTTAAATATTCTCCATTTTTCGTATATTATCACATCTATATTTACTCTTAACAAAATGTAGAATAAAGGCAATGCTTATGAAGAAGATTATGTGGTAAACTTCTTGAATTGCCCCCCCCCATCAGCATGGACAAGGGCTTTATAGAGCCTGTCTTCACCAGTAATGTAAGTTTGTCCTTCTCAAGCCTTCAAACTTTGTTGTGCATATTTGGTTAGGCATGACTGCAACGGTTGTTTATTTTTGGTGTTTGCATCAAATTGCATGTTTAAAGTTTATTATGTAGTTCATAAACAAAAGTTTGTCCTTCTCAATTTAAGTTTTCAGTTGTACAACCAAGTTCCTTCTTCATACCATGTAAATTAAACTATATAGAGCAAGTGATCTTCTTTTGCCAATCTGAAATGGGATAAATTGACAGCACACTAACCATTGATACTTATGAGTTCTTGATTTGTAATCTAGTGGTGTCGTGAAGCTGCCAACTCCTTCACAATGTCATTTCCTGCCATGTCTTGACCTGAACAATACCATATTGTGTTAATGCAATTTTAAACTGTGTCACTTTATTCGTCAGTAAGAAATGTGATGAATTATCAGCACTAATACTTTTATGTGCAAAACCTGCCATATGTCTGCTTGTTTATGTTTCAGAGTGAGGAAGATATAAGTGTTGAACAAGCGCAATCTCATCATCTTGCTCAGCTGCTTGCGCTGTAGCTCGCCAGCAGGGCTAACCTTTCTTGAACTCTATTAAAGTGCTGTCAGTTTTGTATATTATTTTGTCGGCGTGTTTATTTGCACTGGTGGCGATCTTGGATGCCCAGTGTATGTAATCTGCTGTCTGCTTGTGCTTTATTATCATAGTGGCGAACTTTGATGCCCAGTGGATGTAATATGCCGTAATTTCTTTATTGTATAGTCTAGGTTTTTCTTATTCACGATGCTGCTGTTATTTTACTATATATATATCCTGTCTTCGCAGTAAATCGGCCAAATCGTAAAATTACGGTAGCCGTCATGCAATCACGATGTCTGCATCATGGGCCCCGTCATCTTGGTCCATTAAAAGGCCAAAAGTAAACTGGCCCACTAGTAGATTCGCCTTTAATAGGCTGACTAACCCCCGGCCCTCTTTTCGCAAGAAAACTCAATGGGCTTTTAGGAGGCTGAGAAGTAGGTTGGGCCTAAAACGTGTCGAACAGCTCACGGGCCGGCAGCAGCCCGAAATGGACCTCAGCCCATGATTGTGTGAATCAAATCACAAGCTTTTAACAGGCCAAAATTGTCTCGGTCCTTGTTTGGCCCAATCAGATATCGGCTGCGAGCAGGCCGGATGCAAACCGGGCCGTAGTTAGGCCCAACTATATGACGGGCTTTTAACAGGCCGAAATTAATATAGGGTCGAAATATTAAACAGGCCCTTAACATGCCGAAACTAATATCAGGCCGAATTACTAAATGGGCCTTTAGCAAGTGGGCCCAAAAGCATAGCATCCAGTTGACGGGCCGAACCTGATATAGGCCATAATTGAGCCCAAAGCCTCTTAAAGGGCCGAACCTGATCTGGGCCGTGATTTGGCCCAGAACGTGGTAGGCTTTTAACGGGCAGGATCTCATATGGGCCATTATTAGGACCGGAACGTGGCAGGCCATTAATGGACCAGATCAAATATGGGCCGGCATTTGGCCCAAAACATGGCAGCTAGTTAATAGGCTGGCCTACTAGGGTCCTCAAAATATTGTGGGCCTACAGCTAGGCCGGCCCATTAATGTCGGCTAAATCTAGTGGGCCTTTAGCTGGGCTGGCCCATTATGGTCCGCAAGAACTTTGTGGGCCTTTACCTGGGCCGGCCCATTATGGCACACAAAAATCTTGTGGGCCTTTACCTGGGCCGGCCCATTATGGCCTGCAAAATCTTGTGGGCCTTTAGCTGGGCTAGCCCATTATGGTCCGCAAAATGTCGTGGGCCTTTAGCTGGGCCAGCCCATTATGGTCCGCAAAATCTTGTGGGCCTTTAGTTGGGCCGGCCCATTTAAGCTTGATGGGCCGGTCCACGTGTTAACATATCATAGGCGTGTCTCGCCCATTGGATGAGTGACACCTGTGCCAACGCGGACCTGACACGTGTTTCCTCCAGACAATGATGATTTTACACGTGGAAAATCCCCATTGGTCGGGGCTGTTAACGGGTTATCGGATCCAAAACCCGACCCTATAGCTTAACGGCGTTCCGTTACGATGGATGCCACGTGTCGGTCACCCTTGACGAAAGCACTTCTGTGACGCGCGATTTATCGTCATGGAAGTGGACACTTCCGTGATGATAATTTTGGTAATGTCATGGAACACTTCTACGACATCAGAGGTATGACTATCTTGATTCTGTCATAAAATCGTCATGGATGTACATGCATGACAGAAAACGCGACCTACTGTGACAAACACGTATCATCACGGAAGTGTATTTTTTTGTAGTGACTCTTACTTATCAAAAGGACTACGATAGATCCCCTACACTTGTGGGTCATCACGGAGGTGCGGGGGTGCGAATGGCCGCACAACCCCTTCATGGATGGGGCCGAGATCCATCAAGAGTTCGCACAGTTTGCTATGAATGTTGGGATTAACGACTTCATCGCAGCTGAGTGTGAACAATACCATCTTCTTACAAATTCCTTTGTGCAAAATTTCCATTTTCTGAGTAGAAATAACCCCTGAGGTGCAGTTTAATTTATATGCTGAAACCCATCACATGCCTCTTACCATTTTTGCGATGTATGCTTGATCCCTTCTGATGGGGAAATAAGAGAGCCTAGGCCTGCAGAGTTAGGGGACTTTTATCATCTTTTGACAGTGGGAGATGAGAGCGGGGTATCGGGTGTCACCGCCACTAGCTTGCGGTTTCCTTCTGTGCATTATTTTGCTCTGTTCATTGCTAAGTGTTTACTTGCTAGAGAGAAGGCTGGCGCACTTAGTGCCCCCGATTTTGTTGTCTTATGTCGTGCACTATATGGCGATAACACTTATAGCCTAGGGGCTATCATTGCACGACTGTAACATCCCAATTTTCAATGTGGATGTTATACATAGATCATCATATGCATATCATATTTTTTATTGTTGCATTTGGTTGAGATCCTAGAAATCTTAAGCAAGTCAAGGACCCAAGGAGAGAGTTAGAGGTTTCACAAAAATCATATTTGAATTTTATTCAAATTTGAAGAAAAGGATCAATTTGGTTTTATTATTTTTCCCGCCAATTATTTCCAATATTAAAAATAAATGAGAGAGGATAATATGACTTCTTCAAATTAAGAGAAATAGTGGAGAAAGAATTTTAAAATAAAATTATGATTTTTCTCGTATTTTATTTGCTATTTTATTTGAATTAGAAAAATATGCATTTTTGAAAATTGCATTTTTAGGCCAGAAAAATGTTCACTTTGTTCTAAATATTTTATTTAGACGGTGATTTTTTTTGGTATTTTTAGTTTTTTCTTATTTTATTAGGAATTTTCTCTTCGGGCGAATTTATAAAAAAAAGTTTCCGCCCGACTGGGCCGAGGCCCAGCCGAGCCGGGCCGTCGCCGCCTTCCTCACGCGGACTCCATGTCCGAGCCGGACACTGCCGCCGTTGTGCCCCCTCCTCCAAGCCTCCTCCCCCCCTGTAAAAGCAGCTCGGGCCCCCTCCTAGTACCCCAAGCCAAAGCTGCCGCCTCCCGCCGCCGCTGCCGAAGCCGCCGCTGCCGCTGCCGCCCTCGCCTACTGCCGCGCTGCCGGCGCATCAAATTTCGCCGGAGCCACCGCCGTTGACCCCGACGTTGACCGATTGGGTTTTTCTTCGGTTAACCCCGGTTTTTTTTAGTTTCCCGGTTTATTTTCGTAGATCGGTTTTTCCTCGGTTTAGTTTATTTACTAGATGTTCGTCCGTTCGTTCATTTTAACAAACGCTTTTCATCGGATAGGTTCAGACAACGAACGTTAGTTCGTTAGTCTTTTCTTTTTATTTTATTTTTGGCCAGGGACTTATTCGTGATTATTTTTATCGTGATTTAGCCCCTGATCTTTAAACTAGTATCACTTTTTACTCGTTTATCCAAATTAGATGAAACCAGCGCCAAAATCTTCGTCTCGAAGCCCTCTTTCCAGTTAACAAACTTCAACATGATTTTGGTACTGTAAAATTTGACTTTAGTCCAGATTAGTAAACGATCTTGTTTCGTTCGTATTTTGAGTTTCGTTGCTCCGTTTGAGTTGAATCTTTTTGCCAATCGTAGCTAATCACATGTACTACTGTTAAGATCTAATTCACAAGATAATATTGTTGTTAGGTTTTGAATCTTGTTAGTTTAAACTGCTTGCTTGTTTCATGTTCGATTTGGATCTTGTCTCGGTTTTTCTTATGTTTCGATTGAGTATTTTCTTATGTATGCTATTATTTGTGTACGCTAGATTACCCGGAGTGCGAAGCTTGTTACTACGAATCTCTAGAGTTTGCAGATTGTCAGCAAGGCAAGTTACACTTTGATCATATTTTTTATACCCAGTTTTTACTATGCATTAGTATTGCCCTACAAATATTTGCATGAGTGCTACGTCTTGAGCTAGCGTTGGTTTTCCCCGAAGAGGAGAGGGTGATGCAGCAAAGTGTAGCGTAAGTATTTCCCTCAGTTTTGAGAACCAAGGTATCAATCCAGTAGGAGGCTCCTCAAAAGTCCCACGCACCTACACAAACAAACTGAGAACTCGCAACCAACGCAATAAAGGGGTTGTCAATCCCTTCACGGTCACTTACGAAAGTGATATCTGATAGAGAAAGTATGTTAAGATAAATATATTTTTAGTATTTTATAATATAGATGCAGAAAAGTAAAGATGCAAATAAAAGTAGATTGAAAGCAAATATGATAAGAGATAGACCCGGGGGCCATATGTTTCACTAGAGGCTTCTCTCGAGAGCATAAGTATTACGGTGGGTGAACAAATTACTGTCAAGCAATTGATAGAAAAGCGAATAATTATGATGTTATCTAGGCATGATCATGTATATAGGCATCACGTCCATAACAAGTAGACCGACTCTTGCCTGCATCTACTACTATTACTCCACACATCGACCGCTATCCAGCATGCATCTAGAGTATTAAGTTCATAAGAACGGAGCAACGCATTAAGCAAGATGACATGATGTAGAGGGATAAACTCATGCAATATGATATAAACCCCATCTTGTTATCCTCGATGGCAACAATACAATACGTGTCTTGCAACCCTTTCTGTCACTGGGTAAGATCACCGCAAGATTGAACCCAAAGCTAAACACTTCTCCCATGGCAAGAAAGATCAATCTAGTAGGCCAAACCAAACTGATAATTCGAAGAGACTTGTAAAGATAACTCAATCATACATAAAAGAATTCAGAGAAGATTCCAATATTATTCATAGATAAACTTGATCATAAACCCACAATTCATCGGATCTCGACAAACACACCGCAAAAAGAGATTACATCGAATAGATCTCCAGAAGAGAGAGGGAGAACATTGTATTGAGATCCAAAAAGAGAGAAGAAGTCATCTAGCTAATAACTATGGACCCATAGGTCTGTGGTAAACTACTCACAACTCATCAGAGAGGCTATGGTGTTGATGTAGAAGCCCTCTGTCGGTGTTAAAACCGGCGGATCTCGGGTAGGGGGTCCCGAACTGTGTGTCTAGGCGGATGGTAACAGGAGACGAGGGACACGATGTTTTACCCAGGTTCGGGCCCTCTTGATGGAGGTAAAACCCTACGTCCTGCTTGATTAATATTGATGATGTGTGTTACAAGAGTGGATCTACCATGAGATCAAGGAGGCTAAACCCTAGAAGCTAGCCTATGGTATGATTGTTGTCCGTCCTATGGACTACAACCATCCGGTTTATATAGACACCGGAGAGGGCTAGGGTTACACAAAGTCGGTTACAAAGGTAGGAGATCTACATATCCGTATCGCCAAGCTTGCCTTCCACGCCAAGGAAAGTCCCATCCGGACACGGGACGAAGTCTTCAATCTTCTATCTTCATAGTCTTGGAGTCTGGCCGATGATGATAGTTCGGCTATCTGGACACCCCCTAGTCCAGGACTCCCTCAGTAGCCCCCGAACCGGGCTTCAGCGACGACGAGTCCAGTGCGTATATTGTCTTCGGCGTTGTAAGGCGGGTTCTCCTTCAAACTTCATGTTCCCGTCGAATAGTGTCCGGCTTCCTCATAAATGTTGCGCTCCTTGGCTCTATGCCCAATAATGGCCCTCTTCCACGTGTCGTACGAATGCGAAAGGCTGGGGTATGTTTACATTTTACCCCCTAACCGTGCGAACAAGCCGCCTATAAGAGAGGCGAGGATCTAGATCCAGCTTACACCATCCTCCACCCGCAAGTTCTCATCGAAGCGCCTCTGACAAAAATCCATTCCATCATGGATAGCCGACGCGGCTCCTCCTCTCGCGCTCCCAGCCCTAAGCCAGGGGATTGGGGGAGATGCTCAGTTCCACACAGCGAGCTAGCGGCGCTCCAAACCGAGGGATATCTTCCCCCAGCTTTCATGGTTCCGGTTCGAGCCGGACTAGCCACCTACAAGGGTGGAAAGCAGGCGGAGAGCGTCCCCAACCCCTCCAAAGGGGAGCGGATATGCTTTGTCCCCTACCTAATAAGGGGACTCAGATTTCCCATACATCCTTTTCTCCGGGGGCTCCTAGAGTTCTACGGACTCCAGCTTCACCACCTCACGCCTGCCTCCATTTTGCACATCGCGGGCTTCGTAGCTCTTTGCGAGCTGTTCTTGGGTGTCGAGCCCCATTTTGTGTTGTGGAAGAGATTGTTTTGCCTCGTACCCCATTCTCATGAGGGGTCGATATATCAAGTGGGCGGAGCCGAAATATGGCGCATCGCCGGGACCGGATATCTATCCGGCACCCCGAAGAAGGCGTCCGAAGACTGGTCTTCGGAATGGTTCTACATGAGGACGCCCCTCTGTCGGATCCAGTTCAGATCCGGCCTCCCGGAGTTCAGCAATGCTCCCTTGAAGAAATGCCTCAGTTGGTGCCCGCGGAGCCCTCAACGGGAAGATGATAGGAGCGTCCATTATCTGATGGGCCGGATTAGATTACTGGCCCACTCCGGATTGACCATGATTGGAGTCATGGCCACGTGCATTATGCGAGGGGTGCAGCCACTCCAATATAGGGGCCACCCTATGTGGGATTTCAACGGGGAAGATGACGCCACCCGTCATGGCCGCAAAGGGCCAGGCTCGGCAGCCGATCTGGCAAAGATCCTGTCCGGCTTGTACAAGGGAGAGGAGGAGGACTTCCTCCGCATGAATCCGCTGAATGGATTCTCCATGAACAACCCTTGGAGCTGGGTAAGCGGTCGCATGCATATCTGATCCGTGCCTTTAAAGGCAATTGTCTTATTGTATGATTTTGACACAGGAACTGCGTTGGGATGTGGAGGGCATAAAAAGCCTAGCTCCACAACCCGAGGATCCAGAAAGGTCCCTTGATCCGGCCTCCGAAGAGGATCCGGACTTAGCGGTGGAACTGATCGACGGGGTGTTCCACCAGCTCAGCATAGACAATGCTTTAGTCGCCATTATGGCTGACTACCCCGGTTTATTTTCGGCCTCCCAGGTGACTACGACCGAGGTCTTGACACCATCATTTGATCCGTGCTCAATTCTGACCATCCCATACTGATGGTGCATCGCAGGAGGTGCCTTTAAGGCGGGAAGCCGAACCCGTGGTGACCGACCAGCAAGGGTCAGTTCGGCCCGGCAGGCGGAAGAGGAGTGCGACGCGAACTGAAACGTCGCCGCAACGGTATAGAGCACCGCTATTTTTAAGGGAAGGATTCCCAGGAGGTATATTAATGCTCATAACTTTTCCATAAAGAGCGCTCACCGGACAGTGTCCGGAGAGGTTGCCAATCAAGACTCCGCCAGCCATGCTCCAACGCATGGCTCGGGAGGGGAGGCGAATACAAGGCACGAGCCGGACGCTCCTCCAACGGAGGATGCCGACAGGCTGTCCGCCACCCGGTCTGAGGTGGAGAGCGCCATGAATCACAGGCGTCGCCGGACAGTTCTTCGTGACGCGTGTTTCTCCCCGGAGGTATTAAATGCCTTTAATGCGGGAAACGCGCACCTCTGTGCCGCTCAAGATGGGTTAACCAGAGCCATGGAGCAGTATGTGAAAGACATACGTGTAAGTAATTTTAATAGTTATATATGCCAGTAGCCCCCGAGACTTAAAATAGTTAAAATAACTGATTTAAGGATCAATTTCTATGCAAGATCTTACGGTGAAGAATACCCATCAGTCCCAGGAGCTCCAAGAGTGCAAGGCCCAACTTGAGGCCGCACTGGCCGCTACAGGGGGAGCCACAGAGACCCCCGCTGGTAAGACGTACTTTAAAAAGATAATTAATTAACAAAGTGCGGCGTGGATCTGACAATAATATTGCAGAGGGCGCCGGACTAGATTCGGACAAGCAACAGCTACTGCGTCAGCTAAAGGCCGGCGAGAGGGTGCTTATGAAGGTGCAGCAGGAGAGAAACAAGCTCCAAGACGCCCACACCCAGCTAGGAGAAGAGCTGAAAGGTGTTCGGGCCCAGCTGTCTGGCTCCTTGAAGGAGAATCAGCGGCTTCGACGCGGCATTTATAGTAAGTGCTTGAGCAAATTCCTTTGAAAAGAAGAATTCAGCGAGGAAGTAGATTGACAGAAATATGTCTTTAGGTGTGCTCACAGGTCGCCCTGCGGAGGAAATGCCTGGGTCAACAGGTGACCAACTTGCCGAGCTTGTGCAATTGTTCGAACGTGTTCGGCAGGCGATGAGTGGCATCGTTCAGGCTTTATGGCCATCCGTCTCCCTACCTGAGGGCCTTGGTGAGCTTGCTGAGAAGCTTCAGGGAGCACAGCGACGCCTCCGTTTGTGGAAGATATCGGCCTGCCGTCAGGGTGCCAGGGAGGCCTGGGCCATGGTGAAGACGCGCTACCCGAAGGCTGACCCAAACCACATGGCCGAGGTCGGACGGCGGGGCCTGATGGGAAGGAGATCCCTGTGAGCTTGATGTACGGCCAAGTAGAACTGGCCGCGAAATATTCCCAACAGGACTGTAAATTAGACAGCCTGTTAGATGGGATTGAGGAGGAGTACAATCAGTTGGTTTGACGATGTAATTTGAAATGACATGTAAGATGCCTTCTAGCCGGATTGTAGATCGTTTGTCTTTGCGGACCGTTTCGCTTCAACCTTGGGACCCAACAGTCCGGAGTGTGTCGAATACCCCTACGGTTATAAAAGAACTGGGGCATGCATGGAGACAAGGCGTCAGGGTCATAATTGCTTTATCAGACAAGTGCCAACTAGTTATGTTATATTACATGGTTAGTAAGAAACATCTTCCAGGGAGAATAGTTCCGTTAAGGGTTCCTTTCCCTGGGAGGCATGCCCTAAGGTGCAATGCCGGACTGCGAACATAGCAGAAAAAGCATCTGGGGGCAGATAAATAAGTAAGTAATAAATCATCTTTCAAGTCACCGACCGAATATTCTCTTAAGAACGCTAGCTTTCGGCTTCACCCAGTCTGAGGTACACATCCGGCTGACCTGGTAGTAACAATCGTAGAGGTGCTCCCTTTACCTCCCAGCCGAACAATCGGGAATGTTGGGGTAAGCACAGGAGCTAGGCAACCCAGCTTGGCCAAAACTTAAGTCATATCGATGCATATAATGGTGAATAAAAGGTACATGCGGAAGTATGACACATGTATTGGGCGTGAAGCCCATATTAATAAGCTTCTGGTAAAGAAGCCCCCAGGTATCATGAGTGCTAGGAGCACATCAAGTGTGTGCGAACAAAGCGCAAATCAGCCTATAAAAGGTATTGAGAAAAAAAGTGGGAAGAAGGAGGGGGACAAGAGACAGTAAAAATATAAAAAGGTGGACGGGGGAGTGAGACGAACTCTGAGTCCGGTGTTTAGGCGTAGAATCTTCGGAGACGGGCTGCGTTCCATGGGTTCGGCTCGAGTCGGTTGTCAGATGCTTTACGTAGACGGTATGCTCCGCCGGTCAGGACTTGGTCGATGATGAAGGGACCTTCCCACTTGGGCTTAAGTTTGTCCTTTTTCTTGTCTGGTAGGCGTAGAACGAGTTCGCTGACATTGTAAGTTTTGGCCCGTACTTCTCTGCTTTGATATCTTCGAGCCTGCTGCTGATAAAATGCGGAACGAGCCTTTGCCATGTCCCGCTCCTCCTCTAAGGCGTCCAATCTGTCCTGCCGATCCAACTCGGCTTCTCTTTCTTCGTACATGCGCACACGAGGTGAGTCATGAATTATATCGCAGGGCAGAACTGCCTCTGCGCCGTATACCATGAAAAATGGTGTGAATCCAGTAGTTCGGTTTGGCGTGGTCCGCAGCCCCTAGAGTACGGAGTCGAGCTCCTCTACCCAGTGCGTGTTAGATCCCTTGAGGGACCGCACTAGTCTGGGTTTGATGCCGCTCATGATTAGACCATTTGCTCGCTCGACTTGACCGTTAGTTTGGGGGTGATAGACTGAAGCGTAATCGAGCTTGATGCCCATGTTTTTGCACCAGAGTTTAACCTCGTCGGCCATGAAGTTCGTGCCGTTATCAGTGATGATGCTGTGGGGGACACCAAAACGGTGTACTACCCCGGATATGAAGTCTAGCACCGGTCCGGATTCTGCCGTTTTAACCGGCTTGGCCTCAATCCATTTGGTGAATTTGTCCACCATGACCAATAAGTATTTGTGCTTGTGGGTTCCCCCTTTAAGGGGTCCAACCATGTCAAGCCCCCAGACCGTGAACGGCCAGGTAATGGGTATAGTTTTGAAGGCAGTGGGTGTCATATGGCTCTGATTAGCAAAGAGCTAGCAACCGACGCATCATTGGACTAAGTCCTGAGCATCTGCCCGGGCTGTCGGCCAATAAAATCATGTACGGAAGGCCTTGCCTACAAGGGCCCGGGCTACAGCGTGGTGCCCGCCGAGTCCGGCGTGAATTTCAGCCAGGAGATTCCGCCCCTCCTCTTCGGAGATACACCTTTGAAGGACTCCGGTTGTGCTTTTCTTATAAAGTTCTCCCTCATGGACCTTGTAGGCTTTAGATCGCCGAACTATGCAGCGGGCCTCATTTTGGTCTTCGGGAAGTTCCTGCCGAATTAAGTAGGCTAGGAATGGTTCTGTCCACGGGGTAATTACTGCCATTATTTCGTGAGCTGAAGGTGTTATTTCAATGGCCGAGCCGCCGATTGTGTCAGAATGGTCTGAGTTAGGTGATGCAGCTGGCTCCGGATTGTTATTTCCGGACTCCTCTTCCCATAACACGGATGGCTTAAAGAGCCGTTCCAGGAAGATGTTTGGAGGGACGGCGTCTCGCTTCACGCTGATGCACGCTAACACGTCTGCTGCCTGGTTATTATCCCGGGCTACATGGTGGAATTCGAGTCCTTCGAACCGAGCTCACATTTTTAGGACGGCGTTGCGGTAAGCTGCCATTTTTGGATCTTTGGCGTCAAAGTCTCCATTTACTTGGGATATTGCAAGGTTTGAATCCCCGCGCACCTCTAGGCGTTGAATGCCCATGGAGATTGCCATCCGGAGGCCATGCAGAAGGGACTCGTATTCGGCTGCATTGTTGGAGTCCATGTACATTATTTGAAGTACGTATTGGATTGTGTCTCCAGTTGGGGACGTCAGGACGACGCCAGCCCCCAAGCCAGCCAAGATTTTGGATCCGTCGAAATGCATGATCCAATTGGAGTATGCGCCATACTCTTTAGGGAGTTCGGCTTCGGTCCATTCGGCGACGAAGTCAGCCAGAACCTGCAACTTTATAGCTCGCCGGGGTTTATAGGTTATGTCAAATGGTAAGAGCTCAATAGCCCATTTTGCAATCCTGCCCGTTGCGTCGCGATTGTTTATAATATCGTTGAGAGGTACTTTGGAGGCCACCGTTATGGAACACTCTTGAAAGTAGTGTCGCAGCTTCTAGGATGCCATGAACACCGCATACGCTATCTTTTGATAATGTGGGTACCGGGACTTGCATGGAGTTAGAACAGTGGATACGTAGTACACTGGTTTTTGAAGAGGGAATCTGTGCCCTTCTGTCTCTCGCTCGACGACGAGTACCGCGCTGACAACTTGATGTGTTGCTGCGATATATAATAACATAGGTTCGCCCAGGTTGGGTGCGGCCAGGACCAGATTTGTTGCCAGTATGGCCTTTATTTCTTCGAGTCCGGCTGTGGCAGCATCCGTCCATTCGAAATGTTCGGTGCGCCGGAGGAGGCGGTAGAGGGGCAGAGCCTTTTCTCCCAAACAGGAGATGAAGCGACTTAAGGCCGCTATGCATCCGGTTAGTTTTTGTATTGGCTTGAGGTCCTTTGGAATATCCAATTGTGACAGAGCTCGGATTTTGGCCAGGTTTGCTTCAATTCCTCTACCGGATACGATGAAGCCCAAGAGCTTTCCGGCTGGTACGCCGAAGACGCATTTTTCCGGATTGAGCTTAATGTCATATGCTCGGAGGTTGTCGAATGTCACCCTCAAGTCCTCTACTAGAGTTTCGACGTGTTTGGTCTTGACAACCACATCGTCTACATATGCCTCTACTGTTTTGCCTATCTGGGTAGCCAGACATGTTTGAATCATGCGTTGATATGTTGCGCCGGTGTTTTTGAGTCCGAAGGGCATTGTGTTGAAGCAGAATGGCCCATATGGAGTAATGAATGCCGTTGCGGCTTGGTCTTTCTCCGCCATCTTGATTTGATGGTATCCGGAGTAGGCGTCGAGGAAGCACAATGAATCGTGCCCTGTGGTAGCATCGATGATTTGGTCGATGCGAGGGAGGGGGAAAGGGTCCTTTGGACATGCCTTGTTAAGGTCTTTAAAATTGACGCAGAGGCGCCAGGATTTGTCCTTTTTTGGTACCATTAATAGATTGGCTACCCAGTCCGAATGTTTTATATCTCTGATGAATCCGGCTTCTAAGAGTTTGGCTAGCTCCTCTCCCATTTCCTGTCTTTTGGGTTCGGAAAATCACCCAAGTCCACCTCTTTCAAGCCCGCGGACAAGATAGTCAAATTCCAGGTCCACCCAACGGACCCTACAAAGACAGCTTCCATTGGGACACAGTTGAACCCCACAATAGACGCCGCACTGCGAAATTTCCTGCGGGACAATTGGGATATTTTCGCCTGGCATCCTTCAGACATGCCGGGCATCCCACGTAGGCTGGCCGAACACAGCCTCAATATTCTGAAAGGATACAAGCCAGTCAAGCAGACTCTTAGGCGCTTATCAGATCCCAAGCGGCAAGCCATGGGAGAGGAGCTACCCAAGCTACTCGAGGCCGGATTCATCAGAGACATAAAGCATCCGGATTGGCTAGCAAACTTGGTAATGGTACCAAAGAAGGACAAATCCTGGCGCCTATGTGTCGATTTCAAGGACCTCAATAAGGCTTGCCCCAAGGATCCCTTCCCCCTCCCCCGCATTGATCAAATCATCGATGCCACCGCAGGACACGACTCATTGTGTTTCCTCGACGCATACTCCGGATACCATCAGATCAAGATGGCAGAGTCTGACCAAGCCGCAACGGCGTTCATTACGCCATACGGCCCCTTCTGTTTCAATACCATGCCTTTCGGGCTCAAAAACGCCAGCGCAACCTATCAACGCATGATTCAGACATGCCTGGGAAAACAAATTGGCAAAATAATAGAGGCTTACGTAGACGACGTGGTCATTAAAATAAGACACGTTGAAACTTTAATAGATGACTTGAGGCTCACGTTCGACAACCTCCGAACATACGACATCAAGCTCAACCCGGAGAAATGTGTCTTTGGTGTACCCGCCGGGAAATTGCTCGGCTTCATAGTCTCCAATAGAGGAATCGAAGCAAATCCGGCGAAAATCCGAGCTCTGTCATAGTTGGCTATCCCAACGGACCTCAAGAAGATCCAGAAACTAACTGGATGTGTGGCTGCCTTAAGCCGCTTTATCTCCCAATTAGGAGAAAAGGCACTACCTCTTTATCGCCTTCTTCGACACACCGAGTGGACGGACTCTTGGCCACCTTGGCACTTCGAGTGTGGACGGATGCGGCCACGGCAGGACTGGAAGAAATAAAGGCCCTCTTGGCCACCAATCCAGTCCTGACCACGCCAAATACTGGCGAACCCATGCTATTATACATAGCCGCAACACACCAAGTTGTAAGCGCAGTTCTCGTTGTCGAGCGAGAAGCAGACGGACACAAGTTCCCGCTCCAAAAGCCGGTATATTACGTGTCCACTGTCCTACCTCCATGCAAATCTTGGTACCCACACTATCAAAAGATAGCGTAGGCAGTCTTCATGGCATCCCGGAAGCTACGACACTACTTTCAAGAGTGTTCGATTACAGTGGCCTCCGAAGTACCACTCAACGATATAATAAACAACCACGATGCAATGGGCTGAATTGCTAAATGGGCTATCGAGCTCCTTCCGTTCGACATAACATACAAACCATGGCAGGCCATTAAGTCGCAAGTTCTGGCTGACTTTGTCAACGAATGGACAGAAGCCGAACTCCCTAAAGAGTACGACGCATACTCCAATTGGATCATGCACTTCGACGGCTCTAAAATGATGGCCGGATTGGGAGCAGGTGTTGTCCTGACATCCCCCACCGGAGACACGGTTCAATACATACTCCAAATACTATACACAAACTCCAACAATGCAGCCGGATACGAGGCTCTGTTGGACGGTCTTCAGATGGCAGTCTCCATGGGCATCCAATGCCTTGAAGTGCGTGGGGACTCGAACCTCGCAATATCTCAGATAAATGGAGACTTTGATGCCAAAGATCCGAAAATGGCGGCTTATCATAACGCCATCCTCAAGATGTCAGCTCGGTTCGAGGGGCTCGAATTTCACCATGTGGTCAGAGAAAATAATCAAGCGGTGGATGTCCTCACCCGCATCGGCGCTAAACGCGACCCCGTCCCACCTAATATATTCTTGGAAAGGCTATTCAAACCATCCGTGGTATGGGAAGGGGACTCCGGCAACATTAGTCCGGCTCCGCATACAATCCCAGATTCCAAACCATCTGACGTAATCGGAGGCTCTGCCACCGAAATAACACCTTCGGCCCACGAAATCATGGTTGTCATCGCCCCGTGGACCGAACCCTTCTTAGCCTACCTAAATAGGCAAGAGCTCCCTGAGGACCAAAATGAGGCATGTTGTATTGTGCGACGCTCTAAGGCCTACAAAGTCCATGAAGGAGAGATCTACAAGAAAAGTACTACCGGAGTGCTCCAAAGATGCATCTCCAAAGAGGAAGGGCGGCAGCTCTTATCCGAAATCCATTCCGGACTCGGCGGGCACCACGCAGCAGCTCGGGCGCTTGTAAGCAAGGCCTTCCGTATAGGTTTTTACTGGCTGACAGCCCGAGCAGATGCACAGGACCTCGTCCAATATTGCGTTGGTTGCCAACTCTTCGCCAATCAAAGCCATATGCCCCTACCGCTCTCCAAACAATCCCCATAACTTGGCCCTTCGCGGTCTGGGGGCTAGATATGGTCGGACCTCTCAAAGAGGGAAGCCATAAGAAAAAATACTTATTGGTCATGGTGGACAACAAATGGATAGAAGCCAAACCAGTTAAAACGGCCGAATCCGGACCAGTGATAGACTTCATATCAGGGGTCGTACACCGTTACGGTGTCCCACACAACATCATCACTGACAATGGCTCAAATTTCACAGCCGATGAGGTGAAAACTTGGTGTGGCAACATGGGCATTAAGTTCGATTACGCCTCTGTCTATCACCCCCAAACAAACGGTCAAGTCGAACGTGCAAATGGTCTCATCATGAGCGGCATCAAACCCAGACTAGTGCGATCCTTGAAAGAATCAGACACGCATTGGGTCGAGGAGCTCGACTCCGTACTCTGGGGGGCTGCGGACCACGCCGGATCGTACCACCGGATACACACCATTTTTTATGGTGTACGGTGCAGAAGCAGCGCTACCCTGTGATGTCTACTACATAACCTTCTTCTTGTAGACGTTGTTGGGCCTGCAAGTGCACAGGTTTGTAGGACAGTAGCAAATTTCCCTCAAGTGGATGACCTAAGGTTAATCAATCCATAGGAGGCGTAGGATGAAGATGGTCTCTCTCAAACAACCCTGCAACCAAATAACAAAGAGTCTCTTGTGTCCCCAACACACCCAATACAATGGCAAATTGTATAGGTGCACTAGTTCGGCGAAGAGATGGTGATACAAGTGCAATATAGATGGTAGATAAAGGTATTTGTAATCTGAAATTATAAAAACAGCAAGGTAACTAATGATAAAAGTGAGCGTAAACGGTATTGCAATGATAGGAAACAAGGCCTAGGGTTCATACTTTCACTAGTGCAAGTTCTCTCAACAATAATAACATAGATAGATCATATAACAATCCCTCAATATGCAACAAAGAGTCACTCCAAAGCCACTAATAGCAGAGAACAAACGTAGAGATTATGGTAGGGTACGGAACCACCTCAAAGTTATTCTTTCGGATCGATCTATTCAAGAGTTCGTACTAGAATAACACCTTAAGACACAAATCAACCAAAACCCTAATGTCACCTAGATACTCCATTGTCACCTCAAGTATCCGTGGGCGTGATTATATGATGTGCATCACACAATCTCAGATTCATCCAACCAACATAAAGTACTTCAAAGACTGCCCCAAAGTTTCTACCAGAGAGTCAAGAAAACGTGTGCCAACCCCTATGCATAGGTTCATGGGCGGAACCCGCAAGTTGGTAACCAAAACATATATCAAGTGGCACATGATATCCCATTGTCACCACAGATAATCACGGCAAGACATACATCAAGTGTTCTCAAATCAAAGACTCAATCCGATAAGATAACTTCAAGAGGGAAACTCAATTCATTACAAGAGAGTAGAGGGGGAGAAACATCATAAGATCCAACTATAATAGCAAAGCTCGCGATACATCAAGATCGTGCCATAGAGAGAACACGAGAGAGAGAGAGAGAGAGAGAGAGAGAGAGAGAGATCAAACACATAGCTACTGGTACCTACCCTTAGCCCCGAGGGTGAACTACTCCCTCCTTGTCATGGAGAGCGCCGGGATGATGAAGATGGCCACTGGTGATGGGTTCCCCCTCCAGCAGGGTGCCGGAACGGGCTCCCGAGAGGTTTTTGGTGGCTACAGAGGCTTGCGGCGGCGGAACTCCCAATCTATCTTGATATTCGATGGTTTTAGGGTACGTAGGCTTATATAGGCGAAAGAAGTCGGTCGGGAGGTGCTCGAGGGGCCCACGAGATAGGGGGCGCGCCCTCCTATCTCGTGGCCTCCTCGAGGGTCTTCTGACGTGAACTCCAAGTCTCCTGGGTGATATTCTTCCAAAAAAATAACGTTGCCGAAGGTTTTGTTCCGTTTGGACTCCGTTTGATATTCCTTTTCTTCGAAATACTGAAACAGACAATAAAACAGCAATATGGGCTGGGCCTCCGGTTAATAGGTTAGTCCCAAAAGTAATATAAAAGTGTATAATGAAGCCCATAATCATTCAAAACAGATAATAAAATAGCATGAATGCTTCATAAATTACAGATACGTTGGAGACGTATCAGCATCCCCAAGCTTAATTCCTACTCGTCCTCGAGTAGGTAAATGATAAAAGAAATAATTTATGAAGTGTGAATGCTAGAAGGTGCACAAGTTTGATCAATGATAATTTCAATCAACTTTTCTAGCATGATTATATGTCATAACAGTAGTTCATCTCATAAAACTTTTCACGATAAAGTAACAAGCAATTCACATGTCAAAGCATAGACCATAAACATTCTTGAAAACTAGCAAACCTCATTCTTAGTCATCAAACAATTGCAATTCATCTTATTTTCAGGAATAGCAAACTCCACATACTCAACTATCATATAGTCTTCTACAATTGCTAACACTCACGCAATACTAATGGTTACGGAGTTTCAATCGGACACTGAGAAAGATAGGGGCTTATAGTGTTGCCTCCCAACGTATTCACCTTTGGGTGATGTCAACAATAATAGTTCATGCTAACTTGTATCCAATTCGATATATATATATATCAGGATCACCCCAACACAAAATGCTTGCCAAAGGATAAAATGAAAAAGGAAAGGAGAAGATCACCTTGACTCTTGCATAAAAGTAAAAGACATAAAGTAAAAGATAGGCCCTTCGCAGAAGGAAGCAGAGGTTGTCATGCGCTTTTAGGGTTGGATACACAAAATCTTAATGCGAAAGAACATCACTTTATATTGCCCGTTGTATATGGACCTTTATTATGCAGTCCGTCGCTTTTATTGCTTCCATAACAAGATCATACAAAGCTTATTTTCTCCTCACTAATAAGTCATGCATATTTAGAGAGCAATTTTTATTGATTGCATCGATGACAACTTACTTGAAGGATCTTACTCAATCCATAGGTAGATATGGTGGACTCTCATGGCAAAACTGGGTTTAAGGATATTTGGAAGCACAAGTAGTATCTCTACTTGGTGCTAGGAATTTTTGGCTAGCATGAGGGGGAAAGGCAAGCTCAACATGTTTGAATGATCCATGACAATATACTTTAACTGAGATGTGAGAAAACATAACCCATTATGTTGTCTTCCTTGTCCAACATCAACTCTTTAGCATGTCATACTTAATGAGTGCTCACAATTATAAAAGATGTCTATGATAACATATTTATATGTGAAATCTCTCTTTCTTCAATATTCTTTCATGAATTGTTCAAATGACTAATAGAATGCTTGCTAACCGTCAATAAATTTACAACCTCTACTTCTTAGATGTGAAGTCATTACTCCCCATGGGATAAGCAAACGAGACATATGTAATTTCAGATTTATTACATTCAACTCATTCAACCATTTACTAAAAGGATATAAGTGAAGCACATGAGTAAATGACAAACTACTCCAAACAGATATAAGTGAAGATCAATGAGTACCTAAATAATTATGTAGCTATATGAAGACACTCTCTCATTTAAGAATTTCATATCTTGGTATTGTATTCAAGCAGCAAGAAAAGCAAAATAAAATTACATTGCAAGGATAGCACAACTCATGTGAAGAAGCAAAAACTTAGGCTCAACCGATGCTAATCGATAGTTGTTGAAGAAGAAGAGTGGATGCCTACCGGGGCATCCCCAAGCTTAGATGCTTGAGACTTCTTGAAATATTATCTTGGGGTGCCTTGGGAATCCCCAAGATTGAGTTTTTATGTATCCTTAATTCCTCCCATATCATGGTTTCTCTTTTTATCAAAAGCTTCATCCACACCAAACTCAACAAGAACTCGTGAGATAGGTTAGTATAAACCAATGCAAAACCTTATCATTTTCTACTGTAACAAATCACTAGAATTATTATTCAACATTGCATACTAAATGCCTCTGCATATTTAATACTCCTATCCTCAAATAGAATCATTAAACAAGCAAACATATGCAAACAATGCAGCCATAACAGCAATCTGCCAAAACAGTATAGTCTGTAAAGAATGCAAGATTCATCATACTTCCTAACTCAAAAAATTATGAAATAAAATTACCACTGTAATGAATTTATCATAGCTCAATATTAAAAAAGATTCAACATTATAACATTCTCTGACTTTTCTAGGGAATTTTTGCAACAGCGGTAAACTTTCTGTTTTCAAACAGCAACATGTATACTAGCAAAATAAGCATGGTAAAGGCTATCCTTGACATTTTTATTGAAAATATAGATGCAAAACATTATTCAAACTAACAGCAAGCAAATACTAACAAAATAAAATGACGCTCCAAGAAAAACACATATCATGTGGCGAATAAAAATATAGCTCCAAATAAAGTTACCGATGAACGAAGACGAAGGAGGGGATGCCTTCCGGGGCATCCCCAAGCTTAGGCTCTTGGTTGTCCTTGAATATTACCTTGGGGTGCCTTGGTCATACCCAAGCTTAGGCTCTTGCCACTCCTTATTCCATAGTCTATCGAATCTTTACCCAAAACTTGAAAACTTCAACCACACAAAACTCAAAACAAAACTCGTAAGCTCCATTAGTATAAGAAAATAAAACCACCACTTAGGTACTGTAATGAACTCATTCTAAATTCATATTGGTATACTATCCACTATATTCTAACTTATCTATGGTTCATACCCTCCGATACTACTCATAGATTCATCAAAATAAGCAAACAACACAATGAAAACAGAATCTGTCAAAAATAGAACAGTCTGTAGTAATCTGTATCAAACATATACTTATGGAACTCAAAAAATTCTGAAATAAATTGCTGTACCTGAGTAATTTATCTATTAATCATCTGCAAAAAGAATCAACCTAAAAGCACTCTCCAGTAAAAAAATGGCAGCTAATCTCGTGAGCGCAAAAGTTTCTGTTTTTTACAGCAAGATCAGATAGACTTCACCCAAGTCTTCCCAAAGGTTCTACTTGGCACTTTATTGAAACAAAAGCTATAAAATATGATTACTACAGTAGAATAATCATGTGGAAACACAAAAACAGTAAGGGTAAATATTGGGTTGTCTCCCAACAAGCGCTTTTCTTTAATGCCTTTTTAGCTAGGCATGATGATGGCAATGATGCTCACATAAAAGATATGAATTGAAACATAACGGGAGCATCATGAAGCATATGACTAGAACATTTAAGCCTAACCCACTTCCTATGCATAGGGATTCTGTGAGCAAACAACTTATGGGAACAATAATCAACAAGCATAGGAAGGTAAAACAAGCATAGCTTCAAGATTTTAAGCACATAGAGAGGAAACTTGATATTATTGCAATTCCTACAAGCATATGTTCCTCCCTCATAATAATTTTTAGTAGCATCATGAATGAATTCAACAATATAACCGGAACCTAAAGCATTCTTTTCATGGTCTACAAGCATAGAAAATTTATTACTCTCCACATAAGCAAAATTCTTCTCATTCGGAATAGTGAGAGTATCATAAAAGACTTGAACACTAAAAATTGTTTCCACGTTAAAAGAGTAATGTTCAGAAAAAGGGTAATCATAATCATGACAAGTTTTATAAATATAACCATCACTACTTTTTATAGCATAAGTTTCATCACAATAATCATTATAAGTATCAACTTCATTCTCATCATAATCGATTGAAACCTCTCCCAAGATAGTGGAATCATCACTAAAAAAAGTTGACACTCTTCCAAACCCACTTTCATCAACATAATCATCATAGGTACAAGGCATGCTATCATCATAACAACTTTGCATATCAAAAATTGGGATGCTAAAAATATCATCTTCATTAAACGTAGCATCCCCAAGCTTGGGACAAACATTAATTTCAGCAAATATATTCTCAAGTATTTCATACTCATCAAACATAGCTTCCCCAAGCTTGGGCCCTTTCATATCATAAGCATAATCACTCTCATCGTGAAAAATATGGATAGCACCAATAGTAAAGCAATTATCATCATCACAATGATTAGTAGGATCAACATCATTTGGGAGGGATACCTTTCTACCTTTGTTGCTCCTTCTTTTCCTTTTCTTTTTCACATTATGTGTGGGTTCAACCTTCCTCTTTGAGCTCCTTATTGACGAGATTGGTTGAATAGAAAGCTCCTCTTCGTTACCTGATTCATCATAAGAAATAATAGGAGGAGATTGGGAAGTCTCTTCCCTTTCATTAGTATTCTCTTCATCTTCTATTTGTTTCCTTTTCTTTAGGTAATTGGCAATATAAGGACTTTCATTGCAATTCACCGCACAAAACATATAAATATCCTCTAGATCAAAATCAAGAAATCTATCAAGATTAAATTTTGGAATATCCTCAGTTATAGGTTTCATTTCTTCATATCCCAAAAGAAGACTAAGCTCTTTATGATGCCCAAGGGTAATCAAGTTATCACAATTTTTGGACACGATTCGATCATGAAACAATTTGCATTGGAGATTTAAATGACCACGTTCATTGCAAAGTTCACAAGGAGCACGAAAAATATTGAATCTTCTAGCACACTCATCAAGACTTTTTGCAAACCTTTAGTTTTTAAATACTTATGCTTCTTGCAATATCCATTTTCTTTGTTTGGTGTGTCCATGCAAGACCAATCGCTCCACACAAATCAACATGCTTACAGGAGACATTTTCATCATAACTAGTGCAATCATCATTAGTACTATGGATATTGAAGGAGTTTATACTAACAACATTGCAATCATGCTCATCATTCAAAGATTCAGTACCAAGCATTTTAATGCACTCTTCTTCTAGCACTTGAGCACAATTTTCCTTTCCATCAAACTCGCGAAATCTATTAAAAAGACGAAGCGTGTGAGACAAACTTAACTCCATTTTTTTGTAGTTTTCTTTTATAAACTAAACTAGTGATAAAACAAGAAACAAAAAGATTCGATTGCAAGATCTAAAGATATACCTTCAAGCACTCACCTCCCCGACAACGGCGCCAGAAAAGAGCTTGATGTCTACTACACAACCTTCTTCTTGTAGACGTTGTTGGGCCTGCAAGTGCACAGGTTTGTAGGACAGTATCAAATTTCCCTCAAGTGGATGACCTAAGGTTTATCAATTTGTAGGAGGCGTAGGATGAAGATGGTCTCTCTCAAACAACCCTGCAGCCAAATAACAAAGAGTCTCTTGTGTCCCCAACACACCCAATACAATGGAAAATTGTATAGGTGCACTAGTTCGGCGAAGAGATGGTGATACAAGTGCAATATAGATGGTAGATAAAGGTATTTGTAATCTGAAATTATAAAAACAGCAAGGTAACTAATGATAAAAGTGAGCGTAAATGGTATTGCAATGATAGGAAACAAGGCCTAGGGTTCATACTTTCACAAGTGCAAGTTCTCTCAACAATAATAACATAGATAGATCATATAACAATCCCTCAACATGCAACAAAGAGTCACTCCAAAGCCACTATTAGCAGAGAACAAACGTAGAGATTATGGTAGGGTACGGAACCACCTCAAAGTTATTCTTTCGGATCAATCTATTCAAGAGTTCGTACTAGAATAACACCTTAAGACACAAATCAACCAAAACCCTAATGTCACCTAGATACTCCATTGTCACCTCAAGTATCCGTGGGCGTGATTATACGATATGCATCATACAATCTCAGATTCATCCAACCAACATAAAGTACTTCAAAGAGTGCCCCAAAGTTTCTACAGGAGAGTCAAGAAAACGTGTGCCAACCCCTATGCATAGGTTCATGGGCGGAACCCGCAAGTTGGTCTACAAAACATACATCAAGTGGCATGTGATATCGCATTGTCACCATAGATAAGCATGGCAAGACATACATCAAGTGTTCTCAAATCAAAGACTCAATCCGATAAGATAACTTCAAGAGGGAAACTCAATTCATTACAAGAGAGTAGAGGGGGAGAAACATCATAAGATCCAACTATAATAGCAAAGCTCGCGATACATCAAGATCGTGCCATAGAGAGAACACGAGAGAGAGAGAGAGAGAGATCAAACACATAGCTACTGGTACATACCCTTAGCCCCGACGGTGAACTACTCCCTCCTTGTCATGGAGAGCGCCGGGATGATGAAGATGGCCACCGGTGATGGGTTCCCCCTCCAGCAGGGTGCCGGAACGGGCTCCCGAGAGGTTTTTGGTGGCTACAGAGGCTTGCGGCGGTGGAACTCCCAATCTATCTTGATATTCGATGGTTTTAGGGTACGTAGGCTTATATAGGCGAAAGAAGTCGGTCTGGAGGTGCTCGAGGGGCCCACGAGACAGGGGGCGCGCCCTCCTATCTCGTGGCCTCCTTGAGGGTCTTCTGACGTGAACTCCAAGTCTCCTGGGTGATATTCTTCCAAAAAATAACGGTGCCGAAGGTTTCTTTCCGTCTGGACTCCGTTTGATATTCCTTTTCTTCGAAATACTAAAACAGGCAATAAAACAACAATATGGGTTGGGCCTCCGGATAATAGGTTAGTCCCAAAAGTAATATAAAAGTGTATAATGAAGCCCATAATCATTCAAAATAGATAATAAAATAGCATGAATGCTTCATAAATTATAGATACGTTGGAGACGTATCACCCTCTGACATAATCCATGACTCACCTTGCGTGCGCATGTACAAAGAGAAGGAAGCCGAGCTAGATCGGCAGGATAACTTAGATGCTCTGGAGGAGGAGTGTGACATAGCAAAAGCCCGTTCCGCATTCTATAAGCAATAGGCTCGAAGGTATCAAAGCAGAGAAGTACGGGCCAAAACTTATAACATTGGCGAACTAGTTCTACGCCTCCCCGAGAAGAAGAAGGACAAGCTCAAACCCAAGTGGGAGGGTCCCTTCATCATTGATAAAGTTCTCATCTGAGGAGCGTACCGTCTGCGCAGTGCATCTGATAACAGACTTGAGCCGAACCCATGGAACGCGGCCAGACTCTGAAGATTCTACGCCTAGTGCCGAACTCAGGGTTCGTCTCCTCACCTCCGCCTCTTCAATTATGTTCTCTTCCTTCCTTTCTCGCCTTCTTTTCCTTTCCACACACAGCCTTACAAAACTGTACGGATGCTTCGATCGCTCCGGCCGCACTATGTGTGCACACTGTACCTGAGAGCTTCCTATACAGAAGCTAAATATAACCACTTTAATGGCTCCCTGCCAGCCACATATGTGTTTTCTTTCCATATGTGCCTTTTTTCACCACTATATGCATCGATATGACTTAAGTTTTGGCCATGCTGGATTACCTGGCTCTTGTGTTTATGCCCTACATTCCCGTTAATTCGACTAGGGCATAAGGGGAGCACCTCTGCGATTATTACTACCGGTTCAGCCGGATGTGTACCTCAGACTGGGTGAAGCCGAAAGCTAGTGTCCTTAAGGGAATATTCGGTCGGTGAACAAAAGATGTTTTCGTTTGTTACACCGTGAATCCCCAGATGTTTTGTTTCTTGCGCTTCTGTTCGCAGTTCGGACATGCACATCGATGCATGCGCACCCAAAGAAAGGAACCCCTAACGGAACTATTCTCTCTGGAAGATGTTTCTTACTATCCATGTAATATAACATAACTAGTTGGGTACTTGTCTGTTCAAGCACTTATGACCCCTACGCCTGGTTTCCACGCATACCCCGGTTTTTCATAACTGTGCGGGTATTCGGATACACTCTTGACTATCGGGTCCGGGGGTTGAAGCGAAAAGGTCCGCCATGACAAATGATTTTCAATCCGGTTAGGGACTACATAGGTCCATTTAAATTATATAGTCACTTAGATTGGCTATATTCTTCCTCTATACCATCCAACAGGATGTCTAGCTTACACTTCTGTTGGGAATACTTTGCTGCTAACGCTACTTGGTCATATACCAGACTTACAGGTATCTCTTGCCCATCTTCCCCCACCGGTCCGACTTCGGCCATATGGTTTGGGTCAGCCTTGGCGTATCGTGTCTTCACCATGGCCCAGGCTTCCCTCGCACCTTGTCGGCAGGCTGATATCTTCCATAACCGGAAGCGCCGCCGTGCTCCTTTGAGCATCTCCACAAGCTCGCTCTTGCCTCCTGGCAGGGAAGCGGATGGCCACAGGGCCTAGGCGATACCCTGCATCACCTATCGTGCTTGTTCGTGCAGTAGTGAAAGATCTTGCAGCATATCGCCTGTGGATCTGGGCATCTCCTCTTCAGGATGGCCCGTCAGCATACCTGCAGACATGACTCTGTCAATACGCTTCCTCGCCGAACTATACTACAGTTCGTTTAAGCACTTACTATAAATACCGCGTCGAAGCCTCCTGTTCTCCTTCACAGAGTCAGCAAGTTGAGCCCGAACATCTTTCAATTCGACGCTCAGTCGGATATTAGCATCTTGGAGATTATTTCTCTCTCAAATAGCCTTCGTCAGCACACGCTCGCCCGCCTTTAGCTGATTTCACAGATGTGGCTCATTATCTTCCACAATCTTCGGATTCTCCTCGGGATTGTCTGCAGCATCTCTTGTTAGATTTATAAACCATGCCGAATAAATAACTGGTACAAGGTTAGTCTTACTACAAGAGGCCCTTTTTGATTCCTCTTGTTCGGCAATAGCGGCCTTCAGCTGGGCCTTACATTCCTCCAGTTCTTGAGATAAATGGGTATTCTTCTCTATAAGAACCTATGCATACAATGATCCTTAAATTAGTTGTGCCAACTGTTTCAAGTCTTAGGGGCTACTACTACACATACTTATCAGATTTTCTTACCCGTATATACTTCCCATACTGGTCCGTTGCTCTGGCAAGTCCATCTTGAGCGGCGCGAATATATGCGTCTCCGGAGTTGAAGGCATCGAAAGCCTCCTCGGAGAAAATACCATTGCGGAGTACGGCATGTCTGCGCCGGTGATTCATGGCACTCCTCACTTCGGAGTTTGAAGCCGAAAGCATGCCCGCATCCTTTGTGGGAGGGCAATTCGGTGTTGCCCCCACATTAGCCTCCAGCCGTGAGTCCGCTTCAGGAATCCGGTTGCTTGAGGCGTGGCTGGCAGGGGACCCAGATGTAGTCCGGCGGATGTTTTTCCTGTCAGGACGCAATGCAAACTGTCACATTTCGGCAAACATAATCACAGAGCAAGTCCAATTTGTACCTCTGCCCCGGCGTCTCAGTTCTAACCGCCTTCCTCTTACGCCTTCCCGGACCGGATGCCCTTTGCTGATGAGCCCCCGTGGGCTCGGCACAGCGTCCTGATGGTCGTTTCTGCAAAAATACAACATGTGCGCTTAAGGCACGGCATTATTTGGAATTTAGGGCTCTCGCTTTACTTACGTTCGACACCGGGAGCAGCTCGGGATAATCAGCAAGGATGGCCACTAAAGCGCCATCACGGCTTGCTTGATAAAATGTCCCGTCTACAAGCTCCACGGATATATCCGGATCTTCTTCAAGTCAGGGGTCGAGAGCCCGGCCAGGATCCTCTGGCTGCGGAGGTGGGCTGTTGAACTCCTCCACGGCCCTTCTCAGTTCCTGCTTTGAAAATAGCAAGATAAATGATTGGTGACAAAGGACACATGTATGAGTAGAGTTGATTAAGGAATGACAGCTTACCCAGCTTGGGGGTTGTACATGGAAAATCCATCCCGTGGCTTAATGCGGAGGAATTCCTCTTCTTCCCCTTTGTATAAATCGGACAATATTTTCGCCAGTGCGGTGGCGGAGTCCGGACCTTTACGACCGCAGCGGGTGGCGTCGTCTTCTCCGTTGAAGTGCCACATGGGTTTCCCCCAATATTGAAGTGGCTGCACCCCCCGCATGATGCATATTGACATAACCTCTATCATTGTCAATCCTGATTTGGCCAGAATTTTTATCCCGCCCATCAGATAGAGGACCTCTCTGTCGTCTTCCTCCTGGGGGCTCCGCGGGCGCCAGTTTTGGCGTTTCTTCAGCGGGGTGTTGGTAAACTCGGGAAGGCCCATCTGGACTAGGTCCGGAAGGGGAACATCATCTACATAAAACCACTCCGAGGGCCAGTCTTCGGATGCCTTCTTCGGAGTGCCGGACAGGTATCCGTCCTGAGCGATGCACCATATTTCGGCTTCGCCCACTTGATATATAGATCCCTCCTGATTGCGAGGGACGAGGCAGAATAGCCACTTCCATAACTCGAAATGAGCTTCGCAACCCAGGAAGAGCTCGCAGAAGGCAACATACCCTGCGATGTGCAGTATGGAGGCAGGAGTGAAGTTGTGCAGCTGGAGACCGTAGAACTCCAGGAGCCCGCGGAGGAATGGGTGGATTAGAAACCCAAGCCCTCTCAGCAAATACGGGACAAGGCATATACGCTCCCCTCTAGATGGGTTCGGAAAGTTCTCCGCCTGCACCCCGCCATTATAGGTGGCTAGTCCTGCTCGGTGGGAGGAACCCCTGGGTCTTGCTACTTCTTGAGCTAGCATTGGTTTTCCCCGAAGAGGAGAGGGTGTTGCAGCAAGTGTAGCGTAAGTATTTCCCTCAGTTTTGAGAACCAAGGTATAAATCCAGTAGGAGGCTCCTCAAAAGTCCCACGCACCTACACAAACAAACTGAGAACTCGCAACCAACGCAATAAAGGGGTTGTCAATCCCTTCACGGCCACTTGCGAAAGTGAGATCTAATAAAGATAGTATGAAAAGATAAATATATTTTTGGTATTTTATAATATAGATGCAAAAAGTAAAGATGCAAATAAAAGTAGATTGAAAGCAAATATGATAAGAGATAGACCCGGGGGCCATAGGTTTCACTAGAGGCTTCTCTCAAGATAGCATAAGTATTACGGTGGGTGAACAAATTACTGTCAAGCAATTGATAGAAAAGTGCATAGTTATGAGATTATCTAGGCATGATCATGTATATAGGCATCACGTCCATAACAAGTAGACCAACTCCTGCCTGCATCTACTACTATTACTCCACACATCGACCGACTCCTGCCTGCATCTAGAGTATTAAGTTCATAAGAATAGAGTAACGCTTTAAGCAAGATGACATGATGTAGAGGGATAAACTCATGCAATATGATATAAACCCCATCTTGTTATCCTCGATGGCAACAATACAATACGTGTCTTGCAACCCTTTCTATCACTGGGTAAGAACACCGCAAGACTGAACCCAAAGCTAAGCACTTCTCCCATGGCAAGAAAGATCAATCTAGTAGGCCAAACCAAACTAATAATTCGAAGAGACTTGCAAAGATAACTCAATCATACATAAAATAATTCAGAGAAGATTTAATTATTATTCATAGATAAACTTGATCATAAACTCACAATTCATCGGATCTCGACAAACACACCGCAAAAAGAGATTACATCAAATAGATCTCCACAAGAGAGGGGGAGAACATTGTATTGAGATCCAAAAAGAGAGAAGAAGCCATATAGCTAATAACTATGGACCCGTAGGTCTGTGGTAAACTACTCACAACTCATCGGAGGGGCAAGGATGTTGATGTAGAAGCCCACCATGGTCGATTCCCCATCCGGCAGAGTGCCGGCGAAGGCTCCAAGATGAGATCTCACGGATACAGAAGGTTACGGCGGTGGAAATTGTGTTTCGTGGTGCTCCTGGATGTTTTCGGGGTACGTAGGTATATATAGGAGGAAGAAGTACGTCGGTGGCCGCCCAAGGGGCCCACGAAACAGGGGGCGTGCCCCATAGGGGGGGCGCGGCCTCCTATCTCGTGGCTTCTTCGGCAGCTTCTTGACTTGCACTCCAAGCTCTCTGGATCATGTTCGTTCCAAAAATCATGCTCCCGAAGGTTTCATTCCGTTTGGACTCCATTTGATATTCCTTTTCTTCGAAATACTGAAACAGGCAAAAAAACAGCAATACGGGCTGGGCCTCTGGTTAGTAGGTTAGTCCCAAAAATGATATAAATGTGTAAAATGAAGTCCATAAACATCCAAAAGGGGTAATATAATAGCATGGAACAATCAAAAATTACAGATACGTTGGAGATGTATCAAGCATCCCCAAGCTTAATTCCTGCTCGTCCTCGAGTAGGTAAATGATAAAAAGAGAAATTTTGATGTGGAATGCTACCTAGCATAATTCCTAATTTAGTTTTCTTTATTGTGTCATGAATGTTCAGATCCAAATGAATACAAAATAAAAGTTCATATTGATAAAAGAAATAGTAATACTTCAAGCATACTAACGAAAGTAATCATGTCTTCTCAAAATAACATGGCGAAAGAAAGTTATCCCTACAAAATCATATAGTCTGGCTGTTGCTCTATCTTCATCACACAAAGTATTTAATCATGCACAACCCCGATGACAAGCCAAGCAATTGTTACATACTTTAATAATCTCAAACTCTTTCAACTTTCACGCAATACATGAGCATGAGCCGTGGACATAGCACTATAAGTGGAATATAATGGTGGTTGTGGAGAAGACAAAAAGGAGAAGATAGTCTCACATCAACTATGCGTATCAATGGGCTATGGAGATGCCCATTAATAGATATCAATGTGAGTGAGTAGGGATTGCCATGCAATGGATGCACTTAGAGCTATAAATATATGAAAGCTCAACAAAAGAAACTAAGTGGGTGTGCATCCAACTCGCTTGCTCACGAAGACCTAGGGCACTTTTGAGGAAGCCCATCATTGGAATATACAAGCCAAGTTCTATAACGAAAAATTTCCACTAGTATATGAAAGTGACAACATATGAGACTCTCTATCATGAAGATCATGGTGCTATTTTGAAGCACAAGTGTGGAAAAAGAGATAGTAGCATTGTCCCTTCTCTCTTTTTCTCTCATTATATTTTTTTATTTTCCTTTTTCTTTTTCTCTTCTTTTTTTTCTTTGGCCTTCTTTTTTTTCTTTTTGGCCTTTCTCTTTTTTTTAAAGTCCGAAGTCTCATCCCGACTCACGAGGACAATGCTCTAATAATGAAGATCATCACACTTTTATGGATTTACAACTCAAAGCTAGAACAAGATATGACTCTATATGAATGCCTCCGGCGGTGTACTGGGATATGCAATGAATCAAGAGCGACATGTATGAAAATTATGAAGGTGGCCTTGCCATAAATACGATGTCAACTACATGATCATGCAAAGAGCAATATGACAAAAGTAATGTGTGTCATATGAACGGAACGGTGGAAAGTTGCATGGCAATATATCTCGGAATGGCTATGGAAATGCCATAATAGGTAGGTATGGTGGCTGTTTTGAGGAAGGAGTATGGTGGGTGTATGGTACCGGCGAAAGTTGCGCGGCACAAGAGGAGCTAGCAATGGTGGAAGGGTGAAAGGGTGCGTATAATCCATGGACTCAACATTAATCAAGAGAACTCATGTACTTATTGCAAAAATTTAGAAGTCATCAAAAACCAAAACACTAGGCGCATGCTCCTAGGGGATAGATTGGTAGGAAAAGACCATCGCTCGTCCCCGACCGCCACTCATAAGGAAGACAATCAATAAATAAAATTGTGCTCCAACTTCATCACAAAGCGGTTCACCATACGTGCATGCTACGGGAATCACAAACTTCAACACAAGCATTCTTTAAATTCATAATAACCCAACTAGCATAACTTTAATATTACTACCTCCATATCTCAAAACAATTATCAAGCAGCAAATTGATCATAGCATCCAATTCACTTTCTATGATAGTTTTTATTATACCCAACTTGGATGCTCATCATTCTAGGACCAACTTTATGATCATAGCAAAAGCCATGCTGTTCTAAAAGACTCTCAAAATAATATAAGTGAAGCATGAGATACTAGCAATTTCTTCAAAATTAAGATACCACCGTGCTCTAAAAGATATAAGTGAAGCACTAGAGCAAAAACTATCAAGCTCAAAAGATATAAGTGAAGCACATAGAGTATTCTAGAAAATTCTAATCAAATAGGCTTCTCCCAAAAGGTGTGTACAGCAAGGATGATTGTGGCAGACTAAAAAGCAAAGACTAATATAATACACGACGCTCCAAGCAAAACACATATCATGTGGCGAATAAAAATATAGCTCCAAGTAAAGTTACCAATGACCGAAGACGAAAGAGGGGATGCCTTCCTGGGGCATCCCCAAGCTTAGGCTCTTGGCTATCCTTGAATATCTTGGGGTGCCATGGGCATCCCCAAGATTAGGCTCTTGCCACCCTTTATTCCATAGTCCATAAAAGCTTTACCCAAAACTTGAAAACTTCACAACACAAAACTCAACAGGAAATCTTATAAGCTCCGTTAGTGAAACAAAACAAAACCATCACATATGGTACTGCTCATTATTTATTTATTTTGGTGTTAAACCTACTGTATTCCAACTTCCTTATGGTTTATAAACTAATTTACTAGCCATAGATGCATTGAAATAAGCAAACAACACACGAAAAACAGAATCTGTCAGAAACAGAACAGTCTGTAGCAATCTGTAACTAACGCAAACTTCTTGAACTCTAAAATTCCTACAAAAATAGGAAGTACTGGAAAATTTGTTTATTGATCATCAGCAAAAAGAATCAATGCAAAAGCACGTTTCTGTGATTTATTGAATTTTTTATCGTGAGCACAAAGTTTCTGTTTTTCAGCAGAATTAAATCAACTATCATCGTAGGTTATCCTATAGGTTCTACTTGGCACAAACACTAATTAAAAGATAAAAACACATCTAAAAAGAGAGTAGATGCAAGATTTATTCCTAAACAGGAGCAAAAACAAAAAACATAAAGAAAAATTGGGTTGCCTCCCAACTAGCACTATCGTTTAACGCCCCTAGCTAGGCATAAAAGCGAAGATAGATCCAAGTAGTGTCATCTTTGGCACTAAATTCATAAGTAGCACGCATGATAGATTCATAAGTTAATTTGACTTTCTTTCTTGGAAAGTGCTCCATGCCTTTCTTTTTAAGGGAAATTGGAATCTAATGTTCCCTTCCTTCATATCAATAATCGCACCAATCGTTCTAAGGAAAGGTCTACCAAGAATAATAGATCAAGAAAGATTGCAATCTATATCAAGAACGATAAAATCTACGGGCATCAAATTTCTATTTGCAACAATAAGAACATCATTGATCCTCCCCATGGGCTTTTTAATGGTGGAATCCGCAAGGTGCAAATTTAAAGAGCAATCTTCAAGATCATGGAAACCTAGAATATCACATAAAGTTTTCGGAATCGTGGAAACACTAGCACCCAAATCACACAAAGCAAAACACTCATAATCTTTAATTCTAATCTTTATAGTAGGTTCCCACTCATCATTAAGTTTTCTAGGTATAGAAACTTCCAAATTAAGTTTTTCATCATAACATTGCATCAAGGCATCAACAATATGTTTGGTAAAAGCTTTATTTTGACTATAAGCATGAGGAGAATTAACAACGGATTGCAACAAGGAAATACAACCTTTTAAAGAGCAATTATCATAATCAAATTCCTTGAAATCCGAGATAGTAGGTTCAATATTATTAGAAGTTGAGGATTCTCCAATCTCACTTTTACCAAATTTAGCATCAAGATCTAAAGACTCAGAATTCTTGGGACGCCTTCTAGGCAAAGTTGATTCCTCATCAGTCCCATAATCATCAAAATTCATATTGCAAAACATAGATCTAATCGGAGATGCATTAATAACTTTAAGATCCTCATCATTATTTTCACGGAAACTAGAAGAACACGCTTTTATAAAGCTTTCTTTTTTAGCACGCAATCTAGCGGTTCTTTCCTTGCACTCGTCAATGGAAATTCTCATTACTTTGAGAGACTCATTGATATCATGCTTAGGAGGGGAAGATCTAATTCTAAGAGAATCAACGTCAAGCGAAAGTCTACCAACGTTCCTAGCCAAATCATCAACTTTGGGCAATTTTTCTTCAAGCAAAGCATTAAAATTCTTTTGAGAAATCATAAATTCTTTCACACTATTCTCAAAATCAGAGGGAATCTTCTTAAAATTACCATAAGAATTATTGTAGGAATTTCCATAATTATTAGAGGAATTACTAGGGAACGGTCTAGGATTAAAGTTTACTCTATAAGCATTGTTTCCGAAACTATTCCTACCAACAAAATTCACATCCATAGATTCATTATTATTCTCAACCAAAGAAGACAAAGGAATATCATTAGGATCAAGAGGAGTATTTTTAGTAGCAAACATCTTCATAAGTTCATCCATCTTTCCACTCAAAACATTGATTTCTTCTATAGCATGCACTTTTTTACTAGAAGATCTTTCGGTGTGCCATTGAGAATAATTAGCCATAATATTATCAAGAAGTTTTGTAGCATATCCTAACGTGATTTCCATAAACTTGCCTCCCGCGGCCGAATCTAAGAGATTCCTAGAAGCAAAGTTCAAACCGACATAAAATTTTTGTATGATCATCCATAAATTCAAACCATGAGTAGGGCAATTGCGAAGCATCAATTTCATTCTTTCCCAAGATTGGGAAACATGCTCATGATCAAGTTGTTTAAAATTCATAATATCGTTCCTAAGAGTGATAATCTTAGCGGGAGGGAAATACTTAGAGATAAAAGCATCTTTGCACTTGTTCCAAGAATCAATACTATTTTTAGGCAAAGACGAAAACCAAACTTTAGCACGATCTCTAAGTGAAAACGGGAATAACTTAAATTTGACAATATTGTTATCCGTATCTTTCTTATTTTGCATATCACACAAATCAACAAAATTGTTTAGATGGGTAGCGGCATCTTCACTAGGAACGCCAGCGAATTGATCTTTCATAACAAGATTCAGCAAAGCAGGATTGATTTCACAAGACTCAACATAATTAAGAGGAGCAATTGGAGTACTAAGGAAATCATTATTATTGGTATTCAAGAAATCACACAATTTGTTATTATCTTGTGCCATGGCAACAAGTAATCCAACACACAAGCAAGCAGAAAAACGGCAAGCGAAAAAGAGAGGAGGAGATTGGGAAAGAGAGGGCGAATAAAACGGCAAGGGTGAAGTGGGGGAGAGGAAAACGAGAGGCAAATGGCAAATAATTTAAATGCGAGGGGGATGAGTTTGTGATGGGTACTTGGTATGTCTTGACTTGAGCAAAGACCTCCCCGGCAACGGCGCCAGAAATCCTTCTTGCTACGTCTTGAGCTAGCATTGGTTTTCCCCAAAGAGGAGAGGGTGATGCAGCAAGTGTAGCATAAGTATTTCCCTCAGTTTTGAGAACCAAGGTATCAATCTAGTAGGAGGCTCCTCAAAAGTCCCACGCACCTACACAAACAAACTGAGAACTCGCAACCAACGCAATAAAGGGGTTGTCAATCCCTTCACGGCCACTTGCGAAAGTGAGATCTAATAAAGATAGTATGAAAAGATAAATATATTTTTGGTATTTTATAATATAGATGCAAAAAGTAAAGATGCAAATAAAAGTAGATTGAAAGCAAATATGATAAGAGATAGACCCGGGGGCCATAGGTTTCACTAGAGGCTTCTCTCAAGATAGCATAAGTATTACGGTGGGTGAACAAATTACTGTCAAGCAATTGATAGAAAAGCGCATAGTTATGAGATTATCTAGGCATGATCATGTATATAGGCATCACGTCCATAACAAGTAGACCGACTCCTGCCTGCATCTACTACTATTACTCCACACATCGACCGACTCCTGCCTGCATCTAGAGTATTAAGTTCATAAGAACAGAGTAACGCTTTAAGCAAGATGACATGATGTAGAGGGATAAACTCATGCAATATGATATAAACCCCATCTTGTTATCCTCGATGGCAACAATACAATATGTGTATTGCAACCCTTTCTATCACTGGGTAAGAACACCGCAAGATTGAACCCAAAGCTAAGCACTTTCCCATGGCAAGAAAGATCAATCTAGTAGGCCAAACCAAACTGATAATTCGAAGAGACTTGCAAAGATAACTCAATCATACATAAAAGAATTCATAGAATATTCAATTATTATTCATAGATAAACTTGATCATAAACCCACAATTCATCGGATCTCGACAAACACACCGCGAAAAGAGATTACATCGAATAGATCTCCACAAGAGAGGGGGAGAACATTGTATTGAGATCCAAAAAGAGAGAAGAAGCCATCTAGCTAACAACTATGGACCCGTAGGTCTGTGGTAAACTACTCACAACTCATCGGAGGGGCAAGGATGTTGATGTAGAAGCCCTCCATGGTCGATTCCCCCTCCGGCAGAGTGCTGGCGAAGGCTCCAAGATGAGATCTCACGGATACAGAAGGTTACGGCGGTGGAAATTGTGTTTCGTGGTGCTCCTGGATGTTTTCGGGGTACGTAGGTATATATAGGAGGAAGAAGTACGTCGGTGGCCGCCCGAGGGGCCCACGAGACATGGGGCACGCCCTATAGGGGGGGCGCGGCCTCCTATCTCGTGGCTTCCTCGGCAGCTTCTTGAGTTGCACTCCAAGCTCTCCGGATCATGTTCGTTCCAAAAATCACGCTCCCGAAGGTTTCATTCCGTTTGGACTCCGTTTGATATTCCTTTTCTTCGAAATACTGAAATAGGCAAAAAAACAGCAATATGGGTTGGGCCTCCGGTTAGTAGGTTAGTCCCAAAATGATATAAATGTGTAAAATGAACCCATAAACATCGAAAAGGGGTAATATAATAGCATGGAACAATAAAAAATTATAGATACGTTGGAGACGTATCAGGTCTGCAACTCCACTAATCAGCCATGAGGGACAGAACACATTTCCCAATCACCTGGCTTAGGGCTAAGGGTGCGAGAGGAGGAGTTTTGGCGGCTAGCCATGATGGAGTAGCTTCTCCTGGGCACGCTCTGTTGAATGCTTGCTGGGGGAAGGTGGTGTGATTTGGATCTGAGGATACCCGTCTCTTCAAATAGACGGTTGGCTTACGTGGTCAGGGTGGCAAATGTAAAAATGCCCCGACTTCTCGTATTTACTTGACACGTGGAGATAGCCATTATTAAAGCACAGAAGCCGAGGAGTACGACATTAATGGTCGGACGCTATTCACCACGATAGGTACTCTGGATTTGGAGAAGAACCCGCCGTGCAATGCCGAAGAGAATCTGTGCGCCGGACTCATCGTCATTGAAGCCTGGTTCGGGGGCTACTGAGGGAGTCCTGGATAAGGGGGTATCCGGACAGCCGAACTATGTACTTTGGCCAGACTGTTGGACTATGAAGATAGAAGATTGAAGAGTTCGTCCCGTGTCCGGATGGGACTCTCCTTTGCATGGAAGGCAAGCTTGGCGATTCAGATCTAGATCTCCTTCTCTGTAACTGACTCTGTGTAACCCTAATCCCCTCCGGTGTCTATATAAAGCGGAGGGTTTAGTCCGTAGAAGAGGAACAATCATACCATAGGCTAGCTTCTAGGGTTTAGCCTCTACGATCTCGTGGTAGATCAACTCTTGTAATACTCATATCATCAAGATCAATCAAGCAGGAACTAGGGTATTACCTCCATCAAGAGGGCCCGAACCTGGGTAAAACATCGTGTCCCCAGTCTCCTGTTACCATTAGCCTTAGACGCACAGTTCGGGATCCCCTACCCGAGATCCACCAGTTTTGACACCGACACTAGGCCTAAAGCCTAAGCTTCGGGGAGTACGTATTTCCACCGACATTACATTCATGTTCATACATTCCATTGAAGCTATCGGTGTTCACACTTTTTCATTGTATTATCCATGCTAGATTTATTTTCTCGCTTTCTTCTTGTGTGTTTGAAAAACTTTGAGAAAATCCCAAAAAAATATTTCCTGCTTCTTTTCGGTTTTATTTCTAGTTTAGTTAGCTATAGTATTAAGAGAAAACCCAAAAATATTTCCTTCTTCTTCTTCTTGCTTGTTGGGAGCTTTCCCGTGTAAATATTTTTTCTCGCTCTTGTTTTTCATGCTTTAATTTGCTTTCTTGTAAAAAAAATTAAAAACTCCAAAAATATTCCTGTGTTTTTCTCTAAATTTCTTTTCTTCTTATTGATTCATACCGAGGAGAATACCACGATGAAAATGTTGAGTGGCTCCCATATGCATTATTGTTGATCTAATAAAGAGCTCAAATTGCTTTGTCTTCTCCTCTTGAGTAAAATGTTTGCAGATTCCAGCTTAGTCCACAACACTCTTGCACTATCATTATTTTGATATCATTCGGTCGTGCAAGTGAAAGGCAGTAATGACGATATTTGATGAACTGGTTGTGGCAGAGAGAAACAGGTATGAACTCAACTTGTTCTATTTTTGTAAATATGTTTAACCTAGTATCCATGATTCAGCCTATTATGATCAAACATGTTTGCAATGACAAATAGAGATTATAGTTTCTCATGCCATGCTTAAGTAGCTAGGAGTGGATAATGATTTATCTTGGATGTCAACATTACGTTAAAATGATTGTGATATAGTATGATGATATGGTATCCTCCTCTGAATGTTCGAGTGGCTTGACTTGGCACATGTTCATGCATGTAGTTGAATCAAAACCAACATAGCCTCTATGATATTTATGTTCATGGTGTTCATGTCCTACTCATGCTAGTATCCAATGTTACTTATGCATAATGCATGTTCATGACCGTTTTCGCTCTCTAGCTGGCCGCTTCTCAACCTATTTGCTAGCCTTCGCCTGTAATAAGCGGGAATACTGCTTGTGCATCAACATCATAAAACCCAAGTCATTCCATATGAGTCCACCATACCTACCTATATGCAGTATTACCCTACCGTTCTAAGTAAATTTGCATGTGCCACCTCTAAAAACTTCAAATAAACATCTGTTTCTATGTGCCTGGATTGTTCATAGAGTGATAAGAGGTAGTCAATATCTTCCATGCTAAGCGGGTTATTCTCATGATGAGTGTTTATTCACTCGTCCTTGCACGAGAGTGGAGGTAATAGGGATTCACAGTCCCAAATTCAAAATTGCAAATAATTAAAAGAAACTCCCCCAAGACTGATGTTGGTATGGATGACACCCCTGGATTCGGTTAGCCGTGGAGTGTTTTTGTTGGTGGAGGGGGAATAAACCTTCACTTTTATTGCTTGGGAACCGCCACTAATGTGTTTAGCATGAAAGATATCGGTAACTAATGGTCACGAGGTAAACAGGAAGGGTGCATTTCTCAAAATTTCATTTATCTCTGTTTCAAAAAACCTTAGATCTAGCACCGCTGCAAATCACTGCTTCCCTTTGCGAAGGGACTATCTATTTACTTTTATGTTGTGTCATCACCTTCTCAAATAAGCGCCAGATCTGACAGCACTATTGTCATCCTCATGCATTGTGTGTAGCTAATGTCAGATGCATGATGACTGGATCTTATCTACCATGAATTACAATGTTTAGTCACTCCTTGAACTTTGGAGGTGCTCTGCATTAAAGTATTATCGTTTGAGATGCTTTATTATTGCTTGCTAGTTGCTTATGTTGTTGATGTGACTTAATATAGTTTTTAAGAGTTATTGTCGACATGGTTAGTCATAATCTTTGCTAAAAACATGGGTGCTACTTAAGCTTATTTATGTAAAAAAAGAGAAAAGGAGTTTTTTTTTCTTTTTCACTTTCAGTTTATCAACGAAATTGCTTGAGGACAAGCAAAGGTTTAAGCTTGGGGGAGTTGATACGTCTCCAACGTATCTACTTTTCCTAATGCTTGTACTCTTGTTTTGGACTCTAATTTGCATGATTTGAATGAAACTAACCCGGACTGACGCTGTTTTCAGCAGAACTACCATGATGTTGTTTTTTGTGCAGAAATAAAAGTTCTCAAAATGGAACCAAACTTTTTGGAGAATTGTTTTACAAATAAAGAAAAGTACTGGAGCAAAGAACCACCGGAGGGGCGGCCCTTGGAGAGCACAACCCACCAGGGCGCCCCCCATCCTGGCGTGCCCAGGTGGGTTGTGCCTACCTAGTGGCCCTGCAGACCCTGAATCCAACTTCGTAAATACCTATTTTTCCAGAAAAAATGGGGGAAAAGAATTATCGTGTTTCATGAGACGGAGCCGCCACCACCTCCTGTTCTTCATTGAGAAGCCAGATCTGGAGTTTGTTTGGGGCTCCGGAGAGGGGGATCTTCGATCTTCGTCATCACCAACCCTTCTCCATCACCAATTCCATGATGCTCCCCACCGGGAGTGATTAATTCCTTCGTAAGATCATTGGTCGGTGAGGAGTTGGATGAGATTCATCATGTAATCAAGTTAGTTTTCTTAGGGCTTGATCCTAATATCCACTGTGTTCTGAGATTCATATTGATATGACTTTGACAAGCTTAATGCTGGTCACTTTGGGCCCGTGTGCCATGATTTCAGATCTGAACCGTTATGTTATCACCATTATATCTATATTCTAGATCTGATCTTGCAAGTTATATTCACCTATTACGTGTTATGATCCATAAACTCGGGAGTGACAGTAGTCGGGATACTTTCCGGTGATGACCGTAGTTTGAGGAGTTCATGTATTCACTATGAGTTAATGCTTTGTTCCGGTTCTCAATTAAAAAGAGGCCTTAATATCCCTTATTTTCCAATAGGACCCCGCTGCCATGGGAGGGTAGGACAAAAGATGTCATGCAAGTTCTTTTCATAAGCACGTATAATTATTTACGGAATACATGCCTACATTATATTCATGAACTGGATCTAGTGCAGTATCGCCCTAGGTTATGATTGTTATATGATGAACATCATCCAACGAATTCACTGATTCAATGCCTACGAAATTCTCTTATATTTTTCTTGCTAAGTTACTATTATTATTGCTATTGTCACAACTGCTACAAAACTATTGCTATCACTGTTACCGTTATTGATACTGTTGCTACTATTATCAAAACTATCATATTACTTTGCTACTAGTCATCTTGCTACAGAGAATTAATCTCCATGTGTGGTTGAATTGACAACTCAGCTGCTAATACTTGCAAATATTCTTTGTCCCCCCTTGTGTCGAATCTATAAATTTGGGTTGAATACCCTACCCTCGAAAACTGTTGTGATCCCCTATACTTGTGGGTTATCAGTGGTTAACTTTTTGTAGCGACCCACTAAGACCGCGACTTGCCTAATGGCTAAAGTTGATGTGGGATGGCTTTGGCCTCGCCGACTAGCCTATATCAATATGAGATCTTCGCAAAGTCTCCTCAAGGGGTACCACGTCCGTGGACTAACAAATGTGAGTTTTGCCAAAGACCGTGCTTGTGGTGCTTGTATTGAAGGAAAACTTCATGAGATGGCTCACCGACCCACGATATCATATACTCAAAGAGGCCCTTGGAGCTCCTCCACATGGATCTCTTTGGTCCTCCATCCTTTGATAGTCTTGGGGGAAGAAAGTATTGCTTGTAGATTGTGGATGATTACTCAAGATACACATGGGTATACTTCTTTAAGAGAAAGCGTGAGACTCAACAAACTGTCATCAACTTTGCAAATGAAGCTCAACGTCAATATGAAGCAAAGATCTTGATGATCCGAAGTGACAACGACACCGAATTCGAGAACTACACCTTGGATGAGTTTCTTAGTGATGATGGGATCAAGCATCAATACTCCGCACCATATACCCCTCAATAAAATGGTATAGCAGAAAGGAAGAATCGGAGGTTGATGGACGCGGCAAGGACCATGATGGCGGAGTTCAAATCTCTGTTCAACTTTTGGGCCGAAGCCATCAACACCTCATGTCATGCATCCAATTGTCTCTACCTCCGCAAAGCCTTGAACAAAACTCCATATGAGATACTTACCGGTAACAATCCCAACCCCGAGTACTTCCAGGTGTTCAGTTGTAAGTGTTTCATTCTCAAGAAAGGTGTTCATTTGTCTAAATTTGAACCTAGAGCTCAAGAGGGCATATTGTTGGTTATGCTACAAACTCTCATGCTTACCGTGTCCTCAACAAGTCCAGCAGACTCATTGAGGACATGTGTAACTGGAGTTTGATGAAAATAACTGCTCCCAAGTGGACCAAAGTGGTCTTTGCGATGTAGGTGATGAAATTCGTCCTCTAGCCATAATAAGAATGTGGATTGGTCAAATACTCCCCATTGAGGAACCCCTATGGTCGAAGGACAAGGATAATGCTCTACCCATGTGGAGCCATCACCGACGCTAGACCCACACACTTCCAAAGAACAAAGTGACACTATTAGAAATCTACATTTTACCTAGAGCCAATGTCTTTACCTAGAGCTCATTAGCCCATGATGTCTGCTAGAACTATGTCGATATTTCCCCAAAGAGGATGGGATGATGCAGTATAGCAATGGTAGGTACTTCCCTCAGTCATGAGACCAAGGTTATCGAAATAGTAGGAGAACCTCCTCACACCACGTAAACAACACCTCCACACAAATAAAAAATACTCGCAACCCGACGTGTTAACGGGGTTGTCAATCCCTTTCGGGTACGGCGCCTCAAGATAGGCAAATGACGTGAGGTAAAAAGTGGTAGATAGGATAAATAGATCGCGGAACAAATAAATTGCAGCAAGGTATTTTTGTATTTTTGGTTTAATAGATCTAAAAATAAATGCAAAGGAAAATAGATCACAAAGGCAAATATGATTAAAAGAGACCCGGGGCCGTAGGTTTCACTAGTGGCTTCTCCTGAGAAAAATAGCAAATGGTGGGAATTACTATTGGGCAATTGATATAACTTCCAATAATCATGATGATATCCAGGCAATGATCATTATGTAGGCATCACGTCCAAGATTAGTATACCGACTCCTGCCTGCATCTACTACTATTACTCCACACATCGACCACTATCCAGCATGCATCTAGTGTATTAAGTTCATGGAGAAACAGAGTAATGCAATAAGAACGATGACATGATGTAGACAAGATCTATCTGTGTAGAGATAGACCCCATCGTTTTATCCTTAGTAGCAATGATACATATGTGTCGGTCCCCCTTCTGTCACTAGGATCAAGCACCGTAAGATCGAACCCACTACAAAGCACTGCTACGTCTTGAGCTTGCGTTGGTTTTCCTTGAAGAGGAAAGGGTGATGCAGCAATAGTAGCATAAGTATTTCCCTCAGTTTTTGAGAACCAAGGTATCAATCCAGTAGGAGGCTCCTCAAAAGTCCCACGCACCTACACAAACAAACAAAGAACTCGCAACCAACACAATAAAGGGGTTGTTAATCCCTTCACGGCCACTTGCGAAAGTGAGATCTGATAGAGATAGTATGATAAGATAAATATATTTTTGGTATTTTATAATATAGGTTGGAAAAGTAAAGATGCAAATAAAATTAGATTGAAAGCTTATATGATAAAAGATAGACCCGGGGGCCATAGGTTTCACTAGTGGCTTCTCTCAAGATAGCATAAGTATTACGGTGGGTGAACAAATTACTGTCGAGCAATTGATAGAAAAGCGAATAATTATGAGATTATCTAGGCAGATCATGTATATAGGCATCATGTCCGTGACAAGTAGACCGACTCCTGCCTGCATCTACTACTATTACTCCACACATCAACCGCTATCCAGCATGCATCTAGAGTATTAAGTTCATAAAGAACAGAGTAACGCATTAAGAAAGATGACATGATGTAGAGGGATAAACTCAAGCAATATGATATAAACCCCATCTTTTAGCCTTGATGGCAACAATACAATATGTGCCTTGCAACCCCTGCTGTCACTGGGTAAGGACACCGCAAGATTGAACCCAAAGCTAAGCACTTCTCCCATGGCAAGAAAGATCAATCTAGTAGGCCAAACCAAACTGATAATTCGAAGAGACTTGCAAAGATAACTCAATCATACATAAAAGAATTCAGAGGAGATTCAAATATTTCTCATAGATAAACTTGATCATAAACCCACAATTCATCGGATCTCGACAAACGCACCGCAAAAAGAGTTACATCAAATAGATCTCCACAAGAGAGGGGGAGAACATGGTATTGAGATCCAAAAAGAGAGAAGAAGCCATAAACCTAATAACTATGGACTCGAAGGTCTGTGGTAAACTACTCACAACTCATTGGAGGGGCTATGGTGTTGATGTAGAAGCCCTCCGTGGTCGATTCCCCCTCTGGCGGAGCGCCGACGAAGGCTCCAAGATGGGGTCTTGCGGATACAGAAGGTTACGGTGGTGGAAATTGTTTTTCGTTGGCTCCCTGGATGTTTTCGGGGTACGTGGGTATATATAGGAGGAAGAAGTACGTCGGTGGCCGCCCGAGGGGCCCATGAGACAGGGAGCACGCCCAGAGGGGGTGGGCACGCCCTCCTATCTCCTGGCCGCCTCGATCGCTTCTTGACTTGCACTCCAAGTCCTCTAGATCATGTTTGTTCCAAAAATCACGCTCCCGAAGGTTTTATTCCGTTTGGACTCCATTTGATATTCCTTTTCTTCGAAATACTGAAACAGGCAAAAAAACAGCAATACAGGCTGGGCCTCCGGTTAGTAGGTTAGTTCCAAAAATGATATAAATATGTAAAATAAAGCCCATAAACATCCAAAAGGGGTAATATAATAGCATGGAACAATCAAAAATTATAGATACGTTGGAGGCGTATCAAGCACCTCTTCCCATTGCAAGATAAATAGATCGAGTTGGCCAACAAAACAAATATCAAAGAAGAAATATGAGGCTATAAGCAATCATGCATATAAGAGATCAAAGAAGACTCAAATAACTTTCACGGATAAAAACATAGATCTGATCATAATCTCAAAGTTCATCGGATCCCAATAAACACACCACAAAAAGGCTTACATCATATGGATCTCCAAGAGACCATTGTATTGATAATCAAGAGAGAGAGAGAGAGAGGAAGCCATCTAGCTACTAACTACGGACCCGTAGGTCTACAAAGAACTACTCACGCATCATCGGAGAGGCACCAATGGAAGTGGTGAACCCCTCTGTGATGGTGTCTAGATTGGATCTGGTGGTTCTGGACTCTGCAGCGGCTGGAATTGATTTTCATCGACTACCCTAGGGTTTCTGGAATATTGGGGTATTTATAGAGCAAAGAGGCGGGTCAGGGGGCACCCAAGGTGGGCACAACCCACCAGGGTGTGCCTGGGCCTCCTGGCGCGCCCTTGTGGGTGCTGCTCCCCTCGAGGCACCCCCAAGTGCTTCCTTGGTCCACTGGATGTCTTTTGGCCCAAAAAAATCCTCAAGAAGTTTCGCTGCATTGGGAGTCCGTTTGATATTGATTTCATGTGATGTAAAAAACATGCAGAAAACAACAACTAGCACTGGGCACTATGTCAGTAGGTTAGTACCAAAAAATGATATAAAATGACTATAAAATGATTGTAAAACATCCAAGAATGATAATATAACAGCATGGAACAATCAAAAATTATAGATACATTGGAGACGTATCAACAACCCCAAGCTTAATTCCTGCTCGTCCACGAGTAGGTAAATGGTAAAAACAATGCTGCCTAACATGTTCCTCATATTTCTTTTCATTATAGCATGGACATATGGAATTTTATATGATCCAAAGCAATAGTCTAGTTTTGACATGAAGACTTTAATACTCAAGCATATCAACAAGCAACCATGTCTTTCAAAATATCAACACTAAAGTAAGTTATCCCTAGCCCATTATGCTCAATCATTGATCCATTCACGAAACACACTCGAATGTTAGCTACACCCAATGCTCAAATACGATCATAGTGCCCCTTAGTTGGTACTTTATAAGAGAAGATGGAGACTCAAATTCAAAATAAAAATTGCATACGTAAAAGAAAGGCCCTTCGCGGAGGGAAGTAGGGATTTGTAGAGGTGCCAGAGCTCAAAGCTTAAATAGAGAGATAAAAATATTTTTGAGAGGCATACTTTTCCCAATGAAAACGACTTAGAGATCTCAATACTTTCCATGCTAGATACATCATAGGCAGTTCCCAAACAAAAAATAAAGTTTATTCCTTTTTCGACCATTACTTTCACTTTTCATGGCTAGCTGAATCCACGGTTGCCCTCCATACCAACACTTTCCAAGGAATTTATTATTTGACAACATAAAGTAAATTCATTATTCATTTCAGGACTGGGCATCCCTAATCATTTACCGTACTCTCATGCAATGACAAGTGAATAAACACTCATCGTGAGAATAACACATCTAGCACAGAAAATATTGGTCACCCTTCACCGCCTCGCGAGCAGTAGAGCACACAAAAGAGAAATTCATTTTGAAAATTAGAGAAGGCACATGCAAATTTGCTTAGAACAGCATGGAAATACTGCATATATGTAGGTATAGTGGACTCATAAGGCAAAACTGATTTAAACAGTTTTGGATGCACAAGTAGTGGTCATACTTAGTGCAAAATGAAGGCTAGCAAAAAGATTGAGAAGCGACCAACCAAAAAGTGAAATATCTCGTACCCAAGTACTAAGCATAAGTAACACCAAATAATGCACCATAAGTAGGATATAAATTTCATTGCATGACTATTGACTTTTGTGCTTGCATAGTGAATCACAAACCTTAACATAAATATTCTTACTAAAGCACAATTACTCATCAACATGACTCACATATCATATCGTCATATCTCAAAACCATTACTAAGAATCAAGTTTATTTTGTCCAATGATCTTCATGAAAGTTTTTATTATATCCTCTTGGATATCTATCACTTTGGGACTATTTTCATATGTTGCTTTTGATAAGCTCAAACAAATATAAGTGAAGATCATGAGCATAATTTTTTCTTTCTCTCAAAATAATCTAAGTGAAGCAAGAGAGAATTTCTTAAAAATTTACTAACTCCCAAATAAATCTAAGGGAAGCATGAGAGCATTTCTTCAAAAATAACAAATCACACCGTGCTAAAAAATATATAAGTGAAGCACTAGAGCAAATCCATGGCTCTCAAAATTTAAGTGAAGCATAGGAGCAAGCATAGCATAATTTTCGGCTCTCTCAAAAAGGTGTGTTCAGCAAGGATTCAAGACTTAGACCACAAAGCAAAACAAGAAAATACTCATATCACACAAGACGCTCCAAGCAAAACTCATATTATGTGACAAATAAAAATATAGCTTCAAGTAAAATACCGATGGTTGTTAGAAGAAAGTGGGGATGCCACTCGGGGGCATCCCCAAGCTTAGTTGCTTGATACTTCTTTGAATGTTATCTTGGGGTTCCTCTGGCATCCCCAAGCTTAGCCTTTTGCTAATACTTATTCCTTCATCCATAATAAGATCACCCAAAACTTGAAAACTTCAATCACACAAAACTCAAACAAAACCTTCGTGAGATTGGTTAGTATAAGAAAGCAAAGCACTACTATAAGTACTACTGCAAACCTATTCTTATTTTGTTTTTGCATTCTATCTACTGTATTCCAACTTTTCTATGGCAAAACCTCATCAAAGAAAACCATAGAATCATCAAAAAATCACACAGCGCAAAGAAAACAGAATCTGTTAAAAACAGAACAGTCTGTAGCAACCTGAATATTTATAATACTTATATATCTCCAATAATTCTTAAATAAATTGGTGGACATGAGAAATTTTTCTATTAATATTCTGCAAAAATAATCAACTCAAAATCACTCTTCTGTTAAAAATCACAAATAATCTCGTGAGCACAAACTTTCTGTTTTTCAGCAAGATCAAATCAACTTTCACCCAAATCTTCCCAAAGGCCTTGCTTGGCACAAACACTTACTAAAGCACAAAAAACACAATCATAACAGTAGCATAATTGTTCTAACAGACAAGAACAGAAACCAAAAGGCAAAAAATATATATTCATTGGGTTGCCTCCCAATAAGCGCTATTGTTTTACGCCCCTAGCTAGGCATAACGCGTAGGATCTAAGTTCTGCCACATTTGTTCTCCAATTATTTAAGCACACAACCAAATTTCTTTGGAGAATTAGCAAGTAAAATAGCAAAACTTCTAGGCATAAACTTGAGGAAGTCATTCTTATCAATAGGATCTCTTATAGTTTCAACAAAATTTGGGTGAATACTAATCATTTTAAGGCCCCCTTGTCATTGATAGAAGTTGCACCCTTGTTTTTAGTGACTTGAGTAGCCTTACTAATTTTCACCGGAGTTTTAGCGGAGGCAAAAGCCGCATCTAGATTAGAAAAAATTTCTTCCAGTCTATCAATCCTAGACGGGCTTTCTTCGATTCTTTCATGAATTATAGTTCACTTTTCTTTTAGCAACTTAAAAACGTCTCCCGCTTTTGACCCAACCTTAGTAGCATAAGTTTGCATTTTTCTATCCAAGTTTTCAATATGTTCTACAGTAAGCATTTTCTTTTCAATAGCATCTAGTCTTTCCATAACATGCTCAAGAGTCAATATTGTTTCATTGATCACGAGTCGTGGTGAACCCACTAAATTTCCCAAAGCATTAAAAGCATCAAGAGAAGGACACATCAAGAAATTCCCACCGGTAATCGTATCAAGGACGAATCTGTACCAAGTGGTAATGCCCACATAAAAACAACAAAGAAGAACAACGGTAGATTGCTTACGGGTAGATCTATTATGAGCATTGCAAATCCTATACCAAGCATATTTTAAATTCTCTCCTCCCCTTTGTTTAAAATTGAGAACTTCGTTCTTGGGGTGCACGCAATAGAAGAAGAGAAATCCATAACGACAAAAAGTGATAAAAAAGATTGCACATGAAAAATAGATCTGACGAGAAAACAACTAACTAAAAAGAGAGGGCGAATAAAATGGCAAATTCTTGTGAAGTTGGGGAGAGGAAAACGAGAGGCAAATGGAAATTAATGTAAATTGCGAGGAGATGAGATTTGTGATCAGGAACTTGGTTGATGTTGAAGATCCTCCCCGGCAATAGCGCCAGAAATCCCTTTTGATGTCTGCTAGAACTACGTCGGTATTTCCCCAAAGAGGAAGGGATGGTGCAGTATAGCGATGGTAGGTATTTCCCTCAGTGATGAGACCAAGGTTATCGAACCAGTAGGAGAACCTACTCACACCACGTAAACAGCACCTGCACACAAATAAGAAATACTCGCAACCCACCGTGTTAAAGGGGTTGTCAATCCCTTTCGGGTACGGCGTCTCAAGATAGGCAAATAACGTGAGGTAAAAAGTGATAGATAGGATAAATAGATCACGGAACAAATAAATTTCAGCAAGGTATTTTTGTATTTTTGGATTAATAGATCTGAAAATAAATGCAAAGGAAAATAGACCGAAAAGGCAAATATGATGAAAAGAGACCCGGGGGTCGTAGGTTTCACAGGTGGCTTCTCTCGAGAAAAATAGCAAACGGTGGGAAAGCAATTACTATTGGGCAATTGATATAACTTTAAATAATCATGACGATATCCAGGCAATGATCATTATATAGGCATCACGTCCAAAATTAGTAGACCGACTCCTGCCTGCATCTAGTACTATTACTCCATACATCGACCGCTATCCAGCATGCATCTAGTGTATTAAGTTCATGGAGAAACGGAGTAATGCAATAAGAACAATGACCTGATGTACACAAGATCTATCTATGTAGAGATAGACCCCATTGTTTTATCCTTAGTAGCAACAATGCATACGTGTCGATTCCCCTTCTGTCATTGGGATCAAGCACCGGAAGATCGAACCCACTACAAAGTACCTCTTCCCATTGCAAGATAAATAGATCAAGTTGGACAAACAAAATCCAAATATCGGAGAAGAAATATGAGGCTAAAAGCAATCATGCATATAAGAGATCAAAGAAGACTCAAATAACTTTCATGGATAAAAACATAGATCTGATCATAAACTCAAAGTTCATCAGATCCCAACAAACACACCGCAAAAAGGCTTACATCATATGGATCTCCAAGAGACCATTGTATTGATAATCAGGAGAGAGATAGAGAGGAAGCCATCTAGCTACTAACTACGGACCCGTAGGTCTACAAAGAACTACTCACGCATCATCGGGGAGGGCACCAATGGAAGTGGTGAACCCCTCCGTGATGGTGTCTAGATTGGATCTGTTGGTTCTGGACTCTATGGCGGCTAGAATTGATTTTCATCGACTCCCCTAGGGTTTCTAGAATATTGGGTATTTATAGAGCAAAGAGGTGGTTCATGGGGCACCCGAGGTGGGCACAGCCCACCAGAGCGCGTCTGGGCCTCCTGACGCACCCTGGTGGGTGCTGCTCCCCTTGAGGCACCCCCAGGTGCTTCCTTGGCCCACTGGATGTTTTCTGGCCCAAAAAAATCCTCAAGAAGTTTTGCTGCGTTTGGACTCCATTTGATATTGGTTTCCTATGATGTCAAAAACATGCAGAAAACAACAACTAGCACTGGGCACTATGTCAATAGGTTAGTAACCAAAAATGGTATAAAATGACTATAAAATGATTGTAAAACATCCAAGAATGATAATATAACAGCATGGAACAATAAAAAAATTATAGATACGTTGGAGATGTATCAGCCCGCTCAAGGGAAAGAACAGCAATGAACAGTGCCCTCTAGGGAAAGGTGAATATCTAGCAAAAAAATTATAACTTAAGCTTTCCCTAATTTGGTGCCACATACAAACATCGAAACCCAAAAAACATGAAGAGATGCATTGATGTGGTCATGTAGATTGGCTCCCGCGCTACGCTCGCGCCATTTTTTCCTCCCGCGAAAGTTGGGCCCATTGCACAGTGGGAAAAGGAAGGGGAGAAAGGGCGGTTAGAGGGAAAAAATCGTATGTGTCTCCTCCAAGCTACGCCCTGTCCCAAACGGTGTCGCCGCCAGACCAAAATTCCCCTCTCTCAAACCCTTCTTCCTGTCCCGACCTGTCGCGCCTCGCCCTGGATCATCACGCTCCGCCGCTCCCCGGCCCACCCAGCTCCGCCGCTCCCGGCCTGCTCAGCTCTGCCCCTTCTGTTTCCCCTTCTCTACTGCATCCGTGACCTAGTCACACCATGGTCGCGACAGGCGTAGTGGCCCTGGCCATGCCGGCTGGGTGACGGCATGGTGCCGCTCGTGGTAACTCCATCTGCGACGCCCTCGACTCGTGCTGACTGCGCCGCCCTTGACCGTGGTGGTGATGCCACCTCGCTGATTGGACGATGACCGGATCTGCCTGCTATTGTATGCCGCTTCTCCTGTCCAAACGGTTCTCTCTCTAAGTCTCTCACCCTCTGGTTTGGATAGTTTTTCAATTGCTTGTTTAGATAGTTGTACTTGTATATGACTAGCAAAATTCTGAAATTTCGGTTTGGTTTTAGCATCCAAAGCAAGCAGTATGTTGTCCACTATTCAGTACATCTTGATATTGTTCAGTAGCATCATCAGCACTTGGGGTTGTTAGTTTAAAAATATCTTGCTTATAAAAGGTGTATAGAAGGTCAAAGGAATAAAAGAAATTTATAGCAAAAAAGGAAATAGAAGAACTGATTGATATGAAGATGCATGAACACATGAATGAGCCATTCAACTATGTAAATCATGATCAGAATGTAGGCACTAAACACAGTGAGTAGGAAATATTCCATACAGTCTATCTATTGAGTTTGTTCACAGCTACTGCAAGTGCATGAATGACAGAAATAGTAGCTTCAGTGATCCATCTTGAATGATGCCATCCTTGAATTTAGGTAAAAGTGGCAGGGCTACTGCATTTTACAATTGTTGTAGTTATATACATGAAATTGTTTGTGTATTTTACCATTGATGTATAGTTATCCACATGATTATTATATAGTTATCCATGTTGAGGATCGTATGATTTTCTTGTCCACCTTCCATGTGACCTTCGTATAATATCAATAGAAGTAATACTTCCATTGCTAGTATAGATTTATTTATTTTTTCTTGTATAATAGCAATCAATTATTTGGTACGTCCCATTGTTGGCAAGCTCATACGTTCTGCATGCGTGCATGTGTGCCTCTCAGTATGTGTTATAAATCCATTTACATGCTTTATATTATTTGTAAATGTTTGTTCTTCGTGTGAGTTTCTTTTCTCTGGCCAAAGCTAGTAGCCTCTATTTTATGTTATGAATAAATGGAAGTCCTCTAACACCCTTCATTGGTTTCCCACATTTTTTCAAAAACTGACTAGTGTCGGGCGTTGTTTGCTTGAAGAAAATTTCCCTGTTCGTGGTGTCGAAACAACAGTTGTGTTAACGTAACAGAGAGAAAAGACATTGCTCAGCTGGAATCAAGTAGGTATTATGATATGTTCTTTCCATGAATAAATGTCGATTAATGTATTGTTCATTTGTATGATATAGGAACTGGGGTTATTTTTTGTTGCCTGATGAGTGGTTTTCTATTTTAGTGTGTATGATGCGTTTTTTGTGTGGGGATGCGGCTGGTGATTGTAGCAATTCATTTTTATTTCAGATTTAAGTAGAAAACTAGATCATGTCTTTGGATGCTCAGCGTAGCTGGATGTATAGTGGGTGGAAGGATAATGGAAGACATTCTGATGAGTGGATACGGAATACAAATGCTTTGGTGAACCATGTCTTTTAGGGTGTCCGTAGTGCCAAGTTTGGAGTTTCATGTCCTTGCTCAAAATGTTGCAATGGTAGTAGAAGAACAAAACAATTGATGACCTCTCATCTTTGTCATTGGGGGTTCATGCCCAACTACTTTAGATGGATTGCACCTGTGGAGCTTCATGTTCATGTAGATAGAGTGGAGTCTGTCAACACTGATTGCTTAGAGGACATGTTGTGTGACTTTGGGGATTCAATGCATCCGATAATGTAGACGAGGAGCCAACACCGGATGCCAAAGCTTTTTATGCCATGTTGTCAGCTGTTAGAGAGCCACTCCATGAGTTCATCCAAACCTCGCGCTTTGCTAGTGTTACACGCTTGATGGGAATTAAGTCACAATACATGACAACTTGACAACTTAACAATACGTGGTTCAGATGAGGTGGTTGATCCAACCAAATTGTCTCGTATTAGCAACCGACATAATTTGGGTAGTGAAAGGATTCAAGAACAAGTTATTAAGGATGAAGATTATGTTGGGGAACATAGCAGAAATTGAAAATTTTCCTATGTGTCACCAAGATCTATCTATGAAGAAACCAGCAACGAGGGGAAGGAGAGTGCATCTACATACCCTTGTAGATCGCTAAGCGGAAGCGTTCAAGAGAACGGGGTTGAAGGAGTCATGCTCGTCGTGATCCAAATCACCGGAGATCCTAGTGCCGAACGGACGGCACCTCCGCATTCAACACACGTACAGCCCGATGACGTCTCCCATGCCTTGATCCAGCAAGGAGAGAGGGAGAGGTTGAGGAAGACTCCGTCCAGCAGCAGCACAACGGTGTGGTGGTGATGGAGGAGTGTGGCAATCCTGCAGGGCTTTGCCAAGCACCGCGGAAGAGGAGAAGGGAGAGAGGTAGGGCTGCACCAGGGAGAGGTCAAAACTCATATGTTGGCAGCCCTCAAGACCTCAACTATATATAGGGGAGAGGGAGGGGGTGCGCCCCCTCTAGGGTTTCCACCCCAAGGGGTGCGGCTGCCCCCAATCCCATCTAGGGTGGCGGCCAAGGGGGGGAGAGGGGAAACTTGCCCCCCAAGTTAGGTGGGTGCGCCCCCTCCCCCAACCCTAGGCGCCTTGGGCCCTTGTGGGGGGGGCGCACCAGCCCACCTGGGGCTGGTCCCCTCCCATACTTGGCCCATGCAGCCCTCTGGGGCCGGTGGCCCCACTTGGTGGACACCCGAGACCCTCCCGGTGGTCCCGGTACGTTACCGATAAAACCCGAAATTATTCCGGTGACCAAAACAGGACTCCCCATATATAAATCTTTACCTCCGGACCATTCCGGAACTCCTCGTGACGTCTGGGATCTCATCCGGGACTCCGAACAACATTCGGTAACCACATACAAACTTCCTTTATAACCCTAGCATCATCGAACCTTAAGTGTGTAGACCCTACGGGTTCGGGAATCATGCAGACATGACCGAGACGTTCTCCGGTCAATAACCAACAGAGGGATCTGGATACCCATGTTGGCTCCCACATGTTCCACGATGATCTCATCGGATGAACCACGATGTCAAGGACTCAATCGATCCCGGATACAATTCCCTTTGTCTAATGGTATTGTACTTGCCTGAGATTCGATCATCGGTATGCCGATACCTTGTTCAATCTCGTTACCGGCAAGTCTCTTTACTCGTTCCGTAACACATCATCCCATGATCAAACCTTGGTCACATTGTGCACATTATGATGATGTCCTACCGAGTGGGCCCAGAGATACCTCTCCGTTTACACGGAGTGACAAATCCCAGTCTCGATTCGTGCCAACCCAACAGACACTTTCGGAGATACATGTAGTGCACCTTTATAGCCACCCAGTTACGTTGTGATGTTTGGTGCACCCAAAGCATTCCTACGGTATCCGGGAGTTGCACAATCTCATGGTCTAAGGAAATGATACTTGACATTAGAAAAGCCTTAGCATACAAAATACGATCTTTGTGCTAGGCTTAGGATTGGGTCTTGTCCATCACATCATTCTCCTAATGATGTGATCCCGTTATCAACGACATCCAATGTCCATGGTCAGGAAATCGTAACCATCTATTGATCAACGAGCTAGTCAACTAGAGGTTTACTAGGGACACGGTGTTGTCTATGTACCCACACATGTATCTGAGTTTCCTATCAATACAATTATAGCATGGATAATAAACGATTATCATGAACAAGGAAATAATAATAATAACCAATTTATTATTGCCTCTAGGGCATATTTCCAACAGTCTCCCACTTGCACTAGAGTCATTAATCTAGTTCACATCGCCATGTGATTAACATTGACAGGTCACATCGCCATGTGACCAACATCCATAGAGTTTACTAGTGTCACTAAACTAGTTCACATCACCATGTGATTAAGACTCAATGAGTTCTGGGGTTTGATCATGTTTTGCTTGTGAGAGAGGTTTTAGTCAACGGGTCTGCAACATTCAGATCCGTATGTACTTCGCATATCTCTAAGTCATATTGTAAATGCTGCTTTCACGCTCCACTTGGAGCTGTTCCAAATGGTTGCTCCACTATACATATCCGGTTTGCTACTCAGAGCCACTCGGATAGGTGTTAAAGCTTGCATCGACGTAACCCTTTACGCCGAACTCTTTATCACCTCCATAATCGAGAAACATGTCCTTTATTTACTCCAAGGACAATTTTTGACCGTTGTTCAATGATCTATTCCTGGATCATTCTTGTACCCCTTGACTGACTCATGGCAAGGCACACTTCCGGTGCGGTACACAGCATAGCATACTATAGAGCCTACGTCTGAAGCATAGGGGACGACCTTCATCCTTTCTCTCTCTTCTGCCGTGGTCGAGCTTTAACTCTTAACTTCATACCTTACAACTCAGGCAAGAACTCCTTCTTTGACTGATCCATCTTGAACACCTTCAAGATCATGTCAAGGTATGTGCTCATTTGAAAGTACCATGTAGCATTTTTGATCTATCCTCATAGATCTTGATGCTCAATGTTCAAGCAGCTTAATTCAGGTTTTGTATTGAAAAACACTTTTCAAATAACCCTATATGCTTTCTAGAAATTCTACATTATTTCTGATCAACAATATGTCATTCACATATACTTATCAGAAATTCTATAGTGCTCCCACTCACTTCTTTGGAAATACAAATTTCTCATAAACTTTGTATAAACCCAAAATCTTTGATCATCTCATCAAAGCGCACATTCCAACTCCGAGATGCTTACTCCGATCCTTAGAAGGATTGCTGGAGCTTTGCATACTTGTTAGCGTCTTTCAAGATTGTCAAAAACCTTCTGGTTCTATCACATACAACCTTTCCTCAAGAAAACTGTCAAGGAAACAATGTTTTTGACATCCTATATGCAAGATTTCATAAATAATGCAGTAACTGCTAATCCAATTCCAACAGACTCTTAGCATCGCTACGAGTGAGAAAGCCTCACCGTAGTCAACTCCTTGAACTTGTCGGAAAACATCTTTAACGACAAGTCGAGCTTTCTTAATGGTGATACTTACCATCATTATCTGTCTTCCTTTTAAAATCCATCTTTACCCAATGGCCTTACGACCATCAAGTATTTCTTCCAAAGTCATGGATCCTCTCTTGGATTTTATGGCCTCGAGCCATTCGTCGGAATCCGGGCCCACCATCGCTTCTCCATATCTCGTAGGTTCATTGTTGTCTAGCAACATGACCTCCAAGACAGGATTATGTACCACTCTAAAGCAGTACGCATCCTTGTCGACCTACGAGGTTTGGTAGTGACTTGATCCGAAGTTTCATGATCACTATCATAAGCTTCTACTTCAATTGGTGTAGGTGCCACAGGAACAACTTCCTATGCCCTTCTACACACTAGTTGAAGTGACGGTTCAATAACCTCATCAAGTCTCCACCATCCTCCCACTCAATTCTTTTGAGAGAAACTTTTCCTCGAGAAAGGACCCGTTTCTAGAAACAATTACTTTTGCTTCCGGATCTGACATAGGAGGTATACCCAACCATTTTGGGTATCCTATGAAGATGTATTTATCCGTTTTGTGTTCAAGCTTATCACGATGAAACTTTTTCACATAAGCGTCGCAGCCCCAAAATTTTAAGAAACGACAACTTAGGTTTCTCCAAACCATAGTTCAAACGGTATCGTCTCAACGGAATTACGTGGTGCCCTATTAAAGTGAGTGCGGTTGTCTCTAATGCCTAACCCATGAACGATAGTGGTAATTCGATAAGAGACATCATGGTACGCACCATATCCAATAGGGTGCAACTATGATGTTCGGACACACCATCACACTATGGTGTTCTAGGCGGTATTTATTGTGAAACAATTTCCACAATGTCTTAATTGCGTGCCAAAGCTGGTAACTCAGATACTCATCTCTATGATCATATCATAGACATTTTATCCTCTTGTCATAATTGAAAGGATCGATATGGTTGACTAGAGGGGGGTGAATAGGCAACTAGAAATTTTTAAGCTTTTCTTTACCAAATTAAACTTTGCAACAAAATAGGTTGTCTAGATATGCAACTAGGTGAGCAACCTATATGATGCAAAATACAACTAGCACACAAGCAAGCAAGGATGTAACAACAAGTAGGCTTGCAAAAGTAAAGGGATAAGATAACCAAGAGTGGAGCCGGTGAAGACGAGGATGTGTTACCGAAGTTCCTTCCTTTTAAGGGGAAGTACGTCTCCGTTGGAGCGGTGTGGAGGCACAATGCTCCCCAAGAAGCCACTAGGGCCACCGTAATCTCCTCACGCCCTCACACAATGCGAGATGCCGTGATTCCACTATTGGAGCCCTTGACGGCGGCAACCGGATCTTTACAAACAAGGTTGGGGCAATCTCCACAACAATCAGAGGCTCCCAACGAAACCACGAAGCTTCACCACAATGGAATATGGCCTCGAGGTGACCTCAACCGTCTAGGGTGCTCAAGCACCAAGAGTAACGAAATCCACACAAGAAAGTATGGGGGAAGTAAATATCCTTTGGTGGAAGTGTAGATCTAGGTCTCCTCCTTCAAACCCTAGCACATCAACAAGTTTGAGTGGCTAGAGAGAGAGATCGGGCAAGAGAGCTTGAGAGCATCAATGGTGGAGTGAGAGAGGTTAGAGATGGGGCGTGGTAGGTGGAGGAACCACCTTATATAGCAACCCACTAAAATCCAACCGTTACTGTGTTTTCAGTACTGCAGCGGTACAACCGCTCCTTGTCCCGGTACAACCGGGACTCATGATGCAACTGCAGAACCCTACCAGGCGGTACAACCGGGCCATCGGGCGGTAGTACCGGTCATTAGCAAATAACCGGACCAACCGCCCAGCTACCGCACAACTACCGCACCTAAACAGAACGGAGTCACCCTTGAGGGCGGTAGTTGGGCGGTGCAGGGCCGGTGCAACCGCCTGGTCTTGATCGCTTGAGCGGCTAAGGAACGAGCGGAAGGACCGCTCGAACCTCCGGTTGTACCGGTTGAAAAGGATCAACCGGACCAACCGGGCCACCACCGCCCAGCCACCGCATCAGGATAGAACCCTGACCGGTACATGGGCGGTACATGGCCGGAACAACCGCTGCTGGACTATGCAGAGTCAGATGGCGGTACCACCGCCCGGAGGCAGCGGTACCACCGCTCGACATCAGCAGAGTAGCGTCAAGATCCAGCGGTACAACCGCTCGGACGAGCGGTACAACTGCTGGGAACACACAGCAAGGATTAGATGAGGAGGGAGGCACTCTCTCGACTAGAAAAGGAGGAAAGGAAGAGAACGAGAAAGGACTCCCCTATTCTATCCACAGAGGATTCCCTCTAGAGTGTACGGGATCCCTACGACCAAAGAGATAAAAGCGTAGAGGATCCTTTCTTCAAATGATTCCTTCGAGAGAGAACCACTAACCGATGAAAGCCTAATCATTGAGAACCTGAAATAATTAGCACAGGATTAGACCAACAAATGGTTGTCATCATCATCCAAAACATAAGATAGGGAAATGCCCTTACAATCTCCCCCTTTTTGGTGGATGATGACAACAACACGATATAAGATAGAAGACTATAGAATCTAGATGGAGCTCCCCCTAGATGTGAGCCCCAGGTCGAGACTCCCCCTAGATTCTATAGGCTAGACATATAAAGCATATAACATGAAGGTAGCCAACACAAAGAAACAAGAGCAATACTACCAAATAAGACCAACAAGCATAACGAAGAGATAGCAGGACACCAAGTAAGACCAACAAACGAGAACGACCAAAGTTCAACTGGAGACAACAGACAAGTTCGAAACGAGACACACACTCACACTAACCACCCATGCAAATCCCGAGTCCTATCACACTCTCTCCCCCTTTGGCATCAGGACACCAAAAAGGAAGAGAGTGAAGCTATCGCCCCAGGCTCAGTCGTCCTCCTCTGACTCCTCGGTAGCATCAAGGTCTTCATCATTGTCAGAATCTTCACCATCATCAGAAACTTCATCATCGTCCCGATCTGAGTCCTCCATGATATCATCAGCAGCAGTGACGGTGGTAGAGGGCTGAGGAGGGGCTTTATCATCAGTCCAGGTGCTGTGGGAGGATATCCAACGCTCCTCCGGTGTGATGTTCTTCTCAGAACCACTCTGAACTGACATGCTTAGGTGCCTCATCAAAGCAATTTGGCGACGCTGCGCAAGCTTCTCATTGACATGTGCCTCATACATCCTCTTCTGGATGTCAGACTGGAGGCAGAAGGTCTTCTTTACCTTGGCAGCGAGCTTGTCCACCCACGAGGGCTTGGCCCCTGGTTCCAACTCAAAGTCCTCATCATCAGAAGTGGCATAGACATCCTCAGGAGCATTAGCCGGGAAACGTGGCTCGGCGTGCTTCTTCTTCTTAAGGAGCTTGACTTCATGATTGGTAAGATTGTCAGGAGAGGTGAGGGGCTCTCCAGGACGGCGAATTCCCCACACTGAGTTCAGAAAGCACATGACAAATGGAGCATAAATGGGGACCTTCCTGTAGATGACCATGTTGTACATCTCGTGCCACAGCCAGTTTGACACATCAAACGTCTCCCCAGATCCAACCTTGGTATTCATAGCAATCATCAAGTCAACAAGATAGCCATGGATTTCATCTTGATTCCCCACTTTGGGCAGAAGCACATTGCGAAAAACTCGATGCATGATGTCATAGACCTTCTCCAAATCCTTAGATTCACCAATAATACCACGGCCCCGAATGTACAGAGGGGCAAGCTTCTCCTTGGGCATGGGGTCAGGATGATCATGGGGGCGAATGCCACCCCTTCCTTCCAGACCGGTATCATCGTACCCAATAGCATTGCAGAAGGTCCTCCAGGGAACTTGAAAGAGCTCATCACGACACATGAAAGTGAGGGTGCGCGTGTCATCTTCTCCAAAGTGAACGGTGGCATAGAACTGATGGATGAGTTGAACATCAAAGTCACAGTTGACGGACATGAGCTTGACAAGATCAAACTCCTCATAGAGGGCCAAAGCCTCACCAAAATACTCCAGGTTGTTCCGCCAATGATCAAGATCCATGGTCCACTGCTTGGCATATCTGTTCTTGTTGTGCTCAAAGAGTTCATGAACAATTGGTACTTGCATCTCATTCCGAAACTGAACAGTGGTCCAACAAGGATCTACGGGAACCACATAAGGATTCTTTGAGCGGAAGGCTTCCCAATCCTTGGCTTTCCAACGGTGGAGTGGCATTATCACACGTTGTTTGACAGCGGCAGACTTTTCACGGCGAGTGGGCTTGGTGGGGATCACAACTTCATCTTCAGAGTCAGCCGGGCGCGGAGCCCGTCGAACCCTCTTCTTGGTCTTGCGAGGAGCAGGTCGAGAACTGGAGCCACCTGAACACAAACACGAAGGGGACACACGAAACCAACAGGAATGAGAGGAAAGCACACGAAAAAAAATGCAACACAAAGAAACCAGAACAGTGTTGTGGTTCATATCTACCGGTTGAACCGGATCCCCCACCGATAGAACCGCCCCATCGGTTGTACCGCCCGTCTGGGCGGTAGAACCGCTGACAGTGGCACTACCAGGGTAGTTAGATCTGTTCAAGACGTGCAAATCACTCAAGCAACATTCGGAGTTCTAAGTACTGCACAGACACAAGAAGAACGACGGTCTCTCCCAACCAAAGAACAACCACCACACTAGGAGGATAAGGTAATGCCCTAGAACAAGAAGAAAACCTAGAACGAAGAACGAAGAACAAGGACATTACCACCATCCATGGGAGAAGACCGGAAGGCTTCCATGGAGAGAATCCGCGGAGAACCCTCGGGACCGTAGCGCGGGGCGCACTCCGGGGCGAGGCAGAGGTGACCGGCGGCTAGGGCAAGGAGGAGGCGACAGGGGACGAAGGAAAAAAACAGAAAAACCCTTCGCCTCGTCGGATATAAATAGGCCCGTAGCCGCGCGGCGGTAGAACCGCTCCTAGGACCGGTTGTACCGCAACATGTGACCGGAAGTACCGCCCTAAATGGGCGGTACAACCGCCCAAGCATCGAAGGCAACCCAACTGGGGCAGCACAACCAGGTATCAGTGGTAGAACCGCCCGTGACACCGGTTGTACCGCCCAACCACCAAAGCCCAGACCAAAAGAAACAAGACAAACGGGACAACACAAAAGAAAAGGAAACACGAAGGGAAAACAAAAGCAACCGCACAGAAGCTGAGCGAGCTCAGTCCTCTCTATTAAGAGAGGGCGATGGCCGAAGCCACCTATGTTTGAGTCAAGTGGTATGGCACCGCGAAGAATTATCCTTGGGCCCATGACCAACACTCGTCTTTGAAGCACAGATGCCATCAAAAATGGCTAATGTGAAAGAGGTGATCGATTTATGCATGATGGGGGGAGGGAGAGTTCATTGATAGAACAACACTCCCCCTATGTCTATGCCTACACCTAAACTAGACAACACGTTGAATGTGGTGGGGGTGTACGGGTTCAAGTCACATTGCTCAAATCAATGATATTTAGCTCATGCCTTAACTCGCGAAATCTTGCTTCATCCAAGGGCTTCGTGAAAATATCTGCAAGGTTATCATGAGTATTGACATACTTGAGCTTGATCTCTCCTTGCCTAATGTGATCCCGGATGAAGTGATACCGAATCTCAATGTGCTTCGTCTTGAAGTGTTGTACCGGGTTGAGAGAAATCTTGATGGCACTTTCATTATCACACCAAAGAGGCACTTTGTCACAAATGACACCGTACTCCTTTAAAGTTTGCCTCATCCATAGGAGTTGAGCACAACTTCTACCAGCCGCCACATACTCTGCTTCGGTGGACGAGAGGGACACACAACTTTGCTTCTTGGAAGACCAACTTACCAAAGAGCAACCAAGGAATTGGCACCCTCCAGAAGTGGACTTCCTATCCACTTTGTCCCCCGCCCAATCGGAATCCGTGAAACCTTCAAGCTTGAAATTTGCTCCTCTTGGGTACCATAAGCCAAAGTTTGGGGTATGAGCCAAATATCAAAAGATTCGCTTGACCGCCACATAGTGACTTTCCTTTGGTGCGGCTTGAAACCGAGCACACATCCCCACACTCAACATGATATCCGGTCTAGATGCACAAAGGTAAAGCAAGGAGCCAATCATGGAGCGATATACCTTTTGATCCACCGCTTTACCATTGGGATCAATGTCAAGTTGGCACTTGGTAGGCATTGGAGTAGAAGCCGGCTTGACATCACTTAGCTTGAATCTTTTAAGCATGTCTTGAGTGTATTTGGCTTGGTTGATGAAGGTTCCTTCTCTTCGTTGTTTGATGTCAAAACCAAGGAAGAACTTCAACTCTCCCATTGAAGACATCTTGAACTTGGAGGTCATTAGAGCAGCAAATTCCTCATTGAAAGCTTTGTTAGGAGAACCAAAGATAATATCATCAACATATAGTTGGCATACAAACAACTCCCCTTTGACCTTCTTAGTAAAAAGAGTGGGATCGATTTGTCCTACTTCAAAGCCACGATCTTGTAGCAACTCGGTAAGGTGGTCATACCACGCACGTGGGGCTTGTTTAAGGCCATAGAGTGCCTTATCAAGTTGATACACATGACCCGGGAAGTAGGGGTCCTCGAACCCGGGGGGTTGCTTGACATAGACCAACTCATTAATGGTACCATTAAGAAAAGCACTTTTCACATCCATTTGTTGCAACTTAAAGTTGTGATGGGAAGCATATGCAATCAACAAACGAATGGATTCAAGACGAGCAACGGGAGCAAAGGTTTCACCGTAGTCGATACCCTCGACTTGGGAGTAGCCTTGTGCTACCAATCTTGCCTTGTTGCGAATGATGTTCCCATGAGCATCTTGCTTGTTCTTGAATATCCACTTTGTTCGAATGACGTTGTGGTTCCCCGATGGCCTTGGCACCAATCTCCAAACTTTGTTATACTCGAAGTTGTTGAGTTATTCATGCATGGCATTGAGCCAATCCGAGTATTCGAGCGCCTCATAGACCTTTTGGGGTTCCACACAAGAGACAAACGCGTGATGTTCACAATAGTTTGCTAATTGTCTATGAGTGATTACCCCCTTTCTTAGGCTTCCAAATACATTTTCCATGAGATGGCCTTGAGTGGTGAGCTTGGAAGCAATCTTCGCGGCACGACGCTCTAATTCCTCCTCGGATGTGGAGGGAGGGTTGACTTGATCATCTTGAGCGCCGTCTTGAGCTTGTTCTTGATCTTGAGCTTGCTCGAGGGGGAGAACTTGACCTTGGGCATCATTTAGAGGTTCACCACCATCTTGAGGTTGATCTTGCCCTTGGTCTTGTTCACAAGATTGAGGGCCTTCACTTTGTTCTTCGGAAGCGTGTGGGTCTTGATGAGGTGATGGCTCTACTTGAGTAGAGCATTGTCCTTCTCCTTCGGCCACAAGGGGTTCCTCAATGGGTAGGATTTGACCAATACCCATTCTTCTTATGGCTTGGGGAGGAATTTCATCACCTACATCACAAGTACCACTTTGCTCCACTTGGGAGCCGTTATTTTCGTCAAACTCCACGTTACACGTTTCCTCAATGAGTCCGTTGGACTTGTTGAGAAAATGGTAAGCATGAGAGTTTGTAGCATAACCAACAAATATGCCCACATGAGCTCTAGCTTCAAATTTAGACAAACGAACACCTTTCTTGAGAATGAAACACTTACACCCGAACACCCGGAAGTACTTGAGATTGGGCTTGTTCCCGGTGAGTATCTCATATGGAGTCTTGTTCAAGCCTTTGTGGAGATAGAGCCGATTGGATGCATGACAAGCTGTGTTGATGGTTTCGGCCCAAAAGTTGTATGGAGACTTGAACTCCGCCATCATGGTCCTTGCCGCATCCATCAACGTCCGGTTCTTCCTCTCCGCAACACCATTTTGTTGAGGGGTATATGGTGCGGAATATTGGTGCTTGATCCCTTCATCACTAAGAAACTCATCCAAGGTGTAGTTCTTGAACTCGGTGCCATTGTCACTTCTTATTGTCAAGATCTTTGCATTATATTGACGTTGAGCTTCATTTGCAAAGTCGATGACGGTTTTTTGAGTCTCACTCTTCCTCTTGAAGAAGTATACCCAAGTGTATCTTGAATAATCATCCACAATCACCAAGCAATACTTTCTCCCTCCAAGACTATCAAAAGATGGAGGCCCGAAGAGATCCATGTGAAGGAGCTCCAAGGGTCTCTTCGAGTAGATGATGGTTGAAGGAGGGTGAGCCTTTTCATGAAGCTTTCCTTCGATACAAGCACTGCAAGCACGATCTTTGGCAAAACTAACATTTGTTAGTCCACGAACATGGTCCCCCTTGAGAAGACTTTGCAAAGATCTCATATTGACATGGGCTAAACGGCGATGCCAAAGCCATCCCACATCAACTTTAGCCATTAGGCATGTCGCGGTCTTAGTGGGTTGCTCCGAGAAGTTAACCACATAGAGACCGTTCTCGACATGCCCAACAAAGGCTACTTTAAGAGTCTTGCTCCACAAGAGGGCCACGGTATCAATATCAAAGAAGGTGGCAAAACCCATGAGTGCGAGTTGACGAACGGAAAGTAAATTGAATGCAAGGGACTCAACAAGCATGACTTTCTCGATCGTTAGATCATGAGAAATGACAAACTTGCCAAGACCCAATACCTTAGAATGTGAGGCATCACCCCATTCGACATTGGTGGGCATAGATGGGAAATTGTGCACGTCCACCACCAAGTCCTTGCTCCCGGTCATATGATTTTTTGCTCCACTGTCGAGCAACCATGATCCTCCACCGAAAGCAAACACCTACAAGAGATCAATGCTTGGTTTTAGGTACCCATTGAGTAATGGGTCCTTTGATGTTAGTAACAAGGGTCTTAGGAACCCAAATAGACCATTCAATGTACTCATAAGGAGAACCAACAAATTTAGCATAAACATGTCCATCACTAGCACGGCACAACACGTAAGAGGGGTTAAAGTCGCCGTCTTTGTTGGGAGAGATGGCGTTGCGCTCTTTGGCTTCACCGCTCTTCCCATTGTTCTTCTTCTCCTTAGGAGCACCTTCTCCCTCCTTCACAAAGGTTTGCGTGAGCGGAGGAGGTTGATTGGTCTTGCTCTTCTTCTCCTTGTTCTTCTTCTTGTTCTTGGACTTGGGTGCGAACCCAACTCCCTCCTTTCCCACAACTTCCTTTTGATTGCTCAAAAGGTCATTTAGGTTCTTCTCGCCTTGTATGCATGACACAAGACCTTTCTCGAGTTGTTCCTTCAACTTGGCATTTTCCTCCACAAGATGCACATGCTCACAACATGGGTTAGTAGCATTTGCATTATCAATTAAGACCATGTGAGGAAATGTGGCCTTTTCCTTAGTTAGCTTAACTTGGAGTTGAGCATGAGACTCCTTGAGGGTGGCATGAGCACTTTTCAAGACCTTGTGGGCCTTGTCAAGTACATCAAACTCCTCCGTGAGTCTAACATGATCAACCCCAAGTTTAGCCTTCTCGGAAGCTAGAACACGAGACACAACACGAGCATGATCAAGATCTTTCTTTAGTTTAGCGTGACCATCGTTGTGTGACTCCTCAAGAGCCAAACGATGCTCACGCTCTTCCTCAAGAGCATTAGAGAGATCCGATATCTCATCGGCATAGTCACGACTATGACTTTCCATCTTAGTGATGGTTTCTTCATGAGCCTCGATCATGTCATTGGCTTCACCAAGTTGTTCCAAGAGAGCAATGAAATGCTTCTTGGATTTGCCCTTGAGCTTACTCATGAAGGACTCAAATTCAATGATCTCCTCATTAGACCCCTTACCATTATCAAAGTCATCCATTGAAGGAGGGTTAGGAATAATGGTGGTTTTGATGTTGGGGGTTACCTTGTTGGTGGCCTTAGCCATGAGGCACTTGGAGGTGATGTTCTCGTTAGGTGCATCGAATAGAGACACCCGAGGAGTTGAGACAATGGCAACGGATGCCATGGCCATTGTTTCACCATCTTCATCATCATCGTCATCCTCACGGTATTCTTCTTGAACCACCAACCCGCGAAAAGGAGTCTTCTTGGTGAAGTTGTTCTTGTTGGGGAAGGACTTAGCTTTGTCTTTTCGAATGAACTTGCCACCATTGTCTTCCCGCTTCTCGTATGGACAATCCGCAATGAAATGACTGACATTGCCACAGTTGAAACAAGTTCTAACTCGTTGCTTCCCTTTGAGGCCACTTGAGTTGTTCTTGTTGAAGTTGGGTCTTGTAGTCTTCTTACTCCAAAACTGTCTTGAGGCAAGAGCCATGTGCTCATGATAATCATACTTTGTGTCCTCGGGGTTGCTCTCCTCATCTTCCTCTTCTTCTTCTTCTTCCACACTAACCTTGGCCTTCAAGGCAAGATTGGGCTTCTTTGCCCTTTGGGAACGGAGCACCGCATTGTCGGCGGTCTTATCCAAGATGTTCATTGCAATGAACTCATCCAACACTTCACCAGAGGTCATGGAGTGGAAGTCTGGTCTTTGGCGGATGACGGAGGACATGGCCTTGTTGTAGGGCATCATGGCCTTGAGGAACTTGCGCTTGATCCAATTGTCATCCGTGTCTTTACTCCCATGATCTCGGAGTGCGACCGCAAGTTTGGTCACTCTTCGAAAGAGCTCACGAGGTTCTTCATCCTCTTTCATTGCAAACTCATCGGCTTCATCTTGCACCACTTCATAGTTGGAACGTTGAATGCTAGCACTTCCTCTATACATACGCTCGACACACTTCCATGCTTATTTAGCCATGACATGAGGTCTAAGATGAGGGAGATCTTCGGGAAGGATAGCATCTTGGATGATGAAGAGAGCACTCTCATTAAATTGGTTGTCCACTTCTTCTCGAGGGGTGAAGTTGCTTGGATCATGAGGATAGAAACCTTCTTCAATAATTCTCCAAAGGTTAGTATTCACATGTTTTAAATGACGCTTGAAGCGATAGACCCAAGAATCAAAATCTTCATTTTTCACATATTTAGGAGGAGGACCGGCATGATTCAAATGCGTAGAGGGGATCGGTCCTTTATACACCGGGGGTTCCACATGGGCAAAGATGCCGGTGCCATTTCTACACTAGTAGACGGACTCTTTTCACTATTAGCTTCCCCCTTGTCGAGGTTAGCATCCGTCACCTTGTTAGTGGGATCACCCACTTTCATCGGCAAGGTAGATAGTTTGAGTCCCTCTAGGAATTCAGTAAACATGATTTTAACCTCGGCCGTCATGGAGGTTTTCAATGTGTCTAAAGCCACATTGAATTCCTCATGAGAGACCGAGGTTCCCCCTTCGGCCGAAGACGAGATGGGATTCACACCGGAGTGTTCCTCCGCACCGTCGTTGACGTCAACCATACTCTTCGGACGGGAAAGTCCTTAATAAAGAGACGAGGCTCTGATACCAATTGAAAGGATCGATAGGGTTGACTAGAGGGGGGTGAATAGGCAACTAACAATTTTTAAGCTTTTCTTTACCAAATTAAACTTTGCAACAAAATAGGTTGTCTAGATATGCAACTAGGTGAGCAACCTATATGATGCAAAATACAACTAGCACACAAGCAAGCAAGGATGTAACAACAAGTAGGCTTGCAAAAGTAAAGGGATAAGATAACCAAGAGTGGAGCCGGTGAAGACGAGGATGTGTTACCGAAGTTCCTTCCTTTTAAGGGGAAGTACGTCTCCGTTGGAGCGGTGTGGAGGCACAATGCTCCCCAAGAAGCCACTAGGGCCACCGTAATCTCCTCACGCCCTCACACAATGCGAGATGCCGTGATTCCACTATTGGAGCCCTTGACGGCGGCAACCGGATCTTTACAAACAAGGTTGGGGCAATCTCCACAACAATCAGAGGCTCCCAACGAAACCACGAAGCTTCACCACAATGGAATATGGCCTCGAGGTGACCTCAACCGTCTAGGGTGCTCAAGCACCAAGAGTAACGAAATCCACACAAGAAAGTATGGGGGAAGTAAATATCCTTTGGTGGAAGTGTAGATCTAGGTCTCCTCCTTCAAACCCTAGCACATCAACAAGTTTGAGTGGCTAGAGAGAGAGATCGGGCAAGAGAGCTTGAGAGCATCAATGGTGGAGTGAGAGAGGTAGAGATGGGGCGTGGTAGGTGGAGGAACCACCTTATATAGCAACCCACTAAAATCCAACCGTTACTGTGTTTTCAGTACTGCAGCGGTACAACCGCTCCTTGTCCCGGTACAACCGGGACTCACGATGCAACTGCAGAACCCTACCAGGCGGTACAACCGGGCCATCGGGCGGTAGTACCGGTCATTAGCAAATAACCGGACCAACCGCCCAGCTACCGCACAACTACCGCACCTAAACAGAACGGAGTCACCCTTGAGGGCGGTAGTTGGGCGGTGTAGGGCCGGTGCAACCGCCTGGTCTTGATCGCTTGAGCGGCTAAGGAACGAGCGGAAGAACCGCTCGAACCTCCGGTTGTACCGATTGAAAAGGATCAACCGGACCAACCGGGCCACCACCGCCCAGCCACCGCATCAGGATAGAACCCTGACCGGTACATGGGCGGTACATGGCCGGAACAACCGCTGCTGGACTATGCAGAGTCAGATGGCGGTACCACCGCCCGGAGGCAGCGGTACCACCGCTCGACATCAGCAGAGTAGCGTCAAGATCCAGCGGTACAACCGCTCGGACGAGCGGTACAACCACTGGGAACACACAGCAAGGATTAGATGAGGAGGGAGGCACTCTCTCGACTAGAAAAGGAGGAAAGGAAGAGAACGAGAAAGGACTCCCCTATTCTATCCATAGAGGATTCCCTCTAGAGTGTACAGGATCCCTACGACCAAAGAGATAAAAGCGTAGAGGATCCTTTCTTCAAATGATTCCTTCAAGAGAGAACCACTAACCGATGAAAGCCTAATCATTGAGAACCTGAAATAATTAGCACAGGATTAGACCAACAAATGGTTGTCATCATCATCCAAAACATAAGATAGGGAAATGCCTTTACAATAATGATCTTCAACTTCACTCTGAAATTACTTGAACCATTCAATAATTCAGACTTATGTTTCATCAAGTAAATATACTCAGTATCTACTTAAATCATCTGTGAAGTAAGAACATAACGATATTCACTACATGCCTCAGCACTCATTGGACTGCACACATCAAAGTGTGTTACTTCCAACAAGTTGCTATCTTGTTCCATCTTACTGAAAACGAGGCTTGTTAGTCATCTTGCCTATGTGGTATGATTTGCATATCTCAAGTGATTCAAAATCAAGTGAGTCCAAATGATCCATCTGCATGGAGTTTCTTCATGCGTATACACCAATAGACATGGTTTGCATGTCTCAAACTTTTCAAAAACGAGTGAGTCCAAAGATCCATCAACATGGAGCTTATTCATGCGTTTTACACCAATATGACTTACATGGCAGTGCCACAAGTAAGTGGTACTATCATTACTATCTTATATCTTTTGGCATGAAACTGTGTATCACTATGATCGAGATTCAATAAACCATTCCTTTTTGGTGCAAGACCATTGAAGGTATTATTCAAATAAATAGAGTAACCATTATTCTCCTTAAATGAATAACCGTATTGCGATAGACATAATCCAATCATGTCTATGCTCAATGCAAACACCAAATGACAATTATTCAGGTTTAATACTAATCTTGATGGTAGAGGGAGCGTGCGATGTTTGATCACATCAAACTTGGAAACACTTCCAACACATATCGTCAGCTCACCTTTAGCTAGTTTCCGTTTATTCCGTAGCTCTTTTATTTCGAGTTACTAACACTTAGCAACCGAACCGGTATCTTAATACCCTGGTGCTACTAGGAAAGTACACATTAACATAATGTATATCCAATGTACTTCTATCGACCTTGCCAGCCTTCTCATCTACCAAGTATCTAGGGTAATCCTGTTCTAGTGGTTGTTCCCCTTATTACAGAAGCACTTAGTCTCGGGTTTAGGTTCAACCTTGGGTTTCTTCACTGGAGCAGCAGCTGATTTGCCGTTTCATGAAGTATCCCTTCTTGCCCTTGCCCTTCTTGAAACTAGTGGTTTCACTAACCATCAACAATTGATGCTCCTTCTTGATTTTTACTTTCGCGGTGTCAAACATCGTGAATACCTCAAGGATCATCATATCTATCCCTGATATGTTATAGTTCATCACGAAGCTCTAGCAGCTTGGTGGCAATGACTTTGGAGAAACATCACTATCTCATCTGGAAGATCAACTCCCACTCGATTCAAGTGATTGTTGCACTCAGACAATCTGAGCACAAGCTCAACGATTGAGCTTTTCTCCCTTAGTTTGCAGGCTAAGAAAATCGTCGGTGGTCTTATACCTCTTGACGTAGGCACGAGCCTGAAATCCCAATTTCAGCCCTTGAAACATCTCATATGTTCCGCGACGTTTCGAAAACGTCTTTGGTGCCTCAACTCTAAACCGTTTAACTAAACTATCACATAGTTATCAAAACGTGCATGTCCGATGTTCGCAACATCCACAGACGACGTTTGGGGTTCAGCACACTGAGCGGTGCATTAAGGACATAAGCTTTCTACTGTCCGCATAATCGCTACTATCAACTTTCAACTATATTTTCTCTAGGAACATATCTAAATAGTGGAACTAAAGCGCGAGCTTACGACATAATTTGCAAAGATCTTTTGACTATGTTCAGGATAATTAAGTTCATATCATGAACTCCCACTTAGATAGACATCCCTCTAGTCATCTAAGTGATTACATGATCCGAGTCAACTAGGCCGTGTCCGATCATCATGTGAGACGGACTAGTCATCATCGGTGAACATCTTCATGTTGATCGTATCTACTATACGACTCATGCTCGACCTTTCGGTCTCTTGTGTTCCGAGGCCATGTCTGTACATGCTAGGCTCATCAAGTTAACCTAAATGAACGTAAGAATCTATCTTACACCTGTTGTATGTGAACGTAAGAATCTATCACACCCGATCATCACGTGGTGCTTCGAAACGACGAACTTTCGCAACGGTACACAGTTAGGGGAACACTTTCTTGAAATTTTAATGAGGGATCATCTTATTTACTACCGTCGTTCTAAGAAAATAAGATGTATAAACATGATAAACATCACATGCAATCAAAAAAGTGACATGATATGGCCAATATCATTTTGCTCCTTTTGATCTCCATCTTCGGGGCTCCATGATCATCATCGTCACCGGCATGACACCATGATCTCCATCATCGTGTCTCCATGAAGTTGTTTTGCCAACTTATTACTTATACTACTATGGCTACCGGTTAGCAATAAAGTAAAGTAATTACATGGCATTGTTCAATGACACGCAGGTCATACAATAAATAAAGACAACTCCTATGGCTCTTGCCGGTTGTCATACTCATCGACATGCAAGTCATGATTCCTATTACAAGAACATGATCAATCTCATACATCACATATCATTCATCACATTCTTCTTGGCCATATCACATCACATAGCATACCCTTCAAAAACAAGGTAGACGTCCTCTAATTGTTGTTTGCATGTTTTACGTGGCTGCTATGGGTTTCTAGCAAGAACGTTTCTTACCTACGCAAAACCACAACGTGATATGCCAATTGCTATTTACCCTTCATAAGGACCCTTTTCATCGAATCCGTTCCGATTAAAGTGGGAGAGACTGGCACCCGCTAGCCACCTTATGCACCAAGTGCATGTTAGTCGGTGGAACCTGTCTCATGTAAGTGTACGTGTAAGGTCGGTCCGGGCCGCTTCATCCCACAATACCGTCGAAACAAGATTGGACTAGTAACGGTAAGCATGTTGAACAAAATCAACGCCCACAACTATTTTGTGTTCTACTCTTGCAAAGAATCTACGCAATAGACCTAGCTCTGATACCACTGTTGGGGAACGTAGCAGAAATTCAAAATTTTCCTACGTGTCACCAAGATCTATCTATGGAGAAACCAACAACGAGGGGAAGGAGAGTGCATCTACATACCCTTGTAGATCGCTAAGCGGAAGCGTTCAAGAGAACGGGGTTGAAGGAGTCGTACTCGTCGTGATCCAAATCACCGGAGATCCTAGTGCCGAACGGACGGCACCTCCGTGTTCAACACACGTACAGCCCGATGACGTCTCCCATGCCTTGATCCAGCAAGGAGAGAGGGAGAGGTTGAGGAAGACTCCGTCCAGCAGCGGCACAACGGTGTGGTGGTGATGGAGGAGCGTGGCAATCCTGCAGGGCTTCGCCAAGCACCGCAGGAGAGGAGAAGGGAGAGAGGTAGGGCTGCGCCAGGGAGAGGTCAAAACTCATATGTTGGCAGCCCTCAAGACCTCAACTATATATAGGGGAGAGGGAGGGGTGCGCCCCCTCTAGGGTTTCCACCCCAAGGGGTGCGGCTGCCCCCAATCCCATCTAGGGTGGCGGCCAAGGGGGGGAGAGGGGAAACTTGCCCCCCAAGTTAGGTGGGTGCGCCCCCTCCCCCAACCCTAGGCGCCTTGGGCCCTTGTGGGGGGCGCACCAGCCCACCTGGGGCCGGTCCCCTCCCACACTTGGCCCATGCAGCCTCCGGGGCCGGTGGCACGACTTGGTGGACACCCGGGACCCACCCGGTGATCCCGGTACGTTACCGATAAAACCCAAAACTTTTCCGGTGACCAAAACAGGACTTCCCATATATAAATCTTTACCTCCGGACCATTCCGGAACTCCTCGTGACATCCGGGGTCTCATCTGGGACTCCGAACAACATTCGGTAACCACATACAAACTTCCTTTATAACCCTAGCGTCATCGAACCTTAAGTGTGTAGACCCTACGGGTTCGGGAATCATGCAGACATGACCGAGACGTTCTCTGGTCAATAACCAATAGCGGGATCTGGATACCCATGTTGGCTCCCACATGTTCCACAATGATCTCATTGGATGAACCACGATGTCAAGGACTCAATCGATCCCGTATACAATTCCCTTTGTCTAATGGTATTGTACTTGCCCGAGATTCGATCGTCGGTATGCCAATACCTTGTTCAGTCTCGTTACCTGCAAGTCTCTTTAATCGTTACGTAACACATCATCCCGTGATCAACCCCTTGGTCACATTGTGCACATTATGATGATGTCCTATCGAGTGGGCCCAGAGATACCTCTCCGTTTACACGGAGTGACAAACCCCAGTCTCGATTCGTGCCAACCCAACAGACACTTTCGGAGATACCTATAGTGCACCTTTATAGCCACCCAGTTACGTTGTGACGTTTGGTGCACCCAAAGCATTCCTACAGTATCCGGGAGTTGCACAATCTCATGGTCTAAGGAAATGATACTTGACATTAGAAAAGCCTTAGCATACGAACTACGATCTTTGTGCTAGGCTTAGGATTGGGTCTTGTCCATCACATCATTCTCCTAATGATGTGATCCCGTTATCAACGACATCCAATGTCCATGGTCAGGAAATCGTAACCATCTATTGATCAACGAGCTAGTCAACTAGAGGCTTACTAGGGACATGGTGTTGTCTATGTACCCACACATGTATCTGAGTTTCCTATCAATACAATTATAGCATGGATAATAAACAATTATCATGAACAAGGAAATAATAATAATAACCAATTTATTATTGCCTCTAGGGCATATTTCCAACAGATTATGATGAAGTGATCATTGCGGAAATTGAAGAAGAAGATGATGATTTCTAGCCCATTTGCTATTTATTATTGTTATTTGTAATTTGGGTGGTTGAATACTTTGCAACAAACACTTATGTATATGCTATTATTATGTTTTATCATGATTGTCTAGTTGCTTATGAACTATTATTTGCTATCTTTATCTTATTTGTTTCAAGAATCACACGTTTCAGGATGACAATTGGAAGAAAAGCATCTCGACTTGTTGTAGCCATCAAACAAGCATCTGCTTCTCGGAACACTAGTGTTGTTGATGGCACTTACGATGGGTACGTAAGAGGAGTTTCAGATCTTCCTCTTGCTATTCCAAATAATGAAGACCGTCCAATCATTCGACCCTTTAGCAAGACGTAAGTCTTATTAATTAGTATAAGTAGTTTCTTGTTCAACAATATGTTTTCCTTTTCTAATACTTGTTTTTTGCATTTACTGTCTTCTTTGTAGGCATTGGAAGGACATTCCCGTTGTTCGAAAGGGCAGGCGACCAGCAAGTGTATTAACCTACCTTTCAAAAAGTAACCATCCAGGTATTCTGGGTTATGATGGTGTGAAGGTTATTGCAACAGAGTGGGAGCATTATCATGTGGTGAAGGACACAAATGGTCATTCTGTTGCAGACAAAACTGAAGATGCTTTTTGGGTATAAATTATTTAAATTGCTTTTTTTGGTTGACCAAGGTAATTTGCTCTCCTTTTTATTAAACCATGTGTTAATTCTCATTGCAGCTAAGGTACAAGTATGAAGATGCATACTCGGAGAACGCAAAGCAACATGTTCGAAGATGTTGCAAGTCACTTTTGCCAAGTATATTTTACTATGCAAGAACCAAGCCATAATTGATCATTTTCGGACAACTGAGAACACTAGCATGAATGACAAGCTTGTTGGGCAATACTATTTGGATAGAGCTCAGTATTTGGCACAAAGGCAAGGTTGGTTAGGAAAAGAAGCTTGGGTTGTTGTAGTTGATGAGTGGTGCAGTGAAGAGTGGATTGCAAAATCTAAGAAATACCGTGCCAATCGTTTCAGCTCAAATTTCAAACCTCACAAAGGTGGTTCCAACTCCATGACTACTATAAGTCAAAAAATGGTTATGAACTAAACTTAATTGTTTTCTTTATCATCACTTACCATATGCACAATTACAAATATCTTACAAGTCCTGAATCTTGTGCGATGTAGTCCGAGCAAACCGACGAAGAAGTTAACCAGATTTAGGCTTGGGTGCATACGCATAGAGGAGTGGACAGGAGCACACCTTTAATTCTCAACACACCAAAATCAACTAAATGTTTCGTATGTGTTTGTTCCCATTCCTAGACAAAAAAACATAGATAGATATTACTATGCGGGTGGCATGTGCTGGGAGAGATTTATGTTAGTTTCCATACATGTAATACTCGTACACTATACAATTGCAAAGTTTCTTCCTACTTGCATCTAAGTATGGTTCTAGCTAGAAACATCCCAAATTATTTGGTAACTTAGTCAATGTTCGTAGTTTTTCAGCAATACCATGGAATAATGTCAATGCACATCCTTTTCTTGAATGAAACACGTCGTGATGAAGTCTGGTTTGAATTTAGTGTTTTTGCATGTCAACTTATTTGTCCAATTTGTACGTCAACTTGTCTACCCATTCATACAATTGTGTAATAGGAGCTTTACACAATTATTTGCAATTCCTAAACATTTGTCTACCTTTGTTTTCTTCTTGAGTAGGTGCTACTTCTTGAGCTTACATTGGTTTTTCCCTTGAAGAGGAAAGGGTGATGCAACAAAGTAGAGATAAGTATTTCCCTCAGTTTGAGAACCAATGTATCAATCCAGTAGGAGATAGAAGCAAGTCTCCAATCTATGCACCTGCACAAACAATCAAACACTTGCACCCAACGCAAAAAGGGGTTGCCAAATCCCTTCACGGTCACTTGCAAGGATGAGATATGATAGAGATGGATATAAAAGATTACTAAAACATAAAACAAAGTAAAAGTAAATAAATTGCAGCAAGGTATTTTTGGGTTTTTTTGTTTATAGATCTGAAAATATATGATGGAAAATAGACCCGGGGGCCATATGTTTCACTAGAGGCTTCTCTCTTGAAGAAAGCATACGATGGGTAAATAAATTACTGTTGAGCAATTGATAGAAAAGCGCAAACTCATGACGATATCTAAGGCAATGATCATGAATATAGACATCACGTCTGTGATAAGTAGACAGACTCCTGCCTACATCTACTACTATTACTCCACGCATCGACCGCTATCCAGCATGCATCTAGAGTATTAAGTTCATAAGAATGGAGTAATGCCTTAAGTAAGATGACATGATGTAGAGGGATAAACTCAAGCAATATGATGCAAACCCCATCTTTTTATCCTTGATGGCAACAATACAATACGTGCATCGCTACCCCTACTATGTCACTGGGTGAGGACACATCAAGATTGAACCCAAAACTAAGCACCTCTCCCATTGCAAGAAAACCTAATCTAGTTGGCCGGACCAAATCGATAGTTCGAAGAGAAATACAAAGATATCTTAATCATGCATAAAAGAGGTCAGAGAATACTCAAATAATATTCATAGATAATCTTATCATAAATCCACAATTCATTGGGTCTCAACAAACACACCGCAAAAAAGTATTACATCGGATAGATCTCCAAGAACATCGAGGAGAACATTGTATTGAAGATCAAAGAGAGAGCAGAAGCCATCTAGCTACCAGCTATGGACCCGTAGGTCTGTGGTAAACTACCCACGCATCATCGGTAGGGCAGCAAGGTTGGTGTAGAGGCCCTCCATGATCAAATCCCCCTCCGGCAGATCACCGGAAAAGGCCCCAAGATGGGATCTCACGGGAACAAAGGCTTGTGGCGGCGTAAAAGTAATTTGGTGGACGCTTCTGGTGGTTTGGGAATATTTGGGAATTTATAGAGGTGGAACTAGGGTTAGAAGACCTCCGACGGGCCCACAAGCCAGGGGCGCACCCTGCAGGCTTGTGGCCTCCTCGGGAACCTTCTGGCCCTCTCTCCAAGTTATGTAGGTGTCTTTTGGTCCAAGAAAAATCATCGCGTAAGTTTTATTCCGTTTGGACTCCGTTTGATATTCCTTTGTAAAAAAGTCAAAAACAAGGAAAAAACAGAAACTGGCATGGCTCTAGGTTAATAGGTTAGTCCCAAAAATAATATAAAATAGCATACTAATGCATATAAAACATCCCAAAACAGATAATACAATAGCATGGAACAATCAAAAATTATAGATACGTTGGAGACGTATCAGTAGGTGCTTTACACAGACAAGGCTAAAGAATTAAATGAACATGACTATGATATTCTGAAAAATTATGTTAGTTCTAAAGCACTTTATGATTGCTCTAAAGGGAAGCCACGTGGTACATGGTCTCTCTTTAATGGCATTGTCAATGACATCAAGGTCATTTATGAGGTGAGAGCCACTGGTACATCTTCAGCAGCCTTGAAGCGTCATCGAGCTGAAGAAATTGAAGATGTGTGTAGAAAGGAGTCTGAGAAGACTCAAAAAGTAGAGGCTTATGCCAACAATCTCTTGTCATGGGGTGTTGGCATGTACGAGCACTGCAATGGGATACATAAGTTTCTTCAAGTGCTGGTTATACACTTGATGTTTATCAATTAATTTGCTAGCATTTGAAAGTAACCACTATTTGAATTTTCTTGTTTTGCAGACTTTGGCAACTAACCAAGGTGTGCCTATTGGAGAAATACCACTACCACCGGTTCAACCTCCTTCTCGTTCATTTTCTCCTCCTGGATCTCCACAACGATCTACCATCGAAGTAATCAATCATCTCAAGAAAACACACAATACATTTAAAGCATGATAAGGATTGCTTCTAAAACCTGGCTCTTCTTTTGCAGATTCTAGAAAATAGCGAAGAACTGCCAGCTTTATGTGCTCAACAAGAAACAAATACCAGCTCTTTTCATGTATGTATTTCTCCAACTAATCTCAAATGATACAACTAGTGATGGTCTGTTCACTATGATGTTCACATACTTGTGACAATATGCATGCTTCTGTGATGTACGATGGTAGCCTGTGTGGTGCTGGATCATTTGGGATTAATGTTGATTAATGGGGCTGTGTGAGGATGTTGGAGGGATCGCAATATATTTTCTTATGTCCAGTTGTCCAATTTAAAGTTGTTATGCTGCCAAAATTTATATCAGCCTTTGCATGTCTTGGTTCTCAATACTGTAAATAGGAAATTTTGTTTAGAACTTTGGCGACTTGATGTAATTCACTAGTTTGCATTGCAACAGACTTGAGTGCAGTTCACACTTTATTTGGAAACGAAGATCATGACTTCTTTTGCGATTATCTGTAGAGTAAAAGTAATATCTCACAACCTAAGTTAGATTGTGGGTTACTAGAGGTGTGAGAAGTACTTAACATTAGCCTTTTTATTTCCTGGAATAGTTTCAATATGCTCCTGTTCTTTGTGCACATACCCTAGAACAGTTTCACACTATTCAGATTACTGCATTAAAAACGAGTGACTATGGCACCTTGATCCTTAACTTATACTTCCTGTTTAATTTCCTGTGGTAAGTTTATTGTCATGTTCCTGCCTTAAAAAATTTGTGAATCGTACTTTTCAGGAACATGGTGTTGCCTCAAGTGTTCCTGCTGTAGACGATGAAGGGATGTTTGGGGGATTTTTCAGTCAATCTGGAGCTGGTGCACTGAGCCTGTCACTATTGAGCAGCCAGTTGGTTCCTTGATGTTCTTGGATGTATAGTGCGTGGAGTGCATTTTGGTGCATGTATAGTTAACATGCTGGTACATGTTCTGTGATGTAGGAAACTCTAGTTGACCTACATCAGTCTGTACGTGCTAATTGAGATGCTTAAGGAATTATATGTAGCAAACTCTAGCTAGCAAGCCTATTTTTTGTAAAACTATGATGGTTGGTGATGGCTGGTGGATGTCTTGGCATCTACTGTATGCATGTGACAAGTGATATCTAGATGTATATACTAATCATTTGACGTTATTTTCATTTTAGAATTATTGATCCATTTTGAATTACTTTAATTATTGTCGTTATGAATTCAAATTCAAATTACACGTATGGATTATGCCACATATGGGGCTGGTGTTTCCCTATAGTATGTACTTCCAGGGGAAGTATGGTGATGTGATGCAAAAGGGCCCCACAATCTTTCCCTAGAGCTTGGTTGTAGGTAAACAACCTACCCATGTGGGATGCAACATCCATATGTAAATCTTTCCCTAGGGCTTGTGCCCTAGGTAAAGAAAATTTCCCTACAGCTTGTTGGATGCACCCTAGGGAAAGAGCTCTTTCCCGACTATACTATACCTAGGGTTCTTTACCTAGGGCAAGCCCAAGGTAAAGTCTTTCCCTATAGTTTTTCCTATTTCACCTAGGGTATATGGCTCTAGGTAAAATGTAGATTTCTAATAGTGTGAAGTCCCTCAACCAAGTGAACAAGATCAAGGGCAAGATCAACCTCATGATGACGGTGGTTCAGCAAGTGATGTCCACGATCAAGTTCATTACTCCGAGCAAGCTCGGATCAAGAGGATGCTCAATATCAAGAGCAAGATCAAGACGATGCTTAAGATGATCAAGATGACGATCCTCAAGTTCGTATTGAGGAGCTATTGGAGCGTCGAGCCGCCAAAGTTACTTCCAAGATCAAGCATCAACATCATGTCATGGAGAATGCGCTTGGAAGCTTAAGAAAAGGGGTAACACCACTCGTAGCCAATTAACAAACTTTTGTGAGCATCACGCGTTTGTTTCTTGTATTGAACCCCAAAAGGTACATGAGGCGCTCGAGGACCCGGGCGCCACCCTTTTGCTTGTTCGGACAAAACGGAAGTCCTTACAGGGTCCTGCATACAAGTTGGCCTCTCATCCATGAGATTCCTACCTTTGGTCATTTTGTGGAGCCCTTCAATCCCATCTCTGGGAGGTATGTTCTCTTCCTAGTGATGATATGTTTGCTAAGGGTATCTTCAACGCCGACCCTCAAACCTCCTGCAACCGTCCGGACCGCACTGTCTAGACCGTGGGAGCCATCCAACGCCGACTCGGTCCGCGGGGCGGTCCGGACACGATTTCTTCGTCTAACCGGAGACAAAAGCAAGGGGGGTTTGCGGGACTCCAAACCGATCCAAAGCACACTGTTGACCGCCCTGGCCCACCAAAAACCCCTCTCCCATCCTGCTCGCGCATCCCGTCCGGCATCAGCTGCCGCATTCATGCCGCTGTGAGCACGCAGCTCCATAGTGAAGGCGGTTCAGGGCGGACGTGACATTTCACTGCCTCCGCCATTGAAGCGGCATGTCGGCTGAGGGCGACGCCTGCTGCACGCCCAGGTAACACGCCTCCTCGCCACATTCATACGCCTCCATTAAACCCGCGTGGAAGCCAAGAAACCTACTCCGACCACATGTCCATTCATGAGCGGGCCAACATTAAACGCAATGCCGGCTGAGCTCCTCTCATTCGCCCTCTACCAGACGTTGGGCAAGAATCGCACCCCTACGCTGCCCCCCATCTCGTCCTTCACCACTCTTCTGATGGCTTCCGAATAGCAGTTCTCCGGCATATAAGTGGGCTGGATGGCCCGCCGAGCCCGCCGGTACGAGCGAGGTAGCTCGCTGCTCCACCTCCCTCGTCCAGGCTGACGGAGCCAGTTGCCGCCCCAGGCCGGCGCGTGGTTCAGCAACTCGTCGCTCCAAGCCCACTCGATGAGGAGTCGTGAGTTGCTCCATGCCGACACGGCGACAAGGGCATCATCATTGTCGTGGACAACACCGCGTGATACCGTGCCTCCCGTATCTGCGACCGCGCCTCTCGTGCCTGTGACCGCGCCTGCGACAGCACCATGCGGGTAGAGACAGAAGTCGGGTGCGCGAAGAGCGACGAGTCGGTGGGCAGCGCCTCCGCGTTTGATGCCATCACTGAGGAGAAGTAGAACAAGGGAGGTCGCCGCCGCTTGGGTCTCATGAAGGCCATGCCGAGGCGACGCCGGCATACACAACATGTGTCTTGCCCGGTTCTTCTCTTGTGAGGACCTCTGTCGATTCCACATCGGCTCCATGAAAGCGGAGGCTCCGTCTTCCCCTCCCGCTGAAGCATCAGCCGGAGGTTCCACTCCGATGAGCGGTGGGGAAGCGGGTCGTCCTTTGCACTGAAGCATATACCTTCGGGACTCCCGACAGTCTCGTGATTGGGTTGCCGGACATGAGGAAGACAAAGGGACCCGCGAGCGGCCATGCAGATTAGGTATTATTATACCTCCAGAGCCGGACTAGCGCCGCTTAGTTGATAGCAATGTATTGAAATCTGTCATGTTTATATGAAAACGTGGCATTTTTATATGAAATCGGCCATGTGTATATGAAATCCGGCCATGTTTGCACCAATTTCACCCGGTTGATTTGAGTTATTGTGAAAATATATACAATTACGATTGGATGACGTCCTCCCGCATCCGTGTCCGCGAACTGGTTTCTGTCTGTGGACATATGCGGAAGAATTTTTGCGGGTTGCCATTGAAGATGCCATAATACCTGGGTGGATTGGTTGCTGCATTTTCTATGACTTCTGAATACTGGTCTTACATCTAAAGGTTTCGGGGATCGTGGCATCCAAGAATGATCTAAGGCATCATCAGTTGCAAATAAAGTTTGTCTGACCCAGGCGCCACATATTTTAAAAAGAAAACGAGAAAAGCTCGCGCCCAAATCTTTTTAGGCTAGTCATAGTGGGGAGTAACTTAGAGTAGTAACATACACATGTTACTAGTCTATGTTACTACCTTCATAGTGAGTAATAATATAAGTGTGATAACATATACATCTTCATTTATTATTTTATAGACTCATTTTGCATTGGGAATCGCTATGTGATTGTAACATATTATGTTACTCTATTTGTCTCTCTTCTCAATAATTACTTGACGCATCATCTTTTTTATTTATGTGGCATCTATGTTACCATCTATATTACTCTCACTATGACCAGCCTTATTTCTGTCATCTAGGACACATCGTCCTGGACTCCTGGGCCGTGACCGGGGTTTGTTGCATGTGCACGCCTGCATGCTCCATTCTCTGGTCCACGCTCGACCCGTCTCCTCTGTGCGACGTTGGTACAAATGTTCACCATCTTTTCCCAAAGCTTGGACCTGAAAATGATGACGACGTGGGGGCACATTACACACGGACACGGTACTGTGCATCCGCATCATCCATCACCTCAGAGTCAGATTAACATACATTCAGTCAAGAAAGCCACGATTCTTTCTTCACTCTTACAGTATAAAAGATCGAGTTGGTGATAATGATCGACCATCTTACAAAGACCGTTCAATCTATATCTGATGAATAGAAAGCAAATTATGTCAATTTTGCAAAAGAATACCCGCATCTCTCTCGTTCATTCTTATCTCCCACAACTTCACTGTTGAGTAGTAATTAAAAAAAGAAGCCTCTAGAACAATCTGCCATGGTGGCCGCTATCCGCGTCGTCCTTCCCCATGCCCCTGCTAAGTCCGACCACCAATCACCACCACGCCCCACTCCTCCTCACCTTATCTCTAATCTTTCTCGAGATACCATTTTTTCGATGAAATTTTTGAAATATCATTTTTTTGATGAAATTCTCGAGATATCATTAGTTTTTACACATGGAATTACTCCTGCATGGATCAATCACAACAGGTGACTTGTAAAAAAATGCATATTGATGTTCCGTGCAATGCACGGGCATCTTGCTAGTAAACCAAACAGATTGAAAATATATCATGAGCGTGCACAGGATGAAAACGCAGTTTATTTGTTATTTGTGTCGTTTTTAGAAAAAGCAATTTACACAGATTTTAAACGAAACGAAACGAAACAGTATATATGCAACTGGTCACTTCACTCGCTCCACCGGGCAGTGGAGTGGAGTAGGTCAACCTCTTTGTTTGTGTGTTGAGGCGAGGTGAGAATTCAGTGCAGTGCAGCTGTCTTCCTGTCCTGCCTTTACGAGTCCGGATCCTGTATCAACTCCTTTCCTTTCCCTTCGTCTTGGAAGTTGCACCCTCCACACACACACACAAACGTATTCTGACGTACTGCCGATGTGCTTTGGTCCGTGGCACACGCAAGATCACATGCCAATTTTCTGCTTGACTTTGATGTTACCCGTGTCGCTTTGTTTTAGTTTTCTATACTCGTCCTTTGATGCTTCCCCGTGACACCAGTACGCTGCTACGGACGAGTGTACAAAGGTTTGACGTTATTCAAAGTCGTTTAAATATTTTTCTAGGTTTCTCGCAAAAAAGAAGGATTTTCTTGGTTGTTTGATCACATCACATGATGGCAGTTTATAGAAGTCTTTACTTAGCATTATTTGCTCGACATGTTTGAGTGATGTTGATAGGAAATTCCAATTAAATATTTCGGAAACAGAATGTTGTGTCTTTTCACGGCCCATTCAAACCAAAAAATCAATCCTACTAGAGAAAATAAGATTTTACATTCATTCTTATTTCTGTTTTCCAGAATCATACAAGACAATTTTTTTTCTGTGGAAGCTGGAAAAGCTACTCACAGGCCTTGCCATAGGGATGAAAACAGAGCGGAAACGGACGAAGCTGAGTGCTACCACATTTGTTTTCACATTCTTTTGCAGAAGCAGAAACGAATACAAAAACCCCGTAAATGAATAGGGAAACAGGTACTACTGGAAACAGACACGAAGCGAACATAGGGCAAACACAGAAACAGAAATGGGCGTTGGCCGAAACTTAAAAACCCCTTGTATTATAGAGAAATACACACAAAAACAAATAAGTTTAATGAATTGTTAACATGGCTACAAATTAATATGTTTATTTCAGCAACTTAGTGTAGTATTGTATTAGTATTGGACAATTATGTATAGGGAAGTTGAGTACATGTGTGGTAGTAGAGATTAGGCCTCAAATGATCGTGGTTGGGCTACAAAACAACCAGATACCCACAGTAAAAACGGGAATTCCATATTCACGGAAACAGAAAATTTGTTTCCACCTCTATTTCACCGGAAAACAACATTTTGTTTCTGTTTCCGCTTCCATATAAAAATAATTTCATTTCCACTTTTATTTTGCAAATTTCCATTTCCGTTTTCATATTTCCTCTTTGTTTTTATTTTTTCTCCGGAAAAACGAAAAGTTTTCACATCATTTTCATCCCTACCTGGCCATGGACAGCCCGGCCCGAACAACCCGGCTCGACACTGCTCCCGGACCGGGCCTGGGCCTAGGTTTTGAGCCCGAAAACTAGGTCGGGCCGGGCCTGGGCCCGTTGTTTCTGCCATTTACTGAAGAGGCCCGATGTGTTTTTTGCTGTGATGGGCCGGGCTTGGGCCTAAAAAGTAGGCCCGACAGACAGGGCCGGGCTCGGGCTTGAGTTTTCTACCTCGGGCTTGGCAGGCCCGGCCCGAAACCTGGCCCGGCCCGGAGGATGGCCAGGTCTAGCTACTCATGTCCATAACTAAACCTTATTATTAGGGCAATTCCAACCGGTCGACCCAATTAGACACGAAATGTATTAGTTTTGTATCCTTTTGGGTCGACCTGCCGGACACCAGCGTCCGGTCTTGTCCGTAGGGTTGTAGGTGCGCGCAACATATCAGACACATTTCAGATTACACAATATTCTCAAATTAAAAATATTTCACATTGCCACCAAAAGTCTCGGCTTACATTAATTACACTAAAAAAGGATAATAAAACCTAGATCTAGCCGTGTGTGTCGTCGCCGTCGCCGTCCTCGTTGGCGAGGTCGACGAAGGCCGGTTGATCCCATGAAAAAGGCCATGGGACTACTGCCGCCTGTGGTGCTGGCGTGTGCGCTCATGCAGCGGGTGGCTGCTCTAGTGACCACGTGTCCGCGCCCACTCACACGACAGGGCCCGACACCCACTCTAGCGTTTAGGGCACTGTGGTCGTCCACGACCACGATTGCCCCCACCAATGACGCTTACCCATCGTGGTCCTGTTACCGCTGCTCGGGCACAACGACATCGCCTTCGGCCGATGCGACTAGTTGCTCCGCCATGCCCTCCCCTTTGACGAGCTTGTCGAGTTTGGAGTCATTGAGGGCCTTCTTGTAGGCCTCGTCGGCCTGTTGCGGGGGTGGCAGGGGAGTAGGAGCATGCGCACGTGCGCACGAGGAGGAGTGAAAGCACACGCACGTGTGCACGGGGGGGGGGGGGGGGGGGAGGGAGCACGCGCATGAGAGGCAAAGTACGACCGGCGTCTCGCGTCGTGCTCGTCGCGGAACCAAGTGTCCCAGAACGGCGAGTTGATGGGGTACATCGGGTCGTGATGGATGTCCTCGGGGAGCTAATATCAAAATGGATGATGTGCATCGGGTCGTGATGGATGGCTACACCCAGTAATTTGAGAAATATCAAAATCATATATTTACCTTTCAAGAACACGCCGGAGAACTGCATGTAAATATATTAAGAGCATCTCCAATAGGCGTGCGATCATAGCAGCGCGCTGGAAAAATCGCCATTTTTGCACGCTTGCAGTCGAAACGGGCGCTCCAGCAGACGCACAAAAAACGCATGCGCGGTGCAGTTGTTTCGGCGCGCCGAGCAAAACGGCATCGCGCACCGCTTATTTCGTGTGCCCGCTCCCGCGCGCTGGACAGCGACGAGTCGCACACAACTTCCACCAACCGCCAGATCCAGGCGCTGGCGCCGCCGTCCGCACCTTCCCCATTTGCACCAGCGGCCCGTCGGCGCTTCCCCCGCCTGTCCCCGTGCGCCGCCGCTGCTTCCTGCACCTCCTCTCGTCGCCGTCGCCCCTCGAGCGCACCATTCCTCCGACGAACAGCGTCCGGCCGCCCACTGCCGCTCGGCGCCCATAAGATGTTTGACAAAACACTTGCAAGGTATGTATTGCTTCAACTTCATATTTTGTAGATGACTTTGGTGCATGTTGTTTGTAGTGTTATAGACTAGTTTAAGTTGACTATTGTAGATGAGTTTATCCTATGATCCTTCCCACGAAGAATTTGATATTCAATAGGAGGAGGATCTCGCAATGATCCTAGCTATGCACGTCAATAAAAAGACGAAGCACGGTGGTTCGGTTATCGGTCGTCAGAAAATTTGGAGGGATAAGATCGATGCCGACAACAAATTGATAAGGCACTATTTTGTGGAGAATCCCACATACCCCGAGTCGTACTTTTGGCGCCGTTTTAGGATGAGCATCGAGTTGTTGAAACGCATTGCAGAGAAACTGGCAAGCCATGATCGGTTCTTTCAGCAAAGGAGGAATGCCGCCGGAGAACTCGGGCATATCACCTTTCAAAAGGTGACAGCCACTTTGCGTATGTTGGCATACGGTATTCAGGCTAATCTAGTTGATGACCGCTTGGCCATGCATGAGAGTCAAGCCATCATGTATGTCAAGCGCTTCGCAATCAGAATTGTGCAAGTGTTTGATCCAGAGTATTTGAGAGCTCCCAATGTTGAAGACACCGCAAGGCTTTTGGGGATGAACAAAGCTTTCAGATTCCTGGGTATGCTTGGCTCACTAGATTGCATCCATTGGAGTTGGAAGAACTATCCTGAGGCATGACATGGACAATTCTACGGCAAAAAAAAGGTTTCACTATAATCCTTGAAGCAATGGACCATCAAGAGACTTGGATTTGGCATGCTTTTTTGGAATACATAGATCTTTGAATGACATCAGTGTTCTTAATCGGCCATCACTCATGAATAAGATTACAAATGGTGAAACTACACCGGTGGAGTTTGTAGCAAATGGCCATACATACAACTATGGCTACTATCTTGCGGACCACATCTACCCAAAGTGGCAAACATTTGTGAAGCGGTAGAAAAAACCGAAAGTAAGAAAATCTTGATTTCCACAATGCTCAGACGGCGGCTAGGAAAGATGTGGAGAGAGCTTTTGGGATTTTGAAGCCTAATTTGCTATTGTGAGAGGACCGACTAGATTTTGGAATCAAAAGATCCTTTGGTACATCATGAGCACTTGTGTGATCATGCATAACATGATCATCGAGAATGAAGCATGTGCAAGATTTAGACTATTCTCAGTATGAACTCTTGGGACGTCCCGTGTGAGTGCGGAGGAGGGCCGCGAGGGTGGCCTGATTTGTTGCCTCCTATCATGCCATTCAATGTGTCAAACCGCATGATGATCTTCAAAAAGATCTAATCGAGGAGTAGTGGGCATGGAATGGCCGATAAAACTAGTGACGTTGTATGTTTGATGTTGTATTGTTGAACTATTTGTTGCATTGAAAGATAAACTATTTGTTTGAGTTGTAATAAATTGAACTATTCATTGTTGATTTATTTCTTTATGTGTTTGATCTTCTTGGTTCTATTTTGAGTGTGAAATGTTATTTGTGCTGCTTGCGCGCGCTGTGTATTTAGCGCGCCTACTGAAGCTGCTCGCGCGCGTCATATTTTGCGGTGGCCGTTGGAGCGAGCACCCTGGTGCGTGCAAAAAGATGCTATTACGACATCGTAAAACAATTTTAGCGCGCCGCGCGGTTGCGTGCCTGTTGGAGATGCTCTAAGACCAAGAGAGCATGCTGTAAAATCTTATATTTGAATCATATTTTATTCCTCAATATCACAAGGGTTATCATCAACTACACTATTAGCCGTGAACTGATGTGGACTGCTTAGCTGGGGTTTAAATTAAAACACGTAGATGTTGCCCCTTTTCAAAGCCAGTTTGACATCGTGAAAGTTTTTGTGCATGTGCCCCTAAAGACCAACCCCTGAAGCTGTTGTTGTCGCCGGTGAATCTTTAGATAGATCCAAAGCACCTAACACCAAATCTCGCCATCCCACACCCGATAAATCATAATCTCACCACCCCAAAAGGTTGTTAGCAATCTATATCGGGGCTCCGTCGACTACGTCCAGACGGACGAACTTAAGGAGGATCGGAACTCGGAAGACAAACTCAAAGAAAAAGTGTCGTCATCCGCCCGGGCGCCGCACATGCGAGAACTAAAAATAGTAAACTAGATTACTAGCCGAAGGAGAGGCACCAATATTCCACTCCCCGTCATGGGCGTTGAAGCGATAGGCAGAGGGGAGGTGAATCCACGAGCTCATCATCGAAGCTTGGATGGAGGGAAGGAAACATGGCTAAGTGTTATTACTCAACCAAAATGTGTACATGTACTTGAGATATAATTATATGGGGCGCATACATTTTTTGACAACAAATAGACTTTATTCCTTACGATGATCATGTTGTGTACAAGTAAATGAGAAACAAAGTTAGGGATTACATCATCCCAAGAACTCGAAGATCTAGCTCTAAAAGAATGCTTAGCTAGCGCATCTACTACTTGATTAGCTTTCTGGAGATAGTGTTTAAATGATATTTCTGCAAAGTCCATTGACAACTGATTGCATTGAGAAATCAATGCAACTCTGGTCCTAGATAAGAGTCCATTTGCTGAATTATTTCCACTGCAAACGAATCATGTAGCATACTTAGTGATGTTGTCAGCGTCAAAATTAACAAAAGGCTTTCATCTTTTTGAGAATTCAAAAGGCTTTCAGATGGAAAATTGAGTGAGATCTCCTAATCGGTGCCTTTGGCGCTAACTAAGGTAAAGGGTCGCTCACATGCGCGAGTATTTCGGCCGGCCTATCTGTGTTTTTTAAAATTGTTTAACTGGTGGACCATCGACCGTTGACCAAGAAAAGTAGACCGTTGACAATTTTGTAAAAATGTCTGAAAAAAGTTCTACAAAGTTGGATTTTTTTCTCAAGTTTGAGAAAATTCATGAACTTGAAAATGGTTCAAGACTTGGAGTTCCTAAATTCAAAATTCAGAAAATATTTGGAAAAAAAGATCACAGTTTGAAAAAAGTTCACAAAATTTGAAAAAGAATTCAGGGATTTAATTTTTTTCACAAAAGTAGAAAAAGATCAAATTTTAAAACATTAATGAATTTATTTATTTTCACTATTTTAAAAAACTTCGTAATTTGGAAAAAGTTTGCAAAAATGAAAAACGTTTATAAAATTAAAAATATTCACGAAAATTAGAAAAATTTCACAGATTTGCCAAAGTATTTTTGAATTTGAAGAAACTTCACGCATTTGAAAAGAAAGGAAAAAACCAAAAAATAAAAAGAAACAAAAAAAGAAAAACCAAGTAAAACACGTTTTCAAGAAAAAACGCAAGGAGAAAAGGGCCAGAAAAACCGCAAGGAATAAAACAGTAGGAAAAAAACTCTACATGGGCCGGCCTATTCGTAACTTAGTGCTAGGAGAGTGTGCGTCAGTTAACGAAATTGCCAATAACTGGCGCTTAAGGCGCCAAATAAGATCTGGGAAACTGAGCGTGCATGCAGTTTCGTGAGGCCCAGCCCAGTTGCGCCTATGTCATATTGCACGTCGGAAATTAGGAGAGGCCCCCCTTGGACAGCAGAGCCGCCTCAGGGGCTTCCTTGCAAATATATCAAGACAGGAGCGGACGCCCCGTGAAACCCGCCACCGCACCACCCACCTTTCTCCTTTGCCTCATTCCCTCTCTCCGGTCGTCTCTCTCTCCCCTCCGACGACGACCTGATCTCTTCTCCCCCTCCGCGCCACCGCCACCTCGCTCTCCTGCCGGCTGGCACCATCTTCCTCTCCTCGGCCTCAGCGCAGCAGGACCTCCAGCACCGCACCCTCTTCGAATTTGGTCAGACCGCTCCTCCGACCGCCACCGCCGCGTCAGGTACCCTCCTCCTGCATTGGCCAATCCTCTCGCTTGAATACCTTTTCTCCCATCACCTGATCGTCGTCACGTGGTGGGCGTGGCGGAAATACACACACGGCCGTGAATTTTGTGGCAGCTGCGTGCTGGATCCCGACGATTGGTTTGTTGTGTAGCGGCGAGCCTGCAATTACCTAGTGATGTCGTTGAGGAAATTACCGTATTATTTTTGTGAATTTGCTGGATTCGCGAGAAATTTTGAGGAACATACCTAGTATGTTGTATGGTTTAGTGTTCACGAGAAATTTCTCGAGTACTAGCTCAAGGTGCAGGCCACATATGCATTTTTGCCCGATTCTCTGTTTTCATAATTTGGGTAATACTTTATCTGGGGAATCGACGGCCACATTTCTGCTGCTGATTCCTTGTTACCATCATTGTAGTTTAGGAACCCTGTCTCTATTTTAGTTTCTGAAGAGACTATTTGTCATGGATGGTGAAAGTATCTCTTTGAACTTATTGCCGCAACCCTTTACTATTTGGTGGTATTCAGCATTGCAAAAAGCTGGATCACATTTATCAGCTCATGGTTTTAATGAGCATTATATCAAGTGGAGGCGAACGAGGGGGCCGGGGACACTGTGGTAGGGGGAATAAGAGATTAAGAGGGCACATGGTGTTGTATAAGAGTTACATATCAGGGAGCAATGGTGTTTTGGTAATGAAATTGCTAGTGCAGGGAGTGTGATCAATGGGGTTGATCGAAGAAAAAAGGGATAAATGTACTGTGGTTTATTTTTAGGAAAGCTGTGGTTGTTTCTAATGAGATTGTTGACAAATTCAGAAACCTCATAAACATACTTAGGGTTTTTAATCCCTTGAATATGGTAAAACTAATCATCAGCACTGTATTTAGCTGCTAGATCATAGGTTATTTATCTTGTTGGTCATCAGAGAATCTACTGGACCCCTTTGTAAAACCGATCTCCCTTTGTAAAACCGATCCATTTTATTGTATATGACTTGATGTAACTGCAATTATTTTCTGTCACAGGCTGCATACAGTATTGTGGCAACGGGATTATGGGGACACCACATGCTGATTCAGAAAAGACTGGAGAAATAGATACAAGGGCTCCTTTTGAATCTGTTAAAGCTGCAGTAAGCTTGTTTGGAGAGGTTCGGTTTTCCTCTGAAAGATCCGCCACCAGAAAGGCACAGGCCCCACAAGCAGAGGTACTATTTTTTAGCAGAAAATTGTGGCTTTGATATGTAATTATATGATAGGCCTGCATGCAGAATTTTTTGTATACATTGTGTGCAACTGCAGCTATCTAAGAATAATAATCAAGTGTGGATATCATTGATGAAAAGCTATATTAGTGCTTGAACTGCCAACCTAAGCATAAATAGGGGTTTCTGTGATCAGATGTGTAGATCATAGTCGGTATCAACAGTGAAGTCATCAGATTGTAGCGTACTGTATACTTTTCTTTTGTCCCCTTCCCAATGTTCATTTGACATTTGCATAAACATTTATAGATTATTGCCTGTAGTTCAGTTTCAGAAAGCACTCACAAGGGAAAGTGATTTTACATGTATATCAGAATATTGTATTTGTAGAAACTGTCTTCTGTCTTTGATTACTAATATCTGTGGTACGTTTGGACATTTTTGGCAGCTGTTACAGTTTGTCTTAAGAGAAACTTCTGTACTAGACATGATGTGCCATGAAATCTTTAGTTGTACCTGAAAATTATTTGTCCTATTGACGCACCCTTTATCTTAGTAAAGCACAAAGTTTAGTATCTTGGTAGAGAATTTTGGTCTCGATGCATTTGATAGAAGAAAAAGTTTTTTGCAAGCCTAAGAGTGGACCAAGTACAACCACAATGCACACGTCCCTAGCGCTAATCACAGCCGGCAGTGACACGGTGACACCTGAAGGGCAACCGCTCATGCTTTAGCCCACAGACATGCTTCCACGCAGATGGTGTCAAGCAGCGAGGCAATGGCCTTTCCCCATTTTAGACGGCAGTGTTTCGCTGCTTCCAGATCCACTAAGCTGCACCCATGCTGTGAGCATAATCAACGACTACAGGCCCCCCCTCCCCTGCTTAGGATGGTTAGGGTGGAGTCCATGGCGCTTCCACCAGCAGAGAAGTCGTCTCCACTGTAGGAGGGTTCTCGTGTATCTTGCTTTGTATATTACACATGATGGTACATAACCCTTGTAGGATCAATCAGTTTTAGTTCACTTGGATTTAGCTTGTATTTTGGTATCATATTATTATGCTGATCCTTTGTACATTTAAATTTTGTCTGTGGTAGAGGGTGTTGGCTAAGGAGACAGAACTGCACTTGGCTCAGAAAGAGTTGGATAAATACAAGGAACAACTGAGTAATGCTGAGACTACCAGACTCCAAGCCCTCTCTGAGCTTGAGAGGGCTAAAAAAAGCGTTGTGGATCTAACAAATAAGCTTGATGCAGTCACCAAGTCAAAAGAACTGAATATCCGGGCAACAGAAAATGCAAATATTCGAACAAAGGAGCTCGAAGGTGGCAGCTCTAGTGAAGCCGTTGGAAAGGATGGTCCTTTGAAGCAGGAGCTAGACAATGCGAGGGAACAGTATGCTATTGCTTTGGCAGATCTTGATGCAGCAAAGCAGGAGCTTAGAAAAATGAGAAAGGATTTTGAAACCTCACTGGATGCTAAGTTACTTGCTGCCCAGCAGGAAGCAGAGTCTGTGCAGTCTTCTGAATCAAACAAGGAAAAGGCATCTCAACTCCGTACCGAGATTGCAATGGTTCAAGAGTCACTTACGCATGCGAAGGCAGCCACAGAGCAAGCACGTGAAGAGGAGGCAAACATCCTTGCTGAGAAGGATGCTGCCAGGAGAACTTGTAAAGAATCTCTGGAAGAAGCTCAGAGAAAATTGTCAAATTTGAGAAATGATTTTGATCCTGTAGCTTTCAAGGGCCTCCAGGAGAAACTCGATGAGACTTATTCTGAGATTGCATCTTTGCAGAAGAAGATCGAAGATGCGAGAGATAGAGATTTGGAGTCTGTTTCTGCTGTCAGCACAGAGTTGGATGATGCTAAAGAAACGTTGCAGAAAGTTGCACAAGAGCAAACTTCTCTTAGCAGTTTAGTTGAATCGCTGAGGCTGGAGTTACAGGCTGTAAAGGAGGAACACAGTCAGCTGAAACATAAGGATGCAGAAATTGAATCTATTGTAGGGGACCTCCATGTTAAGCTCCAGAAGTGTAAATCTGATCTTGAGACTGCAGTAGCCACAGAATCGGATGCAACACTAGCTTCTGATGACCTGATGTTGGCCCTCGAGCAGTTGTCTTCTGAGTCAAAAAATGCTCTTCAGGAAGCTGAGGTGATGCAAAAGCGTGCAGCCGAGTTAAGAGACGAAGCTGAAGCAGCACGTGCTTCATTAGTGGAAGCAGAGCAAAAGTTGCAGTCCTCTTTGAAGGAAGCAGAAGTAGCAAAAGCTGCTGAAACAAGGGCTCTTGATCAGATCAAACAACTATCAGAAAAGGCAAGTGCTGTCCGTGCCTCAATATCCGAGCCAGGTGCAAACATCACGATCTCAAAGGAGGAGTTTGAATCTCTAAGCCGAAAGGTAGAGCAGACGGAGAAGCTGGCAGAGATGAAGGTCGCGGCTGCTATGGCCCAGGTGGACGCTGTTAGAGCCAGCGAGAATGAGGCGATCAAGAAACTGGAAGCTGCCCGCAAGGAGATAGAGGACATGGAACTGGCAACGGAGGAGGCGCTAAAGAAGGCAGAGACAGCGGAAGCAGCAAACAAGGCGGTCGAAAGTGAGCTCAAGAGGTGGCGAGAGAAGGAAGAACAAAACAAAAACACCGAGACCTACGTGCCTCCGGTGGGAGCGACATCACTGGCAGACGCTCCATCCCACAAGGCTTCTTACACAAAAGCCAATGAGAAGAGCAACGGTCATCAGAAGAACAGCAAAACTCTATTGCGGAAGAGCTTCATGCTGCCTAGCATCACAGGAATGTTCCACCATAAGAAGAAGAACAGTGCCGATGGCAGTTCCCACTCATAATATGACCCAGGCTCTTACATGCAAATCCAAACTTTTAACACATTGTTCATTTGTACGAGTATATTTCTAGTAGTGTTGTACCTTTGTAATGTGCTGAACTCCTAACTTTTGTCATGTAACCATGTTCATGTTGTATATGTATGTCTGTACTTTTTGGTGGTAATCTACTGTTTCTAAAAGTCCAAATCAAACCACACCTTATTGATGCTTTTCAATGGTATGGTATGGAGTGACAACATGTTGGTTATTTTCTTTTTCGCGGGAGACAACATGTTGGTTCATATTCCAATAGATCCCTCGGTAGGGTGTTCGCTTTCTTCACTTAATTACTACTGCATATCCAAATTTTCCATGTAATTAATTCCATGTCACTTCTGTGAAAACTATGATGATTTGCTTGCAGATTCTTTAACATTGGAGAATCGGATTTGGTGTTCAGACCTGAAATTCAGAAGAAGAAAAAAAAGCATTTGCCAGGTTCAACAAATGAGGACCTTTACTGTTGAGGAAAAGATGAAGGTGAGATGATAATTGTATTTGCACAACCACATTATGTAGAGATGATATTTGGATTAAACAGCAAGTTTGCAGTCAAGTGCTCAGTGACAATTAGCTTGTGTACTGATTCTTTAGTGCCTGGTTAGATCTCATGTGTTGCTGAAGGAGAAGATTGTTGGTCCAGACTCCAGAAGGCCATTTCATTATTTACGAACTTGCAGACAATGCATTGGATAAATCCATGAGTTTGAAGCTCAAAGAAAAAAATTCGAAGGTATGCAAACAACAATATGTACTCCCTCCGTCCCAAAATAAGTGTCTCAACTTTGTACTAACTTTAGTGTAAAGTTGTACTAAGTTTAAGACACTTATTTTGGGACGGGGGAGTACTATATTTCAGATTCCTCCGTCCCAAAATAAGTGTCTCAACTTTGTACTAACTTTAGTGTAAAAGAAGAGTACTACCATCATCATTCCACCGGTGCTCTGACCACTTCCAAGAGATGGTAGAACCTACTAAATAAATGATGATGGTGATGATGATCCCATCGACGGTGAAGACAATAATCGTTAGCTTAGCTAGGACAAGTATACTTGGATCTCAGGCTCAGCAACTACATATCCAAATATTTGTGGAAATGAATACAGGCTGTGTTCATCAGGGCTGTAACTTGTTATGTACAAATTTTTCTGGAAGTGGGTTCAGAGTGCTACTAAATGAATTCCTCTGCATGCTTTTGACTTCTCTTACCTTGCGAGTTAGTGTACATGTACAGAACTTTTTTGCAATCTGATGCTCACGGACATACTCCCTCCGTTCGGAATTACATGTCTCGAAAATGGACGTATCTAGAACTAAAATACGTCTAGATACATCCATTTCTGCGACAAGTAATTCCGAACGGAGGGAGTAGGTTGGTTTGTTGGCACCATTTCACAGATAGGAGACGAAGTTGCTGCAGATATGTGGACCCAAAGCAAACATGTGCAACGCAAATTAACTGCAAATCAGCCTGATATGGACTTTATTTAGTACTGCTGTATGTCCTCTTTGTTACACTGTACAGTGAGTGCTTTATCAAGATATAAGCATAATTACTGACAACCTCCTGCATTTTCCATATCACGCCTCGTGTATTTACCGTGTTTCCACGTGTCGCTAGCGCCGTGTAGCTGCTTCACATCTCCGCGACAAGCTCGGACTGAGCAAGCGCAAGGTCGAACGAGGAGAAGGAGTGGGCAGCGAGCGTGACCTGCATCTGTTCCGCGGCGTTGCGCAGCTGGCTTGTCACAGGCACGACCTGCATTGTTCGTCAAAGCAAGATTCGGCTTCAGGTGAGCAGCTCCCAAGAGAGTGACGCCGAAACGAACAATAAGCTCTACACTCCAGAACCTAATCACAAACAGAAATGGTATACTACCTTGTTCGGGTTACTGAAAGAATTTTCATCCTTCACATTGCTGGACGTGAGAACAGTAGCGTTTGACCCCAGCGCGTTGATGCTAACCTGAAGCCCAGACACAGAGATCGTGAGGCTCACGGTGTCCGGCCCGAAGTTCACAATCTGCAAAGGAAGAGCTTTCAAGATTAACACAAATATTCACCGTCCCCCTCCGGGTATAACAATGGAACGTTACTTGCCTTTACTTTCAGGAAGCTGTTCCCGGAATCCTGCCAGGTGATAGCAGATGCTGCTAGAGAACCAGAGTAGCTGGAACTGATTGTAATTGGATGAATCATGGCACCACTAGATTCGCGGAAAAACTTCTGCATCCAGTAACTAGGAGTTCCGTATTGTTGCCAGGAGTTGAAGACGATAGCATCTGGATTCCACCTGATTATTTGATTCAAACATAATTACTGCGATATTACTCAACAAGAACTCACGAAATGGAAAAAAGATATGGATACAAACGTTTGATCGTTGTCGTTTACAAAGAGTGGCGCATAACTTGCCATCTGAACAATATCACTGCAAAGAACCAACAAGAAGTCAGCTAAACCCACAGTACAGATCTATAGGTAGTTGCTAGAAGAGTAGACAAACTCTCTGAGGGATCACCTGTTCTTCTCCAGACCAGTAAGGAAGGCAGCCTCTGCTAGTGAACCAAGAAGGCTTCCTCTACCTGCATCAGTTCTCCATACGGCATACTCACTGACAAAGGCCTATTAAATATTCATATTGTCAAAAACACATGAATGTATTTACTGTCCGTAAGAATGAAAGGATGTTGATATGCAGAAGAGCTATATTATTTAGTACTCCCGCTGTCCCGAAATACTTGTCGCAGAAATGGATGTATCTAGACGTATTTTTAGTTCTAGATACATCCATTTCTATCTATTTCTGTGACAAGTAATTTCGGATGGAGGGAGTAATATATTGTCAAAACACAGGAATGTATTTACTGCCCAAGATTTTCCAGGACATGCAAGTAGGGTCGAAGACCTCAGCAAGTGCTACTTAGATCCTGCAGGTTCCTCATTGTTCTTACAATGACCCCAACGGTTTTTGCTTTAATGGCCCCTAGTTACACTCAATGTTTGGCACAACTTCACACAGAAACTACGTGCAGGCCAGCACACCCCGCACCCCTGGCAGAAATTTCTAAAAATACAAAAAGATGCTCAGTTTGAGGTCTCAATTCCTATATTTCTCATCATCATTCAGAAACAGAGTTTTGAAGAACGATGAAGATACACCAGGTAACCCGCAAAATACATAAAATGCATGCTATGGCAAGAACATCCCTAAAGAAAGGCCAGGAGATGCTGGACTATGTAAAAGATTGATACCAAAGCATTTGAAAGGCCATCTGACCCATGTCATAAAAGTGAAAACGCAAAGTAAACCATGAAAATAGAGGTATACCTTGGGACCAGTACGAGAAGTTTTATCAAACGTACCCTTCATGTTAAACAAAGTCTTAGAATCGGTGTAGACCTATAAAAAACAACTTCTTCAGAATCAAATATAAGATACAAACAGAGAAAGGGTGATAACCCAATGAGAATCTTAATGGGGGAAATGAGTTGAGCCAATTTGTCACAAGTAACTTACATGGAAGTCATACAGATCAGCAGGATGGTCAAGTGGTTTAGATGAACCATCACAGTTTGAAATCATCTGAATGTCTGGATAGGATTCTCTTATAGCATTGTAGAACTTGAGGTAATTACCTGTTCAATGGAATTAAAGAACATCATGTACCTAGAAGATTATTGCAAATATTCATTATACAGTTTGACTGAAATAGCAAACTACCAGAAGTAATGATCAGGTGGAACTACTTAATGGGTGAATTTATTAAAGAAGATTTACCAGGTAATAGTTTACTCTTCTGTTTTAGTTAGTAGTGCTATACTTGTTATGCTTCACTAACTTCATTTTTTCTTTTGATGAGAACATATATCACTATCATTTAATTACGAAGTGTTATTTCAGCTCAGTCGTCCTATCATATTTCTCTGTAATGCTCCAAAATTTTGGAAAGAAAACTATGACTGATTAATTATCTCAAGAACTTTTCTTAATAGGGGTAGTATGGTTGAATCTTGTTATTTCCATGGTTTTACACGATTTAGTTATCAGGTACAAGGCATCTTCGGGACTTCGGCCTATATTGTGAAATGGGTGGAATAAGAAAAGTAGTTTCTCAAACAAATAAGAACAGTAGTTGACAAAAAATATCAAGAACACACAGAGGAGCTGAGCATATTTGCATTAAGAGGTAGGCAAGAAATTACCGAGGTAGTATTTTTTCCCACAATCTTCATTTCCAATCGCAACATATTTGACTGGGAACGGTTCAGGATGCCCCATTGCAGCTCTAACAGAGCCCCATGTTGAGTTTGCACTCCCCCTTGCGAATTCTAGACTGTCCAATACATCCTGCAGAAAGACAATAATTTCAGAATAATGTACATGGGATTATAACGAGTTAATTACAGTTTAACTCTTGGGAACACATCAGGCATTAATACTACAGTACCACAGAATTAAATGATAGAACTGGAAGAAACTGGTCCGTGGCAAGGTTGAACAAATAAGTAATTTGCTCTTGTTTTGATGCACCATGGCAATGCTAAGTTATTATTGCTTGCAAATTGCCATTCATTCAAGACTTAGAAGTATCCATCATACAATTACATGTCTACCCTGATAGAAAATGAAGTTAAAAATTTCAAAAATACCTTTACAAAAGGGGCAATGGCAGCGGTACTAACTTCATCATTGTGGCTGATTCCTGGTATTTAAGAAAGAGGACTCCAACATTTAAGAAGGCGAACACTGCTAATCATTGATATGACAAAATTTGAAGATATTTACCATTGTTGAATACCCAGATTGGAGCAGCCCCCAGGTCTTCAGAAAGCTTTGATATAGGTTTCGAAGGCAACATATGGTTAGGTGAGAATATAAAAGGAAAAAGGTGAAATAATGTTCACCACTTGGCTGGTACCTGAAGAAACTCATAATATCCAAGGCCATCATCAGTCCAGTAATGCCAAACATCTCCGAAGTGTCCAGGCCTCTCCTCCCATGGACCAATAGATTCCCTCCACCTGAATGCATTTCTTAACCATTCGCCTTCAACGAAGCAACCACCTATAATGCATTCCGAGCAAACCATGTAAAAGTAAGGAAAAGGAAAATACAAAATATCAGATGTCTTTACAAACTTAGTTTGGGATGAGTTGGGTTCATTTTAATGGAATGTTACATTAATCAAGGGAACATGTTATATGAAAGAAGATATTTAATTAATATGGTCAGAGGACATATTTGACTGGGAACATAAGAAACTTTAGTCAGTATAACATAACTTGCATATGGTACTGAGATATATTAGTTGAATAAAAAATAATGATATTTGATTATATCATATTTTAAGTGAACACCTCACTAGGCATTGCCGTAGTTGGCTCAGTGGATTTCTCTGACAATAGGGGAACTGAGGGTTCAGTTAGCTAGGTCTCACTAATTATGATCTGAAAGTAAAGATATTCAGGTTAAAGCAACACGAGCAAATATCTATCCAGTCTGGTAAATTATACTGTACAAGTCCAGACATTAGTGTGAAGCCACCAATAAACTGAGCGAAAGTTAGACAAGACTCATATGGGATATGTCCATACCAGGAAATCTCAAGAATCGTGGTTTTAGATCCAAAAGCATGGATATCAATTCGGTGCGAAAACCATGTCCCTGTATATGTAGAATAAAAAAAGGCCAGTTACATACTCAGATAAACTCAATCCCCTAATCATGATCAGGCACTACGGGTATGTATCACAGTGCAACGCACAGTATCCATTTAAAACACACGCATGCACACCCTCCCGCCCACACAAGGCACGCACGCACACCCACGCAATGCCAAATGTCTAAGGACTAGAAAACAAATTAGTTAGAGGCACTTGATTCTGCTTGGTTTGTGATCAAAATCAAAATTAGAGTAACACTGGGCTCCACACATGTCTTTTGTTGATGTAGAGGAACAGAAATGTCCCGCACATTGATAACCACAAACGGAATTGCCAGACAAGATGCCCCACACACGAACTTCAACATGATCAAGATAATCAGATCAACCAAACGTTAAGACTTAACGGGAAATAATAAATTTAAAATATTATGTCAATATTATTATAACTTATGTCTAGGCCTATGAAACCCATCATGTTTCTGGCAGAAGAGATTTTTTTGCGATGCCAGGTGAAATTTACTACAATAGTCAGTGCTTCGTCTTCAGAGTTTTGCTCTTCAATCGATGTGTAGCATGGGCGGATCCAGTGTGGGGGTCATGGGGGCAATGGCCCCCACAAGCAATTTGCATATTTACTTTTACTAGTGCATATGTATATACATTTACCCATTTTTGTGTAATTCAACCATCATTGCCATTACTAGTGCATATGTATTCTAAAGCTTTGGATCTCTGCCTTCTATCAGTTCTTGTCAATAATATACCTTGAACGTGTCTGAAGGCATGAGTGATACTTGATCAAACCATACAACTCCCTTCTTGTTAGATGTTATCTGAAGTCTTGAGGTTCTGTTTGTCCCTTTAGCAATCAGTTTTTGCTCCACTTTTGTCCAGTTGGAAGTGCCAGCAACTCTGAAACAAAAAAACTCCCATAAACTAATGGAAATATCGCCGTCCTCCTCCTTACCAGATATTGAGATAAATGATACTAACGGTACAGTAACTGAAGCGAGCTTCTGCAACCCATCAGAGCTTGCTAATGAAACTGTCAAATCTGCAGCTTCTGCTGATTTAACATACATAACTAGATTGTAGGACTTTCCATCTTCTATGTTCTGAAAGATGAAATGGTAAAGGTAATTACTAAATTGGATAAGAAGAGTTGGAAGGTTAGGAGAAGGAGGTAAAAAATACTGCTACTGCCTTGCAAGGGAGAAAAAAGACACGACTACATGAGGTTACATCTCTATCATGTGATACATTGATATCAAGTATATTAGTTCACTGAACCAGAATTTTCATGCTGATATAAGCGATCGAATTACGGTCAACTCAAAATTGCGTCATACCATGCCCCAGAACCCAGGGTTGTAAATGCCAACGCCACCGGCTGGGCATTCATCACAGAGAACCTCCATCCTAAGAGCGATGATGTTTCGACTGAAACATGATGTACGATCAGTCACCACAAATATGGAAGCGTCGTCTCCGATTATAGACCATGGGTCAATATTTGATGGCGTATGGAGTCCACCAGCTTCAAAACCTGAAGCATAAAAATACATTCGATGATTTCACTGAAATTCAGGTATGGACAATATTTCTGTAGGACTTTTATGTTCCGGTGTCCCACAACCAACAATAATGAATTACCTCTATTACTAACAAGTTCTGCCCATATGCCACCGGCTCCTGCATGGTTGATCTCCTACAACATTTTGCAAGGTACTTAATAGGAGAATATAATCAACGGCGGAGCTACATCCATGTCGCGGGGAGGGGGGTGGGGGGTGGGGGGCCTTTGCCCCCAGCCGCCGCCACTTTATATGCTCCCTCCATTCCCTTATACAAGGGACTTTACATTTTTATGTCTAACTGACCATTAATTATTTTACCAACAGAAAGTGAGTTATATGCCACAAAAAGCATTTCATTGCATGCACATTTCAAGAACTTTCCGATCATATATTTTTGATGACATAATCTATATTTTGTTACCAAAATTATAAGTCAAAGTTTGACACAAAAAACGAAGTGGCCTTGTATTAGGGAATGGAGGGAGTAATATGTACCATGAAAAACATAAACTGATATAGTCAAAGTTTGACACAAAAATTATAAGTCAAAGTTTGACACAAAAAACGAAGTGGCCTTGTATTAGGGAATGGAGGGAGTAATATGTACCATGAAAAACATAAACTGATATAGTCAAAGTTTGACACAAAAAACGAAATGGCCTTGTATTAGGTAATGGAGGGAGTAATATGTACCATGAAAAACATAAACTGATATAGTACAAACAAACTGGTATCTTACCTCAAAAAACATCCCAAACAGTGTGTCTGGGATCTTTCGGGCAAGCTGTGACGAGGCATCAACCTTGAGGGTGGCCGTCTGTGTCGCCTCTAATTCCAATGCTAGGCATTTGCATCCAAGGCAGAATAGGAGCAGCAAGCATGAGACGGTAGGAACGAGCACTTGTTTGGAACCCATACGCTTCATCTTGTAAAGAACACTAATGTAGTCCGTGTGTCTGTCGAACAAATAACGAAAGAGTCGACTGAATTAGCTGGGAAATGGAAAATCGAAAGAAGTATTGTCAAAAATGATCTTATATTTTGGGATGGAGGGAGTACAAAATAGATAACACGCGATGTGCGAAACAATGGCGATGAGCGACTTAATTCGACTGGAGCTATGTGTTTGCGAATCATGAGCTGACACAGGCGTCTCAAAACGGAAAGTAATTAAGAGCCGACAGAAACTGTTCTAACAAAAATAGGTACTGTGCCGACTGACTAACTGACCCCCTCCCTCGAGCGTTTCATCGAACAACCTGCCTGCATATCCCAAACAGGACGGACCGAAACAGGAAGGCGGAGAGTACGATACTGCGATATGCCCACAGAAAAAGATAAGATGGATGGAGTCTTTCGCTGGTAAATTGCTCACCATGAATGCCACAGCCAGCAGCAAGCGGCTGAGGAAGATGGAGGCGAGTGGGTGTACGAGCAGCGGAGGCGCGCGCTTAAGTAGGCGAAGCCGCCACGGCGAGGAAGCAGTGGCTTTGAAGGGAAGCGTGGGTCGGGATGGCGATCGGACGCTGGAGGCCACGGCCGGTTGCTTGCCGGAGTGGGCAGCTTCGGCCGTTGGCTGGTCTGTTGGCGCGCTCGCTGACTGGCCGTCGGGACCCGCTTTATCCGTATGACAAGAGTTTCCATCCTCTATCCCAGATCGAATTAATGGGAAAGGAATCATTTCGTCGCTGCGATAAGACAGGGTGGGGTTGTTGTCAGGCCACTGTCAGATGATTGAATTGAATATCTATTTAGATCGCCTCATTTGTTTATCAGATGGTGTGACATACGTAGTCTGCAGAGAGGAGAGGAGGATATCCATTTGGCTCTAGCCTCGTTTGGAGCACGAGAGTAGCGGATTACAAATTCATCGCGGAGTTTAGGTTGGGAGACTTGTGTGAGATTTTACGTTAAATGAGATCAATGAGATTGAATTCTTTTAAAAAAAGAAACATGTTCAAATATTCTTATATTTTTCGTGGACACACATCAATGTTTGATGTACAACCTCAAAAAAAAAATCAGCTCTTAATTCGACTTACATTAATAAAACAAAAAAAGACAAAATAGAATGTGAATAGTGTCGAAGTACTATTCGCTCAAAGCTGCCACTATTCACATTCAAATTTACCTTTTTTGAATCTCTAAATGTACATCAAGTTTTGAGCTGATTTTTTCGGAGTTCTAGACATACCTCACATGAATGTTGTCAGATTTTTCTTTATAGATAAATATGTTGAGACCTAAAACATCAACTACACATGATACGAAAATGTATTTCATAAAGAATCTAATGAGACTAATTTGGTGTTCTATATGTTAATATTTTTTTCATCGATAAATGACGCTTTTATTAGCTTAAAATATAGCATCAAGCGGATACAATCATATTGAGCAACACCGGGCTTCTGCATAACTAAGATGCACACAGCCAATAGAAACAAGTTTGACAAAAATAAATAGATAAAGGAAACGACATATTGGCGGGAGTAAAGTCCTATGAGACAAAAATTATGCCTATGTCGAAGGAGGAGGTGGACCGAGCCGAAGATTATGTTTGGTAAAAACCTTCCTGGCCACTCGCTTCAACCGTATACACATCGTCTTGAACAACAGTTGATACTCTGTTCGGTGCAACATAAACCACATGCGAAGCCAATGCATACAACAAAAAATAACCTGCAAAGGAGAAGGTGATGTCAAAAAACTTGCAAACGAGAAGGGGTTTTACCATAGAAACCAATGTCATTTCTACATAGCCAAAGCGAGCTAATTAGTCAGACGATCCCACCTTTATTAGCATGCAAAACCTATTTGGTTACTGTCAAGCCAGTGACCATATATATTGGCAACACTTGTCGGCGGATACATATTTGGACGCTATATGGATGACTGACCATGTAGAGCGCGTAAATTTGCATTGAAAGAAGAGGTGTTTAATTGTCTCGTCATAAGTACAAAAACTACACTTCTTATTTTCATGCCAGTTGTGACAGACGAGATTGTCTTTAGTTAATAAAAACTCTCCCTACAAAGACATCATATAAAAATCAAGGATTTACCACCTCCATATTTTACATTATTATAATAGAGTTAAAAAAAGTGCAGAAGAACTCTTGCCCCTCTCGCCCCCGCGTCACCCCCGGGCGACACGGGGGAACCCCAGCGCCACCGCCGCCAGGTCCCCCTCGCCCCCTCCCTCGCTTCGCCGCCGCTGGAGGGGCCGCCGGCGAAGTCTGCGCGCGCCCCAGGGAAGGTGGCTGCGGGGCGTTTCCCCTCTCCGCGGCATTGTGCGTGCATGCGCTGCCTGCGTCGCCTCGAGCGCGGGCGAGATGCAGGGCCGCGAAAGTGGCTACAACGCGGGGAGAAGCCGGATCATGGCCGGGCTTGGCCGGATCTAGCTTCTTCGCCCCCGTTGGCCGCCCTCGATGGGGCTCAGTGGCTTTGTTCCGGCGGCCAGCGAGGGCTGGATCCCGGGGCGGCGACCCCGGACGGCGGAGGATGTGTCAGCGGCTGTGGTCTTGCGACGGGCGACACGGCGGCCGCGGGTGGTGGACAATCCGTGCGCAAGACGCTTGATGGAGGCCATTGAAACAGATCTGTGTGAAGACCTGCTCGCGGCTGCTGCCGAGGCCGGCGATGGCGGCACTATTTGGTGTCGTTCCCTTCTTGAAGGCATCACTGTTGAGAAGTTCCAGGCCACTATCTGCTACCTCCGGGGGAAACCCTAGATCAGTAGATCGGATGGCGGCGACATTATTGTGTCGTTTCCCTCTTGTGGCGTCATTCTTGGAGGTGTACACGGGCTCGAGGGACTACTGGACGAAATAATTGGTGGAGCGGTGTTTCATCCTGCACATTAATGGTGGCGTTTCTCGGCAGCGTGGCGCAGTGGAGACCTGACGCCCGATGTGTGGCGAGGGACTCGCGCAGGAGGGTGATGTCATCAGGCGTCGTGGTGGCATTGATGGCAGAGAGGCGGGGCAAGGTGGTGCAGCAGTACAACACTGAAGATGGATTGGTGGCAGGTGGCTGCGGCGACCTCATACCCGGCAGGCGTCCTGGTTGAGGAGTGCGCCGGACTGGTAGGTGCCTCTACCCGGCAGGCATCCTGGTTGGGACCTTAGGTCTTAGATGTTTAGGTTTGGCTGTGATGTCTGTTTCGTATTAGGCCCAGACTATTAGTGCCCCTTCATCAATTGGATAGGAGTAGCGACAGTTGTTGCTTAGACGGTGGCTTAGTCTTACTGTTGTATAACTTTGTAAGGTCTTGTGAGAATAATTAATAAAGTGGCCGTATGCATCGCCCAGATGCAGAGGCTGGGGTCCACCTCACATTCTAAAAAAAACATTATTATAATAGTATATATTTTTATAAACTTGATCAAACTTAAACAATTTCGACTTAGCATAAATTGGAAACTTTAACTATTTTAGAATGGAGGTAATAATTAACAGCGTACCCTAGCATAGTTGTAAATAGTGGCATAGGGGTGTGCACTCTCATGAAAGGCTTGCACTCTCGGTCTCGTCTCATGCACAGAAATGCTCAACTTGGCATCTTGTTGTTTTTGCTTGCCGTCCAACACAAGAAAGCTCAGGCACCCCATGTGTCTTCTTGTCACCTGTCCAACAGGGCGTCTTCGTCTCACGGAGACAGAAAATGTTACATGGGCAACCACAACAAAAAGCTTCGAACGGCATACCCAGCCTCTGACGCCGTGCATCAAAACATCGCAACGTCCGAGCAGAGCGGTCAGATATTTTTTATCACCCAACGTTGTGCACAAGCATTCAGGGACCGGTTTAGACATCCAAAATCACACAAATCAGAAGCAAATCAGTAGGAGGTTTGTGGGCATCTAGACAGGGGCGAAGCCAGGATTTACGCATGAGAGGGCGAACAAAGCTATGGTCTTTTTCAAGAACACATATGATATTTGCGTGTCTATGTATTAAGGTAGAAATCATAGTAATTTTACAAAGAGACGTCTCACAACACAAGCACGAAACATCTACCATTCCTCTGTTTTGTGTTAGTGCATAACTCGCTTTAGACTACTATTTCACATCATAGATATACACCATAATGTATCAAGTCTATATGATACATAGTAGTCTTTGCTTGCCATTACAGATGTAGTTAGATACTTCTTCTGTATTAAAAATATGAGATATTTTTGGACACTAGCGTAGTCTCATAAAGCATATTTTTGGTAGGGAGAGGGTATTTACTACCTCCTGCTACGACTTCATGGGGGGTGTTAACGGTTGGAGGGGGGGGGGGGGCTGTCTCTGCCCCTGCATCTAGATGTTCACCATGTAGGTCACCGACACCCCGATCCATCCAAAACACCCTCTCATTTCGCTTTAACTAGTACTCCGCTCCGCGCCGCGTTCATGCCGGTCCAGAGGGGAAGTGACCGGTCATTGTCGTGACATTCACACTGGTGTGGTGGCTGTGAAAGTTGCTCCGGCTCGCTGCTCGTGCGGCGTGTGCTCGCTCTCCGCATTTTGAATGTTGCTAGAGGAGCAACGACACAACCTACAACTCCTCGAGCACCACAAGCTCACGGAGGGCAGATCGCCGACAAGCAGGCGAATCAGAAGGTTGTCGTGGTCATGCTTGGGTAGAATCCGAACTTCGTGGATGAGTAGCAGACATTGTATGAGTCCACGTGCAGTGCCCATCCCATGGGCCGTGAGCGATGGCAGCTCTGCGTCAACAAGACAAAGTGTGTCTTGTTCGAGGAGACCGCAGTGGAGACGGACATGGAGGCGACACAAGGGGTGGCGGACGGGAAAGCTGCCAACCTCGGCAGCTCCACGTTGTTCGCGCCAACGACTGCACGAGGCCGGACCATCTGGATCGATCGTCAGCCTCACCTCCACCGGCGACATTTTCAAGATATGTTTGGACATTTTTTTTCAATGGAGCTTTATTAATGCATTTGAGCTATCTCCAGTTGGTTTCTTTTCCTTTTTCTTGAGGGAAGTCTCCTCCAGTTGTTGAGTAGCCAAGATTCGGGATAGTGCCCTCCACGTTGCCATTTCATCGCAATAACAAAACATGGCTATTTCTTTGCGTACTCGAGGGTGGAAGCCTAGCTAGCTAGGAGTAGAAAGGAGGAGGAGAGAGACGTCGACCGCCGGCCCTGGCAAGCAAGAAGGACGAACTAGCAGCAAGCTTTGCCCTTTGCAGCCACACACCCGACGCACGCACCCGGCGAAAGGCGAGCATGCGTGTGCATTCTCCCGTACACGACGTCGCGCGCGGCAGATAAATTGCGCGTCGCCCTCTACCTCTGGCTTGCAAGCGTCGTCGCCGCCGTGGATACGATCGGCCTCGCCGAGTGGTGGATGTACGCGCGCGCACGCCTCCACCGCGCTCGCGCATGTACGCCATGAGAATGCGATCGTTCGAGTGCAATAACGTTACCTACCGGCGTCACCTTCCTCCATCGGCTCGCTCGCATTGACTTTCCTTGCAAGCGTCGTCCAAGCCAGTATCGGCGCACTTGTGCCGGCCATTGTGCCCACATCTCCGTGAAACCCGTCGCGCCGCGTCGATATCAACCTCAAATGCTCAAAGTAATTCAGGGCATCTCCGACACGCTACGTCAAAACGGATACAGGCATGGGCATTAGCAAGGGGAGCTGGTTATCCAACTGTATGCATCACAAAGAGGCAGCACTATATGTCGGCCAGTCGATAATCTGAAAAGATCCCCCGCCTCAACAGCCGTCGGATGACGTCTCGAGTAGCCCTCAAAAAAAAAAAAGAGGCGGCACTACGTGTCGGCCAGTCGATAATCTAAAAAAATCCGCTGCTCAACAGCCGTCGGATGGCGTCTCGAGTAGCTGTCCGATCTCTGCGACAAGCTCAATGTTGCACTCGTCGCTCTGCAACATCGGTCTTGTTGCAATCTTCTCCGGGTTTTTTTTGCTCTGATTTCTGCAACAGGAGCCTTGTTGCGTTCATGCTTCTACAACAAAAACCTTGTTACAAACTTTTTTCGCATCATTTTTCCTTTCGATATTTGCGACATGAGCCTTGTTGCACTCAGCCTTCTACAACAACGACCTCGTTGCGGAACTTTGTCGGACCGATTTTCCTTCTGATATCTACAACATGAGCCTTGTTGCGCTCAGGCTTCTGCAACAGCAACCTTGTTGCGGAACTTTTTTGGACTGTTTTTCTGTCTTTCGATATCTGCGACATGAGCTTTGTTGCAGAGAGCCTTCTGCAACAAGGGTCTAGTTGCAAAAACTTTCCCTGCAATGGAAAGGAGAGCGCGGCCATGGATGGGGAGGCGAGTGTGGTCATGGACGAGGGAGTCGAGCATGGCTGTCGGGTAACGATGCTACCAAGGTGCGCGGCCGTTTGAGGAGGTTCGTGATAGTGTCACCCCAACCTACATAGCCATCGACTGTCTTTCTTGTCAGTCGTTGTTGCTCCTATGCCCGCGCTAGCCACTAGTTGCTGCTCGTACGTCGGCTTCACACGCTTTGATCTTGTAGTTGTTGCTTGCATATGGGAGCGCCCCATCTTAGGGCATGGCATGCTAGAGGCAGTTGGAGAGTTAAAAAAAAAGCAGTGTGGATGGGAGTCAGGGACAAGGGAGATAAGGCAGCAAGGTAAAAGCGGTGGCGATCCCACCTAGAACATGTGTCACCCGTGGGAGGTGGCGGAAGCGTTACAAAGATCAGCCGGATGAAGGGGTTCATTTCCTATAAAAAACATTAAATCTGGATAGCTGGGTGGACGAGGAAGACCTAAAGGAGAAAACATATGGACCGTAAGGACATATGCTCCAAGTGATAGTGAGCCAAATGGACTGCCGGATCCCTTCTAAAGCTCCCACATGTTTGGTTCAGGTTTGTGGAAATCCAAACATCCAGACTGTTCCGCGATCGTTTGATGCATAACTTTGGATGGCAAAAAATGTCCGGACCACATGGACCGGACATTCAGAAGCATTTTGATGGACTGTGTTGGAGATGCCCTTATAGCTATCTGATCATCATACATACTTCCCCAATCCATTAGTAGCTAATTTTCACAATTTTTGAGGCTTTGTTCGGTTAGTAGGGATCCAATCATAAAGAAATTCGCATACACATGCACCTACCGAGCCCTACACGACCTCATGATTGCTTTGCGATCCGTAAAGTTGTTGGATTTCACAAGAGGCCACACCAAACTTTAAGTATTTGTTTTTAAAACTTGGTGGTTTTGTTTTTTGTTTGTATCAAGTTAAATATTTCTCTTTTGTAAGACGTTTTAGACAGGTCAGATTGTCTGAGTTGTCTAAAACATCTTAGGAAAGTGAACTGAGAGAGTAATATATTTTTTGATGATAGTAGTTAGTTTTGATACATAAAAATAAACTAGTTACAAATAAATAATGTCTCAGATTTATAAATTACTCCCTTCGTTTCATAATATAAGAGCGCTTTTTACACTAGGGCAGTGTCAAAAACGTATTATGGAAGGGAGGGAGTAAAAATCTACGTGTTGGATTTTTTGATGTGCGTTTGTGTCCGATGGGCGGGCGGACGCAGTAGCGTGCCCGTGGCTGGCCCATGTCGAAACCTTTAATTAAGGCGTCACGGCCCTATTTTGCTCTATCGTGTTCGATCCAAATAGGCCTTCAAGCCTCCTCATCAAAAGGAAAAGAAAAAGAAAAAAAAGCATCCTCCCTTCCTCCATCGTCTTCTTCCCCCTTGTCTTTCTTGCTCCAGGGGAAAGGAAAACAAAAGCCGAGCTCCCTCTGCCCGTCTGCCGCCAAGTGAAGAGAGGAGATTGCAGGAGGTGCGCGAGTCACGAGCCATGGACGCTTCAGCTCTCAACGACCCGAGGTTTCAGGCGCTCTTAGAGGTAACCCTTCTAACCCTAGACCCTAAACCTACACCCTCAGTCGGGGTAACAGGGGAACATCGCGGATCCTGGTAGTTCCCGCAGGCCCATCGGGCCCTTCGTTTGTAGCGCAGCGTTTTCGTTCTGTTTTCGGCGGTAATTTTTGTGCGATGTAATAATCGTCGACGGAAAAGGATGATCTGGAACTCCCTTCAACCCTTCGTGCTGTATTTTGCGCTCGGATTTATTACAGAATAGTTGGAGATGTGAAATTCGCGCCGATTATTCTCACCCTCATGCAAATCCGTCGGCGTGCTGTAATTTCTTTATATAGAAAGCAAAAATAAAAGTAAAATTAGGGGTGATAGTGCTCCTGAACTTTTAGGTTCAGATATGTGCTGCAGGTTAGTATTGGGACTGAATCCAGCATTACAAATTGTAGGTCCGTTTAGGAACATAATGATATTAAAGAGGCATGGATGAACCTGTCAACTCACCAAAGTGATTTTCTTGTTCTCATAGCTTCAAAGCTTGTCCAGCTGCCCAAAAGCTCCCAGATCCATTGTACATCTGGAGGTAGTCTGAGCTTCTGGCGGTAGAGTTTGCCCAATTCCTTGTGTAGAAGAACTACTCTAGCCCTTACTCTAAACTGAACCATCTCGAATCTATCTGGTTTCAAGCAGCACGTGACTGTCCACGTCCATTAGTCAGTTAATCAGTTTACTTTTATAAGGCTTGAACTCTTTTACTTGGAGGGTACAAGGAAGCTTGAAACCGTGGTCTTTGGTTTTCTGGCAACCTGTAGTTAGTGAATATACATGGCTCATTAGGTGGTCATTGAAATTAGAATAGCCCTGAATACCAAGTGCGTCTTTAATTATTATATATAATGGAGCTATCTTGTTGTTTTATGCAAATAGTGACGCATATCATCTCCTGGGAGATTATAAATTTATAATGCTTAAGTGATTTACAACCAGAATTTGCTGATGGTTATATGATGGAAACTTGCATTATTTTGCCATGTTCTTTCCTTGGTGAAACACTTGCATATAAGTTGCAAGATTTGAAATAGCATAGGACTTTGTATGACATAACCTAATGCAAAAAAAGGTGGCAGATCCACCATGTAGTGGTATTTCACAAGCTTTTTTCATAAAAAAACACTTGCCTATCTATAAGCAGTCATCCTTATTATTTGGAAAAGAGACGCCGCATGCAACTTGCCGTCATATCTTGGAAGCTTATGTTCCTGGTCATTTATGTGTAGGAAATATATTTGCTTAGAAATAGCATCAGAGTGCACGTTTAATAGTTGCGACCCAACTTAAGAGGAAAAATAGGGGTTCACATGGTCGAATTTGAAGAGAAGAATTATAGCTTGTCAAGTATTTTCATCTAGCATGCTGCAGGGACCCTCATCAGGAGTTTCTGATATTGTAAATAGTTGGTTTCATTTAGCTTCTACTCCCTCGGTTCCCAAATACTTGTCTTTCTAGGCATTTCAAATGGGCTCAACATACGGATGTATGTAGACATATTTTAAAGTGTAGATTCACTCATTTTGCGCCGTATGTAGTCACTTGTTGAAATCTCTAGAAAGACAAGTATTTAGGAACGGAGGGAGTATTTTACAAATCTCTAATTCAACCTGTAGTTCAACAGAAATCTAATCAGCACATACATTTTGTCTCTGTGCAGGAGGAGAAGAAAAAGGCCATGATGAATGAGATGATAGCGAAGCTGACTGACACTTGCTGGGACAAATGCATCACTGGAAGCATCGGGAGCAGCTTCAGCAACAGCGAAACCTCTTGCCTGTCCAACTGCGCAAAACGCTTTATTGATGTTAAGATGCTCACCATGCAACGAGCAAACAGCAGTAGCTAGGACCAGAATAGGTCTCCTGCTGCATCTGAATATGGAATCCACTAGAGTTGATGCAAACCACCTATCTTTCTCCGCAACATGAATAATTTTGTTACTTCTTTTGCTGTTGGACCGTAGTTAGTGCGACGGTTGCCAGAAATTTGCAGATGGTGATTAAAATGTTACTGCTACTATGTTTTCGCCTTGATATGGGCAGATGCTACGGCATGATTAGATTTGAGCAATTATGTTATAGTATGAAACACCCTGCTCTTATAGTACTTGGGCCTTTTTTGGTTCAACCTCCTCCTAGGGGTTTGGAGAGGATTGGAGGGGAATTTGATTTAATTTACTTCCATTTATTACTCCTGGAATTATCTATTTATCGGGACAGATAATACCCCATAAGGAAGGGCTGAGTTGAGCATTATTAATTTAGAAGATATGCTCACCTTCTTATTTCCCGTCCTTAGTTTAGGAAAGTGGAAAGTTTTTTCCTTTTATTTTAGGAATTTTGGGAACAAAACATTTCAACAAAGGAAGTCTTTCACCAGTCAAACAAGACGTAAGACTTAATCTAAAAGAAATTAATAGATTGGATCTATTTGCATTAAAAGAAGATAAAAAAAGGGTGAGCGAAGTAAGTGATCGAAAAACTTTGTTCTTTGTTCGTCCTATCTATAAGAGGAGAGAGCATATGAAAAATGTAACACATTCTTTTTTTTTAGCTCACTGGCCATCCGCTGGCAATTTCAGGCTTAATACTGATATTTTAGCAACAAATCTAATAAATCTAACTGTAGTGGTTGGTGTTTTGATTTTTTTTGAAAAGGGAGTGTGTGCGAGTTGTCTATTTCAAGAATAGATTGGATCTATTCGGCTGCACTTTGTAATATCTTTTAGTATTTTTCGAAAAATAAGAAAAGGGTGTACAATCTCGACAAATTAGTTCTAAATAAATTTAGAAATCATATGGAAGGCGCTTGTAGGGGATTTAATCCCCCACAATCCCTGTCAATCCCGATCCCCCTGAAAACCAGCATGGACACGCGGACTTCACACCAGCCTGTATCAGAAACCTTCTGCGTCGCCATCGCTGATAGGAAGTCGACTCGGCACCGGCGAACACACACCAGCCGACATGGCCACCAATGATGAGATGCAGAAGGGGGATACAAAGCATGAAGTCGCTTCCGATGCCGAGAAAAGGAGTGGAAAAGCATGCACCGCCTGCAAACCTGAAATGAATTGGCCTTGGTGCTGTTTCAGGTGTAGCAACAACAGAAACATGGAAAACATGATGAACTAGTAGACTGCCGGTGCGTTGCCACGAGCCAAAAATTAAATTTATAAACAATGCTCATATTTCTCTTCCCGAATGAAAACATTGCACGCAATGTTCAACCACAACACAAACACAAGTATCTTCTCTCTATGCCAACAAACACAATGCACCCCTCTAGCCTCTCGTTTCTGTTGAAGTTGTTCTCCCTAGCCCTCTTTGTTCATACATCAACCATCCTCTCAATCTATTGCACCTTAACTCTGCATGTGGCTTCTATGTCTACTACGTATGTCATGCAACATGGTACATGATAAAAAAGGATGAGATACAAGGCACCTCACCTTAGTACAAATCACAAGAAAATGTGGCATATGAACATGAAAACATTATTTCCACCACATGTTCATTCATAAACTAATAATGCTCTGTTTAACTGGGCTCTGCTTTCATCTCCACCAAAGATGCATCTCCGTCACTTCATCTCACTAATACTTATTTTCCTGTGGACCTCAAATATACATACAAGAATCACATGACAAGGTTGCATCATTGTCATTCCATCTATTCTTTCACTTCAGCTCTTTTGGTCATTGTAACACCAGTCTACTCCATTGTCACCCTACTCCAAATCCGCCCATGAACTGTGGTTTGGCAAGAAACCAAAGTTGTCGTTTCTGAAAGTTTGGGGCTGCGATGCTTATGTGAAAAAAGCTTCAACCTGATAAGCTCGAACCCAAATCGGAGAAATGTGTCTTCATAGGATATCCAAAGGAAACTATTGGATACACCTTCTATCACAGATCCGAAGGCAAGACTTTTGTTGCTAAATTCGGAAACTTTCTTGAGAAGGAGTTTCTCTCGAAAGAAGTGAGTGGGAGGAAAGTAGAACTTGACGAGGTAACTATACCTGCTCCCTTATTGGAAAGTAGTACATCACAGAAAACTGTTTCTGCGACACTTACACCAATAAGTGAGGAAGTTAATGATAATGATCATGAAACTTCAGAACAAGATACTACTGAACCTCGTAGATCAACCAGAGTAAGATCCGCACCAGAGTGGTACGGTAATCCTGTTCTGGAAGTCATGCTACTAGATCATGATGAACCTACGAACTATGAAGAAGTGATGGTGAGCCCAGATTCCGCAAAGTGGCTTGAAGCCATGAAATCTGAGATGGGATCCATGTATGAGAACAAAGTATGGACTTTGGTTGACTTGCCCGATGATCGGCAAGCAATTGAGAATAAATGGATCTTCAAGAAGAAGGCTGACGCTGATGGTAATGTTACTGTCTACAAAGCTCGACTTGTCGCGAAAGGTTTTCGACAAGTTCAAGGGGTTGACTACGATGAGACTTTCTCACCCGTAGCGATGCCTAAGTCTGTCCGAATCATGTTAGCGATTGCCGCATTTTATGATTATGAAATTTGGCAGATGGATGTCAAAACTGCATTCCTGAATGGATTTCTGGAAGAAGAGTTGTACATGATGCAACCGGAAGGTTTTGTCGATCCAAAGGGAGCTAACAAAGTGTGCAAGCTCCAGCGATCCATTTATGGACTGGTGCAAGCCTCTGGGAGTTGGAATAAACGTTTTGATAGTGTGATCAAAGCATTTGGTTTTATACAGACTTTCGGAGAAGCCTGTATTTACAAGAAAGTGAGTGGGAGCTCTGTAGCATTTCTGATATTATATGTGGATGACATATTACTGATTGGAAATGATATAGAATTTCTGGATAGCATAAAGGGATACTTGAATAAAAGTTTTTCAATGAAAGACCTCGGTGAAGCTGCTTACATATTAGGCATTAAGATCTATAGAGATAGATCAAGACGCTTAATTGGACTTTCACAAAGCACATACCTTGACAAAATTTTGAAGAAGTTCAAAATGGATCAAGCAAAGAAAGGATTCTTGCCTGTGTTACAAGGTGTGAAGTTGAGTAAGACTCAATGCCCGACCACTACAGAAGATAGAGAGAATATGAAAGATGTTCCCTATGCATCAGCCATAGGCTCTATCATGTATGCAATGCTGTGTACCAGACATGATGTGTGCCTTGCTATAAGTTTAGCAGGGAGGTACCAAAGTAATCCAGGAGTGGATCACTGGACAGCGGTCAAGAACATCCTGAAATACCTGAAAAGGACTAAGGATATGTTTCTCGTATATGGAGGTGACAAAGAGCTCACTGTAAAAGGTTACGTTGATGCAAGCTTTGACACTGATCCGGACAATTCTAAATCGCAAACCGGATATGTGTTTACATTAAACGGTGGAGCTGTCAGTTGGTGCAGTTCTAAACAAAGCGTCGTAGCGGGATCTACATGTGAAGCGGAGTACATAGCTGCTTCGGAAGCAGCAAATGAAGGAGTCTGGATGAAGGAGTTCATATCCGATCTAGGTGTCATACCTAGTGCATCGGGTCCAATGAAAATCTTTTGTGACAACACTGGTGCAATTGCCTTGGCAAAGGAATCCAGATTTCACAAAAGGACCAAACACATCAAGAGACGCTTCAATTCCATCCGGGATCTAGCCCAGGTGGGAGACATAGAGATTTGCAAGATACATACGGATCTGAATGTTGCAGACCCGTTGACTAAGCCTCTTCCACGAGTAAAACATGATCAGCACCAAAGCTCCATGGGTGTTAGAATCATTACAGTGTAATCTAGATTATTGACTCTAGTGCAAGTGAGAGACTGAAGGAAATATGCCCTAGAGGCAATAATAAAGTTATTATTTATTTCCTTATAATCATGATAAATATTTATTATTCATGCTAGAATTGTATTAATCGGAAACATAATACATGTGTGAATACATAGACAAAACAAAGTGTCACTAGTATGCCTCTACTTGACTAGCTCGTTAATCAAAGATGGTTATGTTTCCTAACCATGAACAATGAGTTGTTATTTGATTAAAGAGGTCACATCATTAGTTGAATGATCTGATTGACATGTCCCATTCCATTAGCTTAGCACACGATCGTTTAGTATGTTGCTATTGCTTTCTTCATGACTTATACATGTTCCTATGACTATGAGATTATGCAACTCCCGTTTGCCGGAGGAACACTTTGGGTGCTACCAAACGTCACAACGTAACTGGGTGATTATAAAGGAGCATTACAGGTGTCTCCAAAAGTAGATGTTGGGTTGGCGTATTTCGAGATTAGGATTTGTCACTCCGATTGTCGGAGAGGTATCTCTGGGCCCTCTCGGTAATACACATCACATAAGCCTTGCAAGCATTACAACTAATATGTTAGTTGTGAGATGATGTATTACGGAACGAGTAAAGAGACTTGCCAGTAACGAGATTGAACTAAGTATTGGATACCGACGATCGAATCTCGGGCAAGTAACATACCGATGACAAAGGGAACAACGTATGTTGTTATGCGGTCTGACCGATAAAGATCTTCGTAGAATATGTAGGAGCCAATATGGGCATCCAGGTCCCGCTATTGGTTATTGACCGGAGACGTGTCTCGGTCATGTCTACATTGTTCTCGAACCCGTAGGGTCCGCACGCTTAAGGTTTCGATGACAGTTATATTATGAGTTTATGAGTTTTGATGTACCTAAGGAGTTCGGAGTCCCGGATGAGATCGGGGACATGACGAGGAGTCTCGAAATGGTCGAGACGTAAAGATCGATATATTGGATGACTATATTCGGACATCGAAAAGGTTCCGAATGATTCGGGTATTTTTCGGAGTACCGGGTAGTTACGGGAGAAGTAATGGGCCTTGATGGGCTTTAGTGGGAAGAGGAAAAAGGCTGCTGCGCCCCCCTTCCCCTTTGGTCCGAATTGGACTAGGGAAAAGGGGGCCGGCCACCTCTCCTTCTCCTCCTATTCCTTCTCCCTTCCTCCCCTCTTGGTGGACTCCTACTAGGACTTGGAGTCCTAGTAGGACTCCCTATCCTGGCCGCACCTTTGCCTTGGCCGGCCTCCTCCTCCTCCATCCTTTATATACGGAGGCAGGGGGCACCTCTAGACACACAAGTTGATCCACGTGATCTGTTCCTTAGCCGTGTGCGGTGCCCCCTGCCACCATATTCCTCGATAATACTGTAGCGGAGTTTAGGCGAAGCCCTGCTGCTGTAGTTCATCAAGATCGTCACCACGCCGTCGTGCTGACGGAACTCTTCCCCGACACTTTGCTGGATCGGAGTCCGGGGATCGTCATCGAGCTGAACGTGTGCTCGAACTCGGAGGTGCCGTAGTTTCGGTGCTTGATCGGTTGGATCGTGAAGACGTGCGACTACTTCCTCTACGTCGTGTCATCGCTTCCGCAGTCGGTCTGCGTTGGGTACGTAGACAATACTCTCCCCCTCGTTGCTATGCATCACATGATCTTGCGTGTGCGTAGGAATTTTTTTTGAAATTACTACGTTCCCCAACAGCCGTTGCGAGGAAGCTGATGTCAACACGTATGGATCTCATCCATGGTAGCAAACACATCAAACAAACACACATTAGCAAGCAATCACACACACCTTCATCTTGGGATCCGGCCGTCTAACGTTGACTTGCCAGTCAGTACAATCTAGCCGCTGCCATGCTCACTGTAGCCGAATCCACTATCCCCGGTCAGGCAACCATAACCTCACCCATGACCATGTACCACACAAGCACAAAACCTCACACATACCATGCCCACGGGCCCGATATCCCATCCATACCCAAACCCACCGGGTACCCATAGGGCAACTCGACAATATGCGATATTATACCCTCAATAATGGCAAATAAACAGAAAACAATGATTTTAATTCACAGTTGACAAGCTCACAATCACAACCACATATAAATAGCATGACTATGTTTGCAAAAATGGTAGCCTGACCATAGTAAATAACACGTCTACATGTGTAACCAAGGGGCAAATAGCAACCAAAAATTATTTAAAACAAAGTACAGCTCCAAGTCTCCGAACATGATTTTAGTAAATAAAAAGTGCACTGTCCACACAACCACCAACCAGTAGCTCCAGGTCTTCATTTTCGAGTGATGACTGAAGTAGGTTCGTCCTACACGCGATACAGACCAAAAGAACATGATTTAATTAATTACGCAGAGAATCTTACAATTTAAGTGAAAAATATCTGAAGTGAAAACAACAAGGTTGTAATTTTTTTTACCATTTGTTCTTCGTCATCCTCTAGAACACTATGAAATTCTATAAAGAGAGTGGAATTCCTATCACCTAATGTCTAACCAACAATTATTATATAAATAACAAGGTATTTGCACAATAAAAATAAGAGGCAAGTGCAAATATTGAGTACCTAATAGATCCACATGAGACCAATCTTGCGTACACTTGAGAGCTTCTGAAATATTAGGAGTAAGACTTGAGATTCAGATGCTGGAGTGACTTGAGATTCAGACGCTCCATCTTGAGAAGCCAGTGAACCTTTCCGTATCACAGCTGAGCCTTGCGCTCCATCTTGAGAAGCCAGTGAGCTGTACATAATACACAACAGATAAGTTTAAGAATTGTACAGAAAATAGTATTCAATTTTAGTAAAAGTGAACCAAATAAGTAGAATGTAAAACTCGAATTATGGTGATCCCACAACAGTCTTCACAATCATAGGTACCAAACCAGTCACTAATTAATTTTCTTTCGAGCAAACATGCAACACCTGAATCTTAATTGAAGATGATAGTAATCGATTAAATAACCAAACATGCACACATGGATAGATCCACGTACTTGCATACAGTAGTATAGGAATACGAATGTGTACTACTACGTATTGATATTACAGGAATATAAGCAAGAATCATGCCTTGAATGAAGCCTGGTCCTTGAAGTGGCCATGCTGTCCGCCGTGGTACATGCTCCCAGCCTGCCTTGCTGGTGTGGCCTGCCTTGTCGTCGCTGAACCCTTGTACCTCGATCGCTTGCCGTCGCAGCCGTTAACTTCTTCGTGATCGTGAATGGTGATCTATGGGGGGTATTCTATGTGATTTGTGAATGCCACATGTCATTCATCAGGGCGGGTCTCACCTGATTTATATGAGACCTGGTCTCATATAATTTTTTTTCATGGACTGATGGAATAATTTACGGTGGGGTAATTTACTTTCCACCTTTTAAGAAAAAACATATGGTGGGATAAGGAAAGTTAAGATTTTTGCCATAATTGTTTTGTAATTTTGGGAAGCGTGGCCCACAACCACGCTTGATTGTTAGAAAGTGAGTAAGACGGAGATCTTCATTCCAAGAAGGAAAGAATCATTCGTAATGAGGAAATACAATTGCCAAGATGGAAAAAAGAAAGGAAGGGTTATGGAAATTGATTTGATTTTTAATGCGAAGGGTGGTGGGATGTGAGACGAAAATAAATCAGACGAAAAAAACCGGTCGAAAAAAACCAGACGAAAGTGAGGGACTATTCAACCAACTCGTTCATTAGAAATAGAGATTAGCAACTTTTAATCAATATGACATACGCTACACTACTAAGCTCTTGCAGTAGGAAATTCCAATTAAGTGCAAGAAATTTTGTTACTGGAATATATTAGCTCTTGTATATATTAGCTTTTTCACTTTGATAAGAAAGCGTATGTTTTGACCTAATTACATAATCATAAATAAAGGGCACCAGAAAAAAGTAAAAAGGATTGTCTGAGCCCAGGTTCGAACTAGGGACCTTTAGTGTGCGAGACTAACGTGATAACCAACTACGGCACCCAGACCTCTTGTTCAGACTTCTAACCTAAAACATTCTAATAGGGATACGAGTCTCGCTAAACGAAACAACGCCGAGCGATACTCCGATGCATCAGAGATGTTATGGATTGGCAAGTGAGACACTAAGCGGGAGGCCCGCGTTCGCCCCACCACTGCCGCATATGTTAAGTGAGAGGACCGCATCTACCCACATAATTTCAAGTGGTTTAGTGGACATTTCACATACCATCAAAATTCACAAAACGCAATGACCTGAACAGAGCCAACTCTGCTCTGTGTTACTACCAGTCCTTAGACTACAAAGCCAGGAACGGTAAATAAAAATGACATAGCCAGCAACCTCTATGCCCATCCACATTTACATCAATTGGACATAACAGTCTTGACTCCTATTTCTATCATGTTTTGGCATGACTCAAATTTTTGTAGAGAGAAGCAAGTAAACAGTCCCTTGTCAGCACTGTGAGCTGGAATCTTCAGGTTGACCCACAGATATATGAATTGCAATGGAAATAAATAATACTTTTGAGAATGTACCACAATAATATTAACTGTATATATTAGCTGTTAATTAAGGGAGACTTCATGGACACACAGTGATCAAATCTTTTACTGGCATCAATCGCTTCCTGCACCGTCATGGCACCTGAAGCTGCACTGACCGCCACGCCTGATCCTATCGCTTGATTCACAGACGATTCGGACGCATCCGCTTCCTGCACGCACTTTCAGGTTACAAAATATAAATACAGGAACCAAGCTCATGTTCAGAACATACAGCTGCTAATCCACCATCATCAGTTGAGTATGTTTTGAGCCGCGTAACCGCAGTCTGTGAATCTTGCTCCAACTACACCTTTGCGTAGATGACTGAAAGTGAGTCTTCCTGCAGTCCTGCCCCTCAACTCTCTGCTTATATACACAGCCTGGGCAAGCCTCCCGCCCCTGTTATTAAAATTTTGAATTTGTGTGTTTTCCTCTTCACATGCAAGCAGGCAAATGGCAACACCTGTCAACATGCTGGCTTTTAGTGCAAACAACATTAAACCTTTGGAGCATACACCAAGCAATTGTAAATTTGTAATCAGAAATTTCATCTCTCACTAAATTCAGAACAAGGCACAGCCTCACATCAACTGATTGACAGATCAACATATGTTGCATATTCATGAGCTGAGCACGTTATTGTAATGCTAACAACGACGGAGCTACGGCAAGGCCGAATGGGCCGTGGCCCGCCCAGCACTGAAGCAAAAATAATTGTATGAAGCCCAGCCCACAACAATGCATTGATTTTCAAGTAGATAGCACCGTTTCTACTCTGTGGCCCGCCCAGCTTTTCTTTGGGAGAGAATTCCTTATTTGGCCCTTTCTTAAATTTTGGTTCCCTTTTTGGCCCTAGTAAAAAAAATCTTCCTGTTCTAGCACTCAAATTTCAGTTTGTTCCCTATATGACATTTCCGTCAGTTTTGGCAACTAACACCGTTAAATCTAACATGAAAAGTCCTTTTTACCCTTGGTGTAGTTTGTGACCAAAATTGTGAACTGGAAGTCAAAAGCAATGGTGATGTGATCTGTTTGTCTTGAATACATTACCAAATGAAACCAAATCTGCTATTTAGCACATCTTTAATTTTAATTGGATAATTGGACAGAACCTCCCTTGTATTTTGATGATATATCCCCTGTACAGTTCATATATGCACAAATTATAATATACTTGGAGCAGATTCACATGTATGCAAACTAAAAGTTCATAGAAACTTGGTCCAGGTTCACATATACGCAAACAGTCCACATATTTAGTCCTCTACACACATTCAGGTTCACATAGAGTTCACATATAATAGTCCAGGTTCACATCATGTCAAATACAACACATGAAGGTCACATATAGCACGTACAAAAGCCCAAGTTCACATATAGATTACATAGACAGCTCAAAAGTTTCCAAAATGAATCATGATATAGAAAGGGATACAATGAGAATCACAAGCTAAGTCTCCTTTTGCTTCGTGTGCTCATTGCAGGGCTGGAAGGATTCATTTTTTTGCTTCGTGTGCCCATTGCAGGGTTGTCATGTGGCACCATGGGAAGGTGTGGCAACTTATCAGCAACCTCTTTGCTTTTTCTTTTGGCATGTAATTTCAAAACAACAGATGCTTTCTTGTTGGCCACACAAATGGGCTGAGTTGTTGATCTACACATACACATTCATGGCAACACATCATACATCACATATAGTAGCCCAGTTTAACAATAGAACAATGCATAAGATAACATAAAATTCAGAAACAACCATAAGTTACCTTTTTGCTACTCCGGATCCAGATTTACTCCCTTTCCCTTTTTCCTTAGTTGTTTTCTCCAACATTTGGCTATAGTGAGAAAAATGCAATTAGAATACAAAACCAAGCTTTCATCTAATCTACTACAAAATTCAGAACTAGTTCTTACCTTTTTGATGCTCCAGTAATTGAGTTATCATGTTTTCTCTTTTTCGTAGTTGTAGGTTCCAAGCTTTGGCTATGGTGAGAAGTTACTTAGAATTCAAACACAGATTTCATATAATTATGAGCATGAGTGTAAAGTGGCTAACCTTGGCGGAAAGCACATAGAGGCTGCTGGAGCATCATCCTCGTAAGGCACAATTGATGCTTTGGTGGTCTTTGCCCTCTTCTTTGGTGGTCCTCTACATGAGCAACAAAAAAGTAGTTAACATGTATGGCTGCTTACAAAAAAATGCAAGCGAAGCAAGTTACACAATTAAATTTATTACCTCACAGCTAAAATAGCAGCAATGTCATCTGGGTTACCCTTCTTGCATTTATGCCAATGATGCCCATAGTCCTTACAAATAGGGCATAAGTGTTGGCCGCCTTTTCTTTTCTTCTCACTGCAGCCTTTATACCTCTCAGTTTTATGCCTACCCGCCGTGGATTTTAGTAGCGGTGGAAACATGAAGAATCCATGGTCAGATTTAGGCCATTGGTTCTTGTCAACCATGGCAGGAATTAGTTGCTCATAGGCTGCTCTAAATTTGTCAATGGAGTAATACAAGTCCACATAATTCTGTATGTGTGCATTGATAAGAGATGTGATAAATGCTAGACCATGCTTGCAAGGAAGGCCAGAAACTTGCCATTGTCTACAAGAACATGTCCTGTCAAGCAAGTTGACCACAAACCTAAAGCCGCTGCCTCCCAATGCTGTCACTTCAGCGACTTCTTCTGAGCTTTCTACCACCTCCAAGTTTAATTCTCTAGTCTTTGCATTCAACTTCTTAATTATGTGGGGAAGAATCAACCCAACCAACTTCCTTGCTACTTTCCTCCTTTGGTTCCACATGATCATAATCATCTGCTTAACCTTATCAAAGAAGTCATCCAAGTTCAAGGACTTGTGATGCTTAATCCAATTATTGAAGCACTCAGCCAAGTTGTTTGTAACATAATCCACCTTGGAAATTGTTGAGAACTGACTCCTAGACCACAACCTAGTGTGCCACCTCCTAAGATATGCAGTTGCCGTTGGCTTTGCTAGGTCCATTGCAGCCCAATTTTTTTCAAATATATATGGGTTCCATGAGTAAGCAGCAGCCCAAAGGTGGTCATCAAACACCTTTCCTTCAAGGCTAGCAACTTACCCATATAGACTCTCTTAGAGTTGATGTCGATTCCATGATGCTCTTTCAGCTTCTTTCGCAATGCCTTTGGTCCTAGAGTTGCATCCTCAATTAGCCAGTCCTTCACGTGCTCATATATCCACCGCTTGTTTGCATTCTTCAACTTCTTTTTTCTTTTTGTACTAGAGCAATCATGACCACAAGGGTTCTTTCTCACCTACAAAAGATGAACATAGAAAATTAGTACTAGAGTAAAGACCATGACCACAAATTAAGCACACATGAGTTAAGTTAGAAAATTACCATTACTGTGCACTCATCTTCCATTGTAGAAGCATATATCCTCCATGGACACTTATCTTCATCCCTTCTTGAACAATAAGCTCTGAACCTATGTGGTGCACTCTTTTCGGTGTCGAACTCAAATTCATGTTTGATTGCATGTTGAGAAAGCGCCAATTTAAACTCTGCCATATTGGGATATTTTCTTCCTTCGTTCATTGGAGGATCTAATTTATTATATTCAATGTGTGGTGCATGATCTGCCTCGTGATATTCCTCATCTTCCTCTACTTCAACCTCTGACATGCTCTCATCCTCGCTCCCATCCTCGCTCTCAGCCTCGCTCTCAGCCTCGCTCTCATGATCAGGAACATAGTCTTTGTCCTTTTCTTTATTGAAACAAGGAACCATGATAAGAGGTACAGGTTCATCCTCTAAATAAATATTTTCCTCATCAACACCAACATGCTCATTCTAAGGTACTGGGTTGCGAAGATAATCATCATCATCTTGTTCTATGTTGTTAGGTTGGCTATGCGCATCACTATGCCACTCCGTTATAGGCTCATATGGTTCCGATGGATCACAATATGCAACAAACATGTGCACAACCTTTGTCTTAGAGTGTTTCTCAAACATCAACATCAATTCTTGGTCAGATGTTACTTCAGGGTAGATTTTAAGAAAATCATCATAGTACTGAACATGTGCAACTTCCAAATAACGAGGCGAGTACTGCTCTACGATTGATTCAACCAAGTCCTTATAATTTGTTAAGTCGGAATCAATAACCTTATCAAAACAGAAGCATTTGATATCCTTTCTAGCCTTTTTTGGGTTGCCAAGCAAACTGATTTTCAGCACATAAGTTGAATTTTGATCCATCCTGTAAAAACCAAATAAACTTAATCATCAGTTGCATTTGGGATCCATCTCTAAATTCAGATTTTGCAGCAAATATCCATCTCTAAATGAAACTCCTAAGTAATCTGTTGCATTTCGACAAATCTAGAAGAGAGGTGCAGCAAATATGTTGCATTTGGGATCCATCTCTAAGTAATCTTCAAGGCCATCTCTAAGTAATCTGTCAAATTTAAAGAAGAGATCACTCACCCATCTAGAGAAGCCGATGTAGCCGCATCCTTCGGTGATACTTGGCCTTGCTCCGGTGCTGCGCCTTTACCACGCAAGGCTGAGACCACCGCACAGCCGGCCTCCCCACCATGGCCGCCCTCCGCCTCCCCACCATGGCCGCTTTGCCCGTCGTCAACAGGTTGGCCGCCCCCCGCCTCCCCACCATGGCCGCCTCGCCCGTCCTCCTCGGGTTGGCCACCCCCCGCCTCCCCACCATGGCCGCCTCACCCGTCCTCCTCGGGTTGGCCGCCCCCCGCCTCCCCACCATGGCCGCCTCGCCCATGGCCCTCGTCCACCTCGCCCACCTCCATGCGCCGCCGCTGGGTGCCTCGCCCGCGCCGCCGCGGGGTGTCGCGCTAGGTTTAGGTCTCGGGAGGAGAAGGGGAATCGGGGGGAGATGGGGGAATCGGGGGCAGAAGGGAGGGTTCGTTTTTCTTCTTTTTTTTAGCGTGCTATAAACCAAGGGTAAATACGACCTTTCCTGTCATAGTTGACGGTGTTAACGGCAAAGAACGACGGAAGCGTCGTGGAAGGAAGAAAATAAAGTTATGGTGTCAAAGAAGGAAAAAATAAATTTTCTGGGCCAAAAAGGGAACCAAAATTTAAGAAAGGGCCAAATAAGGAATTCTCTCTTTCTTTGGTAGCGCGCCACTGAATGCTAACATGGCATACCGATACAATTTGATTGGTATTTGCTCCAAAAAAATACAGTTTGATTGGTCATAAAACCTAACTTTGCTGGGTTACAACTATTGCATAATCAAACTCCGTGTCCCATCCCAATGAATCTATCAATAACATTCCTTGGCTATTGACTAAATCATAAAACATAAATTCAGTTATACTGCATAAGGCCCCAGCATATTATCATTTGAATCTCATCCTTGACACTTGACATTGCAACATTATACTAGAAAATTAGGACTTTTACCTTGTTCTTCCGGGGCTACTCTTGGTTCTTGAGGGTTCTTTGCAGACTTCAACGCCGTCGCCGACCGCTGGTTCCGGCTGCTTCGTGTTCACGACACCGTCCATCGTCCAGTCTGGAGTAGGACACAGAAGTGGAACACGAATCTACAGCACATTCTTATGCACATGGCAAACAGCTAATGACCAGTCACCAGAAATCTCCACATGAGCAATGGCCATCTCTGAAGTGATGGAACCGGGTGCGGTCCCTCATGATGATCTCCCTTCCATACACCTGGGAGACGAACTTCGTGCTCTCGTGACAATCACTGCACACCCGGAGGTTCTTGATGATCCTGATGGGCGCACCTGGAGAGGAGGCGATCAGGGCGAAGGCAATGGCGAGCCTCTCGCTGTGGTAGGACAGAGCATCTACCTTGTCCTCCTCCTCGACGTTGAACAGCATAGCCGTGGTGCTCGGCCGGTACCCACATTCCTTTAATCTGACCTCGATCTCTTGAACCATGGCGTATATCTCCCTTGAGGCAGGGTGTGTCTTGTCACCCATCAAGAACTCATGGAGAACACCATCGATGTCAAGGACGCTTGACCCGGGGCTCTTGTCAATGCCCATGGCCTTCATCTCCTTCCTCACCTTCTTTGCATCCTCCCATAGTCTCATTCTCGCATAGAAGTTGGACAGCAGGACATAGTTTCCACTGTGCTCTGGCTCGAGCCTCATCAGCTCTTTGATCGTCCTTTCCCCAAGTTCTAGCTTGCCATGAATCCCACATGCCCGTATCAAAGACCTGTACATTGCGGTGTTCGGTGGAAAGTCCATCCCTCGGATAAGCTTCTCGGCAACATCAAGCTGACCAGCTCGGCCCAGTATGTCAACCATGCATCCATAATGCTCGATCCTGGGCGTGACCCCAAACTGCATCTCCATTCTGTCGAAGAGCCACCGCCCTTCATCTATCAACCCAGCGTGGGCGCACGCGCACATCACCGCCAGCACTGTGACGCTATCAACCGAGAAGCCCTCAGCACACATCCTGTCAAACAAGGCGAGGGCAGCTCGGCCATGCCCATGGAATGCCAAGCCCTGGAGCATGGCATTGTAGCAGCGTGTGTCCATGTCCGTAACGCCAGCGAACACCTGCTCAGCCAGGTCCATTTTCCCGCACCTGGTGTACATCTCTACAAGCGCGGTGGCCACGTAACAGTTCACGGTCAGCCTGCGCCTGAGAGCATACGCGTGCGCCCACAGGCCGTGCCCGAGAGCGCCGAGCTCCCCGCATGCGCCAATGACGGCGACGAGCGTGATCTCGTTTGGTGGGACCGTCGATGAGACCATGCGCGCAAACAGCTCAAGAACCTCCGCCGCCTCGCGGGCGCAGCACGAACCCCTAGCCCGGCGCGCGTAGGCCGTGAGCAGCGCATTCCAGGCCGGCAGGTCCGGCTGGACGATCCTGTCGAACACCCGGCGGCAGGACGCGATCCTACCGCAGCGGGCGAAGGCGTCGAGCAGCGCGGCGCCGAGGACGCGGTCGCGGGAGGCGGCCCCAGCGCCGAGGAATTTAAGCGAATGGGTGGCGAGCGCGAGCGCGGTGCGGGGCGGGGAGGCGCGGAGGAGGGCCGGATAGGTGAACTCGTTGGGGCGGAGGAGCGGGGGAGAGGCGAGGAAGAGGAGGGAGTAGAGGGGGAGCGCGGAAGGGAGGTGCGCGAGGAGGAGGGAATTGGCGAGGAAAGCGGTGGGCGGCAGCGGGGAGCAGAGGAGGAGCTGGAGGCGGTGGGAGAGGGAGGGGACGGAGGAAGAGGCGAGGCGGAGGAGGAGGGCGAAGTTGGGGGAGTGGAGCGCGAGGCCGGAGGTGAGGAGCAGCGCGTGGAGCTGCCCGAAGACGCGCGGCGCGGCGGTCCGGAGGCGGCGGAGCGCCGGCAGCGGGTCGGCGGCGAGAGGGTGGCGGGAGGGAACCGCGTCTGGGCTCATTTGCGTCATGGGCTAACTGGGAATCATTTGCCTTTATGGGCTTGAGTAACACTAAAGTCTTGGCCCAGGAACTGGACATAAACCTAATTTCCGCTCGTGCGTCGATCATGGCGATCGTCCACTGCGATGAAACCCCTAGGCCGGGTTATCGTTCGCCTGTCCTCCCCGTCGACCGCGCCCGCTTCTGTGCCGTGTGTCGATCATGGCGATCGTCCACTGCGATGAAACACCCCCCCCCCCCCCCCACTGCATCTTGTACCGCCTTCCTCTCTTGACCAGCAATACAAGAATCACCAATGGCGGTTGGCTCGCCCTTGACAATAGCAGATGAGGGCATGGCCAACGCTACAGCGTGGACCGCTGCCTCGCAGGTTCCATGTCGGATGTGAGCAGCCGTGGAAGAGAGAGGTGAAAAAGGCAGTAGACGAGGTGTGGCCTGCAGAAGAACCGGTCTCCCCGGGAAAAAGAGCATGGTCCTGTGAGAGAAAAGCAGAGAAAGAGAGAAAGATTGTATGCACCCGTGAGATTAGAAGAGAGAGAAGAAGGAAAAGTGGAGGAGAGGATGTGAGGTAAGCACTGTCTGACGAAACCATTATTTGCATTGGATGCATGTGTGTTGGACAGTGGTTTCAACCTACATGGCAGATGGGGCAGCTATATGGTGCTGCCTCCATTGTACGTGCCCTGATATTTCTGGAGGCAAGCACATGTACTATTTGCGTAATCTTTTCCCCAGCACAACCGTTCCGCTTTCCCGAGTTTGGCTCTGTAATCGGCCATGTAGTTGTTCTGCTCGGGCCGGATCGCCATCACTATAGAATTGTTCCAAATCCACAAGGTACTTATGCTGACGGTTTGAGCTGAAAAGTCGGGTGCTTAGAAGCCCAAGCCACGAGCAAAGTCGTATGCTCGCATCTTTGACACCGCGTTCCTTGGAGATAGCCACTATGGGGTCATCGAAGACGAGGGTCTCTTCATGTTAGATCCAAGTGAGGAAGATGACGACAATCCCGCGGTTGTGAATTTTAAGCATGTAATCACACACCCAAGTAGCGATGATGAGGATGAGGGTGATGACGTTGAGGTGTCAAGCAATGATGATGACGATGGTGGTGATGATGACCACGCCGATTCTAGCAGCGATGATGTTGTTGTTCATGATGCTGAGGAGGAGGACAGTGATGACTACGACGAAGAAGTGTCCAGTAATGGCGACGACATTAACGATAATCTAGCAATGTTGAGTAGCGAGGATGAGGAAGATTTGAAGCATGTGAAGGCAGAGGACAACACATTCAACGGTGATGGCATCACGCCAGACAACGTCAACATAGTGACGGACGAGGAGGTACCACATGAGCCTAAAGATTGCATCTCTACCGAACGACACCTCCTTGAGCCAAGCGATAAGTTGCTGATGGTAGCATCGACAGGATCCACCCTATTCCCGCTCCTACAATCTCAAGGTTGAAGTTCTCGAGGCAGACATGGATATAAGTGTGTGGGTTCCGGTCATCGCCGATGTGCTAGACTCTGACCGGGCATTGTTCAGCAGTAAGCACTTTTGCAAGTCAGTTTCCACTAGACCTGGCCATGGGCAACCCGACCCGGACGGCCCGGCCCGAAAAAGCCCGACCCGACCTTGCCCATGGGCCGGGCTTGGGCCTGATTTTTAGGCCCGATGGTCGGGCCGGGCTGGGCTCGGGCCTGCCGTATTTGCCATTTAACAAAGAGGCCTGGCCCATGGCCCGAGGCCCACTGGGCTTTTTGACTGATGGGCCGGGCTCGGGCCTGAAATCTAGGCCCGACGGCCAGGCCGGGTCGGGCTCGGGCCCAGGTTTTTGCAATGGGCTTTGTTTGGCCCGGCCCGACCCGACCCGACCTTGCCCATGGGCTGGGCTTGGGCCTAATTTTTAGGCCCGATGGCCAGGCCGGGCTCAGGCCCGCCGTATTTGCCATTTAACAAAGAGGCCTGGTCCATGGCCCGAGGCCCGGTAGGCTTTTTGACTGATGGGTCGGGCTCGGGCCTGAAATCTAGGCCCGACGGCCGGGCCGGGCCGGGCTTGGGCCCAGGTTTTTTGCAACGGGCTTTGTTTGGCCTGGCCCGAAGCCCGGCCCGGCCCTACGTTTGGCCAGGTATAGTTTCCACCCATGGAGAGGCCGATCGACATTTCACCTTCTACTTTATCGATGAACATGACAAGATCGATCGGAGACGTAAACTATGGTGTGAAATCCTCGCGGTAAAGTCTATGTGGTTTTCCCCTCGACAATTAGTGGTTTAACAACCATCTAAGATGTTTCGGTGTGTTCTTTTATAATCTTTATTTTCCTCAAACACAAGCACTTAAACATGTAGCTTTATTTGATGTTCTCATAATGTGAGAATTCAAAAAGGTGATATTCAGGACAAATACGTCCCGAATACGGAAACTCAAAACAGCCCGCGAGCTCATATAGTCTCTTTATCTGTGCCATCCAATCGAGTTGAGAAGGGTGAGATGGGATGTATATTGAAGACCGTATATGTTTTTTTTTTCTTTTCTACCTTTTCAGAATGCTACTCCCTCCTTTCACTATTATAATAAGACGTTTTAGATATTTCAGTACGGACTATATACGAATTAAAATGAGTGAATAAACACATTAAAATGCATCTATATACATGCTATTCAGAAAAAAGTTAGAACATCTTATAACAGTGGACCGAGAGAGTACAACACAAAGCCTCACCTAAAAAGCTGTCCTCTCCTTTGAGTGATGTTTTCACATCAATTTTTAATTGCTCGCACACGAACAGCTAAACCTTGCTCCTGTTGGTGCCTTTTCATTTAACACGAAATTAACACCGCGTAAGCATAGTTACCACTGATTCAACGATAAGCAATACTACTAGTACTCACAATCTACAGCCTCGTTCTAATCTCTACTATTAAAGGAGGATCGAACGTCGTGATGGTTCGACCTCGTTTGACCTCCCCCTCCTCAGCTTCTTCCATCCCCGCCCGAAAAAAAAGACCCACGAGGCCATGACCCCACGTCCCACGCCCACGCAGCCTCCTCATCTCCCGCACCCCATCGCTCCCGATCCCGTCTCTCTCCCCGCTCCGGCGCTCCCTAGAAAAGAATTCTCTGAATCTCCCCTTCTCGTCCGCCCGGCAGTCGCGGTCTAGGGCTCCAGGCCGTTGGCAGTAGGATCCAGTCCCATCAACAACTTATTTGTTCCTCCCTCTTATCTGCACCACTCTAGATCGCGTCCAACCATGGGCGAGCTTGGCGGCGGCACGGAAGGAGAGCGCCAGTACATCGCCGCCAGAGGGCGTACTGGGGTTGGGGCTGGTGTGCAGGTGTAGCCGTACAACTCGGCCATCGGCCATGGCGGATGCGCTGGCCGCCGGGAGTGCCAGTACGCCACCATCGGGGACGCCGTCAGGGCGGGGTTCCCTGTGCGACGGAAGGCCGGCGCCGAGTGATGCGGTGAGTGCCAGGCTTCTAGAGGGCGCCGCGGGTATGACAGTCGGATGCCGGATGATCACACATGCTTCTGCTCCACGGACAGGCTAGCAGGTCGTGTCCTACTACTTCGTCAGGTTCAGGTACCCTTGGCCTTGATTGATCTAAGAGGAAATTGGTTGGTCAACAATGTTTGATTGATCTAATCAACCTTGAGATGTCCTAATTTCTGACCAGTCTTTTTTTTTTGCGAATTAATTTCTGACCAGTCTATTTACTGGGAAGACTTCTCTTCTTTTAACCTGACACTTCATCTACAGGTATGTAGACTATGTTTGATTGATCTAAGAGGTAATTGGTTGGTCAACGATGTTTCAGTCTATTTACTGGTAAGGGAAGATTTCTCTTCTTTTAAACTGATCTAATCACTCTTTGACCATAGCAAATGGAACAAATTAAGTAGGATGAAGACATGAACACAAACAAGGTAGTAGACTATAAACTGGACAATTCCCTCAAATTCTCCACATTTAGCATGTTCTCTACTCCACATGTTGTTTAAATCAAGCCGTGTCTAACTAGAGATAGAACTTGTCTATTCCAAGCTACATTTCCTTTTATATACAGAATCATTTTTGACATTGGTTTTTGATCTTGCAGGACCAAAGAAACCAATGGTGAGCACATGAAACACAACTACCTTATTTATCAGTAGTTTTCTTATGGTGCACACGGACCAATTCAAGCATTTTTAAGTGTTTTATTTTTCTTCTCTTACAAATTCAAGCATCAATGTGCATGGTTTCTTTCTTCATCTATTTAATCGCCATTTGCCACTTCAAAAAGCTCTGTAGTTGCTCTGGTTCTGTTCGTGCTTCTCGTCGTTGTGCCATTCCAGTACATACGCAAGAGGAGGCAGTACAAGTGACTTCCTCGTCCAGGCTCCGCAAGTACAGTAACTCAGGCGGGACACCCCACTACAGTGGCAGCGACCTGGAGTTCGGCAGAGTCCACAGGCTGCAGCAGACACACCAATTCGCATATGAGGAGCTGGAGGAGCCCACGGCGGCATCAGCGACACGCGAGAGCTCGGCGGCGAGCGACGACTTCGGCACCATGCATGTACGAACGTACATAACAGGCACGCTCGCGCTATTTCCTTGGAGTTTGACATGGATCAATATCCCGACGACAACGGATTTTGTATGTGGTGTTCAGGATAACTACAGGACGGGCGGGCAGTGGTGGTGGAGCGGTTGTACGACCACAGCTGCTGGCACGTGCAGCAGTTCATGAACTAGGCGACGATCCTGTCACAGCTACACCACCTGAACCTCGTCATCTTCTAAGGATCCTGTCGCAGCTGCACCATCTGAACCTCGTCATCTTCCACGGCTGCACGTCCAGACGAAGCCATGTGCTGCTGCTGGTGTACGAGTAGATGCCCTACAACACCGTGGCCGACCACTTGCACGACCATCGTGCGGCGGTGCTGCCACTGTCGTGGTCACTCCGCCTCAATGTCGTCATCGAGGCAGTTGCAACGGTAGCCTATCTCCACCCCATCGAGCCTTTCATGGTGTACAGTGACGAGAAGACTACCAACATCCTCCTCGATGCCGAATCCCATGTCAAGGTGGCTGACTTTGGCCTCACCCGGCTCTTCCCGCTTGACGGCGCCACGGGGCATACCAAGGTTAGTGGACCGGGGTATAGTTGTGTGAACATGAGATTTGAGTAGACATAGGCAAAATGAAACACTATAATAGAACGTCGTGACAATGCCAGAAGTTAGAAATGGAATTTCCTATGTGGCCAAAGAATGTAACTCCATGGAAGATTGGATTTTGGAATAATCATCCTAGATAGATGTTGTAATGGGAGAAAATGTTGAACCTGTATTTTCCTAGCCCGGTTCAGTAGCTAGCTTAGCTTTCTTCAGTTAGCAGAATAAGCGGCCGTGTCAACGTGTGCATGTACACTAGATATGGCCTGGTAGTTCCAGTTAGTAGGTAGCTAGCTTGGCGCGGCCGTTGGAGTTGCATGGGATGGCATGCAGCGTAGCCCGCGGCACGCGCGCATCACCCGCAAGGCGAGCATCGTGGGATGGCACGACCGGTAAGCTCGCAGGCGTGGTTGATCTCTCCCTTTATAAGTTCAGTACAAATAAGAGGAATGGAAATGAGAAAAGCTGCAACGCACTACGCAGCACAAAACCACCTGAGTCATCTTCCTCCTCTCGACATTGAAGCCGTGAGCTTGAGTGTGTAGGCCTTCCTGGTTCCAACAGAAATATTGGCCCAGTAAACACCAATTTAGCATTAGCCATGCATATGCATGCCTTTGAATATAATTCTTGTTGCTCTCTTGTACTGTTTTGTGTTTTCAGCTGACATGTGAAAACAATGTATTATTTAATACATAGGTTCCATTATATTTCTGAATCTTAATGTTAAAAATGTCGTGTTTTAAATTTTGCTTCACTTCTTGCTCGGTTAGTGTGCTTTATATCTCTGATCTTCTATTACCTTTTTTTGTTTCACATTTTCACACTATCTTGTGTAGCTTGTATCTGATAGCCGTCAGGGAAGGTAATACGTCCTTTTGTCAGATATTGGACGAACTAATTCCATGTTGTTTTTCAGTATGTGCATCTGCAGTAATGTTGTATGCAGTCAGATATTTTACGGTGGCAGGAGGAAGATCCTGGATGAGTTGAACCCTTAGCATGCAGTAGATATTGGAAATTTGGAATGCATGCAAGTCATATCAGCTCATGTATTGGGAACATATACTAGGTTTTTCTGTGCGGAAGTATTCAGAATTTACATTGTATCCTTAAAGTTATTGGTCTAACTATCCTCTATTTATTTATATTTCATTTTGCAAAACCAAAAGTAGAGCCAAACATTTTACCAGCTTCGAAAAGTGGAACATCATAAATTCCAAAACCAAATTCATGTTCTGAAATAGAAGTTTAGGAATGCTAGAGCATGCAAGTTCTGTGTTATTAACAGAAGGTTGATTGGTCTGATAAATTTGCAAATAAAAAAATAGACATGGAGGTGTCCGCATATTTGTGGTAAACCTGCTCTGAAGAAATATTTCTTTATTAGTTTTCAACGTGGAGAGGGGAATCCCTTGCTAACCTGTTTTTTCGTACTCATTTTATGTTGCTAATTTTCCAGTTAATGTACATGATGGAACTTGTTGGATTTTGAGGAATGATGCATCCATCGTCAAGTTTATTCTATAGACTTGCTTAAATTAAAACAAATATTCCAAGGCGATGGAAGGGCGAGATGACAGATTTGTTAAGCGGCGGCAAGGCTACAGCAAGGGTAGATGAAATTGAATGAATGTGCATGCGAACAGGATGAAAGTTACCGCTTGAAGGAGGTATGGTTGTTAAAAAGACACGATGAGTGTGGTAGAGAATCAATGTAGTTGTTATATGGATGGAATCAACATGTTGTCTTGTTTGACACACTTCTTGGAAGAACAAAAATTTCTATTAATATTTTTTGCCATTCCGTGGCAACGCACGGGTACTCAGCTAGTGTCAAGGTAGAGTCGCCGCTGTCCATTTAAACATTTTGACCGTAAAGAAAATTACAGTTTCATCATGAACAGTTATTATACGTTCTAGGACAGAAGATGAGTGAAAATGGGGTGAGCTGCTGAGGCCCCTCTCTTGTCTGGCTTTCTTTTTTGTTTATCATTCCTGGTTGTCAATCTAGCCAGCATCCAGTCACAGAGATGCCCCACACCAAAAAAGTGGAGCACATGATGATGCTCCATGATCATCATAGTAGTACCCTACGCATGGGAAGAAGAGATTAATGACAAGGACAGAGTTCAGTGCGTTCTGCACACTCTGTATCTGCAAAATTCAGTCACTAGTAGAATCCACAAATCCAGATGGCACATTTGACCTATTTTTCTTTCTTGAAAAATAATGCAATAAGTCTTCCGAGCCAATGATCTGCATGGTGAGATAAAGGCGCAACCATAATCTGCACGAACTCAGGGCAGGTGAGAGAGAAGATGGGCGGTGCTGTTTGTGAGGAAATAATGAGGTGAGGTGAGCACGACGGCTAAAGAAAAAGTCGACCAAAGCAAAGAATCCTAAGAAAAAAAAGGGCAGGGAGGGAGGCAGGCAGAGCAGCGTCCTGTCTCCCGTCTCCATCCTTCGGGTTTCGTTCCTGGCTTTCCCCTTCCGCTCTTCCACCCTACCTTCACCTGCTTCAGGCAGCCGAGGGTTTCGGACTTTCGTGTTTCTTGTCGTCGCCGTCGCCGCTGCCGCCGCCGCAGGTCCGATCTTCTTCCTGAACTGTGCTGCTAATATGTTCTTGGGCCAAAGTGCCATTGCTTTTGCTTCCCCTAGTTTGATCTGCCCGTCCAATCTCCCTTCTCAGCCGTGTGTAAATTTCAGTGGCTTTTGGTTCTGCAATAGCGCTTATTTCTTGTTAAGCCCGCCCGCTCGTTTGGGCTAAATATTAGGCACTTCTAACTGACAAGTAATAATGGATTCAGAAATATCTAACCAAATTAGCACTTGCTGTCCTCGCAAAAAGTAGTAGTACTTGTTGAATTTTACACGATTATAGTTGAAGTGCTTGTTGCTAAACGTGGTATTTTTTCTTGATCTGCAACTAAAGTAATGCTGGCATGGTCACCTTATATGCACATTTTGATTTGCCTTTACACGCTTGAACTTGATGTTCTGAGTCATCACATCAGGAACTAAATGATATGCTTCTCTCATTCATGTTACCAGGCTAGTGCTATATTGAAGGAGATAGAGTTGTCAAGAAGAAAGTCCAAGGAGATAAATTTATGGCTTTTGATGCAAACAATCTTGTGATGCACATCAGGAGACTAGTGCGCTCCTCTATCAGACTTGGGTATCATTCTGCTTGCGGCCATCCTGAAGTGCTCGGTGCCGGCATAGCGTTGTTGTTTCTTCATGCTCTGTGTCCTTCTCTGTTCGCCTTTGTGCTGTCTTCCTCTCCGGTCATCGTTTTAACCGCGCTTCTTCTCGGAGCACTTTTGAGTTAAGGTGAAGCTGATGTACCCTTGGATGGAGAGGAGACACTTGAGGAGCATGAATCTTTGTCCCTTAAATCCAACATTCATGTTAGCGACTGTTCAGACAGAGAGGTTGAGAATATTGCTGTCGAGGTTCAGTTAGAAAAGCGAACTGAGACTGACAGCTGTGAAGTGAAAATAGTGTTGGGGAACGTTGCAGAAAATTAAAAAATTTCCTACGGTTTCACCAAGATCCATCTATGAGTTCATCTAAGCAACGAGTCAAGGGAGTGAGTTTGCATCTACATACCACTTGTAGATCGCGTACGGAAGCGTTAGATGGAGCGGTAATGATGGAGTCGTACTCGCCGTGATTCAGATCACCGGAGATCCTAGCGCCGAACAGACGGCACCTCCGCGTTCAACACACGTACGGTGCGTGTGACGTCTCCTCCTTCTTGATCCAGCAAGGGGGAAGGAGAGGTTGATGATGATGGCTCCAGCAGCAGCACAACGGCGTGGTGGTGGTGGAACAGCAGCACTCCGGCAGGGCTTTGCCAAGCACGCGACGGAGGAGGAAGAGGTGTAGCAGGGGGAGGGGGCGCCAGGACTTCAGGGTGCGGCTGCCCCTCTCCCCCCTCCCTTTATATAGGCCCCCAGGGGGGGCGGCGGCCCTGGGAGATTCAATCTCCCAAGGGGGCGGCGGCCAAGGGGGGAGGAGTGCCCCCCAAGGCATGTGGTGCGCCCCCCCCCCCCACCCTAGGGTTTCAACCCTAGGCGCAGGGGGTGGGCCTAGGGGGGCGCACCAGCCCACTATGGGCTGACTCCACTCCCACTTCAGCCCATGGGGCCCTCCGGGATGGGTGGCCCCACCCGGTGGACCCCCGGGACCCTTCCGGTGGTCCCGGTACAATACCGGGTGACCCCGAAACTTTTCCGATGGCCGAAATACCACTTCCTATATTATAATTCTTTACTTTCAGACCATTCCGAAACTTCTTGTGACGTCCGGGATCTCATTCGGGACTCCGAACAACATTCGGTATACTGCATACTCATATTCATACAACCCTAGCATCACCGAACCTTAAGTGTGTAGACCCTACGGGTTCGGGAGACACGTAGACATGACCGAGACGGCTCTCGGGCAATAACCAACAGCGGGATCTGGATACCCATGTTGGCTCCCACATGCTCCTCGATGATCTCATCGGATGAACCACGATGTCGAGGATTCGAACAACCCCGTATACAATTCCCTTTGTCATTCGGTACGTTACATGCCCGAGACTCGATCGTCGGTATCCCAATACCTCGTTCAGTCTCGTTACCGGCAAGTCACTTTACTCGTACTGTAATGCATGATCCCGTGACCAAACACTTGGTCATTTTGAGCTCATTATGATGATGCATTACCGAGTGGGCCCAGAGATACCTCTCCGTCATACGGAGTGACAAATCCCAGTCTCGATCCGTGTCAACCCAACAGACACTTTCGGAGATACCTGTAGTGCACCTTTATAGTCACCCAGTTACGTTGTGACGTTTGGTACATCCAAAGCACTCCTACGGTATCCGGGAGTTACACGATCTCATGGTCTAAGGAAGAGATACTTGACATTGAAAAAGCTCTAGCAAAACGAACTACACGATCTTGTGCTATGCTTAGGATTGGGTCTTGTCCATCACATCATTCTCCTAATGATGTGATCCCGTTGTCAATGACATCTAATGTCCATAGTCAGGAAACCATGACTATCTGTCGACCAACGAGCTAGTCAACTAGAGGCTCACTAGGGACATGTTATGGTCTATGTATTCACACGTGTATTACGATTTCCGGATAATACAATTATAGCATGAATAAAAGACAATTATCATGAACAAGGAAATATAATAATAATGCTTTTATTATTGCCTCTAGGGCATATTTCCAACAAGTAGTACATGTCAGGGAGAGAGCTTCCGACGATTGTATGCATGGCGCTCTGTGCGAAGACAAAAATGTCACATACATTGCCTCTGATGCTGCTGTTCTTAGTGAAGCATATGTTGAGGAGACAACTCCTAGTGATAGTTTGCATGATACTCACTGTGAAGAGAAAAGTGTCACATTTGTGGCAGATGATACCGTTCCAAGTGCAGAGCCTTGTAACCATCCTGAGATCAATAACACCTTGGAATGCGAAGAGCGTGCCAAGGAAATCAGCGAGAAGGCCAAGCTGCAAGAGCCTGAAAGCACCTGTACTGGAAGCTGTAACAATAGTGTATACTATCAGTATCAGTTTGGTGAATTCATGAGATCATGTTGGCAACCTGTTATGAGGCAGGATCTTCCTTAGTGTGACTCTGAATCTGATCTTACTGATGAGAGCTCTTCTCCTGACGCGTCAATGACCGACATTATCCCAATGCTTGAGGACCTGCACCCACTGATAAATTTAGGGACTGGTCAGCTTTCCTTGGCCTCCAGAGAGAACATGAATTCCTCATCAGATGAAAATGAATATGACCTTGAGGAGGAGGAGCAGGACGACAGCGTTAGCTCAGATAATGATGAAGGAGCGGAACGGCAGCAAGATAACGGAGTTTATTGGAAGGATGTTGTTCATCTAAATTGTTTGGATATGGAGCAAAATGATAAATTGGGGAATATGGTGGAGCTTCAAAGAGCAAAGAACATGCTCAAGTTTGAGCTTGACATGAGGACAATTGACCTACAAGCTGCTGATGCAACTCGGAAGCTGAAGGATGCATCAAGATTCCATGTTCAGGTCCCTTCGATTTGCACACCAAGGCATAACCCATTCAATCCTTCAAGAGATTCAGAGGAATCGATAGAGTTACCGCAGATTCCTGGCTCAGCACCATCAGTTCTCCTTCGACGGCGAAACCTATTTGATCTTCCATTCGACCAAGCCGTGCACCAGCGCAGTCGATTTCAGGAAAGTTGGACTCCTCGCGCGCGCTTTCGATCAGCTCAAGCACAAAGCATGAAGTACAGGAACTCTTGTAGACAAAATCACTCTACTTACAGTGGTGAAATGGATGATAGTCACTTGGACGACGATGCTGAGCAAGAAGGGAGCAATGAAAAGCTATTTGGTTCGCTGGAAGCACATTTGGGTGAAGAGATGAAAATCCTAAGTGCCGCAATTTCAGACGTGGGCGTGCTGGGCGAGGTAAATCGTGAAACAGACGAAGGAAACAGAGATGCTAATGCCAGAGATGATGCAGCCTCATTACCCGGAGTACATGATTCTGAACCGCACGGTGTGGAAGCAGACTCCATGAGTAAAATGAACTCACTGTTCAGGTGCCGTATGGAGGAGGTGCTGGTGCAGTCCGTTTCAGAGGGCAGTGTCTGTCAGCCCTTGGGAGTCAAGCCTGAAGCTATACCGAGTGCCCCGTTATCTTCAGACTCGTGGATGCATGCCAGCAAAGGGAGTTCGATCGAGGAATTGAAGTTTCAGCTCCTGACAGCCGATGAAGAAGCACCGACGACCTGTGCTGCCTCTGGGCTCAATGGTCACAGTGAGTCGATTCGAGACCAATCGAGCGAAGCATTACGGGTGGTATACGAGCAGAGTTCAGGGCTGTCAACCGCAGGAGAGCAGCAGACTGCAGGTATGTCTGAACCAAATGAGACATTGACTGCTTATTGTGACGAGCTTCCTGTCGTAGAAGTTGTCAATGTCTCAGTCGAGGAGATGAACTCGCTGTTCGAGCAGCTCGAAGAAGAGGCGCAGCCGAGCAATGGTCGTAGCAAAATGGACATTCCACAAGATGGATTGTGTCAAGTGGAGGTGGATCCAGTGGAGCTTTCTCTAGATCGCGGGTTGTCGGCGCCATAACTCTGGACGATGCATCTGACAGCTATAAAGTTGTGCTGAAGCAACTGCTGTTGTAGAGCAGCAAATGAAGGTGTGTGAGGTTTGCGTAACAGGATCCAGCTGTTCGTTCAGCTACTTGTAGAAAGACATATACTCCCTCCGTTCCAAAATAGATGACTCAACTTTGTATTAACTTTATACAAAGTTGAGTCATCTATTTTAAAACGGAGGGAGTATATGTGTTTTGTAGAGGTTTCAAAAGGCTTTGATTTGAGATGCTGCACTGAGACAAATCTCTCAAGGATCTCAGAAATATTTGGAGAATGATGGATGTACATGGCTATGTTCTTTCTGTTTATATGGTTCTTTTTTCTACTGTTTGTTTCTTGTATAACTCTAACTGTCAGTTTGTAGTAATGTCATGTACTCCCTCCTTTTTTTTTTGCGGGTGTAAACATTCTATTACTCAAGTCATTTGGCCATTACAATCAGCTTGAGCAAGCTCTAAAGAAACTGGGGGATCCGAACCAACCCAAGTCATGGTTCTGCCCTCCGTTGTCGCGAACTTAGCTAAACTATTGTTAACTTTATTCTGAGTACGGTTAACACGAGTAATACAAGTCACAAAGACACATAAGGTGCATGACCTCTGTAACAATAGAGGAGTGAACTGATCTATCCAGTTCCTGTGATTGAATCAACTTGACTGCAATGATGGAATCCATCTCAACAATATTCAGTTTAACCCACGGCATGAAAAATGAGGAGTGAATTGGGAAAAACCACCACGTTGAAGCGTAGGTTTGCAGGAAAGACTCTTCTACGAATTTGTGCCAGAAAACACTGATTTTAGTCCTAATCTTTTGCAAAAAACACTGATCAACCGTTTCATGCATTTTAACCTCGATTATGACATGTGGGGCCATGGTATTTTTGCATAGTCACCCTTCGGATAAAAGTACAAAACGCAATCAGCTCCTTGTCGCCGGCCTGCAGCAGAGGCATCGGCGCTCATGGTCCTCGTCGCCATGTCAGCACTCTGTTTCCTGAAGCAGTTTCAGAACATATCGTTTCGACCCTGTTATGAAGATCCAACGGTGGAGATCATCCCTGGAAGATGGACGGCTATCAAGGCTCGAAGCATCGACTACCACGCTATATATTTGAGCCCCTGCGTGGGCAACAACATGTGATTTGTAAACCTAATTCCAACCCTAGATATCTAGCTACTGTAGCAAATTCCCCACATTCATAGACGGGGTCTCCACATCGGGAGTTTATCTACTGCTCGTTTCTGTCGAATTGGTAGCTAGTTCTGTCAATCCCCTCCGGGATCTGACAATTGGTATCAGAAGCAGACGGTCCTTGGCGGCTCGGCGACGGAGAGGATCCGGGCGGCGTTGGCGGCGGTGGACAGTTCGAGTGCAGACTGGCAGTCGAGGTGCGGTTGCCGGTGAGACATCTCTCTCGATGGTAAAATCCCGTGACCCAGACCAGTTGGTGCACTAGCGGCGACGCGGTGCTCTGGCGGCGGAAGGGATTTGAGATCGGGCGAGGGTTACAAGGCTGGTCCTTGGAGTAAAATTCCGGAGCCACATCTCAGATCCAGATGGTGAAGTCGAAGGGGGAAGACAAGGCCGATGCGGCAGAGGTAGCATCCCTCAAGTTGGACGTCGACCAGCCGGACGAGAAAGTGGAAGCCATCCACTCGGAAGTGGAGGGGATTCACACCAAGGTCACCGGGATCAAGAAGCAGCTGACAAGACTTGAAGAACTGCTGCTCAAGCTTGATACGAAAGGAAAAGAGAAGGAGAAGGAACCGGAGCACAGGGAGCCAGAGCGCCAACAACAACCACTCCCTCCCCAACCTCCACCCCCACCTCCACCTCAACAGCCACAACAACCCAACGCGCCCCAAACAGAACATCTCCCCTCCTGGACAGAGGAGTTCCGATCTGGCGACGCATGGGGAACGAGTTCTCACAACCAACACCCCAGTACGCTGAACTAGACAGTCCAAATATGCAGTTCAGTCAGTGGCAAGAGAACTTCGATGCTGCACCAAGCCAAAACCCACTCCCATACTATGGCGAGCAGCACCCCATGTTTGCATATCAACCACCCCAGCCAACTCCACCTCCCCATTACTACCACCCACCAGAACAAGACCATGACCAACACCTACACCACCCACAATACTTACCCCAGCAACGGTACCCTCCCCAATTTCAGTACCCCATCCCACAATATACCCAGCAAGACCACCCACCACCACCACAAAGGGGAATTCCTCACATACAGGGCCCTCCTGCCTATCAAACTCCAAGACAAACCAGAGGTTTTGACCAATATAGAAGCCAAGACAGAGATTGTCAGTTCTACAGTAAAGCACCAAAATTTGAGTTTCCTCGGTTTGATGGAGACAATCCTATGGAATGGATAAGGACTACAGAAAAATTCTTCTCCATGGTGTATGTGCCCGAGGAGGCCAAGTGGGACTATGCCCAAATGTACCTAACAGGAAGAGCTGATGTATGGCTTAGAAACTCTGGCATTTTGGAACAAAACCTGACATGGGAACAATTCTGCCAGGTAGTGCTCAAAAGATTCTCGGGGGACAGTTCTTATGAGGTAGTTGAGAAATTCAACTCCATCAAACAAGGCACCAACTCTGTTTCTGAGTACACCGACAAATTTGAAGAGAAAATGTCCTCTTACAAAAGAGAAAACCCAGGTGTCTCCGAAAGCTACTACATCAAGTGTTACATAAATGGCCTGAAACCTGAGATCAAACATTACCTGAAACCATTCAAGCCACAGACCCTGTACGATGCAGTTGAAACAGCTCGAGACATGGAACTAGGAACTCAACCCCAGACCAATCAGAAGAAATTCCCCTCCTACACCAACTACCCAAAAAGCAATAGTCCTGCACCCACAACTAACAAGCCTCGATGGAATGACGGCAGTGCTACTAAAAGAGAAGGCGACCCCAAAACCACAGCCAAACCTGAAGTCAAGTACAGGGAACCAGGAGTTTGCAGATACTGTGGCAGCAAATGGTTTTTTGGCCACAAGTGTGCCCAATACAAAACCCTCAACTTAATGGCCACAGAAGAAACCCCAGAGGAAAATCCAGAGGATCTTCTACAGGAAACTGATCAACCTGACGATCACACAGCTCCTGTTACAAGTCCCACTGAGGAGGAGCAATGCATGCAAATTTCCTCCCAAGCGGTGGGCAAGAAAACTGCTGCCAAGTCCTTCTCATTACAAATTCAAATCAGTGGGAAGTGTGGAATAGCACTAGTTGACACTGGAAGCTCACACACATTCATTGACATGAAGTTCACCGTGAAAACCACCTGTCACACTGTCCCAACCCCTATGGAAACTGTCCTTGTTGCGGGAGGAGGAACACTACAGTCGGGATCCCAGGTAGTTGAAACACAATACACCATCCAAGGACACAAGTTCAAGAACTCCTTTAAAGTGTTACCACTGAAGGGATATGACATTATCTTGGGGTGCGATTGGCTGGAAAAACATAGCCCAATCACAATGGACTTTATCACCAGGAAAATGCAGGTCGTTTTAGACGGCAAAACCAAAATCACTCTCAGAGATAACAACAGGAAGGGCACGGTCCCTCTCATCTCAGTACACCGAATGGAGAAGCTTGCCTCCACTGACGTAGCCGGCTACTGCCTTTTCCCCTTGTCCAAAACCACCGAACAACAAGAACAACAATGCAATGAAGTGGAGGAATTACTGAAGGAATACAATGATGTTTTCCAAGAACCCAAAGGAATGCCACCTATCAGAGAATGTGACCACTCCATCCCCTTGAAGAATAACTCTGAGCCCCCTATGGTCAGACCTTATCGGGTTCCCCACAAGAAAAAGAATGAAATGGAGCAACAAGTGCAAGAATTGTTAGATGCATCCATCATTAGGCCTAGCACTAGCCCATATGCTGCTCCTTCCATTCTGGTTAGGAAAAAGGATGGTACCTGGTGGTTGTGCATCGATTACAGGAAGCTGAATGCCCAAACTGTCAAGAACAAGTTCCCCATCCCAGTTATCGAGGATCTCTTTGATGAGCTGCAAGGAGCACAATACTTCACAAAGATCGACCTCAGGGCAGGGTACCACCAAGTGAGAATGAATACTGCTGATATCCACAAGACTGCGCTCAGAACATACTTCGGCCACTTTGAGTACTTGGTTATGCCTTTTGGGCTCACCAATGCCCCAGCAACTTTCCAAGCCCTCATGAACAAAGTGTTTACCAAGTACCTCCGAAAATTTATTCTTGTGTTCTTCGATGATATCTTAGTGTACAACAAGACGTTGCAACAACACTTGAAACATCTGAAAATGGTCCTGGACATCTTGAGAGCTGAGCAACTTTTTTCCAAAAGGAGCAAATGCATCTTTGCTGCCCCCCAGGTGGAGTATTTGGGCCACATAATCTCGGGAAAAGGCGTAGAGACCGACCCACAAAAGGTTGAGGCAGTTTCCAATTGGCCTCTACCTCAAAACATCACTTAGCTGAGAAGCTTCCTGGGACTCACAGGATACTATAGGAGGTTTGTGCAGAATTATGGAGAAATATGTAGACCCCTATATGACATGCTCAAGAAAGAGGCCTTCCACTCGACATCGGAACAAACAGCAGCTTTCAACCAACTCAAGCACAAGCTAACATCAGCACCTGTCCTGGCACTACCCAACTTCTCACTCCCCTTCCAACTGGAAACTGATGCTAGTGGTACTGGACTTGGGGCTGTTCTGATGCAGCAAAACAGGCCTATTGCATACTTCAGCAAGTCTTTAGGACCCAAATCTGCTGCCCTCTCCACTTATGAAAAGGAAGCACTCGCAATCCTTGAGGCATTAAAGAAATGGAGGCACTATGTTGTGGGCAACGAGCTGCACATCAAAACTGACCAAAAGAGTCTGAAATTCATAACTGAGCAGAAGGTTTCAGAAGGCATACAACACAAATTACTCCTCAAACTCCTAGAATTCAACTACAAGATTGACTATAAGAAGGGCAGCACTAACAAGGCTGCGGATGCTCTTAGCAGAAAGGGCAGCACACTCATGGCCACAACCATCATAACACCCACCTGGATTGAATCCGTTGAAAAGAGCTACGAGCACGACCCAAAGTGTCAGGAACTCCTGCAGAAACTCCTAATTGCAGCAGAGGCAGAAAAACACTATACACTGACAGCTGGCGTATTAAGATACAAGGGCAGGATTCTCATAGGCAATGATGAAGATCTCAAGCACCAGCTCATTGACTCCCTTCACTCCTCCGCTGTAGGAGGGCACTCTGGGATTGTTGCCAACTACCAAAGAATCAAAAGATTGTTCTATTGGCCCGGCATGAAAAAGGATGTGGAGAAGTTCATCACCGAATGCCCAGTTTGCCAAAGAGCTAAAGCAGAGCACTGTCATTACCCAGGCCTACTAGACCCCCTCCCTCTCCCCGACATGGCGTGGGCACACTTGACCATGGACTTCATCGAGGGTCTACCAAAATCCAATGGGAAGGAAGTCATACTCGTAGTGGTGGACCGATATACTAAGTACACCCATTTCATCTCCCTCCCTCACCCCTACAATGTTAACATGGTGTCCCAAGCTTTCATAGACAATGTTTTCAAGTTACATGGCCCACCAATCAACATTGTAACGGACCGGGACAGAATCTTCACAAGTAACATGTGGCAGGGGATATTCAAGGCAATGAAAATCAAGCTCAGACTCAGCACTGCTTACCACCCTCAGAGTGACGGCCAGACCGAGCGGGTCAACCAATGTCTGGAATCGTATCTCAGATGCATGGTTTTCCAAGAGCCCAAGAAATGGCACTCCTGGCTACCCCTAGCAGAGTGGTGGTACAATACCACATATCACACGGGCTCGTCACCGTTGGCCGGTGGTGCCGCATCTGGTGGTGGTGGGACGAGCACCAGAGGACGAGGCGGTGGCTGGTTCATGCACGCGGCAGCACTGCTGGCTTGGAGTCGCATGCGCTTGGTACCGTCGGCCACCGCGCGCTCACCGTCGAGGTCGATGCTTGCTGTAGCTTGCGCACTGCCGTCTCTGCTTGTGCCGAGCTGCGCGGCGCCGCTGGTGAATTTGGGCTGCCCAGAGAGCAGAGCAGCAGCACACCGGCCATGGTTGATGGGTCTCGTCACCGGGAATGGGTGCAGAGAGCACGGCCGCGACACAAGCGCATCCTCAAGGCGCAGGCGAGCCTGCTCTTGCTGGCGCAGACGTCGAGCAAGGGCGCCAGAGGTTGAGCCCGAGGCGCAGAGCGCAACCCTCTCGGCGGCGGTGGACGCGAAGCCCCTGCTGAACTTGGCGGCAAGGAGGGCGCTTGCATCTGCTCCGGCAGGTCGCCGCATCGGGCGGTCGCGTAGACGAGCCCTGTCGCCGCGGAGTAGCGTGCGGTTCGGGTGGCCTACCTGGAGCAGCTGCCCCGACCACCACTCCGCCTCTAGCGCGCCGACCAGACTACCTCCTATTGCTGCCACCCTCGTCCTGTGCCACCACAAGCCAGATCCGGCCGGGTCCGATGTTCCCTGCCTCCACAACCCACGTCCAAGGACGGCCTGCGCCAGGATCCGGCGGGCCCAGTCTCCACCATGCCTCGTCCCTCCTCCTCCCCGTCAAGGCGGGTCGAGCTTGGCATGGCGGGCCGAGCTGCGCGTCGGGGTCGTAGCCGGGAAGGGAGGTGGGGGCGCGCCGGGAGGAAGGTGGCGGCGTTGGGAGGCGGGGGCGCATCGGGAGGGAGGTGGCGGCGCTGGGAGGCGGGGGGGGGGGGGGGGGCGCCGGAGGGAGGTGGAGGAGCAGGGAGAGGGTAGTTTTTTAGGGGAGAATTTTTTAGGGAGGGGAGGACGTTTTGGCAAAAAGACCGTTAGGCACATCAGCAAATGGTGGGCTCCATCTGTCATAATCATCATCAATCAACTAGCGTTTTCTGCAAAAGATTAGGCTAAGAATCAATGTTTTCGGGCACAAATTCATAGAAGAGTCTTTTTTGCAAACCTACGCTTCAGTGTGGTGGTTTTTTACAATTCACTCAAAAATGAGAGACCTTCCATGCACGCACAGAGTTTCACTTCCAAAGGCTCATGGCATGAAGAGTGCACCAAGTGAGAGCCACCTCCCCAACTGATAACTCATGTGAGGGTTTAACCGGACTGTCATAAGAGATGACCGCTTAGCCTTTGCTAGGATCAGAAGATAGATCAAGTTTCAGACCAATCAGAGAATCAAGATAGCTAAAAAGGAACCTTCTTGAGGCCTCCTTGTGATACACCATCTGGTTGCGAACATGCCATCGATGCCAAAGTGTCATGTATTCCCTTTGTTCCATAATTTTATTTTGGTTGTAACAAAATTTATATAATGGGAGGGAGGGAGTAGCATTTATGCTTACAAAGAAATTTACTAACATTCAGATCAAGGTAAACTGAAGAAGGCAAATATTTGCATGTTTTTATTCCAGAGGGAAAAAAGCTAGCTGATATAGGCTTTGGCTTATACTTTTATTTTGAGACGCGTCTAGTGGGCGGCCGGCTGCCCACTAGTCCCATCGAGCGGCCGGCCATAAAAGGTAAGGCCATGTCCCCCCGTCGTACATAAAGGAAGGACAGGCGGCCACCAAACCGAATCAACTCCCGAATCAGGCGGCCACCAATCCCGAACAGAAAAGCCCCTCCCACGTGGCCAGCTATACCTACACAGCCTTCCAGCCCCTTCCACGCCCGCTCGCCCCCACGGCAGTTAGCCCCCAGCTCGCCCTTCTTCTTCTCCATGAAAGAAGGGGATCCCGGGCCCTTCTTCCTCCTCCTGTATAGCCGCCATGGCAGCCCCAAAGTAGAAGAAACTACTTAAAAAAATAGCAGGGTAATCAGATCCATACGAGGCAGCAACGTCAGGCAAGTAATTCCCCTATGCCCCTCTTCTAGTTCCACCCCCCTCTGCCCTTCTTGTACTGCATATGTAAACCCCCTTCTCCATGGATCTAGCACAAATCCACGGAGAAGCTACTTCAAGAAAGCAGTGGATCTGACACATCACCCCATTGTCAACATCACACCCCCCCCACACACCCCCATGGATCTAGCACAGAACATATCAACTAGCCTTTTCTAGTTGCATACTAAACATGGTTTGAGACCAACTTTAACAAAACTGAACATGTTTTGTAACATGCATGCCAGCCAAGTTTCCCCCCTGGATGTGTTCAGCAAGCCGACTAAGACATATTATCTGGCCAACTAAAACATGATTTTAGCCAACTCATCATGCATTGTAGCCAAAACTAAACATGCATTCTACCAAGTTGCAGTTATTATTTGCAAATGAACACATTGACTGTCCAAAGAATATGTGCAGCTACAAGTGCATATATGTGCAACTGAACATACATCCCAGCCAACTGAATCTGTATGGCTTCAGACCAACTTTAACAAATCTGAACATGTTTTCTAACATGCATGCCAGCCAAGTCCCCCTGGATGTGTTCAGCAGGCCAACTAAAACATGATTCTAGCCAACTCAACATGCATTGTAGCCAAAACTAAACATGCACTCTACCAAGTTGTAGCGATCCGACCTCAGATGGTCAAATCTCTGTGCTTACGTGTCATCCCTGGATCGGTAATGCTGACACACACAATATTTGAGGGATTCATAACAGAGTGCAGTCACACACTTATTACATCAAATGTGTCAAAAGAGAACTTATGAGAATAATATGGCTTAAGGCCATCTAAATAAGATAACAACAGAAGGCTTGGAAGATAAAGTGACTCCATCAACTTCAATGGCATAGATGAGTGAATGACAACGACCTAGCGCACCTTACTCTTCGTCTGAAAAGTCTGCAACATGATATGTTGCAGCCCGAAACGGGTCAGCACATGGAATATGCTGGCAACGTAACACAATAGAGCAATGAACAGAATAAATGCTAACACTACATGCATATATGGCTGGTGGAGGCTCTAAGTTGGTTTTTGCATAAAGCCAATTTTATCCTACAACAAAGGAATAAATTTTATTTAACTATCATGGTGGTTGTTAAACATCGAGAGGGTTCCTCCAACTCAATCCCAATTAAACAGTATCAATTACCCAACAAATTAATTTAGAGTGATGAGATCAACATGATAATCCAAGAACTAAATACTCAAGATGTCCATAATCGGGGACACGGTTAACCATGATTAGTTTGTACACTCTGCAGAGGTTTGCGCACTTTTCCCCACAAGACTCGATCTTCTCCATTGGATTTCTCGCACTACATGGTGTTTGAGAGACGGATGACCGAGACACAATCTTTCAGAAACATTAACTCTTTACTCTGGGTGGACAGTTACACCTACTTTCCCCTACATCTGCTAGCCCACCACTGAAAGAAGTCATGCAACCTACTCAGCTATGCTAGAGCCCATAATAGCTTGTGGGTGCACACGGAAGTTTCTAGCATGAATAATCTTATGATCCCTTTGAGCCTGGGTGGAGAATCGTAGGATGATCACACGGGTACTCCGGGATATCCTAGGACAACACTGAATTCTCCAGGTGCCCACAACCAATCCACCCTGATGTGTATTTAAGTAGCCACCTTAAGTTAACCATTAATTATAACTCTCACATCTGTCATGGATACACTCAACCAATCCACGTCTACGAGCATAGCATAGCAATCTGATCGTAACGTAGAAGTAACTCCCAAGGGTTTGATAATTAAAAGGGTAATAGGTTCTACCTCATCATCTACTTCCCAAACCCACATGTTAATCGGATCCTAATCATGCAATGTTTGAGGATTGGAACTAATGCATAAAAACTGGGTAATAAAGGATATGATCAAAGTGTTACTTGCCTTGCCGACGATCTGCAAACCCTAGAGACTCGTAGCAGCATGCTTCACAATCCAGTAATTCTATCACAAACAAACAATAGCATACATAAGCACTCAATCATAGATGCACGGGTAAAACTCAAACTATGATCAAAAGAAGTTCGAATTTAAATCTGCTTGAAACCAAATTTTATTTTTTCAAAATCTTGTTCAAGTTGATTAACCGGAAAGAGGGGCTCGAGCCGAAGATTTTGGTGTTGGTCTCGCTGGATTTGGATGAACGGTTAAAAAGTTGCGAGGGTTTGAAGATCAGGGGCTAATTTGCGATAAAAATAACCGCAGATAGGTCCCTGAAAAAGATAAAACGGAAAAAGAAAAATCTATCGGACGAACGTCTGCTAACAGGGGCTAACGAATGAATTTGTTCGTTATAAGAGCTAAATGAACGAATGTTCGCGGAATAGATCTAAACCGGAAAAAAACGAAAACCGATCTAAACCGGCAAAACCGAGAAAACCTGAACCGATCTTGTCGAAAAAACCCGGATCTAGGGTTTACCAGAAACCGGGAAATAAACCGGCGATGGCGGCGGGCTCCGGCGAACTCCGGCGACGGCGGCGCGACGGAGCGGCGACGGCGCGGCGGCTAGGGTTCAGGCGGGGCGGCGGCTTGGGCTGGCGGAGGCCTCGGGCCTCGCCCTTTAAAGGGGCCGAGCGGGAGGAGTCCGTCTCGGGCACGACCTAGAGTCGGTTAGCGCGTTTTTTTAAACGAACGGAGTATATAAATAAAAAGAAATAACAAACGGAGTCCAAAAAATCCGAAATAAATTTTCACGGTCCTCTAATAAAATTTAGGACAAGGTGAAATTTATCTCGGCTAAAAATGCAGTTTTCTCAAATTTTTCTAATTCAAATAAAATAGCAAATAAAATCCAAATAAAATGTTTATTTGATTTTAACATTTTCCTCTAATATTTCTTTTATTTTGGAGAAGTCATTTTATCTCCTCTGTTTTATTTTAATAGTGGAAATATTCGGGGAGAAAAACATTAAAACCAACATGATCCTCTGTTCAAATTTGAGAAAACTCAAATATGAAAATAAATGAAATCCCCAACTCTCTCCGTGGGTCCTTGAGTTGCTTAGAATTTCTAGGATCAAAACCAAAATGCAAATAAAATATGATATGCATATGATGACCTATGTATAACATTCCAAATTGAAAATTTGGGATGTTACAAACCTATCCCCTTTAAGATGAATCTCGCCCTTGAGATTCGGATTGGCTAGAAATAGGTGTGGGTGGTCCTTCCATAGGTCTTCCTCTCGTTCCCAGGTGGCTTCATCCTCGGTATGATGGCTCCACTGAACTTTGCAAAACATGATAACCTTGATCCGTGTGACTCGGCTGGCAAACTCGAGAATCTTGACAGGTTTCTCCTCGTAAGTCAAATCACTATCCAGCTGAATCGCTTCCAGTGGCACTGTATATCTTAGAGGAATATAAGCCATCTCTGCGTGGCACTTCTTCAACTGGGAAACGTGAAACACATCATGAACTCCTGCCAATCCTTCTGGCAATTCCAGCTTGTAAGCAACTTCTCCCATACGTTCCAAAACTCGGTATGGTCCCACAAAACGTGGTGCTAACTTTCTCTTAACTCCAAAATGCTTAACTCCTCGAAGCGGGGACACAAGAAGGTATACTCTGTCTCCGACTTTGTATACTGTCTCCTTGCGTTTAGAATCTGCATAACTCTTCTGCCTGGATTGGGCTACCTTGAGTCTGTCGCGAATCAACTTAACCTTCTCTTCAGAGTCTTTGATTAAGTCTGGTCCGAACAACTGTCGATCTCCAACTTCATCCCACAATAACGGTGTCCTGCACCTCCTTCTGTACAAAGCTTCAAAAGGGGCCATCTTCAAACTGGCTTGATATCTGTTGTTATAAGAGAACTCTGCATACGGCAAGTTGTCCTCCCAACTAGATCCATAATCTAGCGCACAGGCTCTCAACATGTCCTCCAGAATCTAATTGGCTCTCTCGGTCTATCCATTTGTTTGTGGATGGAAGGCTGTACTGAACTCTAGCCTAGTACCCAAAGTCTCATGCAACTGATTCCAGAACTTTGAGGTAAACTGGGTTCCTCTATCTGATACAATGGTCCTCGGAACTCCATGCAGACATACGATCCTGGTCATGTATATCTTCGCCAACTTAGCACTCGTATAGGTGACTTCACTGGGATGAAATGAGCTACTTTCGTCAACCAATCGACTATAACCCAGATAGAGTCATAGCCTGAACGAGTCCTGGGCAATCCAGTGATAAAATCCATGCCAAGCTTGTCCCACTTCCATTCGGGTATCGGCAATGGCTGTAGCAATCCAGCTGGCTTCTGATGCTCTGCCTTAACTCTCTAACATACATTACATACTGCTACATACTCGGCAATATCCTTCTTCATTCCTGTCCACCATAAACTTTCCTTCAAATCTAGATACATCTTAGTGTTCCCGGGGTGAATCAAATACGGCGAATCATGGGCCTCCTGCAGAATCAACTTCCTGATCTCGGGGTCATTAGGCACATATACATGATCCTCAAACCATAAAGTATCATGCTCATCCTCACGAAATCCTTTAGCCTTTCCTTTACTCATCCTTTCCTTTATCTCGGCAATCTCCTTGTCAGTCTTCTAGGCTTCTCTGATCTTACCCATCAAAGTGGACTGAATTTCTAATGTTGCTACATAACCTCTCGGAACTATTTCCAAACATAGCTCGTGAAGATCTTCGGCTAACTCCTTGGGTAATCCTCCGGTCATGAGCGTATTAACATAACTCTTGCGACTAAACACATCTGCTACTACATTGGCCTTTCCGGGATGATAGTGCAATTTCATATCATACTCCTTAATGAGCTCCAACCATCTCCTTTGCATGAGGTTCAACTCCTTCTGTGTGAAGATATATTTCAAACTCTTATGATCCGTGTATACCTCACAGTGGTTTCCGATGAGAAAATATCTCCATGTCTTCAGTGCATGCACTATGGCTGCTAACTCCAAATCATGTGTAGCATAATTCAGCTCATGGGGTTTAAGCTATCGTGAGGCATATGAAACAACTCTTCCCTCCTGCATAAGCACTGCCCCATGTCCTCGACGTGAAGCGTCGCAATACACTTGATACTTACGTTGGTCTGGAAGAATCAGTATTGGGGCTGTAGCCAAACATTTCTTCAACTCCTGAAAACTGGCTTCACACTCCTCAGTCCATTTAAACTTGGTGTCCTTCTTCAATAACTCCGTCATGGGCTTTGCAATCCTGGAGAAATTCTCAATGAACCTCCGATAATATCCCGCGAGTCCAAGAAAACTCCTAATCTCTCCAACTGATGTGGGTGCCTCCCATTTAGTCACAGAAACAACCTTGGTAGGGTCTTCTGCTATTCCTTCTCCTGATATAACATGTCCAAGAAATCCAACTTCCTTCAACCAAAACTCACATTTGTTGAACTTGGCATGTAACTGGTGTTCCCTGAGCTTCTCGAGAACTAAACATAAATGTTCCTTGTGCTCCTCTTCGTTCTTCGAGTATACCAAAATATCATCAATAAACACCACGACGAACTTATCCAAAAACTCCATATACACTTTGTTCATCATGTTCATGAAATAGGCAAGCGCGTTAGGCAGACCATATGACATAACGGTATACTCGTATAGCCCGTACCTTGTGGTAAAAGCTGTCTTAGGTATATCCTTCTCTCGGATCTTCAGCTGATGGTATCCTGATCACAGATCGATCTTGGAAAATACTTTAGCTCCTTGCAACTGGTCAAACAAATCATTGATCATCGGCAGTGGGTACTTGTTCTTGATCATTACCTCATTCAATGCACGGTAATCAACAACCATTCTCAATGATACATCCTTCTTCTCCACTAGAAGCACTGGGGCTCCCCAAGGTGATGAATTTGGTCGTATGTAACCTTTATCCAGTAACTCCTTAATCTGCTTCTTAATTTCTTCCAAATCCTTTGCGGGCATCCGATACGGTCTCTTTGATATTGGCCCGGTGCCTGGCAATAGCTCAATCAAAAACTCAATGTCTCGACGGTGGCATGCCTGGTAACTCCTCTGGAAATACATCTGGGTAATCCTTCACTACAGGCACTTCCTCCTGAACAACTCCTGAGAGAGAATTTACTTGGCTCCTCCTTGGCGCATGCCTGGATACATACTTGATCCTCTTTCCTTCTGGGGTGGTGAGCAAAATTGATTTACTGGCGCAATTGATGTTTTCCCCATACATCGATAACTAATCCATGCCCAATATCACATCCAACCCTTGAGATTCTAGAATTATTAGATCTGAGGGGAAAACATGCCTACCTATGGTCAATGGCATCTGAAAACATCCTGTGCTTGCCATATATTCCGCTCCTGCGAGCTTACTAATATGGATGTCCTAAGAACTTTGGTGGGCAACTTATACTTATCCACAAACCCCCTTGATATGTATGAATGTGATGCACCAGTATCAAAAAGAACGATTACAGTAAATGACTTAACCAAAAACTTACCTATAACTGCATCTGGCTGCTCTTCAATCTCCTTCATGTTAACGTGGTTCACTTGTCCCCTGTTGAAAGGGTTGGGCTTCTTCCCAGAGCTTCCGTTGCCATTTCCATTCTTTGCTTCAGAACACTCGGTGGTGTAGTGTCCATTCTTCCCGCACTTGAAACAAGTAATGTGACTTAGATCCTTCTTGGCGGGCGTTGCCGGGTTGGGATGGTTCTGGCTGCTGCTTCCTCCATTCCCATTCCCATTCTTGGGGCCATTATGGTTATGCGAACTTCCTCCATTGAGATTGGGGCCTCCATGGTTATGGTGAATGTGTCCTCCCGAGTTCGGGGTAAACCGAGGTCTCTGCTGGGATCCTGAATTGTACTTCCCTTGTCCATACTTCCTCTTGTGGCTCTCTATCTGCTGCTGCTTCCCTTCAATCATAAGAGCTCTATCTACCAACTCTTGGTAGTTGTTGAATATTTCCACCATCAACTGCATGCTTAGTTCATCATTCAGTCCTTCCAGAAACTTCTCCTGCTTAGCGGCATCTGTAGCTACGTCATCAGGGGCATAGCGTGCTAACTTACTAAACTCATCCACATACTGGCCCACTATGCGTCCTCCTTGGCGCAAGTTGCGAAACTCACGCTTCTTCATGTTCATAGCTCCTGCTGAAACATGGGCAGTGCAGAAAGCCTGCTGAAACTGATCCCATGTAACAGTGTCAATGGGGTAAGTGGCTGTGAAATTCTCCTACCATGATGCTGCAGGTCCATCAAGCTGATGTGCGGCAAAACGCACTCTCTCCGCATCTGTGCATCCTGCAGTGGTCAGCTCCCTTCCAATCTTGCGGAGCTAATCATCTGCAACAATCGGCTCGATACTACTAGAGAACACCAGCGGATTCAGCCTTAGGAAACGGGGTAGGTGATCAACAGGTGGTGGTGGTGGTGGGTTGTTGTTGTTGTCGCCTTGGTTCTGATTCTGAACTAATAGCTGCATCAAGGTATTCTGCTGCTGGATCAACTGAGTGAGCTCTGGTGGGAAGGCAAATCCATTGTCACGTCTCGGAGGCATCTGATGGGTTTAGAAAGGGTGAGAAAACATAATAGAATGAGGTCTAAAGGGAAAACACTACCCATATGCTCATGAGACAAACACATTCATATCACACCAATCAATTCAAACAAGGGCGTACAATCGATCTAATTACCGTTACAAAAGTGCTCGGACTAATACTATATACATGGGGAAACACTACTAGTAATTTGGTGGTCAACTAGAAATTTTGATCGGTGGAAGACTCCATGATATCCGCTCCAGCTTCGTCTTCGTAATCATCATCACTACTATCGGGGTCAGAATCGGTGCCTTCGATGATGATGTAGTCCTCAGAACGGATGTCCTTGGAATGGTCGTCATCTCCTCCTGGCACGGGGTCTCCCATGAATACTCCTAGCTTCCTCGTCAGGTCATCATTCTTCTCCACTAGTATTGTAATTTCCTCCTCATATCCATCGCGTGTAGACTTGAGTTCTTCTTCTAGCTCCATGTTCCTGGTCATCACTTTCTTCAGATCTATCATGCTTGCACACATCTGGTTCTCCTGGCGACGAATGTGCTGGTTTAACTCCTGGATGAAAGCTACAATGGACCTGTCCCTCTTGGTGCTGATCATCTCCCATTTCTCATCTCGGCGCCCACATATCTGGTAGATAGTGTCCTTAAGATCCTTGTGATAAACTTCGTCGACGCGTCCCATGGCGATGTGGGCTGCCATGCTCATTCCTAGACTCCAGGTTGGTGCATCAAAGGAAAACTCTATGGGCTCAGTAACTGGCATGAATGTCCTTCCTGGAACTTGAACTCGAATCATCCAATGCTCCTCTTTTGGTAAAGTGGTGATGTAGGTCCCGGTGAAGCTTGGTATTCCGATGTTCAAGTACCTAGTGACTTCCTTCAAGTGTCGCCCAAAAGGTGTCTTCATCCGGTTGTGCAAACTTGTTCCTTGAGTCCGCCAACCTATAGTGTGGAAAAGGGAGAGGAGTCAGAAATGAGTAGAGAAGAGTGACCTATGGTTTAACTTAGTGGCGGTGTCCTATAATTAGCGTGTGCTCTGATACCATCTTGTAGCGATCCGACCTCAGATGGTCAAATCTCTGTGCTTACGTGACATCCCTAGATCGGTAATGCCGACACACACAGTACTTGAGGGATTTATAACAGAGTGCAATCACACACTTATTACATCGAATGTCTTAAAAGAGAACTTATTATAATAATATGGCTTAAGGGCATCTAAATAAGATAACAACGGAAGGCTTGGAAGACAAAGTGACTCCATCAACTCCAACGGCATAGCTGAGTGAACGACAATAACCTAGCGCACCTTACTCTTCATCTGAAAAGTCTGCAACATGATATGTTGCAGCCCGAAACGGGTCAGCACATGGAATATGCTGGCAACGTAACACAATAGAGCAATGAAGAGAATAAATGCTAACACTACATGCATATATGGCTGGTGGAGGCTATAAGTTGGTTTTTGCATAAAGCCAATTTTATCCTACAACAAAGGAATAAATTTTATTTAACTATCATGGTGGTTGTTAAACATTGAGATGGTTCCTCCAACTCAATCCCAATTAAACAATATCAATTACCCAACAGATTAATTTAGAGTGATGAGATCAACATGATTATCCAAGAACCAGATACTCAAGATGTCCATAACCAGGGACACGGCTAACCATGATTAGTTTGTACACTCTGCATAGGTTTGCACACTTTTCCCCACAAGACTCAATCTCCTCCGTTGGATTTCTCGCACTACATGGTGTTTGAGAGATGGATGACCGAGACACAGTTTTTCAGAAACATTAACTCTTTACTCTCGATGGACAGTACATCTACTTTCCCCTACATCTGCTAGCCCACCACTGAAAGAAGTCATGCAACCTACTCAGCTATGCTAGAGCCCATAATAGCTTGTGGCTGCACATGGAAGTTTCTAGCATGAATAATCTTATGATCCCTTTGAGCCTGGGTGGCGAACCGTAGGATGATCGCACGGGTACTCCGGGATATCCTAGGACAACACTAGATTCTCCAAGTGCACACAACCAATCCACCCAGATGTGTATTTAAGTAGCCACCTTAAGTTAACCATTAATTAACAACTCTCACATCTGTCATGGATACACTCAACCAATCCACGTCTACGAGCATAGCATAGCAATCTGATCATAACGTAGATGTAACTCCCAAGGGTTTGATAATAAAAGGGCAATAGGTTCTACCTCATCATCTACTTCCCAAACCCACATGTTAATCAGATCCTAATCATGCAATGTTTGAGGATTGAAACTAATGCATAAAAACTGGGTAATAAAGGATATGATCAAAGTGTTACTTGCCTTGCTGACGATCTGCAAACCCTAGAGACTCGTAGTAGCATGCTTCGCACTCCGAGAATTCTATCGCAAACAAACAATAGCATACATAAGCACTCAAGCATAGATGCACGGGTAAAACTCAAACTACGATCAAAAGAAGTTCGAATTCAAATCTGCTTGAAACCAAATTTTAATTTTTCAAAATCTTGTTCAAGTTGATTAATCGGAAAGAGGGCCTCGAGACGAAGATTTTGGCGTTGGTTTCACTGGATTTGGATGAACGGTTAAAAAGTTGCAAGGGTTTGAAGATCAGGGCTAATCTGTGACAAAAATAATCGCGAATAGGTCCCTGGCGAAAATAAAATAGAAAAAGAAAAATCTATCGGACGAACGTCCGCTAACTGAGGCTAACGAACGAATTCGTTCGTTATAAGAGCTAAACGAACGAACGTTTGCGAAATAGATCTAAAAAAAATGAAAACCAATCTAAACCGACGAAACCAAGAAAACCCAAACCGATCTTCTCGAAAAAACCCAGATCTAGGGTTTATCGAAAAACCTGGAAATAAACCAGCGGCGGCGGCGGGCTCCGGCGGATGGGCGGCGGCGGCGCGACGGAGCGGCAACGGTGGCTAGGGTTTGGGCGGGGCGGTGGCTTGTGCTGGCGGCGGCCTCGGGCCTCGCCCTTTAAAGGGGCCAAGCGGGAGGTGTCCGGCTCGGGCATGGCCCAGAGTCCGGTTCGCGCGTTTTTTTAAACGGACGGAGTAAGTAAATAAAAAGAAATAACAAGCGGAGTCCAAAAAATCCGAAATAAATTATCACGGTCCTTTAATAAAATTTTGGACAAGGTGAACATTTATCTGGGTTGAAAATGCAATTTTGAAAAAATGCATATTTTGCTAATTCAAATAAAATAGCAAATAAAATCCAAAATAAAATGTTTATTTGATTTTAACATTTTCCTCTAATATTTCTTTTATTTTGGAGAAGTCATTTTATCTCCTCTCTTTTATTTTAATAATGGAAATATTCGGGGAGAAAAACATTAAAACCAACATGATCCTCTGTTCAAATTTGAGAAAACTCAAATATGAAAATAAATGAAATCCCCAACTCTCTCCATGGGTCCTTGAGTTGCTTAGAATTTCTAGGATCAAAACCAAAATGCAAATAAAATATGATATGCATATGATGACCTATGTATAACATTCCAAATTGAAAATTTGGGATGTTACACAAGTTGTAGTTAATGTTTGCAAATGAACACATTGACTGTGCAAAGAATATGTGGAACTAGAAATTCATATATGTGCAACTGAACATACATCCCAGCTAACTAAACCTGTATTCTGGCAACTCAACATGCATGCTAGGCAAACTAAAACATGCATTGTATCCCACATGAACTGGATGTTTTGTGAGTGAACACTTTAGAAAATCTGAAGTATATGTGCAATAATAAATGAATAACAATGACTATTTGGTTGGCATATCAAGCATAGGGGATGAGTTGCGGATATCAAGCATCATAGGCAGACTAGAACTTGTATACTAGCCAAACTCAACATGCATTGTAGCCAAAACTAAACATGCATTCTACCGACTTGAACTTGTTATTTGTAAATGAACACACTAAAAACCTGTAGAATCTGTGCAACCAAAAATCCATAAATGTGCAACTGAAAAACATGCATCCTAGTCAGCTGAAACATGTATCCTGGCCAAACTGATCATGCATGCTGGCCAGCTAAAAAACATGTATCCTGGCCAACTGAACATGTATCCTGGCCAACTGAAAATGCATCCTGGCCAACTAAAACATGCATCCTGGCCAAAATCAAAAATCTGTAGTACGACAGCAAAGCCACAAAGAACTTTTGTGAAAACCACATAATGATGCATACCAACTTCTCCAGCAATTTGCGCAATTGAAAAATAAAGCAGGCTAATGAAACCACAAACTATAGTAAAATAGACACTCATATATTCTTGTCCCACACCTATTGCAAAGCTATAGTGTAGAAATATGTTCAATATACTAGAATTATAAACAGAATTAGTGATGAAACATATATCTATAATCTGTCATCCAAATCTTCTTTCTTCTTTCACCTGGATTTTTATCTCAATTGTAGCATCAAATTATGTGCAGAAAAATCTAAATCAGATCCTTGCTAACAGAAGACCTACAGATCATTGTAGCAAAACAACAGAAAAAGTCAGAAAGACACTAAAGTAAAAAAAGGTAAGAAAGTCATGTTATTTAACTATGCCACCTATTGACTGTAAACTGTGCAACTAACATAACCATTCCGTGCAATCAAAAACATGCATACATGTTATAAAAAAAGATTCTGCTATAGACATGTAGGTTTTGCAACTAAGATTGTCATAATGGTGTGCAAGTGCTTATGCTTGTGTTGTAGCATACAGAAACAGAAAAGTTTTTACTCTGTTTGAAACACTCTTGCATGATTAAATTGATGACATGACTTCCTTCTTTTTGATGTGTAGGGGGGTGTGTGGCAGCAACAAAAAAAGCAAAATGATTGATCTCAATGAGTTGCCTCCTGATCTCAATGAGATTCCTCATGATATGGATCAGCAGCAACCCAGTGTACCACAAGGAGCTAATGCTGATTATGGGACAGAAAATGGGCGCTCTGTTTACTACACACAGACAACTCGTGGGCCTAACCCTATGGGCCATGACAATGTGGCATGGCAGTCATCAACCCGTGGTGCTCCTAGTGGTGTCTTTGCAGTCAGAGAGACATACTCTTGATGACACGGGCACCGTGGCAAATGTTCCTGGTCCAACCAGGACTGAGCTAGGAGCTGGCGCTGTTGATGGTGTTGTGCAAGGAGAAGAAGGAGAGGAGGCTGGTTCTTAGCCCCTGGGACCCTATGTTGGAATGAGGTTTGACAGCCTTCAAATTGCTAAGGATCACTACAATAGCTACGCATTACAGATGGGTTTCTCTGTCAAGATGAACACCTCTAGGCGGGCAGCTCGCACCAATGTATTGGTAAAACAGCAGTTTGTTAAAACAAGTACAAGAAGCCGAAAGCTGATGATGGAGGAGCTGAGGCTCCTCCTGTCCTAGACCCTATACCAGATCCAAAACCTGTTGGCACTGATGAGGAAATGGAAGATGAACCTCCAATCTTTGCTGAAGAGGAGGCTGGTCCTAGTAAGAAAAAGAAGAAATGGAAATGCGAGACAATAAAGCAGACTCAATGCAAGGCAAAAATGTTGGTGAAACTGCTAGATGGGCGATGGGAGGTGACGCACTTTGTTCGTGACCACAATCATCCGCTGGTGAATAAACCTTCGTTGTCCAAATACTTGAGATCCCACCAAGGCATCTCTCCTGATGAAAAGGAGTTTTTGCACATCTTGTATAACTGCAACTTGACTACAGGTGTGTTTCTATATCCCTTATAGAATTAAGTTTCCCTCTAGGCAGTCCAGAGATTGAGCTATGGTCCAACTTCCGAACAAAGAGGCAAGCTTACAAAACCTACATTAGAGACCTTTACCGCAAGTTCAGAGAAGAGTTTGAGCTGATTGGATGTTGTAATGCATTCCAAGTTGGTGCTGATATATTTGAGCTTAGACCGAACCAGGAATTTGTTGCCAAATATAGTTCTTGAAACTACTTGGTGCAGGCAAGGGTGGAAGAGGGTTCCTATTTTTGTGAGTGCTGTAAAATGGACAAGGATGGCATCCTCTGTTGCCACATCCTCAAGGTGTTCACCCATCTTGGAGTTGATGTCATATCGAAAAGGTACATGCTAAGACGGTGGACACTTACTGTTGTGCCTAGTGCGTCAGGGATCGGGTATGAGCAACCGGATGAAATGCCTCTGGAATCAAAGAAGCAGATAAGGGAGAGAATCATGATATATGATTTTCGAAAACTAGCCAAGTTTGCAAGTGGCTCTGATGCAGCACATGCCATTGTATGCAAGCATATGCCAGAGCACGTACCGAGATTGGCCACCTGAACAAGTCCAAGAAAAAGAAAAAAACTGGAAGCTGCTATGGGGCCATCAGATGATGGCAACCCTCGAGGACCTCCTCCACCTCCTGGCCCTACACAACATGCTCAGCCACCTCCTCCCCACCTGGCCCAACAAGCAGTGGCCCGCGTGCTCCTCCCAATGGCCCTACAGGAAGTACTCAGGGGGCTCATCATGCAGGTAATTACCTGCCCCAACTCCCCATCTAACTAGTTTCACAACTTTAGTTGCACACATCATGGTGCCTAGTTGCACATAACAGGCTACCCAGTTGCCCCGAAACCCTGTTTAGCGTGCTATGTTAGTTTGAGCATTAAGATAAACAACTAACTTGTTTTTCCTGTTCTGGCTATAGGTGGTTACCATCCAAGTGCCATGACGGGCCGTGCTACTACATGTTTTCTTTTCAACTTAACTTGCACACATCAACCAGTTAGTTGCACAACATGAGCTGTGTGGTTGCAGAGAACATCAGTGCTGGTTGTGCAAAAAAATACTAAACTATTTATGTCATTATTCCGCAGGTGATGGAACACAACCTCGTGCTGGTCCAGCGCCCACGCACACTGGTCCTACTGCCCCGTCAGAGGCTGCATCCCCTACACAAGCCTCTGACGATTTTGTGCCCAGGGATCCTCCAAGGTCTACTACAAAAGGTAGGGCCAAGAGTCGATGGTGCAAATCAGCGCTGGAGCTACACCCGAAGAAGAAAAACAAATGCAGCCACTGCCAATATACATTGCACACTGCCGGTGTGTGTCCACTCAGGCAGCTGTGATTCTCTTGCATCATTTGTATGAAAAAAGGGAAAAAGGAAAAGAATGTTGGTTTTTGAGCAATGTTGGGACCAAGTGGACACATTTAGCATCTATGCTTTCTCTTCTCTAAGTTGTTTTCCTTGAATTAGTTCATGCAATGTGTAAAAGTGGTTGCTATTTGTGCCTTTGTTGGCAATGATTTAATATTTATTTGTTGAATAGTTGTATGGCCTAGTGCTCCTAATGTGTCAACAAAAGTTATAACATTGAGTTGCAACATAATTACTACTAGTGTGCAACTACAAACAAGAAAGGCATTGAAAAAAGGGCAGAGAATAAAAAGAGTATAGACCTAGTCCTTGTCATATCTCAACAACTTTCTCCATGGGGCAGAGTTGTGCACGCTGGTGACCCAATCATATGCCAGATTCTTCCTAATGTTGAGTACTTACTTGGGCTCATAGTTGGGCAGTAGACATCATTCCACTCAGCGGCGTTAAGCAGTGTGAATAGACCACACTCATTGCTGCGGTGGGGAAAAGGAAAATTTGTCACAGATATTTAAACCCAATAAGATGATGTACTCTATGGCACTGTGCAACTAATTATGTGCCACTGTGCAACTAGTGACGTTCCACTGCGCAACTGGAAATCCATGAGAAAGTCACAAAAATGAAAAAGAGATTGCAAACTAGTTGTGTGTCTTAAAAAACTAGAGATTGTACATCTATAAAATGAATAATCATTTAAACAGGAGAAAAAACACTACATATAGAAAATTTTAAAGATTACAAATTGATTGAAAAAATTGAGAAGAATGTCATGCTTCTTGTCTTACTTGCGAAGCTGCTTCGGTACGTCGATGTCAATAATCTGGAAGTGCTCGATGCTCTGCTTTGGGTAATGCTTCCTCCATAGCTGGCGTACTGCCCCTGCGATCGTAGATGCGGTGTTCATCAACTCAATGCCGTCTAGCTTCCTGTTTGAATCAAGTTGATGTTGAAGACCCAATAATGCCTCCCACCATGGCTGTCGTTTATATTAGCGCACTCAAGCACTGGCAGCATGACCTGCACGCGTGAATGATTCAGACACAGATACGTGCTGTAGGTAAGAAAGCGGTAAAAAAATGGTGAAGTTAAAACAGGTTGGCAGGAAGTATTTTGCCAACTAATAGATATGTCATGTGCAGCTGAACATGCTATGAGTGCCAACTAAGAGATGGATCATGTGGGCACAACACTAACCAAGTCTTGCTTGTCGAGACAGTTCTTGTATTCAAACTTCTTGTTTATCTCAATCACATTGTGCATCCCTTGCTGTAAATTGATCTGCATAAATTATAAACATACTTCAAACTCCTTACTAGATGAAAGGACTCTCTGAATTGGTCAAAAAAAGTGCTACAAAAAAGAAGAGGGTAAAAAGGTTTTGAAAAATCTTACAGAAAACCTCAGTGGCATAACGACCTTCTTTGACCCTTCTGGTAAGTTATCCGTGATGTGTATGATTCCAGTCTCAACAACAATTCTTGACAGCCATTGAACAGGCTTCATGGAATCAACTAACTCCTTTAAAGAAATGTAGAAATCACCATACCTAATTATCTCAGGGCTGATTTTATTTAAAATAAATGAAAGACAAAGTTAGCTTGAAGTGTCACAACAAGAAAGAAATTGTGTATAAAAAAACAACAGTGTGCAACTAAAATCACTGTTCTGTGCAACATGATTTGCTTGCTGTGCAACTAAGTGGGTGGTACTGTGCAAATAAAAAAGAAATGTACATAGGCTGTGGGGAGTTGGTTTACCTGGTATCATCATCATTTGCTCCTTTGTGATGCCTGACCCAATACAAGAGGGCATCATAAAGCTTGTTGACTACCTTATTGGAGTTGAAGGTCCTCCTTTTGTTGTAATCAATGAACAGGGACCTTTGAGATGCTCCGGGCCTTAGTACCCTCCTTGGTCTTTGTGCAACATGTGGTCTTGAAGAACTTCTCGTGCCAACTGCTGGTTCTCTGCATATCGGGGTGTGGTAGCTATCTGGTGATCCAACATCTGGCTTGTGAGCTAATCCCTTGCCAGTATCAGCAGCAGTGCATCCTTCATTCATAGTTGCTGGGTCCAACTCAACCTCATCTATGACAATAGCATTGACTTCCCCTGTTTGTTGTGCTGGACCAAGTGCTGCAGCATGCTCAGCATCACCATCTATGCCCATGTCAAAAGTTGGTGCATCACAGTACCCGTCACCATGATAGTTGTACGAGTTTGATCTGCGTATGAGTTGAAGGCCAGGGGCATCTCCTTGCGGCACAATCACTGGTGCATCGTTTGCTGACCTGGTTCACAGTAATGTTGTAGTTGGTGGCCTGGGAGGCTTACACCTGCTTACAATGTTGAACACCTCCTCTTGTGTTAATGTGTGCTGAAAATCATCTCTTAGTGATGCAGGCTTGCTTGGATGCTCTGTGATAGCTCTTGGAGACGGCATTTTCGCAGATTGATGACCTCCTTCCGTGTTTGGCATTGAAGAATCTCTATGGGTTGTCACCTTGGGGCTTGCGGTTGCAGTTGTGTCTTCCTGACCAACAGTGGTAATTTGGACTGTGACCCGCGTGCTAATTGACACTTCAGTTGGTACAATAGCATCTACACTTGGCATCTTTCCAGCCTCAGTTGGCAGCAATTTTAGCCGAACTTGGCACTCCTATATCGATGGTTGTGCCACGTTGTTCTATCTAGTGTCTGAACCCCACACCTTTTGTGCCTTGTTCCCCCTTTGTGCCCTTGGCAAACTTGACAATCTTTTGCTGCTTAGTTGGTTTAGGTGGGACTGTTGACAGAGGAGTCTTCCCCTTGATCTGTTGAACTCCTGTGATGGTTATAGGCTCAACATGCATTGTTGTCTCCTATTGAGTGGTGGTTGGCCCTCTGCTCACTACAGTTGGCACAACAGTTGGCACCACAACTTCCTTCTCCACATTTATTTCTGCATCTGCCCTCAGCATCTGTTGCTTTGTTTGAGGCAACTTCAGTTTTTTCTTCATTGAAATTGCTTTGCGCTTCTGGACCACATGAGGGTTTGCCACGAATGCTGCCTTGCTCTTGCTGGAGCTCATATCTAGAAGTTGCTTCAAATATTCCTTGTATTTTGCCTTCGAATGAACCCAGTCAAGACCCTTTCCTGCTTCCTCCATGTCAACTTGATTCTTTTCAGCCTCACTCAAGAAGAGCAGTTTCTAGTCAATGGCGAAATCTATCTTCTCACATCTCTTGCTCATTGAAGTCTCACACAGGGAAAGTGGTTGGCAAAGCTGGCTTCAAGTTGCATAGCTTAAACATATCAATGCTACCCTGAGACTCCGCTTCGTCATTTTTCTTTGACTTTGGTAAATGCTTATCTTTCCAGCAAGTTTTGTCAATCAACATCTGTAGTGTGCTCCTGCTGCTCATTGAGTTGCTCCTGCTGGCAGGGTTGGCAGAGCTGCTAGTCCCCCTGGTTGTGTTGCCGCATGTACCCCCAGAACCAGGGCCATTGTCGTCATCATCATCGGTGTTGTCGCTGTCTGCATTGCATCCCCCTTGATCATCACGATCAACATCCTCGTCTTCTTCCTCGTCATCTCCTTCCACCTCACTACCATCTGTTGGAAATATGCCCTAGAGGCAATAATAAAATGGTTATTATTATATTTCCTTGTTCATGATAATTTTCTATTGTTCATGCTATAATTGTATTAACTGGAAACCATAATACATGTGTGAATACATAGACCTCAACATGTCCCTAGTGAGCCTCTAGTTGACTAGCTCATTGATCAATAGATGGTTATGGTTTCCTGACCATGGACATTGGATGTCATTGATAACGAGATCATATCATTAGGAGAATGATGTGATGGACAAGACCCAATCCTAAGCATAGCACAAGATCGTGTAGTTTGTTTGCTAAGAACTTTTCTATTGTCAAGTATCATTTCCTCAGACCATGAGATTGTGCAACTCCCGGATACCATAGGAATGCTTTAGGTGTACCAAACGTCACAACGTAACTGGGTGGCTATAAAGGTGCACTACAGGTATCTCCGAAAGTGTCTGTTGGGTTGGCATGAATCGAGACTGGGATTTGTCACTCCATATGACGGAGAGGTACCTCTGGGCCCACTTGATAACGGATCATCATAATGAGCTCAATGTGACTAAGGAGTTAGTCACGGGATCATGCGTGATGGAACGAGTAAAGAGACTTGCCGGTAACGAGATTGAACAAGGTATTGGGATACCAATGATCAAATCTCGAGCAAGTAACATACCAGTGGACAAAGGGAATTGTATACGGGATTGATTGAATCCCCGACATCATGGTTCATCCGATGAGATCATCATGGAACATGTGGGAGCCAACATGGGTATCTAGATCCCGCTGTTGGTTATTGGCCGGAGAACGTCTCGGTCATGTCTACATGGTTCCCAAACCCGTAGGGTCTACACACTTAAGGTTCGGTGACGCTAGAGTTGTTATGGGAAATTATATGTGGTTATGAAGGTTGTTCAAAGTCCTAGATGAGATCCCAAACTTCACTAGGAGTTCCGGAATGGTCCGGAGGTGAAGATTTATATACGGGAAGTCCAGTTTCAATTGCCGGAATGGTTTCGGGGGTTATCGGTATTGTACCGGGACCACCGAAAGGTGTCCGGAGGTCCACCGGGTGGGGCCACCTGCCCCGGAGGACTTAATGGGCTGAATATGGGAGGGAACCAGCCCCCTAGTGGGCTGGTGCGCCACCCCAAGGGCCCAAGGCGCCTAGGGTTTAGAAACCCTAGGGGAGGGGGCGCCTCCACCTTGCTTGGGGGGCAAGTCTCCCCCTCCTGGCCGCCCCCCCTCTAGATGGGACCTAGAGGGGCCGCCCCCTCTCCCCTTCATCCTATAAATAGAGGGAGGGTGGGAGGGCTGCAGCACCCCTTCCCTTGGTGCAGCCCCTCCCTCCTCCAACTCTTCCTCCTCCTCCGTAGTGCTTGGCGAAGCCCTGCATGAATACCACAAGCTCCACCACCACGCTGTCGTGCTGCCGGAGATCTCCCTCAACTTCTCCTCTCCCCTTGCTGGATCAAGAAGGAGGAGACGTCCCCGGGCTGTACGTGTGCTGAACACGGAGGCGCCATCCGTTCGGCACTAGATTGGATCTTCCGCAATTTGAATCGCCGCGAGCACGACTCCATCATCCGCGTTTCTAGTAATGCTTCCGCTTAGCGATCTTCAAAGGTATGAAGATGCACTTCCTCTCTCTCTCTCTTGTTGCTAGAATCTCCTAGATTGATCTTGGTGATACATAGGAAAATTTTGAATTGTTGCTATGTTTCCCAACTGTGGCATCATGAGCTAGGTCTATGTGTAGATTCTATGCACGAGTAGAACACAAGTAGTTGTGGGCATTGGTTTGTTCAATTTTCTTACCGTTACTAGTCCTATCTTGGTTCGGCGGCATTGTGGGATGAAGCGGCCCGGACCGACCTTACACGTACGCTTACGTGCAGTGGTGGATCTAGGCCCCAGGCCGGGGGCCCAGGCCCGGGGCGTGAGGCCCATTTCCTTTGTAGACTTCAGCAAAACACTGTAGCAATTGTGACAGTGCACAAAGGAGGCCCGGGGCACTGGGCTGGGCTGGATCCGCCCCTGCTTATGTGAGACAGGTTCCACCGACTGACATGCACTTGTTGCATAAGGTGGCTAGCGGGTGTCTGTCTCTCCCACTTTAGTCGGATCGGATTCGATGAAAAGGGTCCTTATGAAGGGTAAATGGCAATTGGCATATCACCGTTGTGGCTTTTGCGTAGGTAAGAAACGTTCTTTCTGGAAACCCATAGCAGCCATGTAAAAAAACATGCAACAACAATTAGAGGACGTCTAACTTGTTTTTGCAGGGTATGCTATGTGATGTGATATGGCCAAAAGAATGTGATGAATGATATATGTGATGTATGAGATTGATCATGTTCTTGTAATAGGAATCACGACTTGCATGTCGATGAGTATGACAACCGACATGAGCCATAGGAGTTGTCTTAATTTATTGTATGACCTGCGTGTCATTGAAAACGCCATGTAATTACTTTACTTTATTGCTAACCGTTAGCCATAGTAGTAGAAGTAATAGTTGATGAGACAACTTCATGAAGAAACGATGATGGAGATCATGGTGTCATGCCGGTGACGAAGGTGATCATGCTGCGCCTCAAAGATTGACATGAAAGGCGCAAGATGATATTGGCCATATCATGTCACTTTATGATTTGCATGTGATGTTTTTCATGTTTACATCTTATTTGCTTAGAACGACGGTAGCATAAATAATATGATCCCTCACTAAAATTTCAAGAAAGTGTTCCCCCTAACTGTGCACCGTTGCGAAAGTTCGTTGTTTCGAAGCACCACGTGATGATCGGGTGTGATAGATTCTAACATTCGCATACAACGGGTGTAAGCCAAATTTACACATGCAAAAACACTTAGGTTGACTTGACGAGCCTAGCATGTACAGACATGGCCTCAGAACACAAGAGACCAAAAGGTCGAACATGAGTCGTATAGTGGATACGATCAACATGAAGATGTTCACCGATGATGATTAGTCCGTCTCACGTGATGATCGGACATGGCCTAGTTGACTCGGATCATGTATCACTTAGGTGACTATAGGGATGTCTATCTGAGTGGGAGTTAATTAAATAATTTGATTAGATGAATTTAATTATCATGAACATAGTCAAAAAGGTCTTTGCAAATTATGTCGTAGCTCACACTTTGGTTCTATTGTTTTAGATATGTTCCTAGAGAAAATTTAGTTGAGAGTTGACAGTAGCAATTATGCGGACTGGGTCTGTAAACTGAGGATTGTCCTCATTGCTGCGCAGAAGGATTATGTCCTTAATGCATCGCTCGGTGTGCTGAACCTCGAGCGTCGTCTGTGGATGTTGCGAACATCTGACATACACGTTTTTATGACTACATGATAGTTCAGTGCGTAATGCTAAACGGTTTAGAATTGAGGCACCAAAGACGTTTTGAAATGTCGCAGAACATATGAGATGTTCCAAGGACTGAGATTGGGATTTCAGGCTAGTGCCCATGTCAAGAGGTATGGGACCTCTGACAAGTTTCTTAAGCCTGCAAACTAAGGGAGAAAAGCTCAATCGTTGAGCATGTGCTCAGATTGCCTGAGTACTACAATCGCTTGAATCGAGTGGGAGTTAATCTTCCAGATGAGATAGTGATGGTTCTTCAAAGTCACTGCCACCAAGCTACTAGAGCTTCATGATGAAATATAACATATCAGGGATAGATATGACGATCCTTGAGCTATTCGCGATGTTTGACACCGTGAAAGTAGAAATCAAGGAGGAGCATCAATTGTTGATGGTTACTGAGGGAGTCCTGGATTAGGGGGTATCCGGACAGCCGGACTGTGTACTACGTCCGGACTATTGAAGCGTGAAGATACAAGACTCAAGACTTTGGCCCGTGTCCGGATGGGACTCTCCTTTGCGTGGGAGGCAAGTTTGGCGATCCGGATATTATATTTCCTTCCTTGTAACCGACTCCATGTAAACCCTAGCCCTCTCCAGTGTCTATATAAACCGGAGAGGTTGGTCCTTAGAAGGCCGATCACAATTACATTCATACCATCATAGGCTAGCTCTTAGGGTTGGCCTCTATGATCTCGTGGTAGATCTACTCTTGTACTACCCATATCATCAATATTAATCAAGCATGAAGTAGGGTTTTACCTCCATCGAGAGGGCCCGAACCTGGCTAAACATCTGTGTCCCTTGCTTCCTGTTACCATCAGCCTTGACACACAGATCGGGACCCCCTACCCGAGATCCGCCGGTTTTGACACTGACATTGGTGCTTTCATTGAGAGTTCCTCTGTGTCATCGCTGTCAGGCTTGATGGCTCCTTCGATCATCACCAACAACATTGTCCAGGGCGAGACTTTCCTCCCCGGACAGATCTTCGTGTTCGGCGGCTTCGCACTGCGGGCCAACTCACTTGGCCACCTGGAGCAGATCGATAGCTATGCCCACGGCCACCAGGTCAGGTTCGGGAACTTGAACTACACGACGGATATTCACGGGGACTTGATCTTCGACGGATTCGGGCTGGCGCCAGAAGCGCCAAACAGTCACGATGAGCACGGCTTGGACCTGTTGTCAGACGTTGCGCGGGATATCGCCCCGGCAGAAGCCTCGGATCTGAATCCGGGGCAGGTTGCATTGCCTAAGGACGGAGGGCTGGACCCCGCCCTGCAGGCCATACCCTCATTGGCGATGGAGCCGAACACAGGTCTCACCTCTGAGGGAGCCTATGACTTCGGACGCTCGGATTCATATCCGGATGTAGGTTCCAGTCCGCGCGCCCCCGAGCCCGCCGATCCTGGTTGGGCTCCGGTGATGGAGTTCACCGCGGCGGACGTCTTTCAGCACTCGCCCTTTGGCAACATGCTGGACTTATTGAAGTCTCTCTCCTTGTCAGGAGCCTCCGGGCCGAACTATGTCCGGCTCGAGTGGGAAGTGGACAACGACGGAATTCGTTGCCCACCCACCACCCACTTCATTGCCACGACTGATGATCTAACCGACATGCTTGACTTCGACTCTGAAGACATCGATGGTATGGATGATGATGTAGGAGAATTACAAGAGCCACCGCTCACCGGGCGGTGGACGACCACCTCCTCATACGATATATATATATATATATATGGTGGACACTCCAAAGGAAACAAATGGTGATGAGGCAACGAAGGATAACCCCTCGGAAAGAAAAACAAAGCATGGCGGCGTCGGCGCCGCTCCAAGCCCCACCACAGCAATACCGGCCCCGGAGACGAAAATAACCTGGATGGCGCCGAAGAAGAATATGACCCTGACCAGCCCGCCTTCGAGCAGGCCGAACAGGAAGATGAGCAGATCAGCCCAGAAGAACAGGCGGCAGACGTATACCCAGAGGAGGACAACTACATGCCCCCCTTCGAAGACGAGATTAGCCTCAGCGACGATGAATTCGGCGTGCCTGAGGATCCCGTGGAGCAGGAGTGCTTCAAGCATAGGCTTATAGCCACTGCGAGGAGCCTAAAGAAGAAGCAGCAACAACTCCATGCTGATCAAGATTTGCTCACAGATAGATGGACTGAAGTCCTGGCAGCCGACGAATACAGACTCGAACACCAAACAGCTGACCGGCCACCCCGTGGCCAGGATAAAACGGGATATCAGCCCGGATACCAGCCCGCACCTCCACACCGATACACTACGGCTCAGGGTAACAGGAAAGACGTGCAAGATATTCTGGAAAATAAAGCAGGACAGCCAAGATCAATTTACGGATCACGGGGCGCGCCCCAACGCGCGACGGTGACCGTCGCGCCGAATACATCATCAACGTGTACGGCCGGGCCGAACACAGCAACCCAGACCCATCCGACCTGCGTAGCCACATAGCCCGACACAGAGGTGCCGCACACCCCCTCTGCTTCACTGACGAAGTAATGGATCATGAATTCCCAGAAGGGTTCAAACCCGTAAACATCGAATCATATGATGGCACAACAGACCCCGCAGTATGGATCGAAGATTTCCTTCTCCACATTCACATGGCCCGCGGAGATGATCTACACGCCATCAAGTATCTTCCCTTAAGCTCAAAGGACCAACCCGACACTGGTTAAATAGCCTGCCAGCAAATTCCATTGGCAGTTGGGAAAACCTGGAAGATGCATTCCTTGATAACTTCCAGGGCACATATGTGCAACCACCGCCGATGACTTGAGCCACATTACTCAACAGCCCGGAGAGTCAGCCCGGAAATTCTGGACTCGGTTCCTTACTAGAAAGAACCAAATAGTCGACTGTCCGGACGCCGAAGCCCTGGCGGCTTTCAAGCATAATATCCGTGACGAGTGGCTCGCTCGACACCTCGGCCAAGAAAAACCAAGTCTATGGCAGCTCTCACAACCCTAATGACCCGCTTTTGCGCGGGTGAGGATAGCTGGTTGGCCCGCAGTGGCACCACGCCACATTCCGGCACCTCAGATAGCCGCGATGCTAACGGCAAGCCACGGCGTAACAGGCATAAGAGATGGAGCAACAGCGACAACACTGAACACACAGCGGTCAACGCTAGATTCAACGGATCTAAGTCCGGTCAGCGGAAAAAGCTGTTCAAAAGAAATAATCAGGGACCGTCCAGCCTGGACCGCATACTGGAGCGCTCGTGCCAAATTCATGGCACCCCGGACAAGCCAGCCAACCACACTAATAGAGACTGCTGGGTGTTCAAACAGGCCGGTGAGATAAACACCGAAAACAAGGACAAGGGGCTGCACAACAATGATGACGACGAGCCCCGGCGTCTGAACACGGGGGGACAAAAGAAATTCCCTCACAGGTGAAAACGGTCAACATGATCTACGCCACCCATATCCCCAAGCAGGAACGGAAGCGAGCACTACGGGACGTCTATGCGATGGAGCCAGTCGCCCCCAAATTCAACCATGGTCAGCGTGTCCGATCACCTTTGGTCGTAGAGATCATCCTACCAGCATCTGCCATGGCGGCTCAGCCGCATTGGTCTTAGACCCAATCATTGACGGATTCCACCTCACGCGAGTTCTTATGGACGGCGGCAGCAGCCTGAACCTGCTTTACCAGGACACAGTGCGCAAGATGGGCATTGACCCTTCAAGGATCAAGCCCACCAAAACTACCTTTAAAGGTGTAATTCCTGGGGTAGAGGCCCGCTGTACGGGCTCTATAACACTGGAAGTGGTCTTCGGATCCCCGGATAATTTCCGGAGCGAAGAGTTAATCTTCGACATCGTCCCTTTCCGCAGTGGCTACCATGCACTGCTCGGACGAACCGCATTTGCTAGATTCAATGCGGTACCACATTATGCATACCTCAAGCTCAAGATGCCAGGACCGCGCGGGGTCATCACTGTCAACGGGAATATGGACCGCTCGCGGTAGAAGTACAATGTGACCTACTCTGACAAACCAATCCGGCGACAACCTTGAGCATTGTCAAGCGAGTCCGGAGTACCACACAACAGGATCATCAGGAACTCCAAGGGCGTGATTAGCAGTCCGGCCTCCGCTCAAGCCCCTTCAAAGCAGCATTCGTGCCACGCGTACACAATTACACACTCAAGATACCATGGGCATAGGCGGAGGCGTATCAACGACTCAGACGATAGTATGGGTAACCGCCAAATACCTTCATACTCTTTCCCTCTTACATTTCTGGACACCGCGTTAGTGCAACATCCTCAGAAGAGCCGAATTGCCGGACTCGTATGGGAGAGACATCCAAGGAGGCAACAGATCTTGCGCGCAGAAGGAAATACCCAGGTGGAATCTATTTACGATCATTATACCTGCTTCATCTATCTGTACACAGCCTGCCCCTGGATAGGACATGTCAAAAAGTCCTATTTTTATCTCTGCTTAATGCATCCATTGTAAACATATGCTTAAATGTATTTTTCGTCAATGTGAGATTATATATAGCGTCAGCTTATTATCCTTATTTGAGTATTTTTCTCTTATGAATGTTTATTTGGTATTGCATCCGTACACCTTGGTACGGCTAGTTTGCCAGGGGCTTCTGACGGCGCCCCGAAGTATGGCAAATAAAGTCCGAACACTTTAAATAGTGCGGCACCCCAAACTTATAGCATTATATGCATCAGCTCCGAATCATGTCTTGGGTCTACAGTTGGGATAGCCTGGCTCCCTTGTTTTGGTGCCTTACGTTCCGTTATATCGGCTAAGGTAGCGTAGGGAGAACTACTGCGATTGTGTCCCGGTTCTTCCGGACGAGCACCTTAGTAGAGAAAGCCGAAAACTGACCGGCATGATGTGGCGAGAGCTGGTCGCTATTCGAGAGGTCTTAAAATCCTTAAAGATTTTCCGCTTTAGGCGATATATCGGCTTCGTCCGATCTAGGCGTGTATAGCGCCCTGATTCGGTCTTCCGGATTCCAGGGGCTTCGCCGAAATTTAAAATTATAGACTTCTATGGCCAAGTGAAAGTTATCAAGCCGCATAGTCCGATTGCCTTGTTCGCTACGCCGGACACCTCCTTAAAGGACCAAACATTTGGATAAAGAGTGTCCGGGTTTTCCACAAACACCCCAATACTAGTTACGCAGGGGAGGAAGCCGACGACTGGCCTACTTTCAAAATTTTATAAACAGCCGCACAGAAGGTAATATTTTAAATAACAAAAGTGCTACATAGCGCAAGTAACTTCGTCCTTAAAATACAAATATGACAGAAGTGAATTCATTCAAAAATGGTGTCCTTGGTACATTCATCAGCGACAAGACAAGCACCCTTCATAACGCCATCGTAGTACAGCTCGGGATGGCGATGCGCCTTTCCCTCCGGTGGCCCGCCCTTGACCAGCTTCTTCGCATCCAGCTTGCCCCAATGCACCTTGATGCGGGAAAGGGCCCGACGGGCACCCTCGATGCACATGGATCGCTTGATCACTTCAAGCCGCGGGTAGGCATCCACCATCCGCTTGATCAGGCCGAAGTAGCTACTGGGCATGAGCTCACCAGGCCACATCCGGACTATGAAACCTTTCATAGCCAGTTCAGCCGCCCTGTGGAGTTCGACCAACTGCTTCAGTTGGTCACTCAGAGGCATCGGGTGTTCGGCCCCAGCATACTGGGACCAGAACAACTTCTCTGTTGAGTTCCCCTCCTGGGCATGATAGAACTCCGCAACATTTGATACGCTGCATGGCAGATCTGTGAACGCCCCTGGAGAGCTCCGAATTCGACTAAGTAAAAGAAATGCCTCCTCCACATGTTCGCTTTGCATAAAGAACTTCTTACCCGCTGCTATCTTCTTGGCCTCCTTGATCTCCTACTGTGCTTTCTCAGCTTCGGCCTTGGCGTCCTTCAAATTCACAAGGGCCTTCGTAAGCTCAGCCTCTTTCGCTTTCAGATCATGCTTCACGGACTCACATTTCTTGCCGAGGTCCTGGAGCTCTTGCTGTACCTCACCTACCCTAGCACTTTGCTTTTCACGCTCCTTACACTCCGAGGCCACCTTTTCTTCGGCCTCGGATAGCGCCTTCTTCAGGGACGCCACTTCGGTGGTGGACCCTGTTACACAGTCACGACACTTAGGCGTTAGACTCGTCAATTCTTAGTATCCTCACATGCATAAGAGAGGGAATCACTTACCCTTGTTCTGTTCGAGCTGCCTCTTCGTGAGGTCGAGCTCTCCCTGCGCCTGCTCCAGGTCCCGTTTTAGTTCGGCAACCTCGGCAGTACGGGCAGCAGCAGCAAGCAGCATAGACTGCTTATTCACAACATTACTCATCATTAAACTCCTATGGATTATCATTGACCCTCCGTTTGTCTTTTCCTTCCGAACACCAAACAGAGTATCAGGGGCTACTACCTATCGGGTGGTAATTTTGCACATATTTATTACTTACCTCAAAGCCTGTCAGGAGGCTGGTACAAGCTTCGGTTAGTCCGCTTTTGGCGGACAAAACCTTTCAAATCACCGCACTCATGAGAGTACGGTGCTCTTCATCTATGGAAGTGCCGCGAAGCGCTTCCAACGGACAGTCGGGTGCCTCATGCGCGACGGAAGTCCTCGATACAGACGGCTCGCCCTCCCTAACGAGGGGTCGCCTGCTGAGTTCGGAACCATCGAAGGTTCCAGAATTGTGTGCGGCTGAGAGCCCGGCTGGCCATGGCTCTCATCAACACGATCCGCGGGGATCTTGAACCTCGCGTGTCCGACGTCTGGGACCCCGCCTCGGGGCGTCTCCAGAGTCACCTCCCCCCGCTCTGGGAGCCTTTGGGACAACACCTCCATGTCGTCCGCGGGTTGAGGAGTAGTGGCGGTCGGAAGAGAATTCATCTCCGAATTGCTCAGGGACCCGGAGGAGGATACCTCGGGGTGATCCCTGGCTGGACTGCACACATGTTCGGCATTATAAATACATAAATTGTGAAGTGAAGTCATGATAGAATGCAGACACTTACGATCGTGCTAGGGGCTTCCCCCTGGGCAGCCACCCCTCCTCGCTGAGAGCGGTCGTGGTGGAGTAGTCCGGAAGGGGCCCCTTCCCCTTCCTCCCCTCCTGGGGTGGCTTTTCTCTTCTTCTCCCCCTAGTGGGGGGAGGTAGGATCTCTTCCTGATTCCCCACGCCTCCGCGGGAGGAATTCGTCTCGTCGTCATCGGACGACAAGGGAATGACGGCCCTGCGCCGAGGGCCTTTTCTGGCCCCCCGGTCCGCTTCCCTGGACCCCTCATCCTCTTCGGATGGGGCGTCTTCTTCTTTTTCCTCCTCCCCTTCGTGGGAGGAGTCCGCCTTGTCGTCTTTGGACGAGGCTTCTGGCACAACCTTACGCCGGAGACCCTTTCGGATCCCCGGGGCCTTCTTCTCGGCCTTCTTCTCCGGCACCTTGTACGGTGCCGGGACCAACATCTCTGTCAGGAGAGCATCCGTTGGTCCTTCTGGCAGCGGAGCCAGATAGTAGACCGGCTCCGCTGTCTCCACATAGTCCCGAAGCAAATATACACAACTAACTTAAGGCACTCCCATGAATTTTTCGGGGAGAACTGAGTTCGGAGTCAGTCCGAGAACTCACCGACCTAGGAGCCCGCGCGGCGTGAAGCCCGCGGTCCTCGGATGTTGGAGGAGGTGCTTCGGAGGCCTTGAACAACACCTTCCATGCGCCTTTGTGTGTCATGTCATAGAGCTTCTGGAGCGTCCGGTGTTCGGTTGGGACGAACTCCCACAGACTGACCGCCCGCCTCTGACAAGGCAGGATCCGGTAGACGAGCATGACCTGGATCACGTTGTCGAGCTTGATGTTCTTGTCCTTCATGCTTTTGATGCATGTCTGGAGTCTGGCCAGCTCCGTGGAATCGCCCCAGGACAGGCCCTTCTTCTCCCAGGAGGTGAGCCGCATGGGGGCTCCGGATCGGTACTCGGGGACCGCTGCCCAGTTGGCGCCGCGCGGCTCGGTGATGTAGAACCACCCCAATTTCCATCCTTTTATGGTCTCCGCAAAGGAGCCGTCGATCCATGTGACGTTGGGCATTCTGCCCACCATGGCCCCTCCACACTCTGCTTGTTGGCCGCTTACAACCTTCGGCTTCACACAGAAGGTTTGCAGCCATAGGCCAAAGTGAGGCCGGATGCGTAGGAAGGCCTCGCATACGACGATGAACGCTGAGATGTTGAGGACGAAGTTCGGGGCTAGATCATGGAAATCTAGCCCGTAGTAGAACATGAGCCCGCAGGAGAAGGGGTGGAGTGGAAACCCCAGTCCACGGACGAAGTGGGCGATGAATACGACCCTTTCGTGGGGTCCTAGGGTCGGAATGACCTGCCCGGCGTCTGGTAGACGGTGCGCTATATCCGCGGCCATGTATCCGGCCGCCCGAAGATTTGCAATGTGCTTCTCCTTGACGGTGGAAGCCACCCACTTGCCTCCTGCTCCGGACATGTTTAGCTGTGCGGAGAAGATTTGAGCTTGGGCACTGGAGCTCGAGGGGGGGGGGGGCAGGAGTGGGCAAAGGAGGAAGAAGGCATGGGTGAAAATGGGGAAATCCTGTCCCTTTATAGAGGAGCCAAGAGCGGTGCGTCTCCCCATTTGCCCGCTGGGAATCGCTTGTTTCCCAAGCGCCACGATTAATGGCGTGGTGAGATTAACCATACCCGTATTGATGAGAATCCCATGATAAGGGGACACGATCTCTGCTTTGACAAGACGTGTCAAAGAAACCGCCTCGCAATATGCGCTGTAGCTGGTTGTGGGGAAACGGATCGAATAATGATCCGACTGTAATAACATGTCACGTCATCAGAAAAAGCTGTCAGTGGATTGCATTTGTAAAATATCATTCTCTCTACGGTGGCATATGAAGATTATCTCGCATATCCGGACACGTTCTAAGTGTTCGATGTTCACTTTGGAGTATTCAGAGGAGGAACCTGCCTTGCAATGCCGAAGACAATACTGCGCGCCGGACTCGTCGTCATTGAAGCTTGGTTCAGGGGCTACTGAGGGAGTCCTGGATTAGGGGGTATCCGGACAGCCGGACTGTGTACTACGTCCGGACTATTGAAGCGTGAAGATACAAGACTCAAGACTTCAGCCTGTGTCCGGATGGGACTCTCCTTTGCGTGGGAGGCAAGTTTGGCGATCCGGATATTATATTTCCTTCCTTGTAACCGACTCCATGTAAACCCTAGCCCTCTCCAGTGTCTATATAAACCAGAGAGGTTGGTCCTTAGAAGGCCGATCATAATTACATTCATACCATCATAGGCTAGCTCTTAGGGTTGGCCTCTACGATCTCGTGGTAGATCTACTCTTGTACTACCCATATCATCAATATTAATCAAGCAGGAAGTAGGGTTTTACCTCCATCAAGAGGGCCCGAACCTGGGTAAACATCTGTGTCCCTTGCTTCCTGTTACCATCAGCCTTGACGCACAGATCGGGACCCCCTACCCGAGATCCACCGGTTTTGACACCGACAGTTAGTAAAACTACTAGTTTCAAGAAGGGCAAGGGCAAGAAGGGATACTTCATGAAATGACAAATCAGTTGCTACTCTAGTGAAGAAACCCAAGGTTGAACCCAAACCCGAGACTAAGTGCTTCTGAAAATGAGGGGAACGGTCACTGAAGCAGAACTACCCTAGATACTTGGTAGATGAGAAGGTTGGCAAGGTCGACAGAAGTATATTGGATGTACATTATATTAATGTGTACTTTACTAGTACTCCTAGTAGCACCAGGGTATTAGATACCGATTTGGTTGCTAAGTGTTAGTAACTCGAAATAAAAGCTACGGAATAAACGGAGACTAGCTAAAGGTGAGATGACGATATGTGTTTCCAAGGTTGATGTGATCAAGCATCGCATGCTCCCTCTACCATCGAGATTGGTGTTAAACCTAAATAATTGTTATTTGGTGTTTGCGTTGAGCATAGACATGATTGGATTATGTTTATCACAATACGGTTATTCATTTAAGGAGAATAATGGTTACTCTGTTTATTTGAATAATACCTTCAATGGTCTTGCACCTAAAATGAATGGTTTATTGAATCTCGATCGTAGTGATACACATGTTCATGCCAAAAGATATAAGATAGTAATGATAGTACCACATACTTGTGGCACTGCCATTTGAGTCATATTGGTATAAAACACATGAAGAAGCTCCATGTTGATGGATATTTGGACTCACTCATTTTTGAAAAGATTGAGACATGCAAACCATGTCTATTCGTATATATGCATGAAGAAACTCCATGCAGATGGATCGTTTGGACTCACTTGATTTTGAATCACTTGAGACATGCAAATCATACCACATGGGCAAAATGACTGAAAGGCCTCGTTTTCAGTGAGATGGAACAAGAGAGCAACTTGTTGGAAGTAATACATTTGATGTGTGCAATCCAATGAGTGCTGAGGCACGCAGTGAATATCATTATGCTCTTACTTCACAGATGATTTGAGTAGATTCTAAGTATATTTACTTGATGAAACACGAGTCTAAATTATTGAAAGGTTCAAGTAATTTCAGAGTGAAGTTGAAGATCGTCGTGACAAGAGGATAAAATGTCTATGATATGATCATAGAGATGAATGTCTGAGTTATGTGTTTGGTACACAATTAAGACATTGTGGAAATCGTTTCACAACTAATACCGCCTGGAACACCATAGTGTGATGGTGTATCCGAACATCATAGCTGCACCCGCCCCTATTGGATATGGTGCATACCATGATGTCTCTTATCGAATTACCACTATCATTTATGGGTTAGGCATTAGAGACAACCACATTCACTTTAAGTAGGGCACGTAATTCCGTTGAAATGACACTGTATGAACTATGGTTTAGAGAAACCTAAGCTGTCATTTCTTAAAAGTTTGGGGCTGCTGTGACGCTTATGTGAAAAAGTTTTAGCCTCATAAGCTCAAACCCAAAGCGGATAAATGCATCTTCATAGGACACCCAAAACAGTTGGGTATACCTCCTAATTCATATCCGGAAGCAAAAGTGATTGTTTCTAGAAACGGGTCCTTTCTCGAGGAATAGTTTCTCTCGAAAGAATTGAGTGGGAGGATGGTGGAGACTTGATGAGGTTATTGAACCATCACTTCAACCAGTGTGTAGCAGGGCACATGAAGTCGTTCCTGTAGCGCCTACACCAATTGAAGTGGAAGCTGATGATAGTGATCATGAAACTTAGGATCAAGTCACTACCAATCCTCGTAGGTCGACAAGGATGCATACTACTTCAGAGTGGTACGGTAATCCTGTCTAGCTTGGAGGTCATGTTGCTAGACAACAATGAACCTACGAGCTATGGAGAAGAAATGGTGGGCCCGGATTCCGATGAATGGCTCGAGGCCATAAAATGCAAGAGGATCCATGTATGAAAACAAAGTATAGACTTTGGAAGTACTACTTGATGGTCGTAAGGCTGTTGGGTATAGATGGATTTTAAAAAGAAGACGGACAATGATGGTAAGTGTCACCATCGGTGTCAAAACCGGTGGATCTCGGGTAGGGGGTCCCGAACTGTGCGTCTAGGCGGATGGTAACAGGAGACAAGGGACACGATGTTTTACCCATGTTCGGGCCCTCTTGATGGAGGTAAAACCCTACGTCCTGCTTGATTAATATTGATGATGTGTGTTACAAGAGTAGATCTACCACGAGATCAAGGAGGCTAAACCCTAGAAGCTAGCCTATGGTATGATTGTTGTTCGTCCTACGGACTAAAGCCATCCGGTTTATATAGACACCGGAGAGGGCTAGGGTTACACAGAGTCAGTTACAATGGTAGGAGATCTACATATCTGTATCGCCAAGCTTGCCTTCCACGCCAAGGAAAGTCCCATCCGGACACGGGACGAAGTCTTCAATCTTGTATCTTCATAGTCTTGGAGTCCGGCCGATGATGATAGTTCGGCTATCCGGACACCCCCTAGTCCCAGACTCCCTTAGTAGCCCCCGAACCAGGCTTCAATGACGACGAGTCCGGCGCGTATGTTGTTTTTGGCGTTTGCAAGGCGGGTTCTCCTTCATGCTTCATGTGTTTGCCGGATAGTGTCCGGTTGCTTCATAAATGTTGCGCTCCTTGGCTTCCACGTCCCATAATGGCCTTCTTCCACGTGTTGTACGAATGCGAAAAGCCAGGGTATTCTTACGTTTTACCCCCTAGCTGCGCGAATAAGCTGCCTATAAGAGAGGTGAGGATCCAGATCCAAATCACACCATCCTCCTTCTGCAAGTACTCATCGAGGTGCATCTGACAAAAAATCCATTCCAACATGGACAGTCGACGCGGCTCCTCTTCTCGCGCTCCCAGTCCTCAGCCAGGAGATTGGAGGAGATGCTCAGTCCCGCATAGCGAGTTAGTGATGCTCCAAGCAGAGGGATACCTTCCCCCGGCCTTTATGGTTCTGGTTCGAGCCAGACTGGCCACCTACAAGGGTGGGAAGCAGGCGGAGAGCATCCCCAATCCCTCCAAAGGAGAGCGGGTATGCTTCGTCCCCTACTTAATAAGGGGACTCAGATTTCCTATACATCCGTTTCTCCGGGGGCTCCTGGAGTTCTATGGACTCCAACTTCACCACCTCACGCCTGCCTCCATTTTGCACATCGCGGGCTTTGTAGCTCTTTGCGAGCTGTTCTTGGGCATCGAGCCCCATTTTGCGCTGTGGAAGAGGCTGTTTTGCCTCGTACCCCGTTCTCACGGGGGGTCGATATATCAAGTGGGCGGAGCCGAAATATGGCGCATCGCCGGGACCGGATATCTATCCGGAACCCCGAAGAAGGCGTCCGAAGACTGGCCTTCGGAGTGGTTCTATATGGAAGATGCCCCACTGTCGGATCCAGTTCGGATCGGCCTCTCGGAGTTTAGCAACGCTCCTCTGAAGAAACGCCTGAGTTGGCGCCCGCGGAGCCCTCAACGGGAAGATGATAGGAGCGTCCACTATCTGATGGGCCGGATACGGCTACTAGCCCATTCCGGATTAACCATGATTGGAGTCATGGCCACATGCATTATGCGAGGGGTGCAGCCGCTCCAATATAGGGGCCACCCTATGTGGGATTTTAACGGGGAGAATGACGCCACCCGTCATGGCCGCACGGGGCCGGGATCGGGCGCCGATCTAGTGAAGATCCTATCCAGCTTGTACAAGGGGGAGAAGGAGGACTTCCTCTGCACGAATCAATTGAATTGATTTTCCATGAATAACCCTCGGAGCTGGGTAAGCGGACACTTGTATATCTGATCCGTGCTTTCAAAGGTAAGTGTCTTACTTTATGATTTCGATGCAGGAAATACGCCGGGATGTGGTAGGCATAGAAATCCCAACTCCACAACCCGAGGATCCGGGAAGATCCCTTGATCCGGCCTCCGAAGAGGATTCGGACATAAAGGTGGATTTGATTGACGGGGTGTTCCACCAGCTCAGCATAGACAATGCTTTAGTCGCCATTACGGCTGACTACCCCGGTTTATGTCCGGCTTCCTAGGTGAGTACGACCGAAGTCCTGACACCGTTACTTTTTTAATGCTTATTTCTCACCACCGTGTACCAATGGTGCTTGGCAGGAGGTGCCTTTACGGCGGGAAGCCGAGCCTGCGGCGACTGATCAAACGAGGTTGGTGCGGCCTAGCAGGCGGAAGAGGAGTGCGGCGCGAATCGAAACGTCGCCGCAAAGGTATGGTGCACCATTGTCTTTTAAGGGAAAGACTCTTGGGAGGCATATTAATGCTCATGATTCTTCCAGGAGAAAGAGCGCTCGCCGGACTGAGTCCGGAGAGGGTTCCGACCAAGCCTCCGCCAGCCAGGCTCCAACGCCTGGTCCGGAGGAGGAGGCGAGCGCAAGGCGCGAGCCGGATGCTCCTCCAACGGAGGATGCCGACAGGTTGTCCGCCACCAGGTCTGAGGTGGAGAGCGCCATGAATCACAGGCGCCGTCGGACAGTTCTTCATGACGCGTATTTCTCCCCTGAGGCGTTAAATGCCTTTAATGCGGGAGACGCGCACCTCCGTGCTGCTCAAGATGGTTTAACCAGAGCCACGGAGCAGTATGTAAAGGACATACGGGTAAGGAATTTTAATAGTTATATATGCCAGTAGCCCCCGAGACTTAAAACAGTTAAACTAACCGATTTAAGGATCATTTGTTATGCAGGATCTTACCGAGAAGAATACCCACCTGTCTCAGGAGCTTCAAGAATGCAAGGCCCAACTTGAGGCCGCACTAGCCGCTGCCGGGGGAGCCACGGAGACCCCCTCTGGTAATTCATATTTTGAAAAAAGAAGTAGTTTATGAAGTGCGGCGTGTGTGTATAGTCTGACAATAACATTGCAGAGGGTGCCGGACTAGATCCGGACAAGCAACAACTGCTGCGCCAGTTGAAGGCCGGCGAGAGGGTGCTTATGAGGGTGCAGCAGGAGAGGAACAAACTCCAAGATGCCAACACCCAGCTGGGCGAAGAACTAAAAGATGTTCGGGTCCAGCTGTCTAACTCCGTAAAGGAGAACCGGCGGCTTCGTCGCGGCATTTATAGTAAGTGCTTGAGCAAACTCTTTTGAAAAGAAGAGTTCGGCGAGGAAGTCGATTGACAGAAATGTGTCTGTAGGTGTGCTCATGGGTCGTCCAGCGGAGGAGATGCCTGGTTCCACGGGATACCCTCTTCTCGAGCTGCTGCAACTGCACGAACTTGTTCGGCAGGCGATGAGCGGCGTCGTTCAGGCCTTATGGCCTTCCGTCTCCCTACCTGAGGGCCTTGGAGGGCTTGCTGAGAAGCTTCAGGGAGTACGGTGACGTCTCCGTCTGTGGAAGATGTCGGCCTGCCGTCAAGGCGCCAGGCAGGCATGGGCCATGGTGAAGACGCGGTACCCGAAGGCTGACCCAAACCACATGGCCGAGGTCGGACCTGTGGGGCCCGATGGGAAGGAGATCCCTATGAGCTTGATGGACGGCCAAGTAGAGTTGGCCGCGAAATATTCCCAACAGGACTATAAATTAGACAACCTGTTAGATGGGATTGAAGAGGAGTACAATCAGTCTGTTTGACGATGTAATTTTAAAATGACATGTAAAATGCCTTCTAGCCGGATTGTAGATCGTTTGCCTTTGTGGACCTTTTCGCTTCAACCTCGGGACCCGACAGTCCGGAGTGTGTCCGAATACCCTTACAGTTATAAAAGAACCGGGGCATGCATGGAGACAAGGTGTAGGGGTCATAATTGCTTTATCAGACAAGTGCCCAACTAGCTATGTTATATTACATGGTTAGTAAGAAACATCTTCCAGGGAGAATAGTTCCATTAAGGGTTCCTTTCCCTGGGAGGCATGCCCTAAAGTGCATGACTGGACTACGAAAATAGCAGAAAAGCATCTGGGGGCAGATAAATAAGTAAGTAATAAATCATCTTTCAGGTCACCGACCAAATATTCCCTTAAGAACGCTAGCCTTCGGCTTCACCCAGTCTGAGGTACACATCCGGCTGACCCGGCAGTAACAATCGCAGAGGTGCTCCATTTACCTCCTAGCCGAACAATCGGGAACATAGGGGTAAGCACAGGAGCCAGGCAACCCGGCTTGGCCAAAACTTAAGTCATATCGATGCATATAATGGTGATCAAAAGGTACATGCGGAAGTGTGACACATGTGGTGGGCATGAAGCCCATATAAATAAACTTCTGTTAAAGAAGCCCCCAGGTATAACGAGTGCGAGTAGCACATCGAGTGAGTGCGAACAAAGCGCAGATTAGCCCTCAAGAGGTTTGTACTGAAAGAGGGAGGAAAAAGGAGGGAAAACAAAGACAGCGAAAAAACATGAAAGGTGGACGGAGGAAGGAGACGAACCCTGAGTCCGGCGCTAGGCGTAAAATCTTCGGAGACGGGCTGCGTTCCATGGGTTTGGCTCGAGTCGGTTGTCAGATGCGTTGCGTAGACGGTATGCACCACCGGTTAGGACTTGGTCGATGATGAAGGGACCTTCCCATTTGGGCTTAAGTTTGTCCTTTTTCTTGTCCGGCAGGCGTAGAACTAGCTCGCCAACATTGTAAGTTTTGGCCCGTACTTCTCTGCTTTGATATCTTCGAGCATGTTGTTGATAGAATGCGGAACGGGATTTTGCCACGTCGCGCTCCTCCTCTAAAGCGTCCAAACTGTCCTGCCGATCCAACTCGGCTTCTCTTTCCTCGTACATGCGCACGCGAGGTGAGTCATGAATTATATCGCAGGGCAAAACTGCCTCAGCGTCGTATACCATAAAAAATGGTGTGAATCCAGTTGTGCGGTTTGGCGTGGTCCGCAGCCCCCAGAGTACGGAGTCGAGCTCCTCTACCCAGTGCGTGTTAGATTCCTTGAGGGACCGCACTAATCTGGGTTTGATGCCGCTCATGATTAGACCATTTGCTCGTTCCACTTGACCATTAGTTTGAGGGTGGTAGACTGAAGCGTAGTCGAGCTTGATGCCCATGTTTTTGCACCAGAGTTTAACCTTGTCGGCTGTGAAATTCGTGCCGTTATCAGTGATGATTCTGTGGGGGACGCCAAAACGGTGTACTACCCCGGATATGAAGTCTATCACAGGTCTGGATTCTGCCGTTTTAACCGGCTTGGCCTCTATCCATTTGGTGAATTTGTCCACCATGACCAAGAAGTATTTGTGATTGTGGGTTCCCCCTTTAAGGGGTCCAACCATGTCAAGCCCTCAGACCGCGAACAGCCAAGTAATGGGTATAGTTTTGAGGGCGGTGGGTGGCATGTGGCTCTGATTAGCAAAGAGCTGGCAACCGACGCATCATTGGACTAAGTCCTGAGCATCTGCCCGGGCGGTTGGCCAATAAAATCCTGTACGGAAGGCCTTGCCTACAAGGGCCCGGGTGGCAGCATGGTGCCCGTCGAGTCCAGCGTGAATTTCAGCCAGGAGATTTCGCCCTTCCTCTTCGGAGATACACCTTTGAAGGACTCCGGTTGTGCTTTTCTTATAAAGTTCTCCCTCATGGACCTTGTAGGCTTTAGATCGCCGAACTATGCAGCGGGCCTCATTTTGGTCTTCGGGAAGTTCCTGCCTGATTAAGTAGGCTAGGAATGGTTCCGTCCACGGGGCAATTACTGCCAGTATTTCATGGGCTGAATCTGTTATTTCATTGGCTAAGCCACCGATTGTGTCAGAATGTTTTGCGTTAGGTGATGCAGCTGGTTCCAAATTGTTATTTCCGGACTCCTCTTCCCATAATACGGATGGCTTAAAGAGCCGCTCTAGGAAGATGTTTGGAGGGACGGCATCGCGTTTTGCGCCGATGCGTGCCAACACGTCTGCTGCCTGGTTATTATCCCGGGCTACATGGTGGAATTCGAGTCCTTCGAACTGGGCTGACATTTTTAGGACAGCGTTACGGTAGGCTGCCATTTTCGGATCCTTGGCGTCTAAGTCTCCATTTACTTGGGATATTGCGAGGTTTGAATCCCCGCGCACCTCTAGGCGTTGAATACCCATGGAGATTGCCATCCAGAGGCCATGTAAAAGGGCCTCATATTCGGCTACATTGTTGGAGTCCGTGTACATTATTTGAAGCACGTATTGGACTGTGTCTCCGGTTGGGGACGTCAAGACGACGCCAGCCCCCAAGCCAGCCAACATTTTGGAGCCGTCGAAATGCATGATCCAATTGGAGTATGCGCCGTACTCTTTAGGGAGTTCGGCTTCGGTCCATTCAGCGATGAAGTCAGCCAGAACTTGCGACTTGATAGCTCGCCGTGGTTTGTAGGTTATATCAAATGGTAAGAGCTCAATGGCCCATTTTGCAATCCTTCCCGTCGCATCGTGATTGTTTATAATGTCGTTGAGAGGTACTTCGGAGGCCACCGTTATGGAACACTCTTGAAAGTAGTGTCGCAGCTTTCGGGATGCCATGAACACCGCATACGCTATCTTTTGATAGTGTGGGTACCAGGACTTGCATGGAGTTAAGACAGTGGATACGTAGTACACTGGTTTTTGAAGAGGGAATTTGTGCCCTTCTGTTTCTCGTTCGACGACGAGTACCGCGCTGACAACTTGATGTGTTGCTGCGATATATAACAACATCGGTTCGCCCAGGTTGGGCGCGGCCAGGACCGGATTTGTTGCCAATACAACCTTAATTTCTCCGAGTCCGGCCGTGGCAGCATCCGTCCATTCGAAATGTTCGGTGCGCCGGAGGAGGCGATAGAGGGGCAGTGCCTTTTCTCCCAAACGGGAGATGAAGCGGCTTAGAGCCGCCACGCATCCAGTTAGTTTTTGTATTTGCTTGAGGTCTTTTGGGATATCCAATTGTGATAGAGCTCGGATCTTGGCTGGGTTTGCTTCAATTCCTCTACCGGATACAATGAAGCCCAAGAGCTTTCCGGCTGGTACGCCGAAAACACATTTTTCCGGGTTGAGCTTAATGTCATATGCTCGGAGGTTGTCGAATGTCACCCTCAAGTCGTCTACTAGAGTTTCGACGTGTTTGGTCTTGACGACCACATCGTCTACGTATGCCCCTACTGTTTTGCCTATCTGGGTGGCCAGACATGTCTGAATCATGCGCTGATATGTTGCGCCGGCGTTTTTGAGTCCGAAGGGCATTGTGTTGAAGCAGAATGGTCCGTATGGAGTAATAAATGCCGTTGCGGCCTGGTCTTTTTCCGCCATCTTGATTTGATGGTATCCGGAGTATGCGTCGAGGAAGCATAATGAATCGTGCCCTGCGGTAGCATCGATGATTTGGTCGATGCGAGGGAGAGGGAAAGGGTCCTTTGGACAAGCCTTGTTAAGGTCTTTGAAATCGACACAAAGGCGCCAGGATTTGTCCTTTTTTTGGTACCATTACCAGGTTGGCTAGCCAGTCCGGATGTTTTATATCTCTGATGTATCCGGCTTCTAAGAGTTTGGCTAGCTCCTCTCCCATTGCCCGTCTTTTGGGTTCGGAAAATCGCCGAAGAGCCTGTTTGACTGGCTTGAATCCTTTTAGGATATTTAGGCTGTGCTCTGCCAGCCTGCGTGGGATTCCTGGCATGTCTGAAGGGTGCCAGGCAAAAATGTCCCAATTTTCCCGAAGGAATTCTCATAGTGCGGCTTCTACATCAGGATTTAATTGTGCCGCAATGGACGCCGTCTTTGTGGGGTCCGTTGGATGGACGTGGAATTTGACTATTTCGTCTGCTGGTTTAAAAGAGGTGGACTTAGACCTCTTATCGAGTATCACATCGTCCCTATCCATCGTGGAGCGCAGCGCAGTGAGTTCCTCTGCCACTAGGGCTTCGGATAATGCCTCTAGGGCCAGTGCGGCTGTCTTATTTTCAGCGCGGAGTGCTGTATCTGGATCACTAACGAGAGTGATTATTCCATTGGGCCCGGGCATTTTGAGCTTCATGTACCCATAATGGGGTATAGCTTGGAAGATTGTGAATGCCTCTCGCCCTAACAAGGCGTGATATCCGCTGCCGAATGGGGCCACTTGGAACGTGACCTCTTCGGACCTGTAGTTGTCCGGCGAGCCGAACACTACGTCTAGTGTGATTTTTCCTGTGCAGCGTACTTCTCGACTAGGGATTATTCCCCTGAAGGTTGTGCTGCTTCGCTCAATGCGGCTCCAGTCAATTTCCATTTTTTGAAGGGTTTCCTCATAGATGAGATTTAATCCACTGCCGCCATCCATGAGTACCTTGGTAAGATGAAAGCCGTCCACTATCGGACTGAGGACCAATGCGGCTGGTGCTCGAGCTGTTCGGAATTTAGGTTCATCGCTGGCATTGAAGGTGATAGCTGCGTCGCTCCATGGATTCGTTGTCGCTACTTGGTAGACTTCGGCGAGGCTGCAGATTGTTCGCTTCTGCATGTTATTTGATGCAAAAGTCTTGAAGACTGTTAATACCATACTGGTACTATTGGGCTGGTTGTCCGGGGCTAGAAAGCCTTCGCCACTTTTGGCCACCTGCCGTAGTATCCAACATGCTCGAAGGCTATGTGTTGGAGTGGCGCCCTCTGTACTGTGGATTTTGCAGGGTCCGTTGAGCCACCCCTCCAGTACGGTTCCGTGCCCTTTAGGGGTTTTTTGCTTTTTGGTTTTTAATCCAGGTACTTGAGTATGACGCACCCTTTTATTTCGGACTGGGGTTGTATTCAGGGCCGGATTGTCCCAAAACCTGGTTTCGGTGTTCTAGGCGCTCTCCATCGCACAATATTTTTGTACAATGGTCGCTAGGTCGGCGAAGCGTGTAACTTCGCGATGACTTATGGCGTTTATGATTCCCTTTTCCATGCAATTGTTGCAAAAAATTGAAATCACGCTTTCTTCATGGCAGTCCTTTATCCTGTTCATAACCAGGAGGAATATGGCCCAGTAATGATGTACTGTTTCATCGGACTCTTGCTGTATTTGAGATAGATCGCTTATGTTTGGGTGGGCGGGTGGAATTAAGTTCGGAACCCCACCCGATCTGAGGCTCAAAGGCCAAGAAGTTTCCGGATTTGGAAGCTTGGTTTGTTGGATGCCTTCCAATAAATCTGGTCCGATGCCTGACTTTAGGTTCAGTATTTGATTGACGTCCATCCCTCCGCGGGAATCCGGCATGGAGGGATTGGGAATCCAGACATAGCTAGTTTTTAACATAGAAGAAGAGTCGCCGCATTGTTCCTCTACCACAACAACGTGGTGGGTAGCCTGGGGAGAGTTAATTTCTCTCAGATCGGTTTTAAGACCAATTTGATCGTAGTCTGTAGCGACTCCTAGGGCGGCGATGCTATCCAAGAGCTCGTTTACGGAGGAGAGCTCAATCGGATCTAGCTGCTCGGCGAATTCCGAGCTGACATGCAGATCGCTTTTGATGACCTGACAGGTCATCGTCGGAGCGGTGGCCGAACAGGCGGTCATAAGAAAACCACCTAGCCGGATAGTTTGGCCGGCGGCCAAAGCTCCCTTGACGACGGCGCCGTCTTTAAAGACGGGAAAAGGCATCCTTCCTGATTGCGACGGCACAGAGGAACTCTCAATGAAAGCACCAATGTCGGTGTCAAAACCGGCGGATCTCGGGTAGGGGGTCCCGAACTGTGCGTCTAGGCGGATGGTAACAGGAGACAAGGGACACGATGTTTTACCCAGGTTCGGGCCCTCTTGATGGAGGTAAAACCCTACGTCCTGCTTGATTAATATTGATGATGTGTGTTACAAGAGTAGATCTACCACGAGATCAAGGAGGCTAAACCCTAGAAGCTAGCCTATGGTATGATTGTTGTTTGTCCTACGGACTAAAGCCATCCGGTTCATATAGACACCGGAGAGGGCTAGGGTTACACAGAGTCGGTAATGGTAGGAGATCTACATATTCGTATCGCCAAGCTTGCCTTCCACGCCAAGGAAAGTCCCATCCGGACACGGGACGAAGTCTTCAATCTTGTATCTTCATAGTCTTGGAGTCCGGCCGATGATGATAGTTCGGCCATCCGGACACCCCCTAGTCCCGGACTCCCTCAGTCACCATTAAGAAAGCTCGACTTGTCGCTAAGATGTTTTCCGACAAGTTCATGGAGTTGACTACGATGAGACTTTCTCACTCGTAACGATGCTAAGAGTCTATTGGAATTATATTAGCAGTTACTGCATTATTTATGAAATCTTGCTGATAGGATGTCAAAACATTGTTTCCTCGACGGTTTTCTTGAAGAAAGGTTGTATGTGATACAACCAGAAGGTTTTGTCAACCCTAAAAAGATGCTAACAAGTATGCAAAGCTCCAGCAATCCTTCTAAGGACTGGAGTAAGCATCTCGGAGTTGGAATATATGCTTTGATGAGATGATCAAAGATTTTGGGTTTATACAAAGTTTATGAGAAACTTGTATTTCCAAAGAAGTGAGTGGGAGCACTATAGAATTTCTGATGAGTATATGTTGTTGACATATTGTTGATCGGAAATGATGTAGAATTTCTGGAAAGCATATAGGGTTGTTTGAAAAGTGTTTTTCAATGAAAACCTGGATTAAGCTACTTGAACATTGAGCATCAAGATCTATAAGGATAGATAAAAAACGGTTAATAGTACTTTCAAAGGAACACATACCGTGACAAGATTTTGAAGGAGTTCAAAATAGATCGGCAAAGAAGGAGTTCTTGGTTGTGTTATAAGGTGTGAGTATTGAGTAAGACTCAATACCTGACCACGGCAGAAGAGAGAGAAAGGACGAAGGTCGTCCCCTATGCTTTAGACGTAGGCTCTACAGTATGCTATGCTGTGTACCGCACCTGAAGTGTGCCTTGCCATGAGTCAGTCAAGGGGTACAAGAGTGATGTAGGAATGGTTCACAGTACATCGGTCAAATTTATCTTTAGTAACTAGTGGACTAAGGAATTTTCTCGATTATGGAGGTGGTAAAAGAGTTCGTCGTAAAGGGTTACATCGATGCAAACTTTGACACTAATCTGGATGACTTTGAGTAGTAAACCAGATTCATATAGTAGAGCAGTTATTTGGAATAGCTCCAAATAGCGCGTGGTAGCTGCATCTACAAGATAACATAGAGATTTGTAAAGCACACACGGATCTAAATGGTTCATACCCGTTGACTAATAACCTCTCTCACAAGCGAGATATGATCGAACACCATGGGTGTTGGATTCATTACAATCACATAGTGATGTGAACTAGATTATTAACTCTAGTGCAAGTGGGAGACTGTTGAAAATATGCCCTAGAGGCAATAATAAAATGGTTATTATTATATTTCCTTGTTCTTGATAATTGTCTATTGTTCATGCTATAATTGTATTAACTCGAAACCGTAATACATGTGTGAATACATAGACCTCAACATGTCCCTAATGAGCCTCTAGTTGACTAGCTCGTTGATAAATAGATGGTTATGGTTTCCTGACCATGGACATTGGATGTCATTGATAACGGGATCACATCATTAAGAGAACTATGTGATGTACAAGACCCAATCCTAAGCATAGCACAAGATCATGTAGTTCGTTTGCTAAGAGCTTTTCTAATGTCAAGTATCATGATTGTGAAACTCCCGGATACCATAGGAATGCTTTGGGTGTACCAAACGTCACAACGTAACTGGGTGGCTATAAAGGTGCACTACAGGTATCTCTGAATGTGTCTGTTGGGTTGGCATGAATCGAGACTGGGATTTGTCACTCCATATGACGGAGAGGTATCTCTGGGCCCACTCGGTAATGCATCATCATAATGAGCTCAATGTGACTAAGGAGTTAGTCACGGTGATGCGGAGCATCCCACGTTCATCCCCATGTACAGTCCGACTACGCTCCAAACCCCAAGTGGACATATGACGAGACCTCGAACATACGCCATTGGACACAAGGTGAACTCGCTCCTCTCCGAACCTTCACTTCCCACATGTGAGACATGGTTACTACCTCATATATATGTGCTATGCATGACCAGGAACAAGGAGGAAGACCATGGACAAGACGGCGAGGACACCAAGTACAAGGACCAAGAGAAGAAGCTACCTGAAGCTACAGTGGCCGGACGTCCGACCAGGACCGGACGTCCGACGACTCCCAGGCTCCGGACGACCGACCCCCTCCGGACGACCATGCCAGCGACCACCGAACTGAATCTGCGGACATCCGAAGAACTACGGACGTCCGGGACCCCGCGAGCCTCCGGACGATCGGCCCCCTCTGGACGTCCGACCGAAGTGCACCCGAGCCGAATCTACGGAAGTCCGAAGAGCACCGGACGTCCGGACCTTCCCGAGCCTCCGGACGACCGGAACCCTCCGGACGTCCGACGCCTGTCTGCGCACAGTGTGTTGGGCCGCCGCCCATGTACCCCTTCACTTACCCCTTCGTGGCCCATGACTATATATACTCCTCCACCTCCTCCTAATTAGGTTTAGCATTGGATTAGCTCATATTTGTGAGAGAGCCTTTGCTCATCCACTTGGATACTTCTCCTTGGAGTTCAGGACCTCTTCGGAGAAGATCCCCCAAGCGGATTCAAGACCCCTCTCGAGGGAAGACCATCAAGACCTCCGTTAGGAGATGAACTGTCCTTTGTATCCTTACCTTTGTTGATTGTGGATCATATGTATCTCTTTGTGTTTGGTGATCTAGCACTGGTGTGATTGATTCTCTGTCGGTTTTGTGATTCTCTCCCGTCCTCCCCGTGATTTCCCCTTTGTGCTTCCGCGTGTTCTTCGTGTTTCTCTCGTGGGATCCCTCCAAACGTGAAAGATCATCCACCTAGGGTTTTGCCCTACATCATCTTGGTATCATGAGCCACGTTGATCACGTTTTTGGAGCCCCTACCCCTCTTTTTCTAGCTTGATTTTGTTGTGTTCTTCCCAAAATCCGAAAATCCCCACCAAAAATAGCCCCAATTTTTTTTTTGTGATTTGTTGGTTTGATGATGTTTTGTTGATTTTGATCCATGGATTTGCTTGGTTTCGAGTGGATCTAGCATTTCCCCAAGTTTCCCCATCTTTCATCCATGAAATCTCATCAATTTTGACCCCAAAATCCCCAAATTCCGCCCAAAATCGCGTCCCGAAACTCGCATCTCGCGTTGACCCCGATCCACCGGACGACCGGACTTTTACGGACGTCCGGAGCCCCAGGAACGACCGGACGTCCGACCTTTTCCGGACGACCGGAACACCTAACCCGAGCCAAATTTACGGACATCCGACCTTTTACGGACGTCCGTAACCTGTAGATTCCCACTTCGGCTGATTCTTGTTTCGGCCATAACTAATTCATCCGAACTCCGATTTTGACGTTCTTTAGCTCGTTTTGAAGCTATTGACATCCCCCTTCCCACAAAAATACCTCCAACATCATTTGACTCCATAAAATTTTTGGAATTTTGGCATCTTTGCGTAGGGCTTCCACCATATCATCCGCATAGCCACCTCCGACTTCCGCAACCTAACCCATTTTGCTTGCCATAGCATTAGTGGTTGCTTGAGTAGTGATTCGAGTATCCTAAGGTGTTTCGGCTACTTAGGGACGATTGCTTCTTCATCAACCACCACCACCATTTCCGCATAACCTTACCCACCATACACTTCCGACAACCCAACTTAACCCAATAGTTGTTTGAGCTTGTTTGAGTTGTGGCTTGTGTCTCCTAAGGTGTTTCGGCTACTTAGGGATGGCAACTTCAACTCTGACACGTGTATAGCTCATCATTCCACTTCCGCATTGCCTAGTGCAAAACCACCACCACTTTCCGCTACCACCATTTGACATTTGTCATTTGAGATTTTGAGTTTGCGGGGTTTCCGTTTCCTAAGGTGTTTCGGCTACTTAGGGACAAGTCTCCATCATCTTGGTATCTACATCAAGAACACCGCCACTCATCATCGCAAATGACGGTAACCTCGACGACGCCATTGTATATTCACCTTGCAATTGCATTGTTAACCTCTAACCCATTTTGCGTTACTTGCCTATCGAGACTAGCCATTTGAGTATTGCCGGCAACGTTACTTGTGCACATTAGTGATCCATACTTCCCATTGCATACATACCATATCATATTGGTATCATATCTTGTGTCACAAGTTTGTTCCCGCATATACACAATTGCTATCTTGGTTTGTGCATTGTGCAAAAGTGGCCATAGAAGAAAAAGAAATAAAGCTTTTAAGCAAAAGATAAAGAGAGCAAAGAAGCTTGTAAGCAAGTGCCATAGCATCATACGACATTGCATATAAGATTGTCATATCCGATCATCTTGGATCATCTTGAGAGAAACACCGGGAACCATACATACATAGCATACTTGGTATAGAAGTTTATCCATTTTGCATCTTATAGGTTGTGCACAAGTGTCGTATCTGCCTATTGAGCAATCGTGCTAGCGTCTCTCTTGAGTTGTGCAACACGAGCGTTTTCCGTGGATTCCACATTTTGTGCTCATTCCTTGGTTGCACGACCCCATTTATCTATCCGTGTGTGTGTTTCCGTGTGCCACATATTGCTATTGGTCTACTTGTTTCACTTGCGAATTTGTGAATCTCTTTCAACATTATTGACTCTTGCTAACATTTTGCATTAAATTTTTGTGCCACTATCCTCACCGAGCTCCACTATAAGCTTTACTTGTGTAGGTGTGAGAACCGACAAGGATTGGTACCAATAGTGCTATTTCATTGTCCGCATTTGAGTGAACTTGATTCATTGTCAACTTCGGTCAAGGTACATTGGTATAAGTTCTTCTCTTTCTCCCACTCATATTTGCTCGAGTTTTGTGATGGATAGGCAAGGCATTTCCTCTCCGGTCTACGACAACAACGACGGCGTGAACAACTACATCAACAAAGCGTCTATCCTCGATCTACAACGACAAGTGCAAGGCGCACGATCAAGATTGCAAGAGCGCATCGAGAACATCTCAATCGACATTCATCACTCCGAAGCAAGGAGAAGGAGTACTTCGACAAGAAGCTTGCCATACATAAAGAGGAGCAAGATGCAAGGATGGAGGAGATTAGATCCTTGATCAAGTCTACTTCCCCTTCGTCATCTTCAAGGCGGCGGCGACCAAGTCGATCATCTTCGGAGCACAAACAAGATGCAAGCGCAAGTCATCCAAGTCAACATCTACATGGCGACCACCATCACGTTCGTGATCCACATCGTCATGAAGGGCAAGTCACCTCCAAGCATCATGTGCACGACGACGACGAACGCCTTCGAGCTCAAGCGCGACAACAACACCATCATCATGAAGATGCCCCACAAGCGCAAATTCACAAGTCCCAACACGCCAAGTCCAAGCTTCATAAGCACAAAAGAAGACCGCGAGACGACTACTACCAAGACGGCGCTACGGCTACAACAACCAATTCGGCATCTTCGCCAAGTGCTATCAAGGCATCTTCGCCTTTGGACGTACGACATCTTCGCCTACTTCCCATGAGTACGCCTACATCGACTTCATCAAGTCCAAGGCGACCACCTACGAGCGAGGGTGACACTTCCATCTTCGGAAGCCCCTCAAGGAAGATGGCCGAGCATGGGAGATTCCCTTCGGTCATGGAGACGAGCTATGAGGTGCCACATCATATGGGCCTCCAACACCAAGACGGTGACAAGACGGTCGAGCAAGGGCCATCCCCTTCGACCACGGCGACGAGCGCGAACCTCTTCAACAACATGAACACGACGCCCACATTGGACTCCTCCTCCGAGTCAAGCTATGCGACCGCGCATGGAGACATTTGCACCAACATCTCTCCGACACCCACATATGTTGAGATGCCCCAAGTGCCATGTGAGGAGAGCCACCACCACATGAGTGACATGAGTGACTCCACCATACGTGACATTGAAAGCATTTCCTATGAGAGGATGAGTGTGACCACCACTAGCCCCACATATGAGAGCATGCCACACATCCTATGTGAGGTTGAGCGCCATTTGACTGACTCCACCAACCATATGAGTGAGAGCATCCTTGTGGGAGTGAGTGAGCCACAACACTTAGCGAGTGAGATAGTTGACATGGCATGTGAGGCCACTATGATTTCTAACGACTTACCCTCTACTCCTAGTGTGTTTTCTTCTTTGGTGCTAGGTCTCCTACATGACGACATGCCTATCCTTGATGAGTCTATTCCTCCATTGGAGACACCGATGGCCATGGTGGACAATGATGCACCCCCCACATGGTTCCATCAAGATGAAGATGACAACGAGATGATCTTCAACACCTCACCTACAACACATGAGCGATGCTCCAAAGGTAACATAGGTGATGGTGCTTCTCTTGTCCCACTAGTGGACCCTCTTGACAATGATTGCTCCCATGATGTTGACCCACCTATTCCCATGCTTCATGCTAGTGACACTTCTTCATGCCTTGACTTACCTATTTATGATGAATATGATGATGAGCATGTTGAGTTGCCTAGTTGTGATGCTATGCTCCATAGGATATCATGTGAAAATTCTATTGGTCACATCATGTTTGAAAATCCATTGAACTTGTCATATGCTATGAGTGAGATCTCCCGTATTGCATCATTTCAATCTCAAAATAGTAACTATGCATGCCCCATTAAAATAAATCCCATTTGCACTTATGGCATAGATGACGAGATGATGGTCATTGGCTTTTGCTTCTCTTGTGATGATATTGCCATGCTTCCTTTACATGATTTGCGCAATTCATGTACTATGTCATGCCATGATCACATTGTTCCAAATATGCATTGTTTTGGATGTTGTCAATATTCTCCATGTGATGTTCCTACTAATGCTCATGAGCAGACCCCCATAGTTTCCTCATACATATTAGGAGATCTTGATGCATTCCATACTTTGCATGATTCCCATAATTGCGTTCACCATATGCATTCCATGAATAACAATGCTCTAGATATTTCTCGTGATGCATTACACAATTTGAGTCTCCATTATGCTATACATAACAACAAACCTATCATGATGGATGACATGTTTCTATATCACGCATCTCATTTATTTGAGCATTGGCTATTTTGTGCTAACCGACACGTGCACGTGCGCATCATGAAGGATGATGTGTACATATACCATGCACACACAATTTTCTCTTTGTCTTTGTTTTGTCTAGGTACTTATGAACACTCGTCAACCTCACAATCCCATGAGTTGATGAAACGAGCTCTTGAGAGCAACGATGACTTGGGATCCGGTGGAGTATCCTTACCACCGTTCCCTTCGCGCAAGGACTACGCACATCTCTTCTACTTGGCTCTCACACGACTATGGTCTATTTACCACTTGTCACCTTATGCTGATTTTCCCGTGTTCACTTTGCATGTTATACTTGCTTCTATGCATTTTCCATGCAATTGTGACCCTTGCTTGCATCTACCCATGATTCACCATTATGATACTTCTATGTGTATTTGCATGCTTGGTGGAGAGCCTTGTTGCTATTGCCATGTTTATCATGTGCCTCATACTATTGTTGCTTCTTTTGTTGGGAGAGTCATGATGTTACATTGCTATTTACATAGGACTTCTTGCCAACACCATGAACCTACTTTCCTCTTACCTTGCTTTCATGCTTGTGCTATGACATGTGAATTATTCATGCCCACTATTTGCACACATGACATGCTTGCCATGATTCCTTCTAGTATGTTGCATCTTCGCACTACTAGCATGCTTGACTTGATTGCTAAGATTGCTTGCTTGGTTGCATCACCCATGTTCCACTCTTACTCGCTTTCTTGGGTTGATGACATCTATGCCCATGCCTCTCACATGATATATCTTGATCATTGTCTCATGTGTCCATTAGTTGCCTCTTTCATATCCACTTGTATTGAGTGCAACCATACTATGCTTATTGATCTTGGAGACTTTGACACCTTACTTGTGATGCATGCTTGTTTGATTGAGCCTATTGCATTTGGTTGTAATTGCATCATATGCCTCCATACTATGAAATGCTTCTTTGTCCTTTCTTATGATGAGCATGATGCATGCACTTGTTGGGTATATTACCACTCGGATGATAGGTTTTGCATGTCCGCTAACCTCATTTGTTTTTCCAAGTGTTTGTCATGTTCTTCCATTTGGGAGGATTCACAAGGCGGTGCCATTATGAGACATATTGGTTATGTCAAGGCATACAAGATGCGCAACTACATCATCCTTGAGACACTCCTAAAGGTGAACTCCTTCTCTTTGAGCCATCCTCAAATACGCATATTGGATGGGTCACTCTTTCATTATTGTTTCCTTCTTGTTGTCTACATGATACATCTCATGAACGGAGGAGCAACATTGGAGATTGGCTACATGAAGCTTCACATTGAGGAGCGCTCACACTTATTGGATGCACCTTCGAAACTCCACTCATGCCTCGACATCGAGCTTTGGTACACCAACACCTCCATATTTGTTGATTGTGCTCATACATGTCATGCTTGATGGACTTATCATACTCACCACAAGTTTGCACCCTATGCATGGATTGACTCACATTATGATTGCCTTGTTGCATCTATTTCCATGTCATCCATGATATATGAGCTTGTGCACTTCCTTAGCAAATTTGTTGTGATCTTCCTTGATGGCATATTCATACATCATGATCATATTACCCATCATCAATTGCATGATAACATACACATGTTGAGCATCCATTGCCATATTCATGCTATTGATAAACCGTCTCACTATGACATCATTTTGCACCGTGGTTGCATTAATCATATTTACAACACATTTGTGTGCACAATGATTGCATTTCCTCACATGAATGCTTTGCAACTCATTCTAGATCATCTTGATAAGCTTCATGCACTTTCTCACGACCAATCTTGCTGCACGGACTCATTCTTACATGATGGGCACTTTGTGTGCGCTAACCAATGTATTTCCGAGTGTTGCTTGTGTTTGCTCTTTTTGCATGTCTATCACTCCGGCGACACCTTGGACTACTTGGATTGCGCCATGTCTTCAACTTCGTCCAACTACAAGTCCGTCTACGTCAACCGTTTCCATGGTGATGAGGATCACGATCCGAGGTCGGATCTTTCCCAAGGGGGGGGGGGAGATGATGCGGAGCATCCCACGTTCATCCCCATGTACACTCCGACTACGCTCCAAACCCCAAGTGGACATACGACGAGACCTCGAACATACGCCATTGGACACAAGGTGAACTCGCTCCTCTCCGAACCTTCACTTCCCACATGTGAGACATGGTTACTACCTCATATATATGTGCTATGCATGACCAGGAACAAGGAGGAAGACCATGGACAATATGGCGAGGACACCAAGTACAAGGACCAAGAGAAGAAGCTGCCTGAAGCTACAGCGGCCGGACGTCCGACCAGGACCGGACGTCCGACGACTCCCAGGCTCCGGACGACCGACCCCCTCCGGACGACCGTGCCAGCGACCACCGAACTGAATCTGCGGACATCCGAAGAACTACGGACGTCTGGGACCCCGCGAGCCTCCGGACGACCGGCCCCCTCCGGACGTCCGACCGAAGCGCACCCGAGCCGAATCTACGGAAGTCCGAAGAGCACCGGACGTCCGGACCTTCCCGAGCCTCCCGACGACCGGAACCCTCCGGACGTCTGACGCCTGTCTGCGCACAGTGTGTTGGGCCGCCGCCCATGTACCCCTTCACTTACCCCTTCGTGGCCCATGACTATATATACTCCTCCACCTCCTCCTAATTAGGTTTAGCATTGGATTAGCTCATATTTGTGAGAGAGCCTTTGCTCATCCACTTGGATACTTCTCCTCGGAGTTCAGGACCTCTTCGGAGAAGATCCCCCAAGCGGATTCAAGACCCCTCTCGAGGGAAGACCATCAAGACCTCCGTTAGGAGATGAACTGTCCTTTGTATCCTTAGCTTTGTTGATTGTGGATCATATGTATCTCTTTGTGTTCGGTGATCTAGCACTCGTGTGATTGATTCTCTGTCGGTTTCGTGATTCTCTCCCGTCCTCCCCGTGATTTCCCCTTTGTGCTTCCGCGTGTTCTTCGTGTTTCTCCCATGGGATCCCTCCAAACGTGAAAGATCATCCACCTAGGGTTTTGCCCTACATCACACGGGATCATGCGTTACGGAACAAGTAAAGAGACTTTCCGGTAACGAGATTGAACGAGGTATTGGGATACCGACGTTTGAATCTCGGGCAAGTAACATACCGGCGGGCAAATGGAATTGTATACGGGATTGATTGAATCCCCGACATCGTGGTTCATCTGATGAGAACATTGATACGTCTCCGTTGTATCTATAATTTTTGATTGTTCCATGCCAATATTCTTCAACTTTCATATACTTTTGGCAACTTTTTTTACTATTTTTGGGACTAACATATTGATCCAGTGCCCAGTGCCAGTTCCTGTCCATTGCATGTTTTATGTTTTGCAGGAAACCCATATCAAACGGAATCCAAACAGGATAAAAACAGACGGAGAATTATTTTGGAATATTTGGGAATTTCCGGAGGAAGAATCAACGCGAAACGGTGTCCGGGGTGGCCACGAGACAGGGGGCGCGCCCTCCCCCTGGGCGCGCCCTGGACTCTCGTGGGCCACCCGTAAGGCAGTTGATGCCGTTCTTTGCCGCAAGAAAGCTAATTTTACGAGAAAAATATGGGCGAAAGATTCACCCCTATCGGAGTTATGGATCTCCGGATATTTAAGAAACGGTGAAGGGGTAGAATCAGAGAATGCAGAAACAGAGAGAAACAGAGAGATAGATCCAAACTCGGAGGGGCTCTCGCCCCTCCCAAGCCATGGGAGCCAAGGACCAGAGGGGAAACCCTTCTCCCATCTAGGGAGAGGAGGTCCAGGAAGAAGAATAAGAAGGGGGGCTCTCTCCCCCTTGCTTTCGGTGGCGCCGGAGCGTTACCGGGGGTCATCATCATCACCGCGATCTTCACCAACACCGCCGTCATCTTCACCAACATCTCCATCACCTTCCCCCATCTATATCCAGCGGTCCACTCTCCCGCATCCCGCTGTACCCTCTACTTGAACATGATGCTTTATGCTTCATATTATTATCCAATGATGTGTTGCCATCCTATGATGTCTGAGTAGATTTCCGTTGTCCTATCAGTGATTGATGAATGCTATGATTGGTTTGAGTTGCATGTTTTATTATTGGTGCTGTCCTATGGTGCCCTCCGTGTCGCGCAAGCGTGAGGGATTTCTGCTGTAGGGTGTTGCAATGCATTCATGATTCGCTTATAGTGGGTTGCGTGAGTGAATGAAACACAAACCCGAGTAAGGGGATTGTTGCGTATGGGATAAAGGGGACTTGATACTTTAATGCTATGGTTGGGTTTTACCTTAATGAATATTTAGTAGTTGCAGATGCTTGCTAGAGTTCCAATCGTAAGTGCATATGATCTAAGTAGAGAAAGTATGTTAGCTTATGCCTCTCCCTCAAATAGAATTGCAATAGTGACTACCGGTCTAGTAACGTAGTCAATTGCTTAGGGACAATTTCACAACTCCTACCACCACTTTTCCACACTCGCTATATTTACTTTATTGCATCTTTATCTAAACAGCCCCTAGTTTATGTTTACGTGCTCTTTATTATCTTGCAAACCTATCCTATCACACGTACAAAGTACTTCTAGTTTCATACTTGTTCTAGGTAAAGCGAACGTCAAGCATGTGTAGAGTCTTATCAGTGGCCGATAGGACTTGAGAGAGTATTTGTTCTACCTTTAGCTCCTCGTTGGGTTCGACACTCTTACTTATCGAAAGAGGCTACAACTATCCCGTATACTTGCGGGTTATCAATCATCGTGGTACATGTGGGAGCCAACATTGGTATCCAGATCCCGCTGTTGGTTATTGGCCGGAGAACGTCTCGGTCATGTCTACATGGTTCCCGAACCCGTAGGGTCTACACACTTAAGGTTCGGTGATGCTAGAGTTGTTATGGGAAATTATATGTGGTTACCGAAGGTTGTTCGGAGTCCCGGATGAGATCCCAGATGTCACGGGGAGTTCTGGAATGGTCCGGAGGTGAAGATTTATATATGGGAAGTCCAGTTTCAGTCGCCGGAATGGTTTTGGGGGTCATCGGTATTGTACCGGGACCATCAAAAGGTGTCCGGAGGTCCATCGGGTGGGGCCACCTGCCCCGGAGGACTTAATGGGCTGAATATGGGAGGGAACAAGCCCCCTAGTGGGCTGGTGCGCCCCCAAGGTCCCAAGGCACCTAGGGTTTAGAAACCCTAGGGGAGGGTGCGCCTCCACCTTGCTTGGGGGGCAAGTCTCCCCCTCCTGGCCGCCCCCCTCTAGATGGGATCTAGAGGGGCCGGGCCCCACTCCCCTTCACCCTATAAATAGAGGGAGGGTGGGAAGGCTGCAACACCCCTTCCCTTGGTGCAGCCGCTCCCTCCTCCAACTCTTCCTCCTCCTTCGTAGTGCTTGGCGAAGCCCTGGAGGAATACCATAAGATCCACCACCACGCCGTCGTGCTGCCGGAGCTCTCCCTCCACTTCTCCTCTCCCCTTGCTGGATCAAGAAGGAGGAGACGTCCCCGGGCTGTACGTGTGCTGAACGCGGAGGCGCCGTCCGTTCGGCGCTATATCGGATCTTCCGCGATTTAAATCACCGCGAGCACGACTCCATCATCCACGTTTCTAGTAACGCTTCCGCTTAGCGATCTTCAAAGGTATGAAGTTGCACTTCCTCTCTCTCTCTCTCTCTCTCTCTCTCTTGTTTCTAGAATCTCCTAGATTGATCTTGGTGATATGTAGGAAATTTTGAATTATTGCTACGTTCCCCAACACCATCAAGTGCTGCACCTTTGTCTCCATCCCCCTCTTTGGCCTCATCTTATTCTTCCTCCTCCTCTGCCTCATTATCTTCTTCTTTGTCCTCCTCCTCTCCTTTGTCCTCTTGTTCTTTGTCCTCCTTGTATTCTTTCTCCTCTTCCTCCTCC